>NC_143145.1:16010250-16647500 GCF_059928025.1 Delphinapterus leucas
ACCCCTGAATGCTGTACACACTCAGATTCTTCTTCCTCCTGAAAAAACCTTTATGTAGCACATGTTTTTGCTTTAAAAATAGAAAGTAAACTTTGTTTCCAGCTTGAGACAAATGACCATAGAAATATTTTAGTCTATTTGCAGTTTTAAGGCCTTGAAACTATTGTTTGTTGTATTTACAGTAAAGCAATGTCATAACAATATTAAAGAAAACTTGTAAATAACACACATAAAAAAATTTCACCCATAATCTCATGTGAAAATTTCATTTTTTATGTTCTCATCTAGTCTTTGTCCACATGCATACATATTTTCCCATAGTTATTTTATAATCAATATACAAATTTTGTTCTGATTTTTAAAAATTTAACAGTAAATGGATACTTTACCATATTCCTTAATTACTTTTTTGAATATCTTTTTTTTTTTTTTTTTTGCGCGGTACGCGGGCCTCTTCCTGCTGTGGCCTCTCCCGCTGCGGAGCACAGGCGCTGGACGCGCAGGCTCAGCGGCCATGGCTCACGGGCCCAGCCACTCTGCAGCACGTGGGATCTTCCCGGACCGGGGCACGAACCCGTGTCCCTGCATCAGCAGGCGGACTCTCAACCACTGTGCCACCAGGGAAGCCCTGAATATCATTTTTAATGGCAGTGTAATGGATTTGATCATTTATTTTTTTAACGTATTTCTCTACTGAAAGATTAACTGAAAATAGCATTCAAATATAATTATATTTACAGTGCTGGATGCATTTAGAGCATGATTTTTTCTTTTATTGGCAGACTTCACTTTAATTATGTTTTAACTGCAAAGCCACCTAGCTCCTCAGTTGTGCAACTAAACTCTAACCCTCTTTTATAGGTAAATAGTGCAAGCTTCCGCAAATTGATTTTAAGCTTTTTTGAGTTGACTTTCAAAGGGAGGATGAGATGCCTGTCAGCTAATAGAAATTTCTATATGGCAGTTTTCCTGTTTCAGCTCCACTGCACTGTAATGATGAAAGGAGATGAATTGAAACCACACCATGGAAATTCTTATTCTGTATTTTTAACCCCTTTTGCTTTTTCGTTCAACTTGTTTGCCTTGTCAGCTGATTACGTTGCTTGAGAGATAGAAAGAAAGAGAATAATAGTAAATAAATGGTATTTATTCATTCCGAAAAGAATTTTTCAGGGACTGAGGGAAAAAGCATTAATTAGGCACCTGCTGTATATCAGAGTGTGTGAAGCATTTTTATTTGATCAGCCTCTGAGGTAGGATACCAGTATTCTTATTTTCTCCAGGGCAGCCTTCTCTGCTTCTTTTCTAGAAGCCTCCTGTAGTGTGCTTATATAGTTCCCGATACTTCCTCTCTCATTGCATTGATCATAGTCAGTCTAAGTAATTGTTTACTGCCTGTTTTCCTTGCTCAACTGCTAGAATCTGGCAGAGCAGAGATGATCTGTCCTGGTCACTGCTGTAATCCAAGTGCCCAACACAGTGCCTGGCACGTGGTTGACCTTCAACAAATAGTTGTTCAGTGGATTTGTTGAACTGGAGAATTTTGGTTTTATAGGTGAGAAAACTGAGGTTGATATGAGGTTGATATTGGGTAACTTTTCCAGTCACCTAACTACTAAGTGACAGAGGAGACTCTAAAACCTGTGGTTTTACCCTACACCATAAAGCCTCTGTGAACTTATCCCCCTGGGCCTGGGTTTCTTCTTCCATAAAAAAATGGGACGATTGGGCTTCCCTGGTGGCGCAGTGGTTGAGAGTCCGCCTGCCGATGCGGGGGACACGGGTTCGTGCCCCGGTTTGGGAAGATCCCACGTGCCGCGGAGCGGCTGGGCCCGTGAGCCATGGCCGCTGAGCCTGCGCGTCCGGAGCCTGTGCTCCGCAACGGGAGAGGCCACAGCAGTGAGAGGCCCGCGTACTGGTAAAGAAAAAAAAAAAAAAAAAAGGGACGGTTGTGCTGAGGTCCCTGCTTCTCCCCCAGATCATGACTTTATAATAAGGACCACGAGGATGCCCTTGTTTGTGCTTTGATTTATTTTTAGGTTATATCATAATAATAGAATTGAGCCATTGGACCAAATCTTGAGGCTCTTTTGGAAACTCTTAGTCTCTCTTTGGAAATATGTTAAATAATATATTGACTCTGGTTTTGTTAGCAAAATGTGAGCGAACAGTTTTAGAAGTGAAGAGGAAAGAGTATTTCTCAGGTCTATGTAGTTGAGTATAGAAGTAATCCAGGTTGAGGCAACCTAGGCTACTCAAAATAATCAGATTTTTAGTCTTTTGCATTACTGAAGATTTTTTTTAAGCCTTTCTTTTTTTTTTTTTTGCGGTACGCGGGCCTCTCACTGTTGTGGCCTCTCCCGTTGCGGAGCACAGGCTCCGGACGCGCAGGCTCAGTGGCCATGGCTTACGGGCCCAGCCGCCCCTCGGCATGTGGGATCTTCCCAGACCGAGGCACCAACCCGTGTCCCCTGCATCGGCAGGCGGACTCTCAACCACTGCGCCACCAGGGTAGCCCTTAAGCCTTTCTTTTAAGTAGCTTATTTAAATTTAATCATAATTTTCAAGTTATACATTTAAGTTAAAATATTTAATTTAAATACATTTAATTTATAATTTAAAATTTTCAAATTCCTTTCAAAGACCAGTGCTTTCAAAGGAAAAAGCACAATTGTGTGTATATATCATTAGATAATAATACATGAATATTTTGTAATTTTCATGACTTTAGCAAAAAATAATTAAGGTTTTAAAATTTTATATGTTTCAGTTCTTACAAACTGACCATCCTGAGCTAGTGAACTATAAGGAAAAGAAATAAAAGTAATAATTTCTTAGCATATTCCTATTTTTATACTAGATAGGATAAAAAGTAAGAAGTTTAACCCAAGAGCTAGAGAACCAGAATAAAGGGATCTGAGCTCCTCAGGTTTCTCTTCTGTATCTTTTTATTAGTATGGGTTACTCTGTTCTACTCCTGGGTGCTCCAGGCCTGCCTTTTAGAGTGAAACAACCTGAAAGTACACATTAAATTCACTTTAGCTTTCACATTTCACTTAGCACTGGCAAGCTGAGGATTTTTGATGAAAGTATTTACGTTTTGTTTTGTTTTGTTTTTTTTGCGGTACGTGGGCCCCTCACTGCTGTGGCCTCTCCTGTTGCGGAGCACAGGCTCCGGATGCGCAGGCTCAGCGGCCATGGCTCACGGGTCCAGCCGCTCCGCGGCACGTGGGATCTTCCCGGACCAGGGCACGAACCTGTGTCACCTGCATCGGCAGGCGGACTCTCAACCACTGCGCCACCAGGGAAGCCCCAGTATTTACGTTTTTAAGGCAAAGGCTTCAGACACATCTCAGAACCCATCAGAGGTGGAAGTAGGGATTGTGGGGTCCGTGGGATGGGGTCAGGAAGTAGTTTAGCTTCTCTACTTCTCCGACCAGTGGCTATATTCTTTAGTCAGTTTTGCACTTAGGCGTCTCATAGAATTTTGTTTGAAGAAAGGGCTGTCCTGCTTACAACAAAAAGTTTGAAAACCACCATTTTCAGGAAATGTAGTTTCAAGAAAAACCCCTCTATCTTTGGCTTCTGGCTGTTAATATACCCTAACTAAATATAATCTAAGATTCTATGAGAATAACAGTCACAAAATAGCTTACTCCCCTGCCTTTCAGCAATTCTCCTTCACTGTCAAAAATGTGGGTGCTGCTCATTGGTTACTGTTCTGCTTAAAGTCTTATTTGAGGAATTCCCTGTTTCTAATGAGGAAAAAATGATAAAAACAGTGGTGTTCCTTATTGAACTGAGTAGGAGAGATGGTATTATCTTAGTTTATAACATTTAGTTAAGAAATCATTTTAAATTTCAGTGATTTCTTTATGTTCCCTTAGAAATCAAAGTTTTGTTTTGTTTTTTTTTTTGCGGTACGCGGGCCTCTCACCGTTGTGGCCTCTCCCGCCGCGGAGCACAGGCTCCGGACGTGCAGGCCCAGCGGCCATGGCTCACGGGCCCAGCCGCTCCGCGGCGGCATGTGGGATCTTCCCGGACCTGGGATCGAACCCGTGTCTCCTGCATCAGCAGGCAGACTCTCAACCACTGCGCCACCAGGGAATCCCCAAAGATTTTTTATAGAAAAAAAAGAACACTAACACTTTTGAGAGTGGGGTTTGGATTGTTGATACCATTATTATTACTAAGCTGATGCTCTTTATTTTGTAATATGGGAAATCAGGACATTTAGTCTGACTTTTGGTCCAACTTTCCACCTGTTGCTTGGATCCATCAAATGGATATGTAGTATATATTTGAATAATCCCAGTGAGGAGGATCTTACCACCTTCAAAGGCAGGACATTCTCTCTTTGGACAGCTCTGTTTCCTAAAAATGTTTCTCCCTTTACTGAGTCATGGAGACCTAGTTTTGCTATAATCTTTGAAATAAACTTTTTCTCCTCAGTTCAGCTAGGACAAGGATTATGCTAGTAAATGAAAATAGTTCCAATTCGTGGTACAAAATAAGTGATAACACTTATTGTATTCATTTTCATTTGGTTTAGAATTTAGAAGCACACCAACTTTGATTTAGCATCAAAATTGTATTTTAACTATTTTGGGTGCAAAAGCATTAAAATGTATTTGTATGAACATAACTCACTTTTTCTTGATGATTCAAGGTCATTCTTGTGAATTTCAGCTACGTTTTCCATGGTGATGCCCTTAGGGCATTTTGAATTTTACAGGACTCTTTTTCTATTCATTCTAGTTCAGGTTGGAAGTAGTTTTTTGTGTGTGTGTTGGGGACGTGGATCTTAGTTCCCCAACCAGGGATTGAACCCCAGGGCACAACAGTGAAAGCGCTGCAACCTAACCACTAGACCACCAGGGAACTCCCTAGTTCAGGTTAATAAGCATTTAGTGAGTCTCTACTTCCAGGCTTCTGTATGCAAAAGGAGATACAGAAATGTATGAGAAGTCAGCCAAGATAGCTCAGCTGGGAGAGCTTAGATTGAAGACATAAAGGAAATTGCCTCCATCCAGAGTTTCAGGAGCTTTGCTATGTCTGAAAAAAGCTATTACTTTAAAAAAGAAGGAAAAAAATGAATAAGGAAACTGGAGGTTTCGGGACAGAAGTGTAACGTTCCTCTGGTACAATATGGTAAGTTCTAGACTAGAAAATAAGCCGGGGAGGAGGTTGGGCCGAGCTAAGGGGAGAAGGTGATTTATCAGGCAGATTTATAGAGAGGTCATCACACCCAGCGCACAAACAAGTGTCCTGGCACAAGGAATGGCCTGCACTGAGAGTCCTTAGAATAGCAATCGTTTTTGCTCTGTGCCTAAAACATAAAGAAATAGGAGTCAGGAGGGAGATGGTAGGAAATTGAGGTTGCAGCCAGGATGTGAAGAGAACTACATGTCGCTTAAGGAGTTTGAACTTCATTCTTTCAGCACTGGGGACCCATCATAAGCTTGAAGTCAGGAGACTGACATGATTAGATATGTTTTACCAATTTTGATAGCATTGTGGAGAATGATTAAGATAATGTTTCTGAAACTTTGATCATTTATATTCTGCCTTTGTTGCTTTTGCCATACTTGGGCATGCTTTGGGGATAAGACAGACCAGGAGGAAGAAGCGGGCATAACTGATGGATTGAATTTCTTATACACTTAGTGGTCATAGTCTTGAGTATCTGTGGCTGCTTTTATAGTTTTAAAGTTCCTCCCCTGTTAACAGATTATCATTTCACACTGATATTAGTATGCCTGCCGAAGCAGACTCTTTTTCCCCCTTCCCTTCCAATGTATAGCTGGCTAGATGAAAAATCCAAATAAACAAGCCCATGGGCTGACCCATGAGGTACAGTACATGACCTAAAGTGAGTTGGCTTGGAGACATCTATTTTGACCCTTAGAGGACTTTTTTCCTGGTCTGGTCTTATTCTACATCTTTATAACTGAGCTCTCCAACAACTTCATGTAAGTGAAATATAACTGTAATTTGCTTAATAGATCATAATCACTCATTTAAAAACATTTTTTAATTTATCTTAATGTAGGTGATTGGAGTTGTGCTTCAAAAATTTCAGCAGTTCAGCAGTATTTTATTTGCCAACCATAAGCTCTTTACTTGATAGCACCATGAAAAAGCTGCTAATGAGACTTGTTGAGCACAAAGACAGACTTGAAGAACCAAAAGCCATTGTTTTCAAATGAAGAATACTGAACAGTTTTAAGCCCCAATGCTTTTTAATCACCACTGAGATTTTCCCCATAACATCAGAATGGCAAGCAGGCGAAAATCCACAACACCCTGCATGGTCCTTGCCAGTGAACAGGATCCAGACCTCGAGCTGATATCAGATCTGGATGAAGGTCCTCCTGTACTCACACCTGTAGAAAACACCAGAGCAGAGAGTATCTCAAGTGATGAAGAAGTTCATGAATCCGTAGACTCTGACAATCAGCAAAATAAAAAAGTTGAAGGTGGCTATGAATGTAAATATTGTACTTTTCAGACTCCAGATCTAAATATGTTTACTTTTCATGTGGATTCAGAACATCCCAATGTAGTGCTAAATTCATCCTATGTTTGTGTCGAATGCAATTTTCTTACCAAAAGGTATGATGCACTTTCCGAGCATAATCTGAAATATCACCCGGGAGAAGAAAATTTCAAGTTGACTATGGTGAAACGAAATAACCAGACAATCTTTGAACAAACAATAAATGATCTGACTTTTGATGGTAGTTTTGTTAAAGAGGAGAATTCAGAGCAAGCTGAATCGACAGAAGTTTCTTCTTCGGGAATATCTATCAGTAAAACTCCTATCATGAAAATGATGAAAAATAAAGTGGAGAACAAACGGATTACAGTTCATCATAATTCAGTTGAGGACGTTCCGGAAGAGAAAGAGAATGAAATCAAACCAGACCGTGAAGGAACTGTGGAAAATCCAAGTTCTTCAGCTTCTGAATCGAATACAAGTACTTCCATTGTAAACAGAATACATCCAAATACTGCCAGCACAGTTGTGACCCCGGCAGCAGTTCTTCCTGGGTTAGCACAGGTTATCACTGCTGTATCAGCTCAGCAGAATTCCAATTTGATTCCCAAAGTCCTCATCCCTGTTAATAGCATTCCTACCTACAATGCTGCATTGGATAACAACCCCCTTTTGCTTAACACCTACAACAAATTCCCTTATCCAACAATGTCAGAAATTACTGTTCTTTCTGCCCAAGCAAAATATACAGAGGAACAGATCAAGATATGGTTTTCAGCCCAACGTCTAAAACATGGTGTTAGCTGGACTCCCGAGGAAGTAGAGGAGGCGAGAAGAAAACAATTCAACGGAACAGTCCACACTGTACCTCAGACCATAACTGTCATCCCCACCCACATTTCCACAGGGAGTAATGGTTTACCATCCATCTTACAGACATGCCAAATAGTTGGCCAGCCAGGTCTGGTCCTTACCCAAGTGGCTGGCACGAATACCTTGCCAGTAGCAGCACCTATAGCCTTGACAGTGGCAGGGGTTCCAAATCAAACAAACGCACAGAAAAGTCAGCTCCCGGCCACTCAGCCTACTGCAGAGACCAAGCCAGCAGCAGCAGGAGCCCCATCCTCTCAGCTTGTGAAAAATGAGACTGCAGTGGCGAACCCTGATGCGTTCGGTGTTCGGGCAAAAAAGACTAAAGAGCAACTGGCAGAATTAAAAGTTAGCTACCTAAAGAATCAGTTTCCCCATGATTCCGAAATTATCAGACTTATGAAAATCACAGGGCTGACAAAAGGAGAGATTAAAAAATGGTTTAGTGACACAAGGTACAACCAGAGAAATTCAAAGAGTAATCAGTGCTTACATCTCAACAATGATTCCTCCGCCACTATTATCATAGACTCCAGTGATGAAACCACGGAATCCCCAACTGTTGTTACTTCACAGCAGAAACAATCCTGGAATCCTTTTCCAGACTTTACTCCCCAAAAGTTTAAAGAGAAGACGGCAGAGCAGCTTCGTGCCCTACAGGCAAGTTTTCTCAACAGCTCCGTACTTACAGAAGAAGAATTAAATAGGTTACGAGCGCAAACCAAACTTACCAGAAGGGAAATTGATGCTTGGTTTACAGAGAAGAAGAAATCAAAAGCTTTAAAGGAAGAGAAAGGAGAAATAGAGGAAAGCAATGCAGGTAGTTCCAAAGAAGAAACTGGAGAAACTTCTCCTGGAGATGAGTCTAGTGCACCTAAGTCAGGGAGTACGGGCAAAATATGTAAAAAAACACCCGAGCAGTTGCACATGCTTAAAAGCGCATTTGTCCGAACACAGTGGCCGTCGCCAGAAGAGTATGACAAGTTGGCTGAAGAAAGTGGGCTTGCTAGAACAGACATAGTTAGTTGGTTTGGGGACACCCGTTATGCTTGGAAAAATGGAAACTTAAAATGGTACTACTACTATCAAAGCGCCAATTCAAGCAGTATGAACGGTCTGTCTTCTCTTAGAAAAAGGGGGAGAGGGAGACCCAAAGGAAGGGGAAGAGGAAGACCTCGCGGGCGGCCCAGAGGAAGCAAGAGAATGAACAACTGGGACAGGGGGCCGTCCCTCATCAAATTTAAAACTGGAACTGCAATACTTAAGGATTATTACCTGAAGCACAAATTTCTTAATGAGCAAGACCTCGATGAACTTGTTAACAAATCACATATGGGCTACGAGCAGGTCAGAGAATGGTTTGCTGAAAGACAGAGAAGATCAGAGTTAGGTATAGAATTATTTGAGGAAAATGAGGAGGAAGATGAAGTTATTGATGATCAGGAAGAGGATGAAGAAGAAACAGATGACAGTGACACTTGGGAACCCCCACGACATGTGAAGCGGAAGCTTTCTAAATCAGATGACTGAAATGTAAGTTGTTAAGCTGCGTGTGCATTCACCAACCACATACATTTAGCACAGTCACCTCGTATTTGTCATCGTCACTTTTGACGGATTTTTTCTAAAATAGTTTCTCTTATGCCTCATAAGAGGACTAGGTGCCATGAGTATAGCCAAGAGATACGATTATCATGTGTAGTCTGATTCTTGTGATGGTTATGTTTATTATGTACAGTTTAATGTTGCCTTAATTATTTTTTATGTGAAATGTTCTTTACTTTGTTTTAAGGGAAAGTTACCCATTCTCTAAGAAGGAAGACTGGTGGGCGGGTTGGGGATTCACACATACTAAAGATAACTAAAATGTATTTCTTGCAACCCTCCTTCACTAAAGCTTCATTTTTTGCCTGTTTAAGGAAAGAATTCAAAAACGAAAACTAAAAAGAAGGGGAAAAGTATACCGAAGGAAAGACTTACCACAGGGGTGAAGATTGCTCAGTTTTAGGAAACTAGGTGAAAATGGCTATCTCTCTTTCTTTATTCATTGTATTGCCCCCCAAACTATTAGATTTTTAACTAGAGTTTAAAATGCTTTAAGTATTAAAATTATTCAATTTTTTTTTCTATTAAAAGCCAAAGGTCTGTTTTAAGCGATATATAAATTCATGTTTGCTTAGGTGGCATCTGTCTTTGAAAACTGTGATATAAATTATTTCTGTTTTAGGGATCAGTGGTAAATAACAGATTTTATATTAAATTAACTCAATTGCCTAAAATGTCTTTTCCTTATTTGATATAAAACAAACCTGCTACCAGCAGAAACACATTATTAAGTTAAAAATACCTCTCTGTAGGCATAAAAGTGCAAGTATATATGCTTTAAATTTGAAAGGTTTGGCCTGTTCCTTAACTCTTAATTCTTTTATAGATTGGATTAATTAAAATTTCACTGTAGTTGCAAATCCAGATACCTGATTTGGAGTTAGAACTTGAATTCTTAATACTTTTGGAATTCAGTAGCATAGTTTGCTTCTTTTCTACTCTCTGTTTTGGAGTGTTCTAGGATAAGACTGTACTTTTTTTAAAAACAGTGCAGTTGTCATGAAGTGTTTGTATCTGTCCATCAGTAGTCCAAAAGCACCTTGTTGTCAGAAATCACTGCAGTGTTCTGAAACAGCAGGGGAGGAAAAGAGGCTTAGACCCTCATCATGTGAGCATATTTATTATACTTACTTCCATAGCTTTTTGCATCCCTACCCCATCTGCTACTTTTATGCTCTCTTATTCTACACAGAATTTCTTTAATTCCCCCATGCCTTCCTCCCTGGTTTTATTTATTTTGTTTTAACAATTATTTATAGAGCGCTTAATATGTACCAGGCACTATTCTTATTGCTTGGCAGTAAGCAAGATATTCTTTTTTTCCAGATATTCTTTTCATTAACAGGTTTTTTTTTTTCAGGCAGAAAAACAGATGAGACTAAAAATGCACCTATTTTAGAATGAATCTCACTCCAGGTTATAGAGCATAATGTATCCTTGTGAGTCACAAGAAGTTAAACAGTCTTGTACGGCTTTATCCTGAAACGCAGCCCTCCATTTCCTTATGTCAGAAATCTTCAGGACAGGCTTTCTTCTGACCCAGATGCAGAAAATATTTTTTACAGGCTTTTTTGTTGTTGTTGCTAAACACAAGAATGTGCACTCGGCCAAGACTGAATCAACAAATTAGTTGCTGCAGTGAATTGTTGTCGTTGTTGTAGTAGTAAACTCTGCAGTGATTTTGGAGGAAGTTGTAATCTCATTCTAAAAATAATGTGAACTTTGTTGTACAGCTTAGTTTGACCTTACTTTAAGTTTGTGTGGGTAATTCTTAAGTAATATATCAATATGCTAATGGACACTAGGGTCAGAAAATTCACACAAAGCCATGCATGGTTTTTAAAAAATTGTATCGTATATGTTATACATGTACTTTCGTGGTACCTATATTGGCATGCTCTAATTTTAAAATATGCAAAAGTCTAAAATTATAAAACCCATTAATTACCAAGTTATCACTGGCTTAACAAAATAATTTTTCATCTTATAAAAGGATTCACCATAAATTTCCTCTAAACAGTTACTTCTTCATTTAGATACGGTTTAATTTACCAAAAAAAAAGTAACCAAAACCTTTCCAAAATAGTTACTGCAAAAAAGTGATAAACACATATGTCTTTTGCACAAGCTAGCCCCATATATAAATAGAAAAAAATACGTCTTTAGATTTCATAGTCTATTATGAATACAATGAAATATATACTTCCAACTAATATTTTTTTATAAATTATTACATGTAGGTAAAAAATGTCTATAAGAAAATCTGGTATATGCAGAACATATACACTGGAGTTGCACACAAAATCTGCATTACACAAGATACATATGGCAAGTGATCTCAGGATTAATAAGCGAATACAGAGGATGTATTTTAATCGTTTTTGTTTCTAAGTGGTAAATGTTAAAATATGGTTATCTTTAAAATTTTAGTTTTTTATTATGTTTTTCTTTTATAGCTGCCTAAAACGTTGGAGGAGAATCAATTCTTCAACTCCAGATGTCTGGTTTACTGTGAATGGGCTCAATCTTTGATGACACTGAAAACGTTTGGGGGCATACACAATCTCAAAAAATAGGATCCAATACCCAAAAACAGTGGGACTCAATGTTGTGTCAAAGTTAAACTGCTGCAGACGGCAGAAGTCCTGCAGTGCACACAGGACACTAATTAAAACAACTTGTAAGCAGTCACATTTCAATGAAGTGCATTCTTATTCTGATATGATGGAGACATTCTGATTCTTAGACTTTCTGAGGGGGTTTAATGACCACTAGAGCTTGTCCTCATATTCTGATCAGCTTAATACTGTATGTCTCGTAAGATGGGCCTTACTGCCTGTATTCTTTGATATATGATTAAGATTATAGCTTTGAGTGACCAAACATTTTACAGAGTAAAACTTGTTTGAAGCAGGAAAAAGAAAAATCTGATTTATTTCTATGTCTCATTTCTCAGGCCCTGCACTAAGATTAAGGAGTTGTGCATGGGTTTATGTAATTTCAGCGTAAGTGAAAAACAGGCTGTGGACATATTGGAGCAAGAAGGTTTTGTGGTATCATTGGCACTTAGTGATTGGATCTTTCATTGAACACATTCATGGATACCACTATTACTACTTGTAATACTCTGTTACTTTTTTTCATTAGAAATTGAATTAGCTTTTTCTTAAACCGAACATAATCAGTACTGAAGAAGGGAAAGAAACTGGCATAAGAATTTGGATAGGGTGAAACTCTGAAATAAATATTGTACCAAAAATGTGAAAAAGAACCATGTAGTAAATATTAACTTAGTGTTTTCTTACAATCATATAGAAATCAGAAATTTTGTATAGGTGTCAGATCAGAATTTTCAAGAATTATCTTTTGGTGAAATTCTACTTTGTGTAACAACTTCAATGAATAAAGAAAAAAATTCTGAACTGATCAGAATGAGGTAAAACTTAGCTTTTCACTTATGAACATGGCAGTGTTCACTGTTAACTCTTGCCATTTCAGGAGACTGAAAGTTCCTCCTAACTCAAACTTTGTAAAGACCGGTGCTGTTCATTCGTGTTGAGAAGGACCCTTTCCTTTGTGACTACAGGACCATTTTTCAAAATGTGCTTTCTTCATAGAAGAAATGTTCAGTTTCATTAGCTTTGGATTTTAAAATGTTTTTCTGAATGACCAGATGTAGTGGGCTTGGCCAGTTTATTTTATCTAATTTAATGAATAATAAATATTAAGCTCTTGTTTTTACCTAAATGTTTGTCATCTAATGAAAATGTTATGAAAAAGCCTTGACTATGCATGCTGCTTTCATTTTTATAAACTTTTCATTTTTTAACTATAGCTTTATTAGTAATTCCAAAATGCTGCAATTTAGCTTATTTCTTCATTCAAACAGCTGGCTTTGTGGGTGGCTTTTTCATACTACTGTTAACTTTTTTTAAGAGAAGCAATGTAAAGACAGTAACGATTTAATGCACTAAACTGTTCTTTCTTTTACACGTTTAAAAACTTCTTAAAGCACTCTGTATTATAATGATTAAATTGCTCCCTTTTTTAAATCATTGCTAATGTGGTCTGAGTTTTGTTTGACAATAATTTTAATGTTTTCAAAATTTGAAATGTCAAGTATTGGAAATGAAACCTTTGAATATATTTATATTATGTTTCCCTTGCAATATGTTAACTTTGTATAGCTGTAAATAACTATTAGTAATTTTTCCCCAGTCTCTTAAGACTTGACACTTAAATCTGCTCTGATGTTTGCTAGCTTTTAAGTATATTTATTTGACAGAGCAAAGAACCCTCTTCTCCTGGTTAACTGTGTCCTTGAATACAAAATAAAAGTTAGCAGTGATTAGTAGTTTTCAGTGATTTTTTTTTCATTTTATTAACTGAATTTTCAAAAAATCATGGTAAAATATAACAAAAGTTGCCATTATATCCATTTTTAAGTGTACAGTTCAATGGCATTAATTATATATACAGTGTTGGGCAACAGCATCCACTATTTCCAAAACTTTTCATCATCCCAAACAGAACTCTGTAACTGTTAAGCAATAACTCTCCATTGCCCCCTCCCTACAACCCCTGGTAACTTTTCATCTACTTTCCGTTTCTTTGAATTTGCCTATTCTTGATATTTCAAATAAGTGGAATCATACAATCCTTGTCCTTTTATGTCTGAATTATTTCATTTAGCATAGTGTTTTCAAAGTTCATTCATACGGTAGCATATATCAGAATTTCATTCTTTTTTTAATAAATTTATTTATTTTTATTTGGGGGGGCTGTGTTGGGTCTTCGTTGCTGCGTGCGGGCTTTCTCTAGTTGCGGCGAGTGGGGGCTACTCTTCGTTGCGGTGCGTGGGCTTCTCATTGTGGTGGGTTCTCTTGTTGCAGAGTATGGGCTGTAGGTGTTCGGGCTTCAGTAGTTGAGGCATGTGGGCTGAGTAGTCGTGGCTTGCGGGCTCTAGAGCACAGGCTCAGTAGTTGTGGTGCTTGGGCTTAGTTGCTCCACGGCATGGGAGATCTTCCTGGACCAGGGCTCGAACCCATATCCCCTGCATTGGCAGGCGGATTCTTAACCACTGAGACACCAGGGAAGCCCTCATTCTTTTTTATGGCTGAATAATATTCCAGCGTGTATGCCCACGTGTGTGTGTATTCATCTGTTTATGGATGGACACTTGGGTTGTTGTCACCTTTTGGCTAGAAAAATGCTACAGTGAACATCAGCATACAACTCACAGTGTGAGTCCCTATTTTCAGTTCTTTTGGGTATGTATCTAGGAGTGGAATTGCTGAATCTTATGGCAATTCTGTGTTTAACTTTTTGAGGAACCATCAAACTGTTTTCCACAGTTGTCTGTAGCCATTTTACATTCCACCAGCAATATACAAGGGTTCTAATTTCTCAGTATCCTCACCAACACCTTTTATTTTCAGTTTTTAAAATTATTGTTATCACCATCCTAGTAGGTGTGAAGTGATATCTCACTGTGGCTTTGATTTGCATTTCTCTAATGGCTAATGATGTTGAGCATCTTTTATGTGGTTAACGACCATTTGTATATCGTCTTTGGAAAAATGTCTGTCTGAGTCCTTTGCTAAGTTTTTAATTGGGTTGCCTTTTTGTTGTTGAGTTTTAGGAGTTTTTCATATATTCTGGATGTTACACTCTTATCAGATATACGATTCGTAAATACAGTCAGTCCTCATTTACAGATTCTATATACGCAAATTTTACTCGTTAAAACTTAACTGTAACCCCCGAATCAATATTCATGGCACTTTAGTGCTCATTCATGTGCTTGTGCATAGTGGCAAAAATATTTGAGTTGCCCAGTGTGTACATTCCCAGCTGAGGTCAAAAAAGGTGACGTTTTGCCTCTCAGCTCTCAGACTGTAAAGAAGCCTCCTTTTTGTAATGTTTAGTGCCACTTTTAAAATATTTTTGTGTTTTTTGTTGGTGATTTCACTGTTTAAAATGATCCCCCAAGTGTAGTACCAAAGTGTTGTCTAGCATTCCTAAACGCAAGAAGGCTGTGGGGTGCGTGGAGAAAATGTGTGTTAGATAAGCTTCGTTCAGACATGAGGAATAGTGCTCTTGGCCGTGAATTCAACGTTAATGAGTAAACAGTATATATCAATATATATTAAAAAAGGTGTCTTTAAGCAAAATCACATGAAGCAAGGTTATGTATTGACTGATTGATGAAACTTATGACCAGAAGATCCCAGGATCTTTTTAAATTAATTAGTTAATTAATTTATGGCTGCGTTGGGTCTTCGTTGCTGCATGTGGACTTTCTCTAGTTGCGGCAAGCGGGGGCTACTCTTGGTAGTGGTGCGCAGGTTTCTCATTGTGGCGGCTTCTCTTGTTGCGGAGCACAGGCTCTAGGCACACGGGCTTCAGAAGCTGTGGCATGCGGGTTCAGTAGTTGTGGCTCATGGGTTCTAGAGTGCAGGCTCAGTAGTTGTGGCGCACAGGCTTAAGTTGCCCCACGGCATGTGGGATCTTCACTGACCAGGGCTCAAACCCATATCCCCTGCATTGGCAGGTGGATTCTTAACCACTGCAGTACCAGGGAAGTCCAGATCCCAGGATCTTAACCCTAGGAGCATCTGTTCAGTATTCGTGGTGACTTTATAGAACATAACTACTGTAAGTAATGAGAATTGACTGTACTTTATCCCCTTCTGTGGGTTGTCTTTTTCACTTTATTGATAGTGCACACAGAAAAACTGATGCACGCACAGTTTTAATTTTGGTGAAGTCCAGTTTATTTTTCTTTGTTGTTGCTTATGCTTTTGGTGTCATATCTAAGAATCCATTGCCAAATCCAAGGTCATGAAGATTGACCCCTATATTCTAAGATTTTATGGTTGTAGCTCTAATATTTAGGTTAATCCAGTTTGAGTAAATTTTTGTATATGCTGTGAGGTAGGGGTCCAACTTCATTCTTTAGTGTGTGGCAATCCAGTTATTCCAGCACCATCTGTTGAGGCACCTATCTTTTCCCCTTTGAATGGACCTGGCGCCCTTGTCAAAAACCAATTGGCCATATATGTAAAGGTTTATTTCTGGGCTCTCAGTTCCACTCCATTGGTCTATATGTCTAGCCTTATGCCAGTACCACACTGTTTTGACTATTTTAGGTTTGTAGTGCATTTTCAAATCAGGAGTACGAGTCCTTCAGCTTTCTTGTTTTTCAAGACTGTTTTATTTGGGGTCCCTAGCAATTCCATATGAATTTGAGGGTTGGTTTTTACAGTTATGCAAAAAAAGTTGTTGAAAGTTTGAATTATGAATTATGGAAGGAATTATGTTGAATCTTTAGATTGCTTTGGGTAGTACTAACATCTTGACAATATTAAGTATTCCTATATATGAACACAAGATGTTTTTCCACTTATTTAGGTCTTATTTAATTTCTTTCAGCAATGTTTTGTAGTTTTCACTGTACAAGTCTTTCTTTCACCTCCTTGGTTACATTTATTGATAGGTATTTTATTCTTTTAGGATGTTATTGTTAATTAGAATTGCTTTCTTAATTTCCTTTTCAGATTGTTCATTGCTGGTGTATAGAAACACAACAAATTTTTTTTGTTGATCTTGTAACCTGCAACTTCTCTGAACTTGTTTATTAGCCCTAGTAGATTTCTTGTGGATTCTTTAGAATTTTCTATATATAGGATCATGTCATCCATAAATAGATGTTGTTCTACTGCTTTCCAATTTGGATGCCTATTATTCTTTTTCTTCTCTAATGGTTCTGGCTAGAACTTCTAGTACTGTGTTGAATAGCAATAGTGAAAGAGGGCATCCTTGTCTTGTTCTTGATCATAAAAGAAAGCTTTCAGTCTCACCATCAAATATGATGTTCTCTGTGGGTTTTTATTAAATGCTGTTTATCATGTTGAGGAAATTCTACTCCTAGTTTTCTAAGAGGTGTTTTTAAAAATTTATTTATTTATTTATTTTTTGGCTGTGTTGGGTCTTCGTTGCTGCACACGGGCTTTCTCTAGTTGCGGTGAGCAGGGGCTACTCTTCGTTGCAGTGCGTGGGCTGCTCATTGTGGTGGCTTCTCTTGCTGCAGAGCACAGGCTCTAGACGCACGGGCTTCAGTAGCTGTGGCTCGCGGGCTCTAGAGCACAGGCTCAGTAGTTGTGGCGCACAGGCTTAGTAGCTCCGTGGCATGTGGCATCTTCCCGGACCAGGGCTCGAACCCACGTCCCCTGCATTGGCAGGCGGTGCCACCAGGGAAGCCCAGCAGGCAGATGCTTAACCACTGCACCATCAGGGAAGCCCTCTAAGAGGTTTTATCATGAAAGAGTTTTGGCTTTTGTCAAATGTCTTTTCTGCATCGATTGAAATGAGCTTACTTTTTTTTTAAATTAAATTTATTTATTCATTTATTTTTGGCTGCATTGGGTCTTAGTTGCTGCACGCGGGCCTTCTCTTTTTGTTTTTTTTGGGGTTTTTTTTTTGCGGTACGCGGGCCTCTCACTGTTGTGGCCTCTCCCGTTGCGGAGCACAGGCTTCGGACACACAGGCTCAGCAGCCATGGCTCGCAGGCCCAGCTGCTCCGCGGCATGTGGGATCTTCCCGGACCGGGGCACGAACCCGTGTCCCCTGCATCGGCAGGTGGACTCTCAACCACTGCGCCACCAGGGAAGCCCCACGCAGGCTTTCTTTAGCTGTGATGAGTGGGGGCTACTCTTTGTTGCAGAGCGCAGGCTTCTCACTGCGGTGGCTTCTCTTGTTGTGGAGCACAGGCTCTGGGCACGCAGGCTTAAGTAGTTGTGGCATGTGGGCTCAGTAGTTGTGGCTCGCGGGCTCTAGAGCACAGGCTCAGTAGTTGTGGCACACAGGCTTAGTTGCTCTGCAGCATGTGGGATCTTCCTGGACCAGGGATCGAACCCGTGTCCCCTGCATGGGCAGGTGGATTCTTAACTGCTGCACCACCAGGGAAGCCCTGAGCTTACTTTTTTTTCCCCTTCGTTCTGTTAACATGATGTAGTACATTGATTCATTTTCTTTTGCTGAGTCACTCATATTCCTAGGATAAATCCCACTTGGTTATGGTGTGCCATATTTTTGATATGCTGTTGTATTACATTTGCTAGTATTTTGTTGAGGATTTTCACACTTATATTCATAAGGGATATTGGTCTATACGTATCTCTGCTTGTGATGTCTTTATGACATATGGTAAAAGTATGTTTAGTTTTGTAAGAGACTGCCAAACTATCCTCCAAAGTGGTTATACCATTTTGCATTCCCACCAGGAATGAATGAGAGTTCCTGTAGCTCCGCATTCTCACCAGCATTTGGTGTTGTCAACATCCTGGATTTGGGCCATTCTAATAGGTATGTAGCGGTATCTCACTGTTGTTTTAATTTACATTTCCTTGATGACATATGGTGTTGAGCATCTTTTCATGTGCTTATTTGCCATCTGTATATCTTCCTTGGTGAGATTTCTGTTAAGGTCTTTGGCCTGCTTTTATTTTTATTTTTTTTGTGGTATGCGGGCCTCTCACTGTTGTGGCCTCTCCCGTTGCGGAGCACAGGCTCCGGACGCACAGGCTCAGTGGCCATGGCTCACGGGCCCAGCCGCTCCGTGGCATGTGGGATCTTCCCGGACTGGGGCACGAACCCGTGTCCCCTGCATTGGCAGGTGGACTCTCAACAACTGCGCCACCAGGGAAGCCCTTTGGCCTGCTTTTAAATCAGGTTGTTTGTTTTCTTACTAAGTTTTAGGAGTTCTTTCTATATGTTGGATAACAGTCCTTTTTTAAAAAAAAAATTCTATTTAATTTTTGGCTGCATTGGGTCTTCCTTGCTGCATGCAGGCTTTCTCTAGTTGCGGTGAGCGGGGCGCTACTGTTTAGTGTGGTGCGCAGGCTTCTTGTTGCAGTGGCTTCTCTTGTTGCAGAACACGGGCTCTAGTTTTGTGGGCTCGGTAGTTGTGGCTTGCACGCTCTAGAGCGCAGGCTCAGTAGTTGTGGCACACGGGCTTAGTTGCTCCGCAGCATACAGCATCTTCCCGGACCAGGAATCGAACCCGTGCCCCCCCTGCATTGGCAGGTGGATTCTCAACCACTGTGCCACCGGGGAAGTCCCTGGATAACAGTCCTTTATCAGATTTGCCTTTTGCAAATATTTTCACCCAGGTTATGGCTTGTCTTCGCATCCTTTTGAAACTGTCTTTCATAGAGCAGAAGTTTTTAATTTTAATGAAGTCCATTTCATCAATTATTTCTTTCATGGATTATGCCTTTGGTGTTGTATCTAAAAAGCCATTGCCATACTGAAGGTCATCTTGGTTTTCCCCATGTTATTTTCTAGGAGTTTAATAGTTTTGCATTTTACATTTAGATCTATGATCCATTTTGTGTTACTTTTTGTGAAGGGTGTAAGGTGTTTGTCTAGATTCTTTTTTTTTTTTTTTTGCCTGTGGATGTCCAGTTATTCCAGCACCATTTTTTGAAGACTATCTTGAAATACAAAGTACCTTAGTGGAATTAAGCTCTCTTTCTCCTTGACTTCCTTTGCACTTTATATTTCTCTTAAGGGGTTCATTACTTTCGATCTTGTATTATATTCAGGCCCTTGTTCATTAACTGTTTTTTACACAGGTACACAGCTGCTTTGACTGAAATAATACATTTATGGTATTCCTTCTGTCTGGTTTGTTCTTCTGACGTCGCCACCACAGTTGCTGCCCCCTTGAGGCCTCCCTCATTCCCTTCCTGCTCTAGTCAATACTGACTGCTCCCCCTACATCTACCCAGCAGGTCCTAGTTGACTCTGTATGTACATCTATTTCACTAGCTTATAGCACTTTAAAGGCAGAAACCACATTTAAAAAAAAATTTTTTTAAGCTAACATTTATTGAACACTATGTGTCAAGCACTGGATTGAGAGAGTTACATGATTTATTTCAATCCATGGATGATCCATGAGGTAAATATTATTATTACCCCCACGGTATAGATAAGGAAAGCAAGCCTCACGAAGGCTCAAATTCACATACCTAGTAAGTGTTGGAGGCATAAAACATGAACTGTCTCCAGAGCTCTCACCCTTACCCACTGCCTCTAGTGCCTAGCCTTGTCTTCACAAAATTGTTGCTCAGTAAATGTTCATCAAATTGCACTGAAGATTGCAAGTTTGGGAGCCAGGAGAGAAAAAAGCAATGCCGGCTGGTTGTGCACATAGCCGGTGTTGGCAGGCAGTGTTTGTCTTTGGGGCAACAGCCTGTGATACTGGAATGAAATGATCTCAGCAAGAGACAGTACACTCCACAAGTCCTGAGAAAATTTCATTTGGCTCAGGAGCTGCTGACCTGAATAAAAGGGCATGAAATTGAGTTTTGTAGAGGGAAAGAGGAAAGAGGCCAAAATTCAGCTACAGAGTCAGATCATATGACAACCGAGGGAGTGATGGCAAAATAATGCGACATCATGGGCACCAGACACAGTAAATACAATAAAATACAGCCAAGAAGCTTACGGGTACTGGCCACTTGCCAGATTCTGCTCCCCCAGACCACTGTCTCCCAAAAAGGAGTGTCATCTGGGACCTACCAGGCTGCACTGAATCGATCTGGTTGTGCCTTACACACACACACACACACAGGCATAATGATTGATTGCTTAGAATGGGTTCCTCTAGGATTACCTTTTTTTCTCTAAGTTAGTTTTCTCTTTAAATTTAACCTTCAGTTTTGAGTCACTTAGTTGGCTGCTGCATCAAATGATTCTTTGGTTTTATAGGTTGTGATGCCAGATGGGATCAGCACAGCCCCAGGTGCTAGTTGCTAATGCCTATAAAATACCACCCACCCCCAAAAAGGAGAACCATTTAACAGTCCTTTGGACTTCATCTTCAAAAGTAGCCAAAGAATTCAAGTGACAGGTTATCCCAGAAAATCTTTTGCAATCAGTGAACTTACGGTATAACTAAGAACATTCAGAATACTACACACAGAGTTTAGATGATCTTGGTATAGTGGTAGGACAGCAGTGATTATAAAATGAAAGTAACATGTACGTGCTTTGTTGGGGGAGACTAAAGGGAAAGAGGTGTTCGGCCTAGAAAAACATTTCTCAGTGGATTTCCTATGAAGTCAATGTGTCTTGGGTTTAACTTTGAAACAAATTAAAAAATTTAAAAACTGAAAAAAAAAATACAGCCAAGAAGCTAGTAAGATGCAATACTTGAAGTCTGGGATCATTAGATCATTCATTCTTTCAATAAACATGTGTTGTGCACACGATTTGCTCCCTGCCTGGCTACCCACCCTCCCGTCTCAGGCCACACAGCAAGCTCTGCTGCACGCTCGCGCGGCCTCGGCGCCGTGGCTCACATCCCACTCATTCTTGCCTTGCAGTTTTTCAGATACTCTTGCTCCAGATGTCCTCTTGGCCAGCTCCTTCTCTTCACTCCAGGCTCAGCTCTTCAGAGGCACCTTCCCTGGCCACCCTACATGAAGGAGTCCCTTATACATCATCCCTCAAATTTTCTTTGTAGCACTTAACATGGTCTAAAACCACCTTGTTCGTTTACTTCCTTGTTTATTATTTGTCTGCCCACTAAAACTGAAGTTCCATGAGAGCAAGGATCTCATCTGTCTTATTTATCACTGTATCCTCCACTCTGAAAACAGTCCTTGCTTATAGCAGGTATTCAATAAATTTTAGTTGAATCAATGAATGTACCTACTATAAAAATTTACAGAATATGGGAAATAAATGAGCAAGCTTAATACGGTAATATAAATTAATAAATACTTGAGAATTAGCGGGCTGGAACTCATAACAGTAATGGAAGGGTATGCTTTGCTCAAAAGAAACCAAAAGAGATGGAAAAGGAGGAAAAGCAATATTTACAAATATCCATGGAAACTGAGAAAGGGAGGTCAGAGGTAAACTGCTTGGGTAAGAAAAGGAGAGGAAGAGATGTGATTTCATCATGGAAGATGTTTTACACCTGCTAAGCCCTGTTATTCTCTATCCTAGCACTTTGCCACAACCTGTAATTAAATAATTTGCTTGCTTACATGTTTATCACCTGTCTTCCCCACTTTAATTTAGGCTCTTTAAGAGCAGGGACCATGGGTGGTATCCTCAGCCCCTGGCACAGAGCAGGCCCTCAACAATATATTGGGTGGCGCACAGAATGCAGAAGTGAATACTGTGGACCAACTGTTTCCCTAGAGGACGAGGGGACAGTGTACAGGGGAGAGAATTCTGTGCAAATAGCTAATGATTAATCCATTCAACAAACATGGAGTGAGGGCCTACTGGGTGCCAGACACTGCTCGGTGCTACACACAGAGAGAATGACGCAGTCCCTGCGTAGAACGAGCTCACAGTCTCCTGCAGGTGATGGACAAGTGAGCAAGGGCCAAAAAGCGAGCTTGGACAAGAGCTATCCGGGATGAGAAGCGCCCTGTTAGAGGAAAGCACGTGGCACTATGTGAACCCAGATAGGGGCCATGTAGCCCAGACTAGGGGATCAGGAAAGGCTTCCAGGGAGTCAGCCAGATGGAGGGCACTGGGAGGGACTTTCCTGACAAAGGAAATGGTGAGCCGAAACCTGGTAAGCAGGGAAGGTTGCAGGATGAGGGAAAGACTCAGGGAGAAGAATCTGGGAGGCGGAATCTGGGTAGGACCAGCCTGGGTGTAGAGCAATGATTCAGTTAAGCGGATGGGGAAGAGGGGGGCGGGGATGAATTTTCAGGGGTGATGCACGTGTTCATCACCTTGACTTTGGGGAAGGTTTCACAGGTGTATACTTATATAAACTCACTTTCAATGTGTGAAGTTTACTGTTCCTCAATTATACCTCAATAAAGGTGTAAAAACTAAAACACTAAAATAATAATAATGAAACAGTATTGGTTAGGTTGGCAACAGGTTGTAGATGGCTTTGATTGCCTAGCTAAGGGGTGCGTAGTTAGAAAGGTGTCAGGCTTTTTCAAAGCACCTCCAACATCTCCTTTGGGCCAGGGAGGAAAGTGCTAACCTCAGACACCCATCCTTGAGGGCTGGATAAGAACTTCCTCAGGCTCCCTCTTGCCTCACAGAAGGTCTGTATTTCTGGGCAATTCCAGAAGTGCTCTGAAGACAACCAGTCTTCCCACCTTTGATTAAAGATGATATTTTGGTGTTCTGCAGGGGAGTGCCTTTGAGAGGAAGAGGTGGAAATTGAGAGGCGCCCGATGCTGGGAGGGGCGTGAAGGGCTGCAATTGCTAAGTACAGTGAGAACAGTCCTGTCCCTGGAAGCACCCCTAAGAGTGATGTGCTCAGGGCCTCCCAGCCAAGGCCAAGGCCGAGATCCCAGTGGTTGTAAGTCCTGTAGACTACGCATCCATGTCTATTTGGCTTCCCTGTCACCTCCCAGCCCCACAGCCTCTTCTGAGCAACCAGCAAAGCACCAGAGCCTTCAGCTCTTTGAATGGAAGTAATAACGTCTAATTCAGAGAGAGAGAGAGAGAGAGATTGTGAGGATTAATTAAAATAAAGCTAATAGGTTGCCCATAGCACAACCTAGTTCGTCACAGATGCTCAATAAATGTTCTCCCCTCCCCCACTCATAGAGAGGACATGAACATGTGACTTACAACTGAGAAATGCTCCTGTCTGCTCCTTCTGCCATTTCTACGCATGCAACAGGCATTGATTGAGCTGCTCTGGGCCAAGCCCTCTCTGGGGGCTGAGGTTACAAGAGTGAAAAAGACACAGTCTCCAATCTCCAACAGTCCACGGTGTGATTAATACCACAGTGGATAGAAGCATGGGGAAATTACAGGAAAGAGGAAGGCAGGTTGCCTCGAGGAGGTGATAGCTACCTTGCCTGGGGAAACTCAATCACACCCCTCTATCTAAATTCAGATTTTTATAGATACAAATCTATAGAAATCAACTTTTATCACTTTTATCACCATCCATACCATTTTAGATGCTTACAGAATTTCCATTTACTCCCTAACACCTGGCATTTCCTAGGTATGTAAGATGTATTTAACAGTTACAGAGTGCTCTCCTCTTTTAAAAAAGTATTCCAGGACCTATCAATTGAGGTGGTGGTTTACAAGCTGGGGTCCCAGACCCCGGGTCCTCAACAGTGATAGGGGTCTTTGGGCTGTTTTCATTATTGCCAAAGACTCAATATCAATCACGTTTAACCTTTCCTCAGGCTTCCCAGGGTCCTTTGGCAGTTACTTCTTCACTTTCATAGAATCCTAACACACAGCGAGGCAATGCTGATAGGCTCAGGCTGGGCAGAGGCTTGGATTGGCTGTTATACAGGATTTGGATTCAATTATTTTTGTAAAGGAAAATGAAGCAAGCATTGGTTAATAAATGCAGTTTTATTGCATACACAAATCCTCCACTACTCTGGGGGAAAATAACTAAAAGGGTTCTTAGTGGTAAAAAAGCTGGAAACCCCTTAGCTCAGGAAGCCTGAGTTCAAAGGGCAAAGAACTCTCTTTTACCCGTAAACTGCCCTTCCGTGACTTCCTGACCATTTCAGGAAAATATCTACCTCAGTTAGTTGTTGGGCCAGGAGGAGGTCAGACCTGGGGGCACCTCAGAACAAGAGAGGGTGGAAGTTCCAAAACCAAGGAGCCTTCAAAAAGAGAAAGCTGAAAAAAATCTCCCTGCCTGCCTTTGCTTTTCTCTTTGCACTTGGAACAGGAATTTTGAATGAACATGCACTACTCACTTGCTGACAGGCACCTTACATGCATTATTTTAATCAATGCCCACTTCACGGATCAGGTCACACAGTGGGCGAATAACTGAACCAGGACCACGAATCCAGACAAATCTGGTGCTTGAGGCCCTTTGACACTATGCTGTATTGCCTTTTGGTAGGACAAGGGCATATTAGAATTAGGGCAAATAGGTTTACCTTCTTTAGACGTCATTGCTTCTCGGTGACAATATTATGGATACCTTTTTTCCTTCACTTTTCTATAAGTTCTAAATTTTTCCTAAGAACTTTTTCTTAATGACTTTTCTATGGATGGATTCATCAGTAGTTAATGTCTGGAGGCTGTTCTGGTGGAGCTTTCCACCAAGGATATATGAGCTGCTTCTAGATTTGGGGAGTCATCAGCAGAGAGACGGATTCTGAAAAATCGGGGAGGGAATTAGGTTCCCCTAGGGTGAATGTGTGGAGTAGAAATTTGGGTTGAGGAAAGAATCCTGGAAGACAGTTGGTGGAAGAGGAGCTGGTGACAGTGAGGAGAAACAGGAGGAAAACCAGAGAAAACCTCCATGTCTATTACCTTCTGTGTAATATAGCACAGTAATACTGTGCTGTGGAATACTGGCCGGTATTTTGTCAACAATCTCTACCTTCTTGTCTCAAGGAACATCTTGAAGGTATAAGAATTCTAGTAAATGTTGGTGTTAGAATTCTGGGATTTAGTGTTTTTCTAGGCAGAATTAATGCTCCCTGATGGAGTCCCCAGAGTAAATCTCCATGTCCTCTGTTTTACAAGTGCGTGAATTACTGTACCCTGGTCTTTATCATTGGTGTGTCTCTTCTATGGAGACACGGGGGTATTACTGACTCAATTCTTTTTTTCCCAGCTCTTTGTCACGTAATACTTGATCCTGAGCAAGATACGTAACCTCTCTAATCCCCAGTTTTTAATGAGAATCATCGTGCCGTTCAGAGGTTGTTAGGAAAGGATACAGTAAAATGGAAGAAAAAAAAAAAGTGCTTAACACAGTGCTAGGAGTATGGTCAATAGTGAAAAACTGGTACCTACCAGTTTTGAACAGCTACCCTGAGGCTAGTGCTTTTTGATGCGTGCACGTAAGGATCGCTCTGTCCATCTCCAGAAACAGAGAAGTCAAGTTCTGTCCTCGCGTCGTGAACCAGATAAAATCTCAGCTCAACGACTCCCAACTTGCCGTGGGCCAAGTCCCGGTCTGGCTCCCGTCCAAAGACTACAAGTCCCAGCATTCCGCTCGCTGGGCCTCGACGGCCCCGCCCCTTCCGCGTTGGCCCGCACGTGGGCGCCGCTCTAGACACCGCCTCCTCTCGATGCTCCTGTCCTGGGCGCGCAATGGAAACCGGCTGCTGGTTGCTTGGCGGCGAGTTCGAGGACTCGGTGTTCGAGGAGAGGCGGGAGAGGCGGACTGGACCGCTTGCGTCCTACCGCGCCAAGCTCTGCGAGCCGCAGGTGAGAAAGCGGGGCCTCTCGGCCTCATCCCAGCCCCCGGGCCTCGCGCTCCCGGGTCCCGGCCCGACAGCGCTTCAGACGCCCCAAGGCCGCGTGGCCTACCCCCGAACCCAAACCCTCCCGGCACGAGTCCTGCGTCCACGCGGACTCCCTGGTGTCCCTTCCCCTACTCGAGCCGCAGCCGGCTGGGCCCGGCCCCCTCTGCCCCCGAGGGAACCCCCGCGCCGTCGGCCATCAACTCGCACCTGGCGTTCGGCCTGCCTCCCGGAGGCTCGCTGGCCTCACGCCCCTGCTCTAAAATCTGTAGTAGCTCCCGTGGAGCTTCACTGCTTCTGCTGCCGGGCAGTCAGGGCCCCCAGAAATCCAGCCCCCGCCCACTTTTCAGACCTCAGTGTTGTCTGCTCCCTGAACCGTGACGTCCCACCCACGGGCCTGCCCTTGTTCACTGAGTTCCCCCTGCCCATGTTAACCCCGTTCAGATGGTCACAATCGTTCAATTATAGACATTTCTCAAGGCGCACCTTAAATGCCACCTCCTCCAAGAAGTCTTTTCTGATTCCCCCTTCCAACCACATATTTTTGTTTTGACTCCTTTTCCCTCTTTTACCTGTTAAAGCAATTGTCAGTATCTCATAAAACTCTTAGACCCAGAATGCTTAATGATCACAGGAGCGTGCGTGCTTAACTTTATGTCCTCCACAGTGCCTGGCAGTTTTTGTTCATAGTGGGAACTCCGTGAATATTTTGAATAAGTAGAGTATTAACCTGGTATTCTTTCACGTGTGTAAATCTCACCTCACCAATAATAATTCCTTTCTATCAGGTAGTGTTCCAGGCACTGGGCAGGGTTCCTTGACACGTATTGTCTCATTTTTCCTTAAAACCCTTGTACTTACAGATGTCAGGCACTCAGAAATTACTGAATTGTATGTTTGTTTTATTTCACTTACATTTTCTCCTTGCCACATGCAGTCTTTCAGAGTGACCTTTAGTACTTGATCGTGTAGACTAAAAGCGGGGAATGGGCTTTCAAAGTCATGGGGTACCGCATTAAAAAGCCACGGGTGTGAGATAGGACCCTTGCGTTCCAGCGTTGGCTTTATCGGTTGCCTTTCAAAGTGTCAGTTCCTTATTTGTCATTTGAGAAAAAATAATGTTTGCTGGCTCACAGGTTTATTGTGAGAGTGGAATGAGATAATACTTCGCCAGGTGTGGTATGCTGTATACTTATAAAGTAAAATCCCAAAATCACTTGTCATTAGAATTTATTTGGTAAATGGTAACTGCTCATAAATTCAGGCCCCATTCAAGTCCTCTTGGTTTCCCCAAGTGTAAAACCAGGAGTTTGGGTTGGAAGATCTGTGTTCCCTGCCTATTTGGTGTGGGACCAGGTGTTTTGCCTTACCAGCACTTCCCTTCTTAGTCTCACCCTTGTTCACAGCTTTTCCCTCGTACTCTTATCAGAATGGGGTATTTAAAGCCATCCCCATATGCGCTCTTGCGTTTGAAAGCCAATTTTGCTTGATCATTTCCCAGTAGGATGATGAACATTGGATGGAGGTTTGCAGTTATTCAGTTATTGTTCAAGAAGTCGGGATTGGCTGATAATCTAATAGAGTATGTGACTGGAGAGCAATAAAGTGCAAAGGAAAATTATGGGTTCAGTATATAGGCTGTTGTTGGGTTACACAGTACTTCAGGGAGAACAGAAAAACAGTGGTTGCTAGCTTTCTCCACAATGATGAATCAGGCTAAGGAGGGAAACGATTATTAATTAATGATATTACTAATTAACAGGGGGGCAGTGATACCCAAGCAACTCTTTTAGAAATAGAACCAAGAAATTTTGATGTGATGGTGGAACCATCACAAATGCAGTTACGTTTGAATTAATAATAGTGTGTAACTGACTTCATTCAGCCTCAGTGTGTTTTACTCTGAATAAAAGGGAGGATGGGGGACTTTCCTGAGGTCACAGTGGTTGAGAATCTTCCTGCCAATGCAGGGGACACAGGTTCAATCCCTCATCTGGGAAGATCCCACATGCTGCAGAGCAACTAAGCCCGTGTGCCACAGCTACTGAACCTGCGCTCCAGAGCCCGTGAGCCACAACTACTGAAGCCTGCGCGCCTAGAGCCTGTGCTCTGCAACGAAGAGTAGCCCCTGCTCGCTGCAACTAGAGAAAGCCCATGCACAGCAACAAAGACCCAATGCAGCCAGAAATAAAAAAATTTTTTTAAAAGGTGGGGGGCGGGGAGGATGAGATACTTCTTTGGAGCTGGAAAACTGGCACACAGTGCTTCTCGTTATTCGTGTTTTCTCATCTTAATGTTCTTTATGCAATAATCAAAAAAGATCTTTCTATCCATAGGGTTTAAATCAGTAGAAAAGTGAATAAAATATTCCAGATGGGCATTTCCTGAGACTTTTCTCCTATAGCACTTTGGCATTTGATTGCACGGAAGCCACCTTTCAGCCTTCATCTCTGTTTCCTCTTTGCGTCGATTCTACTTTTGGCTTTTACACTTTCATAATAGCACTATAATGACAGTTCTTCTTTTCTATGTCCTCTCCATAAAGAGTTGTCAATCCCTAGTCCATCCACCCTAAAAATTTCTCTGCAGGAAAACATCTCAGTCTAAAGAACCATCGTGAACTGTGCTAGTTAAATGTAGGTTCCCAAGCATCACAACCCCAAATTGGAAATGCTATAGATAAAAGCATATACTTTTGTGTTTTAGTTAAGAGGTATTGTATTATTGGTATATTTATTACTTGTGATAATTTTCATAAAAACTGGGCCACCATTAAAATTGTCATTCTTCTTTGTCAAATGTTTTCCTGAATTCTGAAGAATTATGTCTTTTTTGAGGTTTAATCAATTATATATGGGAAATTGCTTCTGAGTAGGGAGTGGAAAAGTGTAGTTTCATTCTCTGTAATATGCTGTTTTCACAATTTCTAGTGGTTTTATGAAGAAACGGGGAGCAGTGATGATGTTGAAGCTCTGACTATCCAGAAATTCAAAGGGGACCTGGCCTACAGACGGCAGGAGTATCAGGTAGAATTTAACATATAGAAGATTGCACTGCTTGAAATGGGCTTTTGTTCTGTCCATTACAGTATATTTAAATAACAGTATACTAAGTTATGAGTGTGTTGTTTGTGAAGATGAATTTAATCTTTTGTGATATGTGTTTGTAATCTTAGAATCCCAAGTTTCTAGCTCTGTATAATTTGTTTTGTTTCCTGTAACTCCAGTATAGAGAGCTTGTTGGGATCCTTGTAGGTCTGTTTCCCCAGGTTCTGTATCTCCTAATTATGTGGGAACCTCTAGCACAGATACCTCATGGGGCCACAGGAACAAAGCACCCGAAAATGTGTAAGAAAAGGAAAGAACTAACAACTAGATTAGATGTCAGCTTGCTTTATTTAGAGACTTCATGTCATCTTCACAAGAGTCCTGTTGTTATTTTGCTGAGGTGAAAAGGTTATACAGCAAGTTAGTGGCAAACCCAGGATTCAAATTCTGGTCTTTTGGGCTCCAGGATGCTTTATTTATAGTCTCCAGCCATTTTTTCTCTACCTTTCAGAAAAAGAGTACTGACTAAATGCTCAAGTCTTCCTTTAGTTCATTGTGGGGTCAGTTATAACATTACCTTCTGCCTAGGAAACACGTCACCCCCATGACTGAATTCTTTTTTCTACTGTGTTTTCTGCCTTTCTTTTCATCCCTTCCCTTCATTTTCCTTTATTTAACAAATATTTGCCAGAAAGCACTGCAAGAGTATTCCAGTATCTCAGAAAAACTGCCATCTACGAATTTTGCCATGAAAAGGGATGTCCAGGAAGGCCAGGCTCGGTGTCTCGTTCACCTGGGAAGGCACGAGGAAGCCCTGGAGATTGCTACAAACTTGGTGAGTGGTTTCTGTGCGTATTTCCATTTGCTTCCCTAGGATGGCTGAATGGTTTATTTTGTAAAAAACAAAACAAAGCAAAAGACAACTTGTTGCAGCTAAATCTGTGTGTTTGGTTAAGCAGAAGAAAATTGTCAGTGGTGGAAGAACTTTATTATGATGAACAGTTTGGAGGTCTAGACATAATCATTTGCTTGTAATATTTTTTCCTGTGTTATGCTCAAAATTTTTCATTGCCTGAAAATCTCACTTGCAAAGGTTTTTTTTTTTTTTTTTTTTGGCTGTGTCGGGTCTTAGTTGCAGCATGCAGGATCTTTCATTGAGGTGTGCGGACTTCTCTTTAGTTGTGGTGTGCAGGTTTTTTCTCTTTCTAGTTGTATCACACAGGCTTCAGAGCATATGGGCTCTAGTTGAGGAGCGCGGGCTCAGTAGTTGCGGTGTGTGGGCTTAGTTGCCCTGCGGCATGTGGGATCCTGGTTCCCCAACCAGGGATCGAACTCACATTCCCTGCACTAGAAGGCAGACTTTTTAGCACTGGACCACCGTGGAAGTCTCACTTGCAAAGGTTTTTACTCTTGTTAGGAGTAAATACTCAGAGTGGAAGGATTATGTGATGTGTTTTCTTCTTTAGGTGTTTTGCTGTTGTTTAGATTTTTATTTTCCAAAATTTCTACAATGAACATATATTACTTTTATAAACAGGAAAAAAGTTTACCAAAAAATGACTAAATATCATACTAGGCCAAGCTTAATCCTTTTTATTCTTAAATGGAGTCTGCAGAATTTTTTTTAAGGAATTTAATAAAAGCAGGTTTTTTTGCAATTCTATATCCTGCTTGTTTTTGTTTTCAGATTAAAGCACCTACAGTTTTTAGTGTAAATTTTATATGGGGACAAGTCTAAGTCGACCAGTCCTAGTTTATAGATGACCAGTTTTCTTCCTCAGAGGAACTTAATGAGGCCCTGAGGCTCTGATCTTGAATCCTGTGGATCTCGTTGACCAGAGGTCAGCCTGAAGTACGCAGCCAATTGAGTTGTCCTCCTCCGTTTCATTAACTAAGAGAAATCCCACAATTTGCTTGCCGGGGTTCATTGCATAGGACCTCAGCCTCTTGCAGTGAGAGGAACCCTTGGTGGTAATTGTCTTCGGAACATGGAAAACAGCTGTGTTTTGTTCACTCTTTTTCTCCCCTCTACTAATTGTGGGTTAATTCTTAAGCTGGAAGATAAGATTACCCTGTTAAGGAAGCACATGGCATGAATACAGTGAACTTGGTGGGGTTTAATAGTGTTCAGTCTCCCTGGTCTGAAAATTAACAGCAACTTCAGTTCTTTCAGTTGCTTTTTCTAGACATCAGTCACCCGTCCTTCGTCACTGTTCTGCTCTCCCATCGCCTCTGTCTTCCTCACATCACCTGCATATCACTGTTGTGCTTTGTCTCCCCCCCCAGACCACCGAAAGCAGTGACAGGTAGGTTAGTGTCGGGGGCTGGACTGGCTCTCTCGTTCCTTCTAGCTTAGTGAGTCTCTGCTGTTGTGGCTCAGAGAAGGATTTGTTGCCAGCAGATGCCATCCAGAGCTTGGGATGGTTACCAGGCAGGAGGAAGGACCAGTCAGAAGACCTTCAGCTCCTCTGTCAGGACTTTGAGAACTGGTCCTTGGGCTGTGGGCACCCTGGTGGGCAGGAGTGTTGGGGAAGAAACGGCAGCATAGGCTAATAGGTCTCACCCCTTTCTTTGGGTCTCTTCACATGATCTCAGTGCAGCCTGCCCATTTGCATGGTTTTCTCATTTCCTGATGCCCTGTGTTTTGTTTTCTTTTTCCCTACTTGTAGGTCCTCTTCTTGTTACTCGCTCTGGCCCGTTTCTGGGTTTTGTCCCAGTGGTTATTGCCCCCTCGTGCTCTGGAGTGGGCAGGTCATGACCCAGCATTGAACAAAACACAGTGAGTCTTGGAGTGCCCAGCAGGATATGAACACTTTATGCTCACAACTTCTACTGAAGTTTATTCACCTCTCTTCTTAATCATTTTTGGATAGAATTTGTAATGGAACTTATTTCTTTCTTTTTCTTTTCTTTTATTTTGGCTGCCAATGCAGCCAAAATTTTGTTCTTCGTTGCTGCGTGCAGGCTTTCTCTAGCTGCGGCGAGCAGGGGCTACTCTTTGTTGCAGTGCACGGGCTTCTTATTGCAGTGGCTTCTCTTGTTGCAGAGCACGGGCTGTAGGCTCGCGGGCTTCAGTAGTTGTGGCGCACGGGCTTAGTTGCTCCACATGTGGGATCTTCCCTGCCAGGGCTCGAACCCATGTCCCCTGCCTTGGCAGGTGGGTTCTTAACCACTGCGCCACCAGGGAAGCTCTGGAACTTATTTCTTAAACAAATAGTTTAAACATCTTATAGTGGCTGATAGGCTCATGTGATAAACTGTGGTAAGGAAACTGCTTTTTGACAGTTACTGACTTTTTTTTCCATTTATCACTTCACAAACATTTATTTCAGTCTTACCATGTGTGCAGTTCTGGGTTCGGTGCTAAGGAGACAGAAAACCACGTCCATAACCTGCCCATACATTGCTGACCTAGTGTCTAGTGGGAGAATCCTAAGCCAGCTAACACGCGTCAGCTCTTCTGAAGTACCTTTTTTCTGTGACTTCTAGTGGGACCGATTGTAGCTCTGCTACTTACTAGCTGTGTGACGTCAGGCAGCTTATCTGACTTCTCTCTTAGGACTCAGTTGCCTCAACTATAAAATGGGGATAGTGATAGAGTCTATTTTAAAGGATTGTCATGAGGATTAAATGAGTAAAGCACTTAGAGTAGTGTCTGGCATATGGTAAGCACTCTGTAAATGTTAACTCTCGTCATCACCATTGCATTATAGAAGGAGTTCAGTACTGTGCACACAAACTCGTTTAAATGGAATTTAGTTTCCAGAGAGTTCTTTACTAGCTAGGCCATCAAAACCATGGTCTGCGTGCTCCACCCTACCCCACCACATACTTGCTTCCGCAATCTGAAAATGTTTGTAAACAGTATAGAGCACTATAGACTGTAGAGGAAAGGTAGCGTTTGCTGTAGGTAGTTTATACGTGTTGCTTTCACTATTATAAATAAAAAACATAAAGATGTATTACTCAACAGTTATTAGACATCTGCTATGTCTGAGGTGCTGTGCTCTCTACTAGGAATTCAGCATTGAACAAAAACTTCTGGAACTTAGTGGTCTCTGGGGAAGGACAGAATACTGAACAATAGTAATAATAAAACCAGATCAAATCTGTCATCGGGAATGTATAGTATGACTGAATAGGTTACATGAGGCTTTATTTCCTGTCTTTTCACTCAATATATGAATATTTAGAATCCTCCTCAAGCTTTCACTCACTGGTCAGCCAGTTTCTTCCAGCTGCCTGCTGAGTAGTTTTTTTTTTTTTTTTGCGGTACGCGGACCTCTCACTGTTGTGGCCTCTCCAGTTGCGGAGCGCAGGCTCAGCAGCCATGGCTCACGGGCCTAGCCACTGCGCGGCATGTGGGATCTTCCCGGACCGGGGCATGAACCCGTGTCCCCTGCATCGGCAGGCAGACTCTCAACCACTGTGCCACCAGGGAAGCCCCGTGCTGGGTAGTTTTACTCATATTTCTTGCTCAGTTCTATGCAGGGGCTTGATCTGAATACTAGTAGGCCAGGTTTTCCTTAGACTTAAAATGAACTGAATCTCTACAGACTTTAACTTAGAAAAAGGAGGCTTGTTTCCCTAACCCACAGGGCTTTTGCCATTTGGCAAGTTAGGCAAGAGGTGATGGCTCTGATTAAGGAGACTTGAAAAGGATTTTCTGATCAGAAGGAAACCAAGCAATCCCCTCCAGCCAGAAATAATTGGCCCTGCTAATAGTTACCAGAGAGGGCATTTGGATTCAGTTATGCATCACGAAACACTGAGAGCTGCAGGGCCATCCTGTTTAGGATATCAAGGCCAAGTAAAATTTGGAAATAGAGTCCATTTGAATCCTCGAGGAAATTACGATTTGGATTTTTAGAAAGCCTGGAATATTAAAATGGAACCATTAGCACAGGGTATAAAAAAGTTGGCTTGCGTCTTTCAGATATCTGGCTGAAGACAATAAAGATTATAATACAAATGGAAAATAAACTGACACAGAGGTTTTTGGTGCTGAACTTTGCCAGGCCACTATCACCTGGATTATGTGACTGTTGTGACATTAGGGTGTTTGGGAATGACTGGTGATTATTTTGTTAGGTTAGTTTATATTTCTCTAGGTTTATGGTTTTGAACTGAGATCTATTGAAAAATATTTAGTTCACCCTACTTGTGTGGCTACTTGTCATTTATAACATGTACAACTTGGATTTTTAGGCATCTTCATTTTTATATGGGAAACATTCCATAGTTTAAACTTCCTAATCTTCTTTTTTTCTCCTTAGGAAAATAAGGCAACTAACACAGACCATTTAACTACTGTGCTCTACCTCCAGTTTGCTATTTGTTCAAGTTTGCAGAACTTGGAGAAAACAATTTTCTGCCTACAGAAACTGATTTCTTTGCATCCCTTTAATCCTTGGAACTGGGGCAGATTGGGAGAGGCTTACCTGAATCTGGAGCCAGTGCTTGCAGCGTTGCTTGCGTCATCTCAGAAACAGAACAGTTTCACCTCGAGTGACAAGGCTATCAAATCCTCTTGTCCCCACTCAGGAAAAGACTGTCTTTTGTGTTTCCCTGAAATGTTGCCTGAGAGCTCTGCGTTATCTGTGGAAACGAGCAGTGGTAATAACCAGAAGAATGAGAAAGCTTTAAAAAATATTCAGAACTGTATGGCAGAAGAGAGAGCAGCAGTGTTGCTAGAAACTCAGATGAAAGCCTGTGCCTCTTTTATACGAACCAGGTAAGCTAAGAGTGAATTAAACACACATGGTGCTAAGCTCAGAGTAAAGGTTTTATTTTTCTAATTTTAAGCTTCTAAAAATTCTAGGCCACACACTTAGTATATGTTTCTAAGGTTTTTCCCATGGTCTAGATAGAATCCTTTGAATGCATCCTTTTAGCATGTAAGATTTAAAAACAAAACTATGTTTGCTCAAAAATACAACTTGTATCATCACTCAAGATAAAAGGTTAAAATTGGCAGCCATTAAAATTAGGAAAGAAAATTAAATGTGTAAAACATTGACAAAGGGGGAAGCAATACATATATATATATATATATTTTTAACATCTTTATTGGAGTATAATTGCTTTACAATGGTGTGTTAGTTTCTGCTTTATAACGAAGTGAATCAGCTATACATATACATATGTCCCCATATCTCTTCCCTCTTGCATCTCCCTCCCTCCCACCCTCCCTATCCCACCCCTCTGGGTGGTCACAAAGCACCGAGCTGATCTCCCTGTGCTATGCGGCTGCTTCCCACTAGCTATCTATTTTACATTTGGTAGTGTATATTGTCCGCACCACTCTCTCACTTTGTCCCAGCTTACGCTTCCCCCTCCGCATGTCCTCAAGTCCATTCTCTGGTAGGTCTGTGTCTTTATTCCCATCTTGCCCCTAGGTTCTTCTTGACCTTTTTTTTTTTTTTAGATTCCATATATATGTGTTAGCATATGGTATTTGTTTTTCTCTTTCTGACTTACTTCACTCTGTATGATAGACTCTAGGTCCATCCACCTCACTACAAATAACTCAATTTTGTTTCTTTTTATGGCTGAGTAATATTCCATTGTATATATGTGCCACATCTTCTTTATCCATTCATCTGTTGATGGACACTTAGGTTGCTTCCATGTCCTGGCTATTGTAAATAGAGCTGCAGTGAACATTTTGGTACTTGACTCTTTTTGAATTATGGTTTTCTCAGGGTATATGCCCAGTAGTGGGATTGCTGGGTCATATGGTAGTTCTATTTGTAGTTTTTTAAGGAACCTCCATACTGTTCTCCATAGTGGCTGTATCAATTTACATTCCCACCAACAGTGCAAGAGTGTTCCCTTTTCTCCACACCCTCTCCAGCATTTATTATTTTTAGACTTTTTGATGATGGCCATTCTGACCAGTGTGAGATGATATCATTGTAGTTTTGATTTGTATTTCTCTAATGATTAATGATGTTGAGCATTCTTTCATGTGTTTGTTGGCAATCTGTATATCTTCTTTGGAGAAATGTCTGTTTAGGTCTTCTGCCCATTTTTGGATTGGGTTATATGTTTTTTTGATATTGAGCTGCTGTAAATTTTGGAGATTAATCCTTTGTCAGTTGCTTCATTTGCAAATATTTTCTCCCATTCTGAGGGTTGTCTTTTCGTCTTGTTTATGGTTTCCTTTGCTGTGCAAAAGCTTTAAAGTTTCATTAGGTCCCATTTGTTTATTTTTGTTTTTATTTCCATTTCTCTAGGAGGTGAGTCAAAAAGGATCTTGCTGTGATTTATGTCATAGAGTGTTCTGCCTATGTTTTCCTCTAAGAGTTTGATAGTGTCTGGCCTTACATTTAGGTCTATAACCCATTTTGAGTTTATTTTTGTGTATGGTGTTAGGGAGTGTTCTAATTTCATTCTTTTACATGTAGCTGTCCAGTTTTCCCAGCACCGCTTATTGAAGAGGCTGTCTTTTCTCCACTGTATATTGTTGCCTCCTTTATCAAAGATAAGGTGACCATATGTGCGTGGGTTTATCTCTGGGCTTTCTGTCCTGTTCCATTGATCAATCTTTCTGTTTTTGTGCCAGTACCATACTGTCTTGATTACTGTAGCTTTGTAGTATAGTCTGAAGTCAGGGAGCCTGATTCCTCCAGCTCCGTTTTTCTTCCTCAAGATTGCTGTGGCGGGCTTCCCTGGTGGCGCAGTGGTTGAGAGTCCGCCTGCCGATGCAGGGGACACGGGTTCATGCTCCGGTCCGGGAAGATCCCACATGCCACGGAGCGGCTGGGCCTGTGAGCCATGGTCGCTGAGCCTGCGTCTCCGGAGCCTGTGCTCTGCAACAGGAGAGGCCACAACAGTGAGAGGCCTGTGTACCACAAAAAAAAAAAAAAAAAAAAAAAAGATTGCTGTGGCTATTCGGGGTCTTTTGTGTTTCCATACAAACTGTGAATTTTTTTGTTCTAGTTCTGTGAAGAATGCCAGTGGTAGTTTGATAGGGATTGCATTGAATCTGTAGATTGCTTTGGGTAGTATAGTCATTTTCACAATGTTGATTCTTCCAATCCAAGAACATGGTATATCTCTCCATTTGTATCATCTTTAATTTCTTTCATCAGTGTCTTATAATTTTCTTCATATAGGTCTTTTGTCTCCTTAGGTAGGTTTATTCCTAGATATTTTATTCTTTTTGTTGCAGTGGTAAATGAGAGTGTTTTCTTAATTTCACTTTCAGATTTTTCATCATTAGTGTATAGGAATGCAAGAGATTTCTGTGCATTAATTTTGTATCCTGCTACTTTACCAAATTCATTGATTAGCTCTAGTAGTTTTCTGGTAGCATCTTTAGGATTCTCTATGTATAGCATCATGTCATCTTCAAACAGTGACAGCTTTACTTCTTCTTTTCCAATTTGGATTCCTTTTATTTCTTTTTCTTCTCTGAGTGCTGTGGCTAAAACTTCCAGAACTATGTTGAATAATAGTGGTGAGAGTGGGCAACCTTGTCTTGTTCCTGGTCTTAGTGGAAATGGTTTCAGTTTTTCACCATTGAAGACGATGTTGGCTATGGGTTTGTCATATATGGCCTTTATTATGTTGAGGAAAGTTCCCTCTGTGCCTACTTTCTGGAGGGTTTTTATCGTAAATGGGTGTTGAATTTTGTCGAAAGCTTTCGCTGCATCTGTTGAGATGATCATATGGTTTTTCTCCTTCAGTTTGTTAATATGGTGTATGACATTGATTGATTTGCGTATATTGAAGAATCCTTGCATTCCTGGGATAAACCCCACTTCATCATGGTGTAAGAGCCTTTTAATGTGCTGTTGGATTCTGTTTGCTAGTATTTTGTTGAAGATTTTTGTATCTATGTTCATCAGTGATACTGGCCTGTAATTTTCTTTCTTTGTGACATCCTTGTCTGGTTTTGGTATCAGGGTGATGGTGGCCTCGTAGAATGAGTTTGGAAGAGTTTGAGAAGGATAGGTGTTAGCTCTTCTCTACATATTTGACAGAATTCCCCTGTGAAGCCATCTGGTCCTGGGCTTTTGTTTGTTGGAAGATTTTTAATCACAGTTTCAATTTCATTGCTTGTGATTGGTCTGTTCATATTTTCTATTTCTTCCTGGTTCAGTCTCAAAATGTTGTGCATTTCTAAGAATTTGTCCATTTCTTCCAGGTTTTCCATTTTATTGGCATATAGTTGCTTGTAGTGATCTCTCATGATCCTTTGTATTTCTGCAGTGTCAGTTGTTACTTCTCCTTTTTCATTTCTAATTCTATTGATTTGAGTCTTGTCCCTTTTTTTTCTTGATGAGTCTGCCTAATGGTTTATCAACTTTGTTTATCTTCTCAAAGAACCAGCTTTTAGTTTTATTGATCTTTGTTATCGTTTCCTTCATTTCTTTTTCATTTAATGGTTTATCAACTTTGTTTATCTTCTCAAAGAACCAGCTTTTAGTTTTATTGATCTTTGTTATCGTTTCCTTCATTTCTTTTTCATTTATTTCTGATCTGATCTTTATGATTTCTTTCCTTCTGCTAACTTTGGGGTTTTTCTGTTCTTCTTTCTCTAATTGCTTTAGGTGTAAGGTTAGGTTGTTTATTTGAGATGTTTCTTGTTTCTTGAGGTAGGATTGTATTGCTATAAACTTGCCTCTTAGAACTGCTTTTGCTGCATCCTGTAGGTTTTGGGTTGTCGTGTTTTCATTGTCATTTGTTTCTAGGTAATTTTTGACTTCCTCTTTGATTTCATCAGTGATCTCTTGGTTATTTAGTAGTGTATTGTTTAGCCTCCATGTGTTTGTATTTTTTACAGATTTTTTCCTGTAATTGATATTTAGTCTTATAGCATTGTGGTTGGAAAAGATACTTGAGACAATTTCGATTTTCTTAAATTTACCAAGGCTTGATTTGTGACCCAGGATATGATCTATCCTGGAGAATGTTCCATGAGCACTTGAGAAAAATGTGTATTCTGTTTTTTTGGATGGAATGTCCTATAAATATCAATTAAGTCCATCTTGTTTAATGTATCATTTAAAGCTTGTGTTTCCTTATTTATTTTCATTTTGGATGATCTGTCCATTGGTGAAAGTGGGGTGTTAAATTCCCCTACTATGAATGTGTTACTGTCGATATCCCCTTTTATGGCTGTTAGTATTTGCCTTATGTATTGAGGTGCTCCTGTGTTGGGTGCATAAATATTTACAATTGTTATATCTTCTTCTTGGATCGATCCCTTGATCGTTATGTAGTGTCCTTCTTTGTCTCTTCTAATAGTCTTTATTTTAAAGTCTATTTTGTCTGATATGAGAATTGCTACTCCAGCTTTCTTTTGGTTCCCATTTGCATGAAATATCTTTTTCCATCCCCTTACTTTCAGTCTGTATGTGTCTCTAGGTCTGAAGTGGGTCTCTTGTAGACAGCAAATATATGGGTCTTGTTTTTGTATCCATTCAGCCCATCTGTGTCTTTTGGTGGGAGCATTTAGTCCATTTACATTTAAGGTAATTATTGATATGTATGATCCTGTCACCATTTTCTTAATTGTTTTGGGTTTGTTATTGTAGGTCTTTTCCTTGTCTTGTGTTTCCTGCCTAGAGAAGTTCCTTTAGCGTTTGTTGTAAAGCTGGTTTGGTGGTGCTGAATTCTCTTAGCTTTTGCTTGTCTGTAAAGGTTTTAATTTCTCCATCAAATCTGAATGAGATCCTTGCTGGGTAGAGTAATCTTGGTTGTAGGTTTTTCTCCTTCATCACTTTAAATATGTCCTGCCTGTCCCTTCTGGCTTGCAGAGTTTCTGCTGAAAGATCAGCTGTTAATCTTATGGGGATTCCCTTGTGTGTTATTTGTTGTTTTTCTCTTGCTGCTTTTAATATGTTTTCTTTGTATTTAATTTTTGACAGTTGGATTAATATGTGTCTTGGCGTCTTTCTCCTTGGATTTATCCTGTATGGGACTCTCTGTGCTTCCTGGACTTGATTAACTATTTCCTTTCCCGTATTAGCGAAGTTTTCAACTATAATCTCTTCAAATATTTTCTCAGTCCCTTTCTTTTTCTCTTCTTCTTCTGGAACCCCTATAATTCGAATGTTGGTGCGTTTAATGTTGTCCCAGAGGTCTCTGAGACTGTCCTCGGTTCGTTTCATTCTTTTTTCTTTATTCTGCTCTGCAGTAGTTATTTCCACTATTTTATCTTCCAGGTCACTTATCCGTTCTTCTGCCTCAGTTATTCTGCTATTGATCCCATCTAGAGTCTTTTTCATTTCATTTATTGTGTTGTTCATCGTTGTTTGTTTCATCTTTAGTTCTTCTAGGTCCTTGTTAAATGTTTCTTGCATTTTGTCTATTCTATTTCCAAGATTTTGGATCATCTTTACTATCATTATTCTGAATTCTTTTTCAGGTAGACTGCCTATTTCCTCTTCATTTGTTAGGTCTGGTGGGTTTTTATCTTGCTCCTTCATCTGCTGTGTGTTTTTCTGTCTTCTCATTTTGCTTAAGTTACTGTGTTTGGGGTCTCCTTTTTGCAGGCTGCAGGTTCGTAATTCCCGCTGTTTTTGGTGTCTGTCCCCAGTGGCTAAGGTTGGTTCAGTGGGTTGTGTAGTCTTCCTGGTGGAGGGGACTAGTGCCTGTGTTCTGGTGGATGAGGCTGGATCTTGTCTTTCTGGTGGGCAGGTCCACGTCTGGTGGTGTGTTTTGGGGTGTCTGTGGACTTATTATGATTTTAGGCAGCCTCTCTGCTAATGGGTGGGGTTGTGTTCCTGTCTTGCTAGTTGTTTGGCATAGGGCGTCCTGCACTGTAGCTTGCTGGTCGTTGAGTGGAGCTGGGTCTTGGCGTTGAGATGGAGATCTCTGGGAGATTTCCGCCGTTTGATATTACGTGGAGCTGGTAGGTCTCTTGTGGACCAGTGTCCTGAAGTTGGCTCTCCCACCTCAGAGGCACAGCCCTGACACCTGGCTGGAGCACCAAGAGCCTGTCATCCACGTGGCTCAGAATAAAAAAGGAGAAAAAAAAGAAAGGAAGAAGAGGATAAAATAAAATAAAATAAAGTTATTAAAATAAAAAAAAATAAATATTAAAAAAAATTTTTTTTAAGTAATTAAAAAACGGACAGAACCCTAGGACAAATGGTAAAAACAAAGCTATACAGACAAAATCACACACAGAAGCATACACATACACCCTCACAAAGAGAGAAAAAGGGAAAAAATATATATATATATATATATCGTTGCTCCCAGAGTCCACCTCCTCAATTTGGGATGATTCATTGTCCATTCAGGTATTCCAGAGATGCAGGGTACATCAAGTTGATTGTGGAGATTTAATCCCCTGCTCCTGAGGCTGCTGGGAGAGACTTCCCTTTCTCTTCTTTGTTCTCACAGCTCCCTGGGTTCAGCTTTGGGTTTGGCCCCACCTCTGCGTGTAGGTCGCCTTCAGGCTTCTGTTCTTCGCTCAGACAGGACGGGGTTAAAGGAGCAGCTGATTCCATGGCTCTGGCTTACTCAGGCCGTGGGGGAGGGAGGGGTACGGCTGCAGGGCGAGCGGACGGCCGAGGCCAGCATGACGTTGCATCAGCGTGAGGGCGCTGTGTGTTCTCCAGGGGAAGTTGTCCCTGGATCCCGGCACCCTTGCAGTGGCGGGCTGCACAGGCTCCCAGGAGGGGAGGTATGGATAGTGACCTGTGCTTGCACACAGGGGAAGCGATATTTTAAAGAAGGAATTTTTCACTCACATTCCACAGAAAGCTACCGAAGAAGGAAATCTGCTCGTGTGTTCAAATCATTATTAATAACACAAATAAACAACGTTTAATTCATTCTACAGGGAATTCCCATGGTTCAGGGACTCCCATGGTTTTGGATCCATAGTGTATAAGAGTTTAGGGAGAGGGGAAAGTACACTGGACCAGTTCTGTAATTTATGAGAGAAACAGACTCTCTTAGGTCTCAGATAATACCAAAAAACATAGCATTGGGTTTTGTTTTGTTTATCTTTATTTTTTTTTAACTCTGAAGAATTCAAGAAGTATTGATGTTAACAGTGAGCCTTACTGAAAAGCGGTATCTGTTTGGCAGATTTTAAACTTCCTTCAGCGGATGTTTATTTAGCATTGCCTATATCACTTTAATTCAGAAGTGCATTGAACGACATCTGGGTTCCAGGCACCTGCTGGGGCCTGGGATCATAAAGATCATCAAAAAAGAGTCCCTTTCCTTACACTACTCAGTGTATTGAGGAAAACATATGTGCAGTCGGTGACCGGCAGCACAGGTGCTAAACAGTGTGTCAGTGGCAGAGAACCCTTCAGGGACCAGTACCTGGGAGCTGTGCAGAGTGGCAGGAAGAAGGACCTCCACAGATGGAATGGGGCTCTTGGGAACATTTGTCAGTTGTGTAGATGAATGTACTCGATGCTGTGTATACATTATTTCATTTTAACCCTCACCACTCTCTGGGGTACATGTTGGGATCCCAGTGTACAGACTGGGGAGCTGATTTGGAATCATGCCCAAGGTGGCGCAGCTGTGAAGTGCTGCCAGGATCTGGACCCAGATCTTTGACTCCAGAGCCTGTGTTCTTGCCAGGATATCTTGCGAGAGAGAAAGCACGGCCCAAGGAGTGGAAGGGCTGGTGTAGCATGGTGGTGTCACGTGGTCCGGTGCAGTGAGAGCAGCTTTGGTGGCAGGAGACCGAGAGGTGGGCTGTGGACCCCGAGACCAGAACAGCGTCATGAGCAGGAGGCAGGACCTTGGAGTCAGATCCCATTTTAAGGGACCTAATAAATCGTTGTTATTGAGGGAATTAGCCTGGACTTCTGCGCTTGCTCGCTCACCGTCTGACCTTGCTCAAATTACTTCAGCTCTCCGATCTCCAGTTTCCTCATCTTGACAGATGGAGAAATGGGGGAAATGCCTACTTTGTAGAGTTGTGAGGTTTAAAGTATCTGAAGCACTTATCGTAGTATGCATTGTGCGTAAACATTTGGTAAATGTTGTACATCTCCTGTTTTGTTTTTATTAGCACAAGGTGTTAAATGTCATCTTAAAGAGTTTGGTCCTTATGCCGAAGGTCTGAAGAATATTTAAATGTTTAAGTGGTGTGACAAGAGCTCTGATTTCGAGGGAGATCTGGTGGCTAGGAGGACGTATTAGAGGAAGGAGTTTGGATCCAGGGACACAAGGGAAGGGGCTGTGGACCAATCAGTGGATGGTGCCGAGGCCCTGACCTAGCACAGTGCGCTGAGAATCAAAAGGGGAAATGGATGGCACTGAGGATGGAACAGACAGGACTTGGTGACGAGCTGAATGTGTGGGTAGGCCAAGGTGGGGAGGGGAGGACAGAAGAGTCAGACAACCCTGAAGAGTCTGCCTTGTGGGTGAGGGTGGATGGTGGTGCCTCCACTGAGACAGGACAGGGCTGGAGAGCAGAGTGGATCGAGGGTGGGAATCCAGCTGGAGTTTTCCATTAGAAGTGGGAGCTGAGCTCAGAAGAAGGGAAGTGTAGAGGTTGAGCTCCAGGAGAGATCAGCGATCAGATGGAGTGAGAAGAAGCTTTGAAGGCGAGAGGTCTTGTGAGACCTTTGAGAAGGCACTTTCAGTAGCGATGTGGTGACAAGGCAGACTGCAGAGGACTGAGGGTGAATGAACATGAAATGGAGGCAGCAAGGGTAAGCTGTATTTTCAGGTAACTTCAGGAGCGCGAGAGAGAAAGCAAGGACATAAAGAGGCCACGCGTGTAAGTGCCTCCAGAGGCCAGGTAGGTGATGTGAAGAGTGAGAGTGAAGGGCAGTGAGGTCATGTTCTTTTATAAAACTCCAGCGGCTTCCCATTGCACTTATGTAAACTCCACGTTTCTTTCCGTGGCCTGCAGGGGCTTATGTGAGTTGGCCCTGCCTGTCTTTTTCTCCTCTTTCACTACAGTTTTGTTTTCTTCTTGGCTGTGTTCCGGCCACAGAGATCTTCCTGATTTCCAGACTCGGCAAGCTGGTTCTTCTGGCAGGGCCCCCTTCCCCTGGCCAAGCCCTCTTCCCGCCGTGTGCCTGCGGCTGGCTGCTCACCATCTGAGCCTTAGCTTGAGCGGCAGCTCAGAAAAGCCGTCCATCACTGCCCCGTCTGAGGTGGACGCTTCGTCCACCCTGTCTTGAATTTTTGTTTTATAGTCTTCGTCACTGCCTGAGGTGATCTTACTTGCTTGTGCTTTGCTCTCCTTCTGTTCCTTGAGGCAGAAACCTGTCTGTTTTGCTCACCAACGTCCCTCAATGCCTAGAGTAGCGTGGGGGGCGTTTCTCAAGGCAGGAAGTGAGTGAACAGGAGAGCTGAGTGCTTCTGGACGCGTAGCAGTGAGGCCTGAGGGGAATTGGAAAAATCTGCAGTCAGCATTTTAGAAAATAGAGAAGAGCAGGAGGTGTGGGAGGAGAGAAGAGGAGACCAGGCCAGGACCGTGACAGGGAGACCGGGGTGAGCCAGGTGCAGAGTGGCCCTGCGAGGGCCGTGGAGGGGATGGCCCTGCTGTGGGTAACGGAAGCGTGCTAGAGATCCTGTTAGTCCTTGAGGCCCAGGGAGATGGAAGGGTCATAGAGCACCGACTTCAGAGAGCTACATCCTGACACTTCTGGGAGGAGCCTTTGATGGGGAGGTTTGTTCTTTTCACTCTGCATTGTTTGTGCTTTTCAATCACTTGACTTCTACAGGAAGGTCTTTTGAGGCTTGCTCTCTAAAGATTCCTTTGAGAAGTTTTGGTCTATGAATTTTAGAAAAGATAACTCTCCAGTGTAAAGTTGGGCAATTTGTTGAGAGTAAGGAGCTTTCAGGATTCAAATGAAGGTGAGGACCTTCTCTTTAGCCGAGTTGGACTCACATCCAGCCCAGTTCCAGTGCTATGTATGAACATGTCCTCACTGCTGTCCTTTATGTGAGCCTACACATTGGGACTTTCTGTTTTTCAGGCTTTTGCTTCAGCTCGCCCAGTCTCAGCAAACATCGTTTGCTTTGGAGAGGAACTTAAAGACTCAGCAGGAAATTGAAGCTAAAATGAAAGGGTTCAGCTTCAAAGAAGACACTTTGCTGTTGATAGCAGAGGTGAGTGTGTCCTCTAGGGTTTATGTGAAACAAAGTATCATAGATATTTTTCCTGGCTCCGAGACCATTTTTTAAAAAACAGGGCCAAATCGCGTCTTCTGAAGGACTCCTGTCTCCCTCCTTTACGTGCCTTTTGATCACTTAACCCCCGAAAGCGGCCTCTTCATCCCCTCTGAGCAGTAGCGTGCTGTGAGGCAGGGGCTGTGTTTCGTTTACTTGTCAGTGCTTGTTAGTACCTGCCTGCTTGAACATCAGAAATGCCCGGTGATTTGTGAATGCTGAATAAATGAATGAACGAGTGACTTGACATTTGGGCAGCTCTTCTGTCTGTTTTTTCTCCTGTTCATCCTCAGAACAGCCTGTGGGATGGGGGGAGCTGGAGTGAGGCTCATAGAGGCTGTGACTTGCCCTAAGGTCAGATTTTAAGTGGCAGAACTAGTTTGGAACCCATCCAGCTCCAAGTCCATTTTCTTTCTGCTCCACCCTGTTACTACTTTGATGGTTGCAGAGAAATTCAGATGTCAGGTTTTTTTTTTTAACTTGGTCTGTGGCAGTTTCTCTCTGAACTCAGAGAGTGGTTGCTGGAATAGATAGCTCTGTGGGGCCCCCAAAAAATTTAAAAATGTCTTATCTTTTCAGCTAGATTTTAAGTTCCTTATAAGTGAGACATCCTTACAAGGTGTCTTAAACATCTTCATATTCTTCCCCATGTGTGACTGGAATAGTAGTCCTCTGCCTGGACAATGCATGGGAAATACCTGCATTTAAAATAGCTTTTTAAAAAAGAAATGTCTGGGCCCTCTTTGGGATGATAATGTGCATTTCATTTTGTGCTGTTACTTTTACTTAACATTGTGACATGAGCATGACCCTGTATCCTTAAATATTTCTTAATTACATACTTTTTTCTTTTTATAGTTGTTTTATTTGAATTAGGGTCCATATAAGGTCCACACACTGTGTTTGATTCTTTTGTCTCTTACATCTCTTTAATGTTATAACAGTTCACGTTCCCCCCTTTTTTTTTTGGTGATAAAAAATATATCTAACATAAAATTTGCCATCTTAATTGCTGTTGAGTGTACAATTCAGTGGCGTTAGTTACATTCACGATGTTGTGCAACCACGAGCACTGTTTCCAAAATGTTTTCGTCACTCCAAATAGAAACACTTTAACCCTACCCCAACCTCTGGTAACCTCTAATCTGCTTTTTGTGTCTATGAGTTTGCCTGTGCTAGATATTTCAAATAGTGGAATCATACAATATTTGTCCTTTTATGTCTGGCTTATTTCACTTAGCATAATGTTTTCAAGGTTCTTCCATATGTATCAGAACTTCATTCCTTTTTATGGCTGAATAATATTCCATTGTGTGTGTGTGTGTGCACACACACACACACACACCCCACATCCTATTTGTCCATTCGTCATCTGTTGATGGGCACTTGCATTGTTTTCTGCCTTTTGGCTTTCGTGAATAATACTACTATGGACATTGGCATACAAGTATCTGTTTGAGTTCCTGATTTCAGTTCTTTTGGGCATCTACCTAAGAATGGAGTTGCTGGGTCATCTGGTAATTCTGTGTTTAACTTTTTGAGGAACTGCCAAACTGCATTTTGTCTTATAGGCTGATATTTTTACCTACATTGTGGTATGATCATGACTCTGTATCCTTAAATGTTATTTGAGTGCATAATTTTTAATGACTGGATAGTAGTCCAGTTACAGCTTTTGATGAGCTATCATTTATTTACTTAAGTCCTATGTTGGACATTTAACAAATATTCAGTACCGACTTTAATAAGTCTTTGCAAAAAAAAAATCAGTTTTTGTGTTTGTTTTAGAATAGATTACTGGAAGTAGAATCACTGGGTTAAAGTATATGAACATTTTAAAGCCTCAAAGCATGTTTCCAAATTGTCATTGAGAAAGATTGGTTCTGGGAATTCCCTGGCAGTCCAGTGGTTAGGACTCTGTGCTTTCACTGCTGAGGGCTCGGGTTTGTCCCTGGTTGGGGAACTAAGATCCTGTAAGTCACGCGGTGTGGCCAAAAAAAGAAAAAAGAGAGAGAAGAAAGGTTGGTTCTGTTTATATACCCTCCAGCAGCATATGAGAATACTGATTTTCCTTCTCCAAACCTAGGTATTAGGTTGAACCATGTGAAATTGTCAATATTCAATCATTTTGACCATAAAACCAGAATTTTATATTGAACAACTTAATATTATTACTTTTTAAAATCTGTACTTTCATTGGTAAAAATAGCGCTTTTTAATATTACTGTTTATTTGATTACTAATGAAATGAACAATTTTTTCACACATTCATTGGCCATTTATATTTTGTGAAATACCTAGTCATGCTTTTTCTTCGTTATTTATATGTTTCTGCTTTTCTTATTAATTTTAAGAGCTCTCTCTACACTAGGCTTACTAACCTTTTATATGTTGTTTATATAAATACTGTATTTATAAATACAGTATTTCAGTATTTTCTGAAGTTTATGATACTTTTGATATATAGAAGTTTAAATTTTTATTTGGCCAAAGACTTCTGCAGATTTTTTGACACCTGTGAATGATATACCTGCCAAGCCTGCTTTTTGGAATATTGCATTGTTTGAGTATTACTATTACTCAATTCTCTCTTTTTTTTTTTTTTGCGGTACGTGGGCCTCTCACTGTTGTGGCCTCTCCTGTTGAGGAGCACAGGCTCTGGACGCACAGGCTCAGTGGCCATGGCTCACGGGCCTAGCCGCTCCGCGGCATGCGGGATCCTCCCGGAACAGGGCACGAACCCATGTCCCTTGCATTGGCAGGCAGACTCTCGACCACTGCACCACCAGGGAAGCCCCTCTTTTTTTTTTTAATTAAAAAAAAAACACTTTTGGTGTTATACCCCAGATTTTAAAATACTGTATTTCATTGAGTCCAAGCAGTCATCAGTCATCAAGAGACATAATTATTTGATGTGCCACTAAAAGAAAAACAAGATGCTCTTTACACTGTGATACACCAGTGGGTATAAGATACATCTTGATTTCAGAAATGTTAAAATACAAAACCAAAAATTGCCTTTGAATTGATGAAAATAACATGCCTTAATAAATCCTGACAGTTGCTTGCTGTTCATCCTGTCAGCTCTAGCCTCAAACAATAAGTAGTCTTTGAAGATTTAAAGCCAGTGGAACCTGTTCTTTGAGTGGGTTTCTAATCCATTATAATTTGAGTATTCATGGACACATAGGACCTCAGGGTTTGTAGGAAACCTAGGGACCATCTAGTCCAAATCCAAGTGACAGATTCCCTGTACAATATCCCTGCCAAATGGCCCCTTAACTTTTCATGCCGAATCGTGGGCAATGTTTTGGGACTTAATTTTAGTTCACTGTCCTTACCAAAAGTGGGCTGATCACTTAGCGAGTTCAGATGCAAGCTTCTTACAAACTTAACTTCGTGGGTGTCTTGTCAAAGAGAAGCTAACGCAGAACCTGGACCTGGATCTGACCAGTAGGGAGCAGTATTGTGCCTTTAGAGTGCGGGGCATGCTCTTAAGTCCCTGAGGTTGCTGTGGTAACCTTTCTGGAGGGATGGAGTCTCTCTGGATCAGGGAAGTGTGGACTCAGCTACTTGCTGCTGAGTGTTTGCTGCCTTTGACTTCTTTGGAGAACTTCTAAGAGAAGGGATCTGTGCTCTCTACACAGCAGCAGTTACATTCTGTGCAAGCGCTGCTTTTCTGTCGTTTACAAGGAGGGAGGATCACTGGTGGTGCATTTCTTGTCAGCTGCAGATGCTCCATATGACATAAGAAGGTTAACTCTCGCTCCCTGTAGCCTGAATGGTACTGCTGCCATGCTAGTGCTTTGGTGATTTGTTTGCTCAGGGGAAGATGAGACTGGAAGTAGGGGATGTTTTACAAATGTGGTCTTGGATCACTGCTTCTGAATGAACATCCTTTCGATATGTTGAATTGCTAGAGTTGTCACCTGGCTGCTAAAGAAATCCTTCTGTACGAAATCATTTACACTTGATAAATAGCGTGGTCTTCATCCCGTCATTCCGTGTCTGCTTCCCCTGTTATTGGGACAGGGTTGGTTTTTTTTTCCCCTCCTACTGCAGGTTATGGGTGAAGATATCGTCCCAGAAAAAATAAGAGATGAGGTTCACACAGAGGTGAAGTGTGTTGGCCCTGCAGCCCTGACTGCCTTGGTGATTGCGTCTTCGAAAGAATTTGAAGACAAGTGGTTCAGAAAGATCAAAGACCACTTCTGTCCCTTTGAAAATCAGTTCCATACAGAGATACAGATGTTGGTTTAGTGGTCCCTTTAAAACAGAACAAAACATCTTGTATTAATTGTGCTCGTTTACTTCAGACAGAATCCACTGCTAATCATGGAATATACTGAATTAAAAACAATTATTTATGTCTTATAAAAATGGCTTCTCTCCCAGCTTATTTCTACTGTGTTCAGTTTTTTGGTTTTTTGTTTTCTTTTTAGATTTTTGTCATTCACTTACGTGAGGCCTACTGCCCCTTTAGAAGATAATCTGTTGGGAAAGTGTATAAAAGAGACTTACAGATTTTATTGTCTTTTAAAAACAGTTATTGTATTATAATCAGCGATGTAAGTATTACGTTGTTTAGGTAAATTCATCAAGAATGACCAAGAATGCTACAGTGTGATAGTAAACCATCTTCAGGGAGGGTGCGTCGAGGTCTGCGAAGGCTCTGAGACTTTACCACACCTGTCAGCCCGCGCATTAACCTGCCAGTGTCATAGATGCTGCAGGAGACTTGATTACTCGTGGCCCAGGGAACAGGATAAGCTTCAGCATATTTGTATCGGTTCCTTTGCCTCCAAGTCCCAAGGCACGTGACACATATGAGCCCAAACGAAAGAGTGTACGTGCAGTGGGTTGCGTTATAGGAGAGGAACCCTGAGCTTAGGAGACACAGATCCTTTATAACGAACAGTAAGCAGGCCTGCCCTGTGCTCCAGGGGAGAACACTCTCTTTTTTAAGGGTGTTTGCTTTGCAAGCATTGTTGAGAAGATAGTCTGGAATGAAGGGCTGTAAGTGCCTTGCTCACAAGATGTACAGAAACACGAGACCCATGGAGCTCTGTCTCAGGTGATTATCCTCTCCTTTCAGCCACATCATCTTCAAATGCAAAAGGCTTACTTGAATTATCCAGGGTGGAAGAGCTCCCTTATGAGAAGTGAAATTTAGTAATAGACCAAAAACTTCATCAAGTGTTGTCCCACATAACTTTTTTTTTCCCCCATGGCTAATATTTTCTTTAAAAATGTTTATGGGCTTCCCTGGTGGCACAGTGGATAAGAATCCGCCTGCCAGTGCAGGGCACACGGGTTCAAGCCCTGGCCTGGGAAGATCCCACATGCCGCTGAGCAACTAAGCCCATGTGCCACAATTACTGAGCCTGCGCTCTAGAGCCTGTGAGCCACAACTACTGAGCCCATGTGCCACAGCTGCTGGGGCCCGTGCGCCTAGAGCCCGTGCTCCGCAACAACAGAAGCCACCGCAATGAGAAGCCCACACACTGCAACGAAGAGTAGCCCCCGCTCACCGCAACTAGAGAAAGCCACACACAACAACGAAGAACCAAAAAGCAGCCAAAAATAAATAAATAAAAATAAATAAAAATGTTTATGCCTTTGTAAATTATTATAATTACATTTCAATGTTATATTCTTTTTGTTAACATCTTTATTGGAGTATAATTGCTTTACAGTGGCGTGTTAGGGTTTCTGCTTTATAACAAACTGAATCAGCTATACATATACATATATCCCCATATCTCCTCCCTTTTGCGTCTCCCTCCCACCCTCCCTATCCCACCCCTCTAGGTGGTCACAAAGCACCGAGCTGATCTCCCTGTGCTATGCGGCTGCTTCCCACTAGCTATCTATTCTACATTTGGTAGTGTATGTATGTCCATGCCACTCTCTCACTTTGTCCCAGCTTACGCTTCCCCCTCCCTGTGTCCTCACGTCCATTCTCTACGTCTGTGTCTTTATTCCTGTCCTGCCCCTACATTCTTCAGAAACTTTTTTTTTTAAGATACTATATATATGTGTTAGCACATGGTATTTATTTTTCTCTTTCTGACTTACTTCACTCTTTATGACAGTCTCTAGGTCCATCCACCTCACTACAAATAACTCAATTTCGTTTCTTTTTATGGCTGAGTAATATTCCATTGTGTATATGTGCCACATCTTCTTTATCCACTCATCTGTTGATGGACACTTAGGTTGTCTCCATGTCCTGGCTATTGTAAATAGAGCTGCAGTGAACATTGTGGTACATGACTCTCTTTGAATTATGGTTTTCTCAGGGTATATGCCCAGTAGTCCCACACAGCTTTTAATTTTTTTTTTTCTCAGTAGAGGGAAGAAAATTCCAGCCCTGGGCAAAAAGGTGAAGTCATCAGGATTTCCCATCCACTTCACCAGCTCGTTTCTCCCTTTCCCAGGCCCCTTCCCAAAACAGACAAAGGTCTGGTTTTGTTTATAGTTTGAGACTCTCTTAGTATGAGTGAGAACATGACTTAGCAATTGCAGGTTTAGTCATTTATCTCTAATGTGAAACAAAAGACTGTATATTTAACAGACATTTCAATTTTTAGGAACCATTAAAAAGTATGGAAACCCCTTTACCGCTCCGCACTGCCCCCCATCCCTTCATTGAGTCATTACTAATCACTTACTGGGTCCTGTTAGGGGACAGGCATTGTGTGGTTGCCATGGAGACACTGGTTACTGTGGAGTTTATGGTTTGGTTGTGAGTGGCCTGCAGGATAGAGCCCAAAGGGACCGTGGTTGCCAAGCCCTTCACGACACAGCCTTTGGCTCCCAGGGGCTTCTCGTCTTTCCCCGCTCCCAACCTTTGAATGTGCCCTATTTGTCACCTTTAAGCTTCCAGGCCGGCAACTCAGCCTGGAACCTCTCCCCACCCACTGCCCTCATGTGGCTAATTCGTATTCGGCTCACAGGCCTCCGCCTGATTTCAGCTTCCAGAAGTCTTGATCCCCAAGTGGTGGTAGGTTTCGCGCTGCTCTTTGACCCCTGTATTGGCCCTTATTATGCTGTCTTGTCATAGCCTGTTTGTTTTCCATGAGACGCTTTAAACTTTGTAAAATCAGGACTGTCTTGTTCACATTTGTATCCCGAGGGCAGAACACCTGGCATCTCGCCAAATGTTTGTGGAGAATCCCTGAATTAATCGGCCAGCATCTTTGTTTGCACAAAAGGTTAATACCCCAAAGGTCTGACAGTGCTGAGGCAGTCCGCTCAGAAACGTTGCCCATTTCTCTTTCTGTAGCTGAAAGCCCTTCCTCCCGTTCATCTTGGCCTCCTGGATATGCCCTTTTTCCTCGTAACTTCTCTAGGTTTCCCGTCTCATCCTAGTCCCCTTCTAACTTTGCCCAGACCTCTAGCTTGCAGCCCCTTGGCTTTCCTCCCAGACCCACTATCAACGCTGTCCTGCACCGCTGAGTGGTCTCCGTGGATCTGCCCACACCCTCACTCCCGCCGCACCTCACTCTCCTGGCAGCAGCGCGTCCACCCACGTGAGAACCCAGCCTCCTGTACCCTGTACTCCTGTATACCGGAGCTGTAACGCAGGGCAGGAAAGGGCAACCCAGGAAGCCTGGGCATCTCTGGGTGTCATCACACACAAGTCATCTTGATCATTTCCAGCACAGATGGTGAAGGTAATTAACTGAGCAGTGATTATGGTAAAGACGTCTTGAGCCTGCCTCCTAACCCCACCCTCTTGTTGATGAATGAATCACTCAGAAGGTGAGCAAATGTGAAGCACAGAGATGTCTGTCTGCCCTCCAGTGGGTGGGGTGGGACCCAAGGGCAGTTCTTGCCTCTCTTGATTCAAAAGGCCTGTCTTCAGTGTTTTCTCCCAAGGGGGCATGGCCATGCCCAGAATTTGAGCTGTTTAGAGTCCTTTGTCTCTCATATGCTGACACCCCTGCAATCTTATACTATAGCCAAAGAGATCTTATACAAATAAAGATTGCTCTCAGAGTCCTTCAGTGATTTCCCCTGAGGCCTGGGAGGCCCCGTGTGGTCTGGCCCTGGCCCACTTCACCCCAGCTCACTCTGGTTTCTTCTCATGTCTTTGAACTCGGCAAGTGTCCTCCCACCCAAGCCCTATGCCCATCCAGTTACCTTTACTTGGAACACTCCTCCCTGTGGTCCCTCAACCCTGCCATAAACTTGCCCTTCCTACAGATCCCAGCGCAAAGGTCACAGACAAGATGATTCTGAGTCCAGAGTTGCTCAGGTCCCCCCTTTAAATGTTGTCAGAGCACCTGCTTTTTTATTCCTCCCTCAAGGTGCTTAATGGAATTGTAATTGAATATTCTTTGTATGAATCCTCCTGGCTACGCCATAAGCTCCAGGACTGTGTCTCTGCTTTGCCCCTTCATGGCGGAGCTCAGCTTCCTGGACGTGCCGAGACTTCTGCCCAGTGCTGCTTTGCTGGAGCCCCAGGCACTTGAAGAGACGGCCTGAAGCCCAGTGAGCCCGCAGCCAGTCCGTACAGAGCTCCACTGCCGGCGCCACAGGTGCCCCCACCTGTCTGTGAGGTACTGCATTTCAACAAAGATGGGCTTCATTTTAGGAAAACCTAGGGTAGAAATCTCTATGAAACAAATCCAAGGCCGCTGTTTATAAAAATGATTATTTTAAATAGCAGCTTTCTAGTGCTTTTGAAATTTCATCTATAAAAGTAACATACACGACTTTCCAAGGTCTTAATCGTGAAAACAAACAAGCAAACAAAAACCAGAGAGGATTATACAAAAGAATCCAAAGCTCGAGAAACAATGGTCCTGATGAGTCACAGCCTAGGGCTGCTCCAATCCTGTCTTCGTGATCGAAGTGTCTCCACCAGGTGACTTTGCTAATGAGGTCAGAGAAATAGGACAGGCATTTGTTTGCTTGGGGCCTACTGTTCCTTATCCTTTCCTCCTCCTCGGCACAGAATGACTTGGTCACTTAAAAGTTTGATGTTGTGTCTGCTCAGCCCTTGAGCTGACGACCACCCTGCCCCCCATCTCTGGGATCTCTGGGAACCTGGCAGCCATATTTGTCTTCACTGCCCCTAATGATGGGAGAGAGGAAGCAGGGTTTACCTGACCTAAGCTGAGCCAGTCAGGATCTCCCCTAGAGATGTAGAAATGAGTCTTCTCGTGTCTGAAACTGGGTCAAAACTGGGGGGTGGCTGTGTTTGCCAAATGGAATGGGGGATAGACAGAGCAGGTCTGCAGAAAGAGGATGAAAGAGATGCCCAGAAAGGGGCAGAGGGACAGTCTCTGCTCTGCTGCCTCCTGATTCCAGGCCCTTCCTGTTCTGTAGGCCCAGCTACAGTCTTGGCTGAGGCCTCCACGAAACACCTGGAGTGTGGTAGGCGAAATAATGGCTCCCAAAGATGTCCTGGTCCCCCAGGGTGTCCCAACCTGTGAATATGTTAGGTTACAATGCAAAGGGGAATTAAGGTTGCTTATCAACTGACCTTAAAATAGAGAGTATTACCCAGGTGAGCCCAGTGTAGTCACTGAGATCTTAGCAAATGGAAGATGGAGTGTATTAGGACTTGCCAGAGAAACAGACCCAATAGGTCTGATACAGATGCATGTGAGAGGAGATTTAGTATAGGAATTAGCTCAAGTGGTTATGGAGGCCAAGAAGTCCCACCAGCTGCCTTCTGCAAGCTGGAGAATGGGGAAAACCAATAATACCATTCAGTTGAAGTCTGAAGTCTTGAAAATCAGGGGGCTGATGGTGTAAGTCTTGATCTGAGTCCAAAAGCCCGAGAACCAGGAGTGCCGATGTCCAAGGGCAGAAGGTAGATGTCCCAGCTCAAGCAGAGAGCGCAAATTCATCCTCCCTCTGCCTTTTTGTTCCATTAAAGCCTTTGACAAATGGATGGTTCCCACCTGCACTGGGGAGGGTGATCTTAATTCACCAGCTCAAATGCCAATCTCCTCCAGAAACACTCTCAAACCACACCCAGAATAATGTTTTAGCAGTTATCTGGGCATCCCTTAGCCAGTCAAGTTGACATAAAATTAGCCATCACACGAGGCAGAAGGAGTGGGTCAGGGTCAGAGAGATGCTGTGCGGCTGGCTTTGAAGATGGAGGAAGAGGCCATGGGCCAAGGAGTGCAGGCGGCCTGTAGAAGTTAGAAAAGGCAAGGAAACAGATTCTCTCCTAGGGTGTCCAGGGGAGAACACAGCCCTGCTGACGCCTTAATTTTAGTCCAGTGAAACCAATGTGGGAATTCTGAACTAGAAACTATAAGGTGATACATTTGTGTTGTTTTATGCCATGATGTTTGTGGTCATTTGTTATAGCTGCCATCGGAAACCAATATACAAAGTAACCTACCCATAACTTAAGATTGCTTGAGCTAGTTTCAGTTTCTGCTACTTGCAACCAAAGAATCCTGGTATGGACCACTTGGGTCCTTTCAATCTTGGTTTTAGAATAAGACATTGTGTCTCAGAAGGCTATTTCTTTTTTAAATGACATTCTTTTGTAAAACCTTGATAGAGCATCGCTGTAGGAGATACCAAAGATAAGACACAACACCTATTTTCTTTTTTTTTTTTTAGAATTTATTTTAGCCATCACCTTTCTCCAGAATACTTCTGTCTCTCTAAGTCTCAGTTTGGATCCCTTTCTACGCGCCCCCTTAGTACCCTGTGCTTACCTGTGACATTCCACCTGTGACACGTTTAACTTTTCTGTCCTTTTCATTAGACAGTGAGCTACATGAGGATAGTGACAATGTCTCCTTTCTTTCCGAATCATCAAACATAGCCCTTGATACATAATCAACCCAGGGCAAAAGCTGAATGATTTTACTGACAGTAAGGCAATCTCTATAGAAGCTGGAGGGAAATGAGACTTTGAATGGAATCCCTAGGGAGAAGGACCACAGAATTGCTTTATCCTAAACAAAAGGTGCAAAAGTTTTCCTACTCAGGTGTGATCCACAGGTGAGAGAGAGATTGTAAGTAAAGAGTCTAAGCTTTGCTGTGAACAAAGACTGCTGGGTGTGCTAGAGAACAGTAAGGTTGACAGAGAACCAAGGACTTAAGGTCGTTTCTCATGCTTTGCATGGCTAAAGGGGATCAGTTTTCTCCTAGTAACTGAGGTTTTTTGGTTTTGTTTTTTTAAAAAAACAAAGTTTCAGAATATCATTGATCTGTTCTTATAACTGGTGTTAGTCTTCAGAATTGGAATGACTTGAATCAAATGGTAAGGACTTCATTTCTGATTTCATTAGTAATTACCAGGAATTCATAATTCTGTCTCTGGCAAGTCATCTAATAGAGCCCAGGTTTGTGGAAGGGCCTTGGCTTGGTATCATGGACTGAAAAAGCTTGAGAAATTCATCTTTTTTTTTTTTAATTTTTATTTTTTTATACAGCAGGTTCTTATTAGTTATCCATTTTATACATATTAGACAAGACCTATTTCCAAGGAGCTTCCATCTCTAGTAGACATAATAGGACATCCACATAAGTGGCAAATAAGGATCAGGAGGGAGGACTTGACAGCGCAGGAGTGCAGAGGAAGGGGGTTTTCACGAAGGCGGCAACATCTGAGCTGGACCTGGTGAGGGGATGGTTTGTAGCAGCAGCCTCGGCAGAGAATGGAAGGCAGGCCCGCGAGGTTTCGCAGTCGAGGGATGAGAGCAGCCAAGGCCTGGAGGACATGAAGGCTGGTCATCCAGGTTAGCGGGTGTAAAGGGATGTGGTGGGTAATGAGGCTGGGCGGGTAAACCGGTGTCAAATTATGGATGATCTTGAGTGCCTGGTAGGGAACTTGACTTGGCGTGGGATATACTGAGCTATGAAAGGTCTCTGAGCCCGGGAATGGCTGGTTTAGGGTTGTGCTTTAAGCCGATAAATCTGGTTTCACTTTCTACGTGTTAAACAACCTTTCAGCTTCGTGCAATATGTGTTTTCTGGGTCTAGGAGATAACGAGCACTAACGTGGAGGGTGGAGGTGAACTCAAGTCACTGAGAGCTCCCAACGCTTTGGGAAATCCACACTGTTGCGGAGTTTGTTACCCTGAAGGGCTTTCCCACCTGGAAAAGGCCAAACTCTTGATGGCTTTGCCCACTGCCCCTCCTGCCTTGTGCACAGGTGAGTCCTCCTCACTTTCAGGTCTCAGCTCGATCTCTCCTTCCGCCTTCATTCCCTTGTAGACCCAGCAAACCACCAATCAGGGAACTGCAAACGCTGGAGGCAGGGAGGCTCTTGGCACCATCACATAAGCCCTCTGGGAGCTGGGACACCGCTGTTTCCACCCATGCGGGCTGCCCAGCCCCTGGCATACTGGGGGACAGGGTTGGGGGCAAGCGTGTGGTTAAATACATGAATTCAGGCCCTTTGGGAATGGAAGCCAGGGCTGGCCTCCAAGGACGGGGGACAGAATCATTCAGCCAGGGGACTCTGAACTGGATGCTGCTTCATACCGTGGCCACAGGGAGGGCTCCCAGAGCAGCAGTGCTGGTGTGCCTCTCACAGGAGCTGCGCTGGGAGGACAGCACAGCTGTGGGCGTTGGGGGGAAAAATCGGGGAGCCGGCCCTGGGACCTTTCCACTTTAGGGCCGCCGTTCTCGAAGAGCAGCCGGCCACCAGAAGCAAGCGCTGGCTCTGCTGGTAGAGAGGAGCAGTTTGTATTGAGAAGGGCCATCTCCGGAGGCCCAGCTGAGGTGACGCAGGTGCCCGCTGTCCTGCAGTGCGGCCGGGGAGTGTGCGGGGGCGGAGGGCGAGCAGCTGCAGGTGGGTGTACAGAGCCGGGGCTCCTCTGGCCACGTGGGCCGACACGGGAGGCCTGCCTCTTATGCCTGATTGTGTCCCCCTAAAAGGCATACGTTGAAGCCCTAACCCAGTACCTCAGAATATGACTGTATTAGGAGATAAGACCTTTAAGGTCCTGGCACCAAAATCTGTATTAGTCAGGATTCTCCAGAGAAACGGAACCAATAGGATGTGTGTATCTATAGCTGTATGTGTATCTGCATCTCCGTGTCTATATTATCTGTCTATATCTGTAGCTACTTATGTACAGAGAGATTTATTATGAGGAATTGGCTCACACAGTTGTGGAAGCTGTCAAGTTCCAAGACCTACAGGTTGAGTCGGCAAGTTGGAGACCCAGGAGAGCCAGTGGTCTAGTTCCAAAGACCAGCAGGTTCAAGCCCCAGGAAGAGCCAGTGTTTCAGTTTGAGTCTGATGGCAGGAAAAACCTATGTCCCAGTTTGAAGGCAGTCAGGCAGGAGGAACTCTCTCTTACCTGGGGGAGAGTCAGCCTTTTTGTTGTCAGGTCTTCAGCTGATTGGGGAGGCCTACCCACGTTCGCAAGGGCAATCTGCTTTACTTACACTACCATTTTAAATGTTTATCTCATCCAAAAACACCCACACAGAAACACCCAGAACAATGTGCGGCCAAATACATGGGCACCCCATGGTCCAGTCAAGTTGACACATAAAATAAGCCATCAAAAGTCCATACTTTGTCAACTTCATCTCCTTAAATTCGTAATCCGATTTGACTGGTGTCCTTATAAGGAAAAGAAATTTGGACACACACAAAAAGACACTAGGGGGCTTCCCTGGTGGCGCAGTGGTTGAGAGTCCGCCTGCCAATGCAGGGGACATGGGTTTGTGCCCCGGTCCGGGAAGATCCCACATGCCGCGGAGCGGCTGGGCTCGTGAGCCGTGGCTGCTGAGCCTGCGCGTCTGGAGCCTGGGCTCCACAACGGGAGAGGCCACAGCAGTGAGAGGCCCGCGTATCGCAAAAAAAAAAAAAAAAAGACACTAGGGATGCATATGGACAGAGGAAAGACTACATAAGCACACAGCAAGAGGATGGCCATCTGCGAGCCAAGGAGAGAGGCCTCAGGAGAAACCAGTCCTGCTGACACCTTGATCCCGGACTTCAGCCTCCACACTGTGAGAATATAAACGTCTGCTGTTTAAGTCACCGAGTCCGTGGTATTTTGTTACGGCAGCCCTGGCAAATAAATACACTCTCTTCCAAACAAGGGATGTTCCCATCCCCTGAGAGGACTTCTTACTCATTTCTTTTTCTCTCAGATACTTTCTATGCTTATGACCTTTTGCTATAGATTGCATGTTTGTGTCCTCCCAGAATTCTCGTGTTGAAACATAATCCCCAAGGTGATGGTGTTAGGAGGCAGGGCCTTTGAGAGGTGATTAAGTCATGAGCATGGAGCCCTCATTATTAGGATTTGTTCTCTTAGAAAAGAGGCCCCAGAGAGCTAGGTTGTCCCTTCTACCATGTGATGACACAGTGAGAGGTGACCACCTGCAAACCAGGAAGAAGGCCTTCCCCAGAACCCAACCATGCCGGCACCCTGATCTTGGAGTCCCGGCCTCCAGAACTGTGAGAAATGTCTGTGGTTTATAAGCCACCCAGTCTTTGGTATTTTGTTATAGCAGCCCCAAGGGACAGGTCCTCACCATTTCTGAAAAGTCAGGGGAGAGGCCTGGCTTGTGTGCTTCCGGATCACAGGGAAAATGAGGTTCAGAGAGCTTGGGGCTTCCTCATTAGCAACCATTTCAGTGGGTGGGTCTAGAAACTCTGTTCTCAGAGCCCAGCCCACCGGCCTAGAAGGTGTCTGTGTGAATTTGCCTGGCGCGGTGAGCAGGCAGTGGAGGAAGGTGGCCTTGGCAAGCATGCTTATGAGAGCTGGATTCCACCCTCCCCTCACGTTTGGCCTTGTGCACACACTGCAGCCCCATGCTACGCCACCTCCTCTGGGCCTCTCTGTCCACTCAGGCTGGCGCATCATCGTGTGGACACCCTCACTCACCACACCCTGCAGAGGAGCGAAGTATGGAGCCCCTGGGAGGCAGCATGTCTATCTCAGTGGATATGCAGTGAGCAACCAGGGAAAAAGGTCGTTTATACTCGTACGTGTGTCTGCAATATTTACATTCTGTGATGACAGTTTTTCCTCTTCAGGAGGAAGCTGAGAAAATGAGTGACAGTTTCTCTGTGTCCAACAGCTTTTTGGACTGAGTCCAGAAAATGAATCACGTGAAGATGCGGCTCTAGCACTTCTAGGCCAGGCCAGCAGGGCCAGCAGAGGAGAGGCAGGGAGCCCAGGTCAAGGTGAGGGCGAGTATAGGTCATCCTGGGGGGTCTGAATGTTTGACCCCTTCAGGAGCAAAGCTCCTTGACCAGTCAGTTAGCATCCATTGTGTGTGGGACCACCCACGGGGGGGCCTGCAAAGATGCCCTCGGCCTCTTACAGTACAGATAGGGAGATCTGGTGAGGACCAAATGAATGCCACAGATCATTTCTAGGAGAGGGAGGCCTGAGGGGAAGGGATGATCATTCCAATCAACACCCCAGTCCTGGCTGATAACCCTACAGGTGGGTAATAGTATCCCTGATCCCTGGTTGGGGACTGTGTTTCCACCGTGTCCCCCCCTGAACATGACCATCATACAATTTCTTTCATTCTCTTATGTTCTTTTTTTGGGGGGCAGCGCCTCATGCAGCTTGTGGGATCTTAGTTCCCCAACCAGGGATCGAACCCGGGCCCTCGGCAGTGAGAGCGCAGAGTCCTCACCACTGGACCACCAGGGAATTCCCATTCTCTCATGTTTTTCACGGTGGTGGTTCTCGTGGGCACCGCCCCCAGCTGACTCTGGCATTCTCCAGGACAGAAGTGAGGCTGGGTCTCTTTGCCTGTTGCTGAAATCTGTTTGGCACACGGTGGGCACTCCACTGCTGTCGTTGAATTTCACACTGTAGGAGAGACTCTGTACGTCTCAGGATGGCCCCCAGCAAACAGGCCTGCCAAGGCAGTTGCAGGTGTGAGTCCCGCCTGGAGCAGAATTAAAGCTGGGCAAAACTAGGTTTGGGAGGATTGGAAACTTGGATAAGGACTTGCTTTGGCTTTCAAGCATTGCCTTGCCAGGTGTGTAAAAGCCACGTAGTCCCCTGGTGGAAATAATGTTTTGGGACAAGAGCCCAAGGCTGGGGGCCCTGGAGAGTCCAGTCCCACAAAGGAACGGCCCAGCCTCACATCAGTGGGTCCCGAGATTTTCTCAGTCAGGCTAGGCTGGATCATGGTGCAGTAAGAAACAGCCCCAACTCTCAGTGGCTTAAACAGCAAAAGTTTATTTCTTGCTCATACCACTTAGCCACTGCAGGTCAGTGCGGTAGGCATGTCCTGTTCTTTGTAGTCTCTTAGAAACCTGGGCTGGTGAAAGGGGCTCCATCTTGAGGTAAGGCCATCTGCACCCAAGTGCTTAAAAGCTGGAAGCAGTCCTCAACACTTCAGCTCGCATTCCACTGGCCAAAGCCAACTAAACCTAACTTCCCGGCTGACTGGGATCACGAGGAAGTGACAAGGTGCTCAGAGGAGGAAAAACAATACTCGCAAACCCCTAAGACGACTGCAGAGGGGAAACTGGCTGGTGGAGGAGGAGGGCTTGTTCTGGCTGCAGACCTCCTCTCCACCCAGACCGAGCCGGACGCGGGGACAGAGCCCACCTGTGGAGCTCTTGGCACCCCAGCAAGCTTTACCTTCCCAAAGCTTTCTCGTCAGGCTGTGAAATCAAGCTTAAGACACTCCACAGCCCTGGTCATTCTAACCTCATGATGGTGGTCATCAGGACCGGGGTTTAAAAAACCTTCAGGAGGGGCTTCCCTGGTGGTGCAGTGGTTAAGAATCCGCCTGCCAATGCAGGGGACACGGGTTCGTGCCCTGGTCTGGGAAGATCCCACATGCCACGGAGCAACTAAGCCCGCGTGCCACAACTGCTGAGCCTGCGCTCTGAAGCCCGGGAGCCACCACTGCTGAAGCCAACGTGCTGCAACTACTGAAGCCCACACGCCTAGAGCCCATGCTCCGCAACAAGAGAAGCCTCCGCGTGAGAAGCCTGCACACCTCAACGAAGAGTAGCCCCTGCTCGCTGCAACTAGAGAAAGCCCACATGCAGCAACAAAGACCCAAGGCAGCCAAAAATAAATAAATAAATGGATTTATTTTTTTTTAAAAAAAACAACCTTCAGCAGCCAAAGGGCTTTTGGTGTTATTGTTGGATTTTCAGGAACTAAGGAATAAAAAGGTGAAGTGAGGACAGAAACACAGTTTAAAACAAAAGCGAAGATGCCTCTGCCTCTGCCTCTGCCAGGAGTGTTGGACAAATACAAACAGGGCTGGGCTGCAGGGAGATGCCCTCTGCAGAGCACGACTCGGGATGCCATGTACATCAGGATTCAGAGGCCACCAGGAGGAAGGATTGTCCCTCCAGCCTCCGCAGCAAAGGCAAAGCTTCTGAGCCGGAGAAGGGCAACAGGAAGACATTTGCTGAGACGACTTGGTGGCGGGGGAGGACATGGAAACCGAAAGACATGTGTGGGGCTTTTGCCCCTGCTTCTCTTGGACTGAAACAGCCCGAGTCACATCCCTCGCCCCAGCCATACAGCCTCGTTCCTTAGGTCTTGGGTTACCTGTCGCTTCTCTGGGAAGTGTCCCCTGGCCTCCCAAGCTGGCTGGCTGGCCCTCCTTTGTGCTCCCTCAGCATCCTGTGTTCTTTCTACACCAGCAACGCTGTGGCCTTAGCATCTATTACCACCCCAGCAACAAGCAGGACGTGCTGTGACCCTGAGAAGGAAAGAATGATGAGACTGGTGAGGGGCCTGGATCTGGAGGTAGCTGACTATGCCTGGGAGCTGCAAGGTCAATGCGGGATCCTCATTGGTCGCTCGAGGCTTCCTGAAGCACTGCTGCAGGGCCGTTCCCAGATCTGACAACTCAAACCCCTGGGTTCCAGCCCAGACTCCAGGGACCTCCAGGCCAGCCCAAGGCTCTTCAGAGCAAAAACCTGAGCTGCCAAACTGCCTTGTCCATCTCCATCCCCTAGATGCCTTGGTTTGCTCCACCCTTGGTGGCCACCCTTTCAACCAGCCACACATAACTTACAGTGGCAGGTTCTGGGGCCTCATCCCTAATTCATCAGGCCAGGGATACTCTAGTATTATGCTCTTCCAGGGAGGAGGAGTTTCCCTCCCCTCCCAGAAACATCTAGAATGTCCCCATACTTACTCCTGAATCTGTCTCTCCAGAATCTCTGGGGAGCAGACCACCCCTGGGCACTGGGACACAGGAGTACCTTGGTCACACCCACCCCCTGCCTCTCAGTGCCTCAGTTTATCCATATGTAAAACTTGGGCTGCATCAGCCCCTTCTCACATTACAGAGATTTGGAAAATGTTAATATGAAAGCACTGGCTGCTCTTTGGAGAAAGGGGCTCTATTTTCATGATTTTGTCTTCTAGCTCCCTGCCCGCCACCTCCCTGGAAACTTCTGGAATGTGCTGCATAGGCCATACTAGAGAGGGGAACCCAGGGAAGTGTGGGGGTCAGCAAGCGAACGGTCTGAGGCCTGGGAACATTCAAACACAGGCAACGGTTTTGTCCAAGTGCCTTTAGTTCAAAGGGCCACTGGTTAAAGTAGGCTCCTTGAGCCAGAAACTCCAAGAATGCCCAGCTTTGGCCCTGGGGAGGTCAGCTGGAGGAAGGGACCCTTCAGAAATTCGGGGAGGCCTGTAGAAAGGGCCTCCAGGTGTGGGCCACCCTGGGCACCAGGCCAAGCTGCTCGACCTGCAGCCGCATAGGCCTGTAGCCGTTGAGGTTGCTGTAGAGAGCAAACAGGCCATCATGGGGCCTCGGGGAGAAGTGGGCCTGTGAGGTCAGGGCCCTCCAAGGGCCATGATAGGGCTGGAACCTGGGGGCCAGAGGTGGGTTTGGGGCCAGGGGGCTGCCGGGCCCCGAGGATGTGGACAGACTCCGGTTCTGGGGGTTGCTGCCTGTCGACAGGCTGCTGAAGGGGTTGGAGGACGTGCCGTCGCTGGTGGAGCAGCTACTGCCACTGAGGCGGCCGGATCGGGGGTCAGGGGCTGCTCTGGGCTGGAGGGGTGCGGCCGGCCTGGGCGACTTGAGGCCCATCACGGGCTTGGAGGAGGCGTAGAGGTGGCAGAACTCCTCGTCAAACAGCTCCACCGCCTGGCCCGTGAACTTGGAGAGGATGTTCCTGTGCACGTGCCCACAGAGCCAGGTGAAGCTGGAGGCGAGAGAAGAGAGAGTGAGGGCTGGGGATGGGGAGGGCTCGGGCACCCTGCGCCTGAAGGGCCACTAACGCGTGCCCACCGCTTCTCCGTGCCGGCTGCTTCCACCCAGGCCCAAACCCTCCCCTCCCACAGATGGGAGAACTGAAGCTCAGAGACCAGCAAATGTTTCCAGGGGAGTAGCTAAGATGCAGAGTGAATCCGGGCCTCCGGTCAGTGTTCCCTCCTGGTGCGCAGATTATGGCCCCTTAGAAGATCCCTGTGGAGGCCCAAAGGGGCCGAGTTCCAGTGTCCCCAATTCTGTGCTGATGTGAGTCACCAGCTGCTGGGGCCTTAGCGGCTCCACCGGTGATAGGTGTGACACCTGCCTCTTCTAACCAAATAGGTTAGCAGTCTGGGGCTGCTCCTTGGAAGGAAGGGCTGTATTTCCATGAAAATCTGAAGGGTGTAGCCCAGTTTTCAGGCAAATGGGCCGGAAGGGGTGCGAGTGGGGGGAAGACTCCTGTGCTCTTTGGGGGATGGAAAGGAGAACACAGGGGTGAGCCCACAGGATGGGAAAGATGCCGCATCAGTGGGCTTGCCCAGACACCCACGGGAGGCCGCCCTTAAGCAGAGGCCTTGGCCTTCTCTCCATTTACACATTTTAAATGGAAACAAAATGTTCAAGGCATTTGTGTGTCATTTTTATGATTCCCTAATTTAAACAGATTCCTTTCTATCTCTGATGGGAAACTCCCCTCATCACCCCACTCCCCGCAAAAAAGCCTGGCGGCAGCGCAGGAAACCCACCAAGAACATCATTTGAGAGGTTCCTGGGTCCCTAACACTGTGGACCTAGGCGTGGGGAGCAATGGGGACAGCATGGTCAGAGGGGGACAGGGTCACTGTGGGGGACAGAAAGGACCCAACCAAGAGTCTCAGCCTCCAGCCCCCAGCCCCCAGCCCCCAGCCCGCGTGTCTTGCCACCAAAAGGCGGACCCAGCTTCTGGAGTCCCCTGCTCTGTGAGGCAGGGCAGGGCCCATGCAAGGCCGGAGCAATCCTGGGAAGAGCAGCGAGGCTTTGTTTAAACCTCACCTCCTGCCCAGGAGCCACCCACGCACCCCAGAGAGGTGAGCAGCTGATACCGTGCCTCTGGCCAACCAGGTGACGGGGAAGGCAGCAAACTCTGGGACAGCCGGACTCTTGGCTACACAAAGAAATCAATCGCCCTGTGTTCTTTGGAATCAGGCTAGATTAGAACAAGCAACTGCATGCTTTCTTAACAAAGCAGGTCTAGGGGACTTCCCTGGCGGTCCAGTGGTTGAGACACTCTGCACTTCCACTCCAGGGGTCATGGGTTCGATCCTTGGTCAGGGAAAGAGGATCCCTCCCGCCACATGCCCCCCCCCCAAAAAAAAGGCAGGTCCAAAGGTGCCCTGGCAGTGTTTCAGGCCCCCATGCACCCTCTGTGCCCCTGTGCCCCTTGTGTATCCCTGCACCACCTGAGTGCCATCCCCTGACCCTGCTCGCTGCTCATGGGTTTCCCTCCTCTACACCCGACATGTCCATTCATCCTGTGCTCTAGCTTTTACACTTTCTTTTATCACCACCCATGGTAAGAATTACATTTTATTTTTATTGTTTTTTTGGCCCTTAAGTACAGATAGTTGATTTAATCATAATTTTTGGCTCAAGACCCACTCTCATCATTGATCTATTAATGGCCCATTTACATTTCTGCAGCTTTATTTTATTTTTTGGCCACACCAAGTGGCTTGTGGGATCTTAGTTCCCCGGACAGGGATTGAACCCGGGCTCTTGGCAGTGAAAGTGCACAGTCCTAACCACTGGACCGCCAGGGAAATCCCTTTACTTAGTTATTTAAAATAATTTAATAAGCACCTATGAACCCATCACCTAAAATAAAAAGCTAGCATTGACAATAACCAGCATCTAATCACATGGTTCCCTCCTAGGAACCCATCCAGTTTCCCCCAAATAGAGGAAATCATCACCCAGAATCCTGTGTCATGGTTCCCAAACTTTCCTTTTTCTATAGTAAAAAAAAGTTTTCTATACTCTTGAAAGTACCGTCATATACTTCCAAGCAGCCGTCCATATACTCGAGTTCTGCATCCAGCGATTCAACCAACCACAGATGGAAAATATTCAGAAAAAATTTTTCCAGAAACTTTCAAAAGGCAAGACTTGAATTTGCCCCATTGGCAGCTATTTACATAGTATTTACATTGTATTAGGTATTATAAGTAATCTAGAGATGATTTAAAGTTTTCAGGAGGATATGGGTAAGTTATATGCAAATACTACACCATTTTATATAAGGCACTCGAGCATCCTCAGATTTTGGTATCTGTGGGGATGCTAGAACCAATCCCCCACAGATGCGGAGGAACAACCGTAAATATTTCTATTTTAGTTGTTTTTAACATATATCTTTGGGGATTAATCTTTGGGGATTTTTTTTCACTTAAACATTGCAGTTTATCCATGTTATCTCTTGTTGCTGTACTTCACTTGTCTTTGACTGTTGTATGATATTCCACTGGGGGCTATATCATGGTGTATTCATACATTCTCTCATTGAGAGGCATTTGGGTTGTTTCCATGGTTCTCCTGTTGTGACCAATGCTTCTGTGAACACTCTTATACCTGTCTTCTACTGTCCTGTGGACCCGTTTCTCTTGGAAATACACTTAGGAGTGGAATTGCTGGATAAAGCTAGGTGAATGTTCAGCTTTAGAGAAAATGCCATACTCTTTCCCAAGTCACTGTACCGATTTGCAATCCCATCAGCAGTGTAGAGATTTGTAAATGCACTCTTTGTACTGTCAGGCTTCTTACTGGCTGGCCAGAAGTTTGTTCAGCTTTTTCTGTAAGATGCTATGGAAAAACCTAAATGAACTTTTTGGCCAACCCAATTTTTTTTTTTTTTTTTTTTTTTTGCTGAATAGGTATAAAATGGTTAACTCATTCTAGCCTTGATTTGCATTTTGCTGGTCACTGAGGATGCTGAACATCTTTTCGTGTGTTTCCTCCCCGTGAAACGCCTGCTCTCACCTCCCCCCCCCCACTTCCATTGTGCTGTTTCTTTTGTGGTTTGTGGGAGTTCATTGTGATTCTTGACACTAATCTTGTCAGGGCATCATGAAAACCTGCTCCCAGTTTGTAATCTGACTTTTCACATTCTTTGAGCTGTCTTTGAGGGAACCAGAGTTCTTAATTGTAATACAGTCAGATTTAGCAATCTTTTATAGCTAATGCTTTTTTGTGTTCTGTTTAACACGGGGGGGCTATGTTAAGACACCTAATCCTTATCCTAAGGTCTAAAAGACATTCGTCTGTATTTTCTACTAAGAGTCTTAAAATTTGTTTTTGACATTTAAGTTCTTTTAATCTATTAGGAGGCGATTTTGTGTGTGTGCATCGCATGTGTGCGTATGTATGTGTGAAGTAGAATCCAACTTCTCACATGGAGAATTTTTTTTTCCGGTTTCACCTTTCCCCGCTGCTCTGACATGCCCTGTCATGTGGGAGTCTGTGTCTGGGCTTTCTGTTCTGTTCCATTTGTCACTTTGTGTGTGTCCTTCACCCAATGCCACATTGTCTTGGTTACTACAGCTCCATCTGCAAGGGCAAGTCCGCCCTGCCTGTTCTTCTTCAGACTCATCTTGGCTATTCTTGGAGAAATACATCTTATTGATACACTGTAACCTCCTCACATACACAGATACATACATAACCTCACAACAATCTCCAGAACATCCTTTACCTCAGTGCTCTGATTACTTTTGTTCTGTCCTATTTCATTTTTGAAGAATTCTGGGGATCATCCACTAAATCAATTTCATAGACAGGGATGCACAGTTTCAAAAGTTGTATTCCTCTAGCCATACTGGATGGCCAGGACCTAACATGAACATCCATTCATTCAACAAATATTTATGGTCATGTATAAACATACCGCCACTGTATTAACTGTACTTCCTGCCAGGAAGCAATAGAAAAGAAAACAGACCCAGCTCAGGCCCCGACGTCATCTTTCTTAAATCTTGGCTAAACAAGTTCACAGAAAAGGTCTCTAGGGAATGATCTGGATGCTGCCTCCGGCAAGATGAGTTAGCACGGTAAGGACAACAGGATTGAGCTGTCCAGCAAAGGGAATAAACGGCAAGTGTAAAGACCCTGAGGCATGAAAGGCCTGGGGGGAGGCCAGTGTGGCTGCAGCACAGAGGAGGGGAAGGAGAATCCTGCTAAGACAGAGGCCGCAGTAAGAAGGTGGATTTTTTTTTCCCCCCTAGGAGCAATGACATGCATCGAAGGATTTTAAGGATGGAAGTGATTTGATCTTGTTTGTGTTTAAAAATCTTTCTGTTCCTGGTAAAGCCCAGGGTGGCAGCAGGGGTCAGGGCAGGAGTGGACTCAGGAGCCGGTTGGAAGGCCATGCTGATATCATGCTGTCACTCATGCTGTTGCAGCTGCCTGATTTTGCACCTCACCCCCGCCCCAATCTTCTTCATCCTCCAAGCCTCAATCCAGCCCCCTGGACCTGCCGGCAGAAGTGGGAGCTCCCTCCTGGCTGACCCCAGAGCACTTTCTTAGCTCATGCTGATCTTAGAGCACACACCATACCACACCCTGTGGTCATTCATCTACATTTCCTAAGGAGAGAGAGGAGTTCTGTGTCCCCAGCATGTGGCACAGCCCCTGTGCTAGTGAGACCCTCAACAAGAGCTGAAATGTTGAAATGCACACCCTCCCCACTCCCACCCCCGCGACTCAGCCAGAGAAATGGACAGAGCCCTTCAGTTTGGGAAAACTGTGTGCAACCAGAGGGAGGGACCCAGAGACAGGTGGACTGAAAGGATGGGGTGAAGGCTTTTCTGATTGATTTTTTGTTTTTATTGGAAACGGCTCTAAGGGTCCCAGGGAAAAGGATCCTCTGAAAGGCTGGCAAACAGATCACCTTTGAATGTTGAGAGCAAAAACATTATAGTTGTCCTGCCCTCCCTTCAGAAGCTGGATTCTCCACAGTTCCCAGGAATGGCCCGGCATGTCTTCAAGCCCACTGCCACCCTCCTCCTGGTACCTCCCATATCAAGCCCGACCTGGCCTCGGCAGGCGCTAACGAGCTGGAGATCCTAGTCAAGGAAGCTGGTGACCCTGACCCAATCACCTACCCTCTCTGTGCCTCAGTTCCCATCTGTCATTTAGAAGAATAATGCCTCCCTCAAAGTGTCACGAGGATTAAGGGACTTCCCTGGCTGTCCAGTGGTTAGGACTCTGCACTTCCACTGCAGGGGGCCTGGGTTTGCTCCCTGGTTGGGGAGCTAAGATCCCGCATGCCATGTGGCAAGCCAAAAAAAAAAAAAAAAAAAGAAGTCACGAAGATTAAATCCTTACTAAAGGTCTGATCGCACCTGGCCCAGGGCCTGGCACAAAGCTCAGCAAGGTGGTTATGCTTCCTTCTGCCCCTTCCAAGGGCAAGGCCACCCCTGCATGATGAGCTCAAAGGGCAAATACAAATGAAACCTGAGAGAGTTAATTCTCCTTATTGAAAATAAGAGGAGAGGCTTCCCCCCTCTTCATCTCCTTTCAGAATTTCTTTCTCTGTCCTTTTCAAATGTATGGAAATCTTTGTAATGGCTAAATAAGCCACTTGCCAGTCACACAACTGGTTGCTCAAAGATGGGGAAGGGGAAGTGACCGCTGAGTGGTGGAGGGGCTGTGGATGTGTCATCCCCACGTCTGTGTATGCCGCTCTGACAAAAGACGTCATTTTGAGCTGAAGGAATTTGAGAAGCAGGTGCAGGAAGGACTCTCTGACCTCCCCCTTCTCCCTGAAGCCAGTCACAAGGCCCTCATGTGAGAGATGCCCTCCCTGTACCCAGAGGAAAGGAGCATCCTTATCTCCAAGGGCAGGGGGACTCAGAGGGATCCGAATGGACCAGCCTTGCTCCGTTTCCCCCAGTAACTACCCTTAGCTCTTCCCTTTCGTCCTATCACGTTTTACCGTGACTGTCCGTTCTTCATCCAACCTCATATAAAAACACTAAGGTTTAACCATTTCTTTGGGTCTTCATTTCCTTTTGAAGGCTCCTGTGTCATGTAAAACTTGTATTAAATAGATTTGTCTGCTTTTCTGCTGTTCATCTCTCTCTCACCAGTCCATTTTACAGGGCCCCAGCCAGAGAACCGAGAAGGGTATTAGAAAAAAGTGTTTCCTGGGACTTCCTTGGTGGTCCAGTGGTGGCACGGGACCACTGCGCTTCCACTGCAGGGAGCACGGGTTCGATCCCTGGTCAGGGAACTAAGGTCCCACAAGCTGTGTAGCCGAAAAAGAAAAGAGTTTTTCCTCCCTGTACAATGGGTGCGTGGTTTCTTTGGGGGGCAATGAAAGTGTTTTGGAACTAGATAGTGGTGATGGTTGCACACACTGTGAATGTACTACATGCCTCTGAATTGTACATTTTAAATGGTTAATTTATGTTATCGTGAATTTCACCTAATAAAAAAGAGTGTGAGAATTCCTCTGCTTTGACTGACCCCCTCCCTCCAGGCTTAGCTCCTGGGGTCTGGGGCAACTGCCCAGGCCCGGACCTCACCCTTGCCCTCCAGGTGGTGAACTCGGTCTAGTGGTGCTTGGTCAAGGTCAGAGGTCAAGGTCAGAGGCCTGATGTAGGGTTTTAGGCTGAGCTCCTGCCCTGAGCTTTATTTGCTTGCTGCCCAGAGGCCTTTGTCCCTCTCTAGGGAAAGAACAAAAGGCTGATAAGGTGGCTTTGGCCACTTGGGGAGGGGAGTTCAGCCCCACCTCAGCCTCTTACAGACAACCAAGGGCTGGAGACAGGGCCTGAGAATCAGAAGCAGGGGGGCTCCGTTTTCCACAGGTGCCCCCGGATGGAGCAGAGGATGAGGGGAGAGGCTGTGGGTGGAAACAGACGTGGGCTCAGTGGCCCCAGGACACTGGAGGTGTCCCCTCCGGGCTGCCTCGTCCCTGAGCCCCCTCCCTGAACACTAGTTGTAAAACCTCAGCTCTTCCCCTCGCAGAGGGACAGTGCCTCCCAGCTTCCTTTACTGCAGCCTGTGAGGTGGAGGCCACAGGCCCTTCACACAGCTGAGGAGAACAAGCTCAGGAAGAGGTGGAAATGGGGAGCCAGAGAGGGGCACCCTGGCGCCATCCCAGGCCCCCTTCCCTCCCCTGGGTTTGTTATCGGTTACCCGCCTAGTTCGAGCAGAGCTGCAGGAGGGAGCCCCATCCTGTTCCATGCCTGCAGCAGGCCTGGTCTGTATCTACTAGGTCTCTACATAGCTGGTGAGTGAATGAAGGAACACAGAGGTGCAGTGACTTGCCCGGGGTCACCCAGCCAGGAAGCTTCAGAGCTGGGAACTGAGCTTATCTATCTTCTAGGCTGGGCTGCTGCCACTTCCCGTCCCTAGTGCCAGCCTGAGGTCCCATGAAATTTGGAGACACTTCTGACAGGGAAGTGGAGGAGGGGCCAGGAAGCTGGTGGTCAGGGGCCACAGAGGGTGACGCTTGTAATCTTATCTAGGACATGGTGACAGCTCAGCAAGCCCTGGCAATTCTGAAGTGAGAGGAGGGCTGTCTCGGTGCTCCCCAGCCTTCTCGGGGCCCACACACCCTCTCCCCCAGCCAATGTGGCGTCGCCCAGGCCTGCTCTGCTGGGCAGCCCTTCACAACCAGCGTCTTCTCAGCCCACACCCTTTCAAGTCTTGCCTATTACATGTCCCTTCCCTTGGGGCTTTGGCTGGCTGATAGCAACCACTTATTGAGTACCTACTGTGTGCTGGGAGCTACACTACGCTTTGCAAATTTTATCTCGTTGAGTCTTAACAATAGTCTGCGAGGGGAAGTATTGTTATCCCCATTTTACGGATGAGAAAAGTGATGCTAAAAAGAATTGCACACTTTAAATGGGTGAAGTATCTGACATGTGAATTACATCTCAATACATTCACTATATTAAAATAACCAAACATTTAAAAAATAAAATGGGGCCCCCATACACAACCAAACAAATTGCATGGCTTTAGAATCACACCTGAGAGATCTGAGGAGGGAAACAGGATTTTATGTCCTATTGCCACGCAAAGGGAAACCAAGGCACTTGGAAGTGTCTCCCTACCCCGAAGTCCTCCCAGGAAGGGCCCAGATTTTCCCCTTTCACCCAGGCTGGTCCTGCCTCCAGCCTCGTGTATATGATGAGTCCCCAGCTCCCCCAGGGCGTTGCCGGTGGGCGTGTGGGCCTTGGCCTCCGCAAAGCCCCGACAGAAGGTGAAGCGCAGCGCTCACCTGTACGATCCGCACAGGACGTATCTCCAGTCCGAGATGATGAACTTGTCCTGGATTTGGCCGGCGAACTTCCTGCCTGACTTGGCGCAGTACACCTCTCCTTCCACGCTCCGGACGGAAACGCTCTGTTGCAAAAGGGAAGTCAAGGTATCCTCGCTAATTGTGTGCGCAGAGATATACACTTGCCTAAGAAAACACCTGGAAGTATGCTCGCCAAGAGTAAAAGGGTTATTGCTAGCTGGTGAGATTGTGGGCCATTGTTATGTTTTCCTTGGCTGAATTTTCTAAATTTTCTTCAATGTCCTGACATTATTTGAGTAATGGGGGAAAAAAAAAAAGAAAAAGAAAAGAAAAGAAAGGGGAGATGGTAGAATTAAAACAAAGCAGAAAGTAGAAGGAAGATGCGGGCCTGGTGTCCACAGAGCCCTCAGTCCAGGCTCCCATGGCCCACAGAGGTCTGGCAAGCCCAGCCTCACCCTGTAAGTGGCTTTAGTGACATGAGTCCCTGACTCCAGGTTGGTCAGAGGGAAGGCCCAGTGCAATCAGAGGGGGTGGCTTTGTGGAGACCTCAGTGGACCCTAGATTGCTGTAAGAAAAGGTGTGGCCACAACCCAAATTGTGGCCCTGTTTGTCCCTTTCCTCCCCAGTGGCACCCACTGCTCCAGCCCTCAAGCCAGCACCCCTGGAAGCTGAAGAAATGAAAGGCAGGTGAGGCAGGGGGCTGTCAGAGGCCGGCGGGACGCTCCTGGTGCCGAGAATGCCTGCTGGTAGCTGGAGGGGCTCTGGGAAGGGGATGCCCAGTGCCTCCAACCACTCCTTCCAGCCTCTCCACAAGCTCTGGGGGTGGCGGGAACAGGGCCACGTCCCACTGTCCCTTGGTGCAGCGGGTGTGGGCCACGAGGACAAGGCCTGCACTGACTCTCTGGACCTGTTTCAATGGCCTCATGCTGAGGCCGTGTGATCCACGTTACATCAAGCAGACCCAGCAGTCGGGGGACCTGAGGCCTGTGGCGACCGGAGGTGCCTGGACTCAGCTGCATCCCGGTCAGTGTGGAGGGGAAGGGAAGGAGGAAGGCGGGGAGGTTGGGGTCTCCCGGGACTGACCTGCCTGAGCTGGGGGGCAGTCACCAAGGAAACCACCTGTCAGCTGTTTAGCTGGGTCTGCTTGTGAAAGCTGTGGGCGGTTTCACGTTAGAGCTTGAATTAGCTGCCCCAAATTTGCCGTGACTAAGTGAACCCTCATCTCTGGGTTTCCCTTCTCCTTGCTGGAAGAAGGAAGTGAGGAGTTTGGTTAAGTCCAAGAGGATCAGCATCCTGTTGGGGCCATGGAGCCCTAAAGATGCATCACACAGGTCCTGGATGTCTCACTGCCCCAGAAGTGCACCCACTGGGTCTCCTCAGCTGAGAGGAGAAAAGGCAGAGGTCGGGCCCCTTTATCCTTCCCAGCCCCCAGTGGAGCTGTGTGAGGTCAAAGGACTATGAGCGGGAATGATGGAAATCTCTTCCAGGCCAGGTCCTAAAAACATCCCTCGGAATCCTCCCTCCCTCTCTCTCCCTGTCACTATGTCTTGGGGGCCGTGTATTCCTTGTGGTGCAGCTACAAGGTGAGGGATGGCCGTCTGAACTGGACTTTGAACAAGAAAGGAATGTGTGTTAAGCCATTGAGATGGAGGCATGCATTACCACAGCGTAGCCTATTCTATCCTAACACAAAATACCTTTTACACTGTCACGGGACCCTACCTTGAGGTGACTGTCAGAGATCTGGGCTTTGTCACACATCTCCCGGAAGAGCTTCACGCCTCCCTGGTCCAGGAGCACACAGACGAACACCCCGCGCTTGTTGGCCGCCTCTAGGATGTCACAGAAGATCTCCACGTCTGTGAACACATCCATCAGGATGGCCAGGACCTGGGCCAGGGCAGAGGGGTCGGACACCAGAGAGTCAGGGCCAGGTGCTGACTTCTTTCAGCCAAACCCCCTCAGTCCCAGCTGGCCTGGGAGAGCTGTTCCCTTTGCTGCTGCGCTGGAGCGGGGAGGGTCTGACAGGGCAGGACTCAAGGAGGGGTGCAGAGCTGCAGTGCAGGCCCTGCCTCTGTCCTGACGTCATCTTTCCAGCCCCACCACAGATCCTCTGGCCCCTCCACCCACTGCTGGCAGAGGAGAAAAGGGGAGATGAGCAAAAAGATGAGGCGGGGGTGGGGTGGGGGGGAGATGAGGCCAAGGGGAGGTGGCCTGGCAGGGTCACAGGAGAGGGACAGATTTAAAGTCACAGGTTCTCAAACATTTGGAGCTTTAAGACACTCTAGGCCCACTGGCTTTCAAATGTTTTTCAGTGGAATCCTCGCCTCAAACAAAATCCCTGTGGAGACCCCAGGGGTTATAAACTAGACTAGGCTGAGCTGCCCCAGTGGGATGGAGAAGGGAGTCCAGCTCAGCCAGCAGGTACTGCATCCTCCATCATAGCAGAAACTTGGGGGGTGGGGGGCCCTAGATAGCCAACAACGGGGAGAGACGTGTGTGTTCCTGCCTGCCAGGCACCCCTCCTTCCTGCCAACAGCACCCCGAGCTCACTTTATTTTATTTTTGGCCTACACCGTGCGACTTGTGGGATCTTAGTTACCCAGCCAGGGATAGACCCCGGGCCCCCTGCAGCGGAAGCGCCCATTCCTAACCACTGGACCGCCAGGGAACTCCCCCAAGCTCAATTACCTCTGCTCCACCATGCATGTGCTTTGGGTGGGGTTACTGCCGTGCCCTGGATTGGGTGCGGGGGAGGCACACTGAAGCCAGACCACTGGCCACAGGGATTGGCCCAAATGTGGTCACATGACATGTTATCCTCATGGGAGTCAACCCAGGACTATTGCTGGGACTCCTGGGGAAAGGAGGCATTCCTTCTACCGGGATTGCTTAGCTAGTAGATTATAAACTACAGCTGCTGGCAGCCATCTTGCCCCATGTGGGGACAGCTTGCCTGAAAGCAAAGCCGGATCTGGAGAAACCAGGGCTAAGAGGTGGAGACAGATGCCCAGCAGCATCCTTTCGACATCTGATTTCAGTTACCCCTGAAGCCAATCCTATGCTTGACTTGTCCACTGAGGATGTCAATGCATGGTCCCCTTCTTAAGCTTTTTGGGGTTACTTTCTGTGATGTTGTGACATAATAAGAAATGTATATTTGGTCTTCATATCAGTTTCTGGCACAGAGCTCCTAATACCCTGGGAATTTCCAACCTGATGAGAGCTGAGAGCAATAAAGGGGTCTTTTGTTATGTTAATGAGGAGACTTTCAGACCTAAGGGCATTGGCACTTAAGGATGTGGAGCTCTTTGCCAGGAGGACCAACCTTGTGATCAGAGGGTTGGAACTTTTAGTCTAACCCCACAGCCTCTGGTGGAGAAGGGAGGAGCTGGAGGTTTATCAGTCACCAGTGGCCAATGATTTGATCAATCATGTCTATGTAATGAAGCTCCATAAACACCCAGAAGGAGAGGGTTCAGAAAGCATCTCGTTGTTGGACACGTGAGGGTTTAGGGAGATTGGTGCACTCAGAGAGATGCACTATGCATCTCTTCCCTCTGGCTGTTCCTGAGTTATATCCTTTTATAATAAACCGGTACTCTATTAAGGAAAATGTTTCTCTGACTGCTCTCAGCCACTCTAGCAAATTGATCAAACCCAAGGAGGGTGTTGTTGGAATCTCTAATCCGTCGCTAGTTGGTCAGAAGCACAGGTGACAATCTCGGCTTGCGATTGGTGTGAGTTGAGTTGTAGGACACCCAGCTGATGTCCGAGAATTGCTTGGTGCTGTGGGAAAGGCTCCCACACAGTGGAATGGAACAGAACTAGAACTCTTTGTCACTCAATCAAAAGTCCTTCCTAGTACCTAAATTGTGGTGTGTTGAGAAGTGGATTATTAGGCAGCCAGTAAAAATGATCATTATAAGGGTTACATAGAAACTATAGGACTTCCCTTGTGGTGCAGTGGTTAAGAATCTGCCTGCCAATGCAGGGGACACAGGTTCGAGCCCTGGTCCAGGAAGATCCCACATGCCACAGAGCAACTAAGCCCGGGCACCATAACTACTGAGCCTGCGTGGCACAACTACTGAAGCCCGTGTGCCACAACTACTGAAGCCTGCACACCTAGAGCCCATGCTCCGCAACAAGAGAAGCCACCGCAATGAGAAGCCCTCGAACCACAATGAAGAGTAACCCCTACTCGCTTGCATCTAGAGAAAGCCCACGCACAGCAGCGAAGACCCAACGCAGCCAAAAATAAATAAATAAATATTTTTAAAAAAGAAACTATAAATCACGGTGAAATGTTAAAGTAAAACTTGCTGTTTAATATATGCTCAACAAATGTGCATTAACAATTAATGAATTAAGTGAAAAAAAAAAACAAAGCACAAAATGATAGCATGTCCATTATTATTGCCAGCAAGGGAAGGTGGTGTATGGATAGATGAGTGCAAAGCAAAAACTAACAGTCATATTTGGATGGGGGACTATGGCGATCTTTTCTTCAACATTACCTGTAATAATAACGTTCAACCACTTTTCTACTAATTACAATAAATTTTTTTGACCATCCACATCTGGGAAGTAGCAAGGACAAGAAGAGTGTCATGGAGGCAGGTGAAGGAGATGTCTGGTACCCACTCGGGGCTGACTTTCTGCTCAGTTGATGTGGGTGTCTGGACCGAGGACGGAACTGCGAAGAAATTGCTCACCCTCGGCTAGAGGTCACTAGAGCTAGAGCTGCTCTAATAGTGAGGCCCCTGATCCTTTAGAGCCATGGCCCTGTTAACACACAATTAAGTATATGTGCACATTGAAGCTTATGGCACCAATAAGGTCCTCTCTCCTGAAAGATAAATGCCTCCTCATCCAAGGTATTGGCAAAAGAGACAATGCTCTCTCCCCAGGAGGTCAGTAAATCCTCCCAGTTGTGTTCCAGTGAGTCTTGGTTGGCAGAGACAGGGCTGGTAAGCAGGTGACCGATTGACAGAGAAGGGGAGAGGTTTGCAAAAAACCCAGCGTCCTGACTTAAGCGATGCTTGGAGAGACAGGTTCATGATAGCTAGGTTTATCTTGTTTGCCTCCTTTTGGGATTGCCTTCCAGCTGGATCGATTCAAGGCCAATAACTTCTTGCATCCCCTACATGGGCGTCCTACCTCGCAGGGTGTAGTGTGTTGATCAGTCAGGTCCCAACAGATATGTCCGCATCCTAACCACCAGAACCGTGGATGTGACCTCATTTGGAAAAAAGGTCTTTGCAGATGTAATTAAGATTCTCAAGATGAGATCATCCTGGGCTTTCTGGTGAACCCTAAACCTAATGACAAGTGTTCTTATAAAAGACCCTCAGAGGAGAGACAGGGAGAAGAGGATAAGGCCATGTGAGGACGGAAGCAGAGACTGGACTTCTGTAGCCACAAGCCAAGAATCACCTGAGCCACTAGCAGCTGGGAGAGGAGGGAAGGATCCTCCCCTAGAGTTTTTCGAGGGAGTATGGCCCAGCTGACACCTTGATTTTGGACTTCTGGCCTCCAGAACTGTGAAAGAATACTTATCTGTGTTTTGTTTTGTTTTAAGGGTTTTTTTTTGATAAATTTATTTTATTTTATTTTTGGCTGCGTTGGGTCTTCGTTGCTGTGTGCGGGCTTTCTCTAGTTGTGGCGAGCGGGGGCTACTCTTCATTGCGGTGCGCATGCTTCTCATTGCGGTGGCTTCTCTTTTTGTGGAGCACGGGCTCTAGGCGTGTGGACTTCAGTAGTTGCAGCACGTTGGCTTCAGCAGTGGTGGCACCCGGGCTTCAGAGTGCAGGCTCAGCAGTTGTGGCACGCGGACTTAGTTGCTCCGCGGCATGTGGGATCTTCCCAGACCAGGGCTCGAACCCGTGTCCCCTGCATTGGCAGGCGGATTCTTAACCACTGTGCCACGAGGGAAGCCCTTATCTGTTGTTTTGAGCCACGAAATGTGTGATAATTTGTTACGGCAGCCCTAGGAAACTAATACAGAGCAGTAGCACATAATCCAGGGGAGAAACGATCTGGAAGATAGGGAACTTTAGCTCCAGCTGTGGCGCTAGTGGAGGCTAGCTGAGTGCCTTCGGACAACTCACTTACCATCTCTGGGCCTCAGTTCCTTTACCTATAAAACATTGCACGATAGAAGAGCATTAGCTGTCATGTAAGTTGGGTCTAACCGTAAGCCCAGGTAATATAAACGGAAACATATGCAGAAGTAAAGTGTGTCGTTAAAATATGATTGTGATTTTTATATGCATTATTCTTGAGCAAGTGTGGATAATGTTAGAATAACACCATGAGAGAATGTTGTTTTAATTCAGGTTATGGGAGACGGTTAAAATTAGTGCCCACACCACTATGGGCATAAAAAAGAAACAGAGTAGGGTTCTTGTTAGGGCCAATCAGACGGCCCAGCCGAGAGGTGTGGGGTTGGCTGAGAACGGGAAGGAGGTACTTCCCGTGCTAAGGAAGGAAGTTGGTCTGGGAGCGCTGCCTGGCCGGCAGGCTCTGAGAATCTGGAGTTTCAGTGAGATGGCGGGGCCCAGCCAGGGGGCTGCTGGTCAAGTAGGGTGATACCCACAGACAGGGGTCATCCTGCGGAGACCTCAAATCCTGGCTGAGAATCCCTCACTACCTGCCCGGCAGACGTGAGTTCCTCATGGGCTGGAAAGCCTGCTGCTTTGGGAAGGGCAGGGGGCAGGAGGGGAAAGAGGATTTGGGTCCTGGTGGGACCACCAAGCATGTTGGGGCCAGTTGTTGGGGGGCACTTAGCACCCCAAGGCCCAGTTTGTGCTTCGATTGCTACTCTTCCCTCTTTCTCTCCTACGTGCTGATGCTCCGTTTTTGAGCTTGCTTTTGGCGGATGAGTAATAAGAGCAGCAACTCTTTCTTTTTTTTTTTTTGCGGTACGCAGGCCTCTCACTGTTGTGGCCTCTCCCGTTGCAGAGCACAGGCTCCGGACGCGCAGGCTCAGCGGCCATGGCTCACGGGCCCAGCCGCTCCGCGGCATGTGGGATCTTCCCGGACCGGGGCACGAACCCGTGTCCCCCCGCATCGGCAGGTGGACTCCCAACCACTGCGCCACCAGGGAAGCCCCCAGCAACTCTTTCTTGAGCACCTACTCTCAGCCGTACGTTCGTCCCCTGTAAACTTCACAACACAGTTACCCTGGCTTCCCGGGTGAAGAGCCAGGAGTGCAGAGATGTTAAGTAACTTTCCAAAAGCTGGAATGCGAGGAGATGCTCCAGACCCCAACCCAGAGCCATGCTCCCAACTGCAGTCTACTGCAGGCCTAAGAGAAGGACTCTGATCTCTGTTTACATCAGATACAGCCTGTCCCTCCTCTGCTTGTGGGTTAGGATGGGCCAAGTAGGGAGAGTCAAGCCCTGGGAGGGTTGGGGGACCCCAGAGCAGAGCTCAAAGAGAATGTGGACAGGGCTTCCCTGGTGGCGCAGTGGTTGGGAGTCCGCCTGCCGATGCAGGGGACACGGGTTCGAGCCCTGGTCTGGGAAGATCCCATGTGCCGCAGAGCGGCTGCGCCCGTGAGCCATGGCCGCTGAGCCTGCGCGTCCGGAGCCTGTGCTCCGCAACGGGAGAGGCCACAGCAGTGAGAGGCCCGTGTACCGCAAAAAAAAAAAAAAAAAAAAAGAGAATGTGGACAGAAGAAGGGAAGGGGGCCCAGGTGGACCCTCCCCCATCACCTATCTGCTGACCACAGTGTGAGGGGGCCAGCAGCCCTTAAAAAGGCAGCAGTGAGAGGACCATCCCCCTGCAACCACGTGTTCCCACCTGTTTGTGTCACCTCTGGGTGTGCCTGGCGCTCCCCTCCCTCACCGCCAATCTGGAGCAGTGACAATATGCCAGCGCTGAGCCCCGCCTCCCAGAGGGGGAGAGGGACTTCCTCTAGGGAACTCCCGTGGGAAGGGAGACAGGCCAATCACAGATCCCAGGAGGATGCCGGGGGCGCAGGGAGCATCTCTGCTGGCCCTTGGGAGCCGTCCCACCCCACTCTGGCGGGACCTAGATGGGACCTGGGCTGGGTAGAGGCACCCCGATGCCCAGAGACCCCACGGGCCTGGCAGGCTGGACCCCTCTCTCCCAGGTCTGCCCGTCCCTCGGCGGCCCTTGTTGGGGAAACAGCCGGAGACCTCGCCCTGGGGACCCTGGTGGTATTCGAGGCCCTGGAATCCCAGTTGTCAGACATGGGGCAGATCTGCTCGTCAGCTCCCTGGGGGCGCAGTAGGGGTGGGGGCAGGATTGTGCAGTTCCGGCTCAGACTTCTTGCTGTGTCCTGTCCCTCCACCCTTGTCCCTTGTTCAGCTGCTCCCAGGGCAGGGGCTCGGCCTGAAAAGGTGGTCCTTGACACCTAGGGGTGGGGGGAGCTTCTTTGGGACCTTCTTCCAGCTGCCCCCTCGGTCCTCTGCATGCTCACCCCGCTCTCCCCCCACCTCCCCAGAGAACTGAGTAGATTTTTCTCTCTGCAGTGAAAGGGAGAGGGAGAGGGGATCGAGCAGGGACAGGAGGCTTGCCTGCTCAAGTTCTCCAACTTTTTGGTCTTGGGACCCCTTTACACTCTTAAAAGTTACTGAGGATTCCAAAGGGCTCTGGTTTCTGTGGATCATAACTACTGAGACTTGTCAAATTAGAAACAAACTGAGAAAATTCTTAATGTTTATTAGTTATTTTAAAATAACTAATATTCCTTACTTAAAACAATATTAAGCCCATTACATGTTAACATAAATAACAATTTTAAAGCAAAAATAACTATACTTTCCAAAGCAGCAGCAAAATGGAGTGAGCAGAATGGCATCATTTTACAGTTTTGCAACTCTCTGTGGTGTCTGGCTTACCAGGAGACAGCTGGTTCTCACATCGGCTTCTATAGCAATCTGTTGTGATGTGTTGTTGGGAAGGAGATATATAAAGATAATCCGGCCTCACACAGATAAGTGGTTAGAAAGGGCAGGACCTCACAGACCCATTGGAAGGGTTTTGGAACTCTCAGGGATCCTGGACCACACTTGGAGGGTGGATAATTCATGTTTTTTGTTTTCTGTATTTTATGACACTTTGACATCCCAGCGCCAACTGATTACTAGAGATAACAAGCACTTGGACTAGGCACAGCCTCTGATACGCTAACCGAGCAATCCAGAGCCATGTCCCAGGCCTCCTTGATCTGGCTCTCCAGCATCCAGACAGTATTTCCCTGCCCATCCTAAACCACCCCAGTGCCAGCTATGGGACAACCAGGGACCATATGTGGCCCAGAGCCTGCTAGAATTATTCAAAGTAGCCAATCCTAAACTGTTCACCTGGCCCTGCCTTGCCACCCTGGTGCTCCCCGTGTGGCCCTGCACAGTGTGTGGTGCCTTCTGCTTCCAGGACACTGTGAGTAAAAACCTCTTCCTCCCTGACAGTCCTTTCCACGTCTCCCTACCTCCAGGTCATCCAGACCTCTCACTCCTCTTGATGTCTGTATCTGACACACCCTAGACCTGGAATTCCTTTACCTCCCTTCTCTGCCCAGCAAACTCTTACTCAGCTGTTGAGACTCAACTCAGAGGCCACCGCTTCTGTGAAGCCTGCCTTAGTCACCCTCCCCTCTGCTCCCCGGCACAAAGTGTTGCTCAAGCCCAGCACTGCCATCCACCAGTGTCCCCTGTCTTCCCACCTCTCCCCCAAGGGCAGGTGGCTGGAGGGAGGGAGGCCCCTTGTTCTGCTGTGCCATCCTGGGTTCAGGGCCTGACCAATGACTTTGGCTTTGTGGAATAAAGGGATGAGAGCATGAAGGGAAAGAGGGAGAATGCCTGCTCCTCAGGGAGCAGAAGCCGCTCCGGGAGACACCCAGCAGGCTGGCTCCATTTGTGCCCCTGTCTTCTCTTCTTGAGGGGGCTGAAGCCACAGGAGAGGGAGAAAACAAACCCCCTGTCCTCCCTCTGTGTGGACACAGCCTACTTCCATCTACAGCCTGTGGCTGGGGATCCAGCCCCCTCTGGCATCTCTGTGGGAACAGGTCACTGGTCACTCCTGAGCCCTCTGTGTGTGTGTGTGTGTGTGTTGTTGTGTGTGTGTGTGTTGTGTATGGGAGTGGTATTGCAAACTGCCTGCAGGAGTCTGACAGGTAACAAGATGGGTGACGTTCATCATGGCCTGGGACAAGAGGGAGTGGCGGTGACTGCCGCAAAGGTGACCCACCCAAAGAGGTGACCTCAACTCAGCGCCAACAGAGCCAGGTCTTCCGACTTGCTAAGAGGAACTGGAAATTCTTACTTTCAGGTGAAATCTTCTGATTTTTAAGTGTTGTCCTAAATTTGTAACATACTGTGTTGATAAAGCAAAGGACAGCAGCAGGCCTCAAGGCCGCAGAGGTGAAGAGAGAGAAGCCTCTCTAGGTGGGGTAGGGGGAAGGGGAAGCATTCAGCCAGGGGATTATGACAAGCCCCAACCTGGCTTCTTTCCAGGGAGTCTCACTCACCCTTTGAGCCGCAGCTGCGGTTGAGAATTTCGCCAACACCATTGGTTCCCCGCCCTCAGGCGAGCACTGAACTCCAGCAGAGACCAGAGGTAGCACACTTAAGATCAAGCCCTGGGAGCTGGAAGGGACCCCTTAGTCCAGTGTGGGATCTGGGGCTTGGGGAGGTCAAGGGACTTGCCCTGCGTTGTGCAGCCCACCCCAGGCAGTGTGGGCACTCCTGGTTGCCTGCCTGAGCCCACCTGTCAGTTCCTGATGCTGCCTTGCCAGGGAAGCATGAAATGCTGCTCTGAAGTAGCCCAGCAGCGTGAAAAGCCAATACTCCGCCCCTTGTCACCTTCTATTTTATTCTCCAGAGCTCCACTCCCTCCGTCCCGTTTGAGCACAGCTTCCCCCCTCCTGGTGGCTTCTTCTGGAGCCATGAGATTACACACACTATTAGACACGGGAGGGGATTCTGTCATGAGAGTGGGATCTCAGCAGAAAATGAGCTTAAATATCAATTTGCTCATTTTTGAATTCTTTTAAATGGAACAAACTAAATAATTTTAGTGATGAGAGAGACCCTTTGCAGATGACACTAAGTCCTTTCCTTGGGGTCCACTCTCACCCCTGCCCCTGCAGCTTCAGGAGGTGGAGGGGCACCCGTACCCCTGTGCTGAATGGTCATTTTGTGCACCTGGGTAGAATGATCTGGGGTGCCCCCCCCCAATTCCCCGGGGGAACAGGCAGCCCCTGTGGGCCTGCAGTTCCAGGAGCATTGGGAGAACTCCCGGCCAAATGCCAGTCCCGGTGCCTGAAATTCTGCCAGGTAAGCTCTGGCCTTGAAGGATTTTTCTTCTTCTAAAGTCACTTATTAAAATATAAACACTCTGGGGAGGGAGAAACCTCTGCTGTCTCCTCTGTCCTCTGCCTGACCACAGGTTGGATTCAAGCACTGCACTGAATTTGTGGGCAGACAGGTCTAAGCCGAGCCTGAGAGGAAACGGGGCGAGTTTGTGTCCCAGTGGAGTGGCCCCTTCATTCAGAAATACAGAAGTGAAGCACCTCGCCTAGCCTGGGGAACTCAGGAAAGGCTTTCTGAGAACGGGACTTCAGTGCTGGGTCCTGAGAAGGAGTAGGTGTTAAGGGAAAAGCAGGGAAGATGAGGGGGCTCCAGGCAGAGGGAACAGCATGTGCAGAGGCCTCAAGACAGAACCTGATGTGTTTGAGAATCTGCAGGTCACTCAGGACTGAGTGGCAGGGGGTGGAAGGGGAGCTGGAGAGGCCGTGAGCCATGCTACGGAGTCTGCTGGTCCCACTGGGGGCAACTGGGAGCCACTGAAGGCTCTAAGCAACGAAGGGACCAAGTTAAATTTGAAGTATAGAAAAAGTGTCTACAGCAGCTTGGAGACTAGGTGGTCGGGCTCAAGATGGAACAGGAGGGTCAGATGGGAAGCTATTGCCGGAGTTCCAGTGATGGGTGTTGGTGGCCGGGACCCAGACTGTGACAAATGGGATCAGGAAATCAATGATCTAGGGCAGGGCAGAGCATAACATCCCTGGCTCCATCCTAAGCTCCAGTCACCTGGACTCCATCCCTTAGAGCAGGACACATCCCTCTCTCCTCTTCTCCACCAGTCCCCCCACCCCATGGCCACGGAGACGCAGACTCCACCATCGCTACCTGGCTGGTCCGGGTGATGCAGCGGCGGATGAGGTCCCTGATGTTGTTGCGCTTGTCCGTCTGGAAGTACACGGTGACGCTGGACTTTTCCTTCAGGTAGGGCTTCTCGGCTGAGGCCCAGGTGTGCACCAAGGTCGGCTCGCTGCCCTCTGAGGCCACAGGGAAGTAGGTACTTGAGGCCATGGAGCAGGAATCGAGTCCCTTGGAACCTGCCGTGGCCCTTCCTGGGAGCTCCGGGGCAGAGGGGGGCTCCTTGGCCTGGGCCTGGATGTACTGGGCCTCCACCGAAGACAAGAAGTCCACCTCGCCTTCCTGGCTGAGCACCCGCCGGTAGGCCTCGGGACCCCCATCCAAGAGGGCATCTGTGGCCAGCCGGGCACTCTCATTGTCACTGAAGTCAGCCCTGGCTGGCCGGACCCACTGGCTCTTGACATCTTCCAGGCGTTTCTGGATCTTGCCCATGTGTCTTGCCCCGCTCATGCTGCCCTGTCCCTGAGTCGTGTGGGGGGCAGCCGGCACCTGAGCTCTTCCTGATGTCAGGGGCAAGTGGGCCACACCACCCAGGAGGAGCGGGGCTCACAGCACTTCTGGAAAGCACCCACTCCTAGCACTGGTGTGCGGCCAGCATCCAGGATTACCTGCTCCAAGGTAATCCTGCCCTCCTGAGCAATGCTTCACAGGGATCATCACCCACTGCCAGGGGTTGGTTTATCTCTGAGCGACACCCGCCCTGCCCGCGGGCCAGGAGGGCTGGCTCTATCACGCCTGGGCACACTCAGCCCTGGGAGACTTCTTCTCCTCCCAGCAGCCAAGGTGAGCCAGCTTTCCAGCTTGTTGTGCAATTCTCCCAAGACCCTCAGGCCCCATTTACAAAGCAAGCAGCCTCTCCCAGCACAGTCACCGCTGTGCCTCAGGTCCCCTCCTGTCATTTCAGACGCCAGTTGGTTCAGAGACAGTTTCCCTGGTGGGCCCCTGAGATCTGCCATCCATCCTGTGCCCATGTGAGGAGGGAAGCTGGATGCCCCCCAGGCAGCACCGTTCACCAGGCACTGCTCCTTTCTCTTGGTAACACCCCCAAGTTCCCAGCCCTCCCCATTCTCTGGAAAAGCCTTCTTTCCCATCTCTCTTCCCTTATTGTGTTTGCAGTGGCCATGCTTGAACAGAACCCCCAGAGAGGTTCCCTTTCTGGGCCGGCGCTGATCTGTTGGAAGCGGCGGCTTGGAATACTACCTGGAGAAGAACCTTGGGCTGTGTCCAGGCCCGCGGACCGATGGGATCAGTCTGTCTGGGTGCTGGTGGGGCAGGTGGCCGCAGGCGTGTTTGAAGTAGATGAACTGCTAAGGGAGAAGCCACTTTTTCTTTCCAGGTCAGGCTGTGGTCAATTCCATGTCAATGGAATGCAAAACCTAGAGTCCTGATGTTACTGAATCAGGTCTGACTGCTTGACGCGCAAAAATCAATATTCCAGAGAGAGACAAAAGGTGGTGAAAAGGAAAGCTGCCTTTAATCAGAATGCTGGCAATCTGGGGAAATGGACCCAGTGTCCCCAAAACCCACCTCCCAAAATTCTGCTCATCCATGGAGTTTGTAAAGGGAAAAGGGGAAGTAATCTCAATCACTGACATAGGGAGTCAGAGTTGTTGCCATCCCTCCCTGTGTGCAGGCTTGTCGGCTCCTTGTGATTCTTCCTTAGGTGCTCTCTTGTTCACACAGTTTGTCCGTGAGATTGCTGAAAGAAAAGCTAGGGAAGACATCTGGTCATCGGCTGATTACTTATTCTTCATTTCTAATTTGATCTATGGAAAGAACCAACAGATTAGACAAGGTGTGGTGTGATCAAAAGATTTGAAAGGTGTGCTAGGGCTGGAGGTGAGTAGGGCATGGAGCGCCTGGTTTGAGGTTAGTGACAGGACAAAGGGGCCTCCTGCAGAGAGCTCTTTCCTGCCCAAAGCTGCTTACACGGACTGCCTTTGATTGGGTTCTTCCAGAAACAGACTAGGATTCGAGTACAAGTAGCTAACTGGGAGGTGATCCCAAGATGCTCTGGTAGGGGAGCAGAGGAGTGAGACAGGAAGGTGGGGGGAAGCTGCTTGGGGCAGGGTACGTTAAGGAGCATGTCACCATTGTGGACATCTGGGATTTATGAACATCTGTGGGAACGTCTGGGCTCTGGTCCTGCCGGGGACCTCCAGGAGATGGTATAGAATACATCTCAGACTTTTCCTACCCAAAGGCTGAGAAAACTGCAGAATCTATCTACCAACCCCCACTGATTGTTGGTCCAGGGCTGCTTCTGGGGCTGCATTAGTTCCCCAGCCCTACTGGCCGGTTCTGTGGGCTCACCAAGCACAGCCCTGGAGCCCGAGAAAGCCTGCAGGCAGAGGTCGCAGGCGCAAAGGACAAGCTAACGAGGTAAGAGCGGGGCCCTGACGATATCCGCTATGAGAATTATGGCAGGAAACTAGGATTGAGTGGTCTTCAAACAGCTGGCACGTGGTAAGAGCCAGGTGCCTCTCTGCGGCACATCTCTCTACTCTTTGGAGGACAGTGCTATATATAAGCATCTGTAACCCCACAAAAGCTGTGGAGGGAGGCTGTCTGGAAGTAGAGCAGTGTTTTTAAATGCACAGTCCAAGAAAGAGAAAGGGGATTTAAAAGGGATTTCTTCTCTTTTGAAGGATATAGAAGGAATCTAATTCAAGACCTCGGGCACCCTTCCCCTTATTCCACTTTATCTCCTTCCACAGGGCCTGGAACCCTCTCTGTCTTTGGTGCCCCTGGCTCCACATGCCCTCCCTTCTGCCAGCTCCCTCCTTGTGCAGATTGACTTCACCTCTTGCCCACATTCTCCTTGGACCTTCCCTCCTCTCCATCTCCTCTGGGTCCTCAGCCCACTCTCCAATCTGTGTCATCAAATCCAGTCCCCAGTCTGGTGAGGGGATAATAATCCATGGGATTTGTGCTGGTTCACTCCGAGGCCCAGAAGCTGTCGATGGCTCGCAGTTGCCTGGCACGTTGAGCACCAAGTCTCGAGCCTAGCCTTTGGGGCCCTGCATGTCTGTGATCTGTGTGAACATTGCAGCCTGACCTCTCCTTCACTTGGCCGTCATCGAGTCCTCCCTGCACGCTGGCTCTCTGAGCTAAGGGACACATGGAGGATGAGGCTTCGTCTCACAGATGAGGTAAGCAAGTTTCAGAGAAGTTGAGTAACTTGCCCAGCTAGTAAGTGGCAGAGCGCGACACAGTCCCTCCAAAGCCAGTGCACTTTCCACTGTGCCAAGCTTCACCCTCCCTTCCTTTCCCCGGTCCCTTTCCACTCTCAGAACAATCCAAGTCCTCTTATCAGTTCCAGAAAGTGTGTATGGGAGAAGGACAGAAGTGGGTAGATGTTCTGGGGCTCACCTTTCACCTGGGCCTGATTCTCTTTGGTAGATGAATAAATGATGGGAGGTCCCTCTGAGACAGAGGCAGGTCTCCGTGGCCTGTGGGGGCCATTTTCACTAGTCTACTTGCACAGTACCTATCTTTTTTTTTTTTTTTAAAGACTCTTTGAGTGGAACTTTCCCCTCAAGCTGCTGGAGGAAGAAGAGCCCTGCTTCTCCTGTCCCCAGCTCCCTGCCCTTACGCAGACCCCAGGGACTCTATCAAATCCTTTAGAATAGACAGCAAATGCAGTCTCTGTGTGCTGTCCCATCTTTGCCCCCGTTCCTGCACTCCTGGCAGACGTTACTAGTTGATCATAGAACTTCTTCCCTATGAGCTGGGAACCATCCCCTCACTGCTCTTTACGGGGCTCAAAGAGAAGTTCTCACCTAGAAGGAATCTTGGATGTACTGATGAGAAAACCGTACATCCAAGATGTACTAATGAGAAAACTGTTGCCCAGAAAGGGAAAGTGACTGTTCTCAACGTCACACAGCTGGCCAGTGACTGTCATCAGCGTTGGCCCTCCCCTCCTCTGCAGCCCCAGCCATGTGAAATGTCATCATTCTTGCTGGGTCTGCTGGCTGAAATAACAAATTTCTCCCCTGGGATTGCACTTCTGGACCAGGAAGTCTGGCCAGCTGTTGAGCCACATTGTCATACGTTGAGAAATCCTTATCAAAGAGCCTTTGATTCCAGGCACTGTGGATTATGGACAGCTTACTTCCCTTCTTCCATCCTGTGACCTGAAGTGTAGTCTCTCTGACTCATGAGGATACTGACAAAGAGGTAAGGAATGAGAAGCCAGTCTCTTGTTAGCAAATGAGTGGTGTTTGGGGCTTCCTGAGAATTCCATTTGTCTAGGGCCATGGTTCTCAACGGGGCGATTTTGCCCATCTAGCGGGGGATGTGGCAGTGTCTGGAGACATTGTTGGTTGTCACAGCTTGGAGGGGTGATGAAGCCACTGGCATCAAGTGGGTATAAGCCAGGGATGCTGCTACACCCTGCAGTGCACAGGACAGCCCCCACCATAAAGAACTATCTGGCCCCAAATGTCAGTAGTGCTAAGACTGAGGAACCCTGGCCTAGGACCCGGGGAATGACTAGTGAAATGACTGGCCCTCGCCCATGTAGGAGGTCCAGTCCCCTGCCTTTGCTCAGCCCGCCCCCTCAGCTGGAAGTCCTTGCTTCCCCCAACACAATTTATTCAAATCCTTCTCTGCATTCAAGGTCTCTCCCGATTCCCATCTATGGGAGGGAGCCTTTCCTGACTATTCCTAAACAGCCTTAACTGCTTCTCCTCTGAGCCTACAAGGTGCTTCTAGAACTTGTCTCAGTCAGTCTTGTACTAGTGATGGGTGCACTTCCCCATCTCCCACTGCATTTAATTCCTTGAGTGGTGCAAAGTCAAAAAGCTTCCATGCCCTTGGAATCAGGCACAACTGTGTTCAGATTGTGCCTATGATAATATGTGACCTCGGGTAGGTAACTTAGAGGACCTGCCTGAACTTCACTTTTCTGTCCATATAACCACAGAACACTTTTGGAACACGTCCTAAGTACCAGGTGCTATTCTACATGCTCTACGTGTGTAAACTCATTCAATCCTCACAGCAGCCCTGTGAGTAAGTGCTATTATGACCAGTTCTGTTTCATGGATGAAGGAAACTGAAACACAGAGGTTACCTGACTACCAAGTTCACTGGCCGGGAAGTGGCTGCTCCAGGAGCCGCAGACGGGTGGTCCGGTCCCTCTGGTAACCACGGTGCCTTCTGCCTCCTTGACGGGATGAGCCTCAGAGGGTGTGAGATCTAAGGGAGAAGGCCTGTGTGATGAGTGGTCCAGACTTGCCCAGTTTCTGCTCTGCTCTTCAGCCTAATACAGCACCAATATATCTTCCGGAATATTGTCAATATTATATGATACACTGCATCCTGTCACAGCCCTGCAATGTCTTTGTAAAACCGAGGCACAGGGAGGTTAGGTAAATTCCTCAAGAGCCCAACTGCAGAGCCTGGATTGGGTTTGTCTCCAAAGACCTGGCTCCTATCTGCACCCAAATTCTGTAATTGCTGGTGTAAGTGAAAATCTCCTCCTTTAGACTGTGAGCGATTTGAGGCAGGGGACCGGGACAGGTTAGGCACGACTTAGCTTCCCCAGCGCCTCTCCCACTTTGGGGCTGCACGTGGTAGGCATTCAATGAATGTTTGTTAGGTGAATAAACGGCTCAGAGCTCCTGGGGCAGAGGCCCGCTTGCACAGGCAGAAGGTGCTCAGATAGGATTCCAGAGCTTGTCTGTGGGGCAGCCGGGGGCTGAGAGCTTGGGCTGTGGGCCCAGGAACCTGGAGGAACAGGGCGCCTGTTTGAGCTCCCGGAGCACCTGCCAGCCTCTCCCTACCACATCCCCATCAAGGCCTGCAGCAGCAAGAAAATTGTACGCTTGCATTACCCAGCGACCCAAGAAGTGCAATTAAGTTGAAAATTAGTTGGCATAATTAATTAGACGGGTAAATAGCTCCCTGTCACCACCAATCAATCCATTCTGCGTATAATCAGCTCAGTGCAGGCAGGCCAGGGCTCAGGCAGCTCCTGCTGCTGCTGGCAGGCCAGGGCCTAGGGTGGGAGCAGAAATGGGACAGGGTGTCCAGCCAGGTACCCTAAACCCAACCCACCCCCAGGTCCTTCTACAACTGCTTTTCATGGGAGCAGCCTCCTGGCAAGTCCATCTTCGGCACCCAGCAAAGCCACAGCTGAACTCCCAGGAAGCCACAGCTGCAAAGTCCCTTTGCTCCCTCAAGTTTCCTACTTTCGAGTTCCCGGTCCATTGCTCGAGGTTTCTGACATGCATAAAAACCACAAAGAGCTCCCTTTTCTTGGCTAATAAATTTGCAGATACTTTTTAAAAAATTAAAGTATAACTTAGATGCAGTAAAATTTACCCTTGTTACTGTACAGCTTTATGAGTTTTGAGGAATGTGTACAGTTGTATAACTGTAACCGAGCAGGACCCTACAGGGTCTTCCTGGGACAGACCTCCCCATGTCCTCAACCTGCCTCTTGTTTGTAGAAAATCTTTAGCTTCCTAGGCCTTCCCCGAGTTCCAAAGAATAAATTTAATCAGAGAAGTGATAAAAGGCAAAAGCAAAGGAAAACAGTCAAGCAAGACAAAATTAATAGTTTAGGCATTGTTGAATGGCTGAAGTCAAGGACATCTAACTCCTCCTCAAGGACTATAGAGAATATTCTGAGCCGTGTCCTTTGAGCCATTTAGCAGATACTGAAACCCCCACCAGGCGGAAGGGTTAACTGCATGCTGCCCACAAGCACACAGGCCCCAGACCAGTTGGAACCAGAAGGTTGATGATGTTGACTCCTGATTACCTCACCACCAACCAATCAGAAAAATGTCCACGAGCTGACCACACACCCTGCAACCCCTCTCCCTCATCCTATCGTTATTTATTTATTTATTTATTTATTTTGCGGTATGCGGGCCTCTCACTGTTGTGGCCTCTCCCGTTGCGGAGCACAGGCTCCGGATGCGCAGGCCCAGAGGCCATGGCTCACGGGCCCAGCCGCTCAGCGGCATGTGGGATCTTCCCAGACTGGGGCACAAACCTGTGTCCCCTGCATCGGCAGGCGGACTCCCAACCACTGCGCCACCAGGGAAGCCCCCACGTCCTATCTTTAAAAACCTTTCCCTGAAAGCCATTGGGGAGATCAGGTCTTATAAGCAAGCACTAGCTGCCTGGACTCCTTGCTTGGCGCCCTGCAATAAACGCTGCCCTTTCCTTCACCACAGCCCGGTGTCATTGGATTGGCTTTACTGGGTGTGGGTGAGTGGACCCAAGTATGCTTCAGTAACATAACCACCAGCATGATTAAGATCTAGAATCCTTCCATCACCACACAAAAAAATCCCCATTCCCTTCTGTAGTCAACTGCTTCCCCCACCCCCAGCCCCTGGCAACTACTGATCAGTTATCTCTCCCAAAAGTTTTACCTAGGGACTTCCCTGGTGGTCCAGTGGTTAAGACTCTGCCCTTCCACTGCAGGGGGCATGGGTTCAATCCCTGGTTGGGGAACTAAAGATTTCATGTGGTGTTGCCAAAAATAATAATAAAAAAATAATAAAATAGAGAAGTTTAAAAAACAAACAACAACAAAAACCTCAATATTAAAAAAAAAACGTTTTGCCTATTCCAGAATGTCCTATAAATGGAATCATATAGCGTGAGCCTTTTGAATCTGGCTTCTTTGTCTTAGCGTAATGCACTTGGAATACATTCATATTGTGGTGTGTGTCCCTGCTTAGCTGCTTTTTATGGCTGAGTCATGTTTCATTGCATGCATGTACCACGTTTTGTTTATCCCTTTCCCAGGTGAAGGACATTTGGTTGTTTCTAGTTTGGGGCATTTATGAATAAAGCCACTGTAAATGCTCATACAGAGGTTTTCGTATGAACATAAATCTTCATTTCACTTAGATAAATACCTAGGAGCAAGATGGCTGGGTCTACGGTAGGTGTATAGATAACTTTATAAGAAACTGACAAACTGTCTTCTAGGATCCTGTACCATTTTACGTGCCCACCATCCACGTAGGAGGCTTCTGGCAGCCCCATATCTTTGTTACTGCACGGACTTTACAAAATGATGACATCCAGTGCTGGTGACAGCAGGGCCAGCTCCATAATTTATGTGGCCCAATTCAAAATGAAAATGTGAGGCCCCTTGTTTCAAACAAAAGGAAAAAGTGCCATTAATGGTATTAAAACAGAAAGTTTTTTCCTTTCTTCTGTAGTCTTTCTCTCATCTTCTCATGGTATTTTTAAAAATTTGCTATTTAATGTTTTAAGTAAAGAAAAACTAAAATTAAAAATTATTAGCATGAACTTTGCCATTTACCATTTATTTTTATATTGTGCAATGCCATTTTTTTAAAAGACTTTTTTTCTTTCTTTATTTCTGGCCGCAGCTTGTAGGATCTTAGTTCCCTGACCAGGGATCAAACCCAGGCCCATGGCAGTGAAAGTGCTGACTCATAACCACTGGACCACCAGAGAATTCCCATGTGCAAAGCCATTATAAATGCAAATATGAGAGCTTTTAACTTATATGTAGAATCACTGAAATTACATGGTCTGTATTTCATTTATACATGCATGTGTATTTTGTTCTTATCGGAAAGTGGAAATGCTGCAGGTGGCCAAATGATCAGAACCCGCCCAAGGTGGCCATTGGGCTGCCAGGTGAATCAGGGCTCTCCCTCCGAGCTGGGCTGGGAAACTCTTCCACTGGTTTTTTTCTTCTGAAAATAACTCTATTGGCTTTTGCTTTTGTTTTGTGAATATTATGGGTTCATTATAAAAATTTGGGGAAAACAAGCAAAAATAAATAAAATGCATTAAAATGAAAGAAAAAATCAAACATCTTCCATAGCCACACCATTAGACATTGTAATTTTTTAAATATAAATGTATTTATTTATTTATTTTATTTTGGCTGCGTTGGGTCTTTGTTGCTGTGTGCGTGGGCTTTCTCTAGTTGCGGCGAGCGGGGGCTACTCTTTGTTGTGGTGCACGGGCTCCTCATTGCGGTGGCTTCTCTTGTTGTGGAGCATGGGCTCTAGGTGCACGGGCTTCAGTAGTTGTGGCACGTGGGCTCAGTAGTTGTGGTGCACGGGCTTAGTTGCTCCGCGGCATGTGGGATCTTCCCGGACCAGGGCTCGAACCCGTGACCCCTGCATTGGCAGGTGGATTCTTAGCCACTGCACTGTAATTTTTAACATTTTCTTGTGTGTTGTGGCAACAATGTAGATTAGATCCTGCAGAACCCACTGCAATCTCCCTCTCATGTGCTTTCCCATGGCATCTGGGAAGCTCAAAACTCTTTTTCCCAGGCCTCCCAAAAGCAGAGCTCTGCGTGGAACCCAAGCTCTGACAGGCAGCGGCATCCTCACATGACCTGGAAGGTTTTTCTGTGGCAGCAGCTTAAGCAGACAGGAACACTGATGCTAGTCCAAGGCGTCAGAGGTGGAGAGCGGCGGCAGCAGGAAGGCTTCCACTGGAACAGTCCATGGTGGGGCTGGGCATCTTCCTGGCTGGGTTGTTTTCTGTAGCATCCAAGTGTGGTTCCCTAGGCTTCCTGGGAATTTTGTAGTGAACTAAGTTTCTGCAACAAACCCCTTTCTACTTAACCAGTTAGAGTGGATTCTGTTGTCTGCAATGAAGAACTCAACCTTTGGGTCTCAGCTTAACTTTTATTGTCTCCTTCATAGCACTTACCAAAATATGGAATTGCCTTGTTTATATATTTGTTTACCTACTTAGTGTCTTTTAATGAGGAGGAACCAGTTCTGTCTTGTTCACCACTTTGATCCCAGTGGCTATCCCACAGCAGCACTTGGTAGGTATCTGTTGGGTGAAATAATTGGTCACCTTCCAGCACCCCTTACCCCAAGAGAGAGCAGAAACACTAGCCTCACCACTTCTGTGGACCAAGTGGGCTGTATTCCCTCTATGTGTACAACTGCTCCCCACTGCCACCAACGCTTGCTGATTGCCTCTTTTTGCAGAGAAATGCAATGTTGTAGAAGATTCCCACTTGCACCCCTCTTTGCTGCTAGTGACTTAAAAAGACTATAAGGATGAATCAGCTCACTGTGGCCAGCTCCCTGCTTCCCTTCAGTGAGCAAAGCCCTGCTCTGTGGTGAGTATACGTGTCTGTGTGTGATAGCTGGGGACAGATTTCTGAATAGAATAAGACCCACAGACTCAGGAGGGCAAACATTATATCATTCATTCATTCCACAAACACGTACCAAGTGCCTCCTATGCATGTATGTGCAAGGTGCTGGAAGGGATCCAGACCTCCCAATAAATGCCCCTTTGTAATCAGACTTTCTCCTTTTGGCCATCAGACTGTCACCTAAATTAGTTGAAGTCTCTAAGCTTTTAATTATGAGCCTGATAATGCAACTTTCCCATGGGGTTGTGCAATTTCAGGCACAAACCCTACGTTTGAAATGCAGGTGCAGGAATAGATGTTAGTGACATGATTTGAAAGGATTACTGTGCAAGCAGCCCAGCCCCTGGATGCCTGCCGACTTCAGGCCGGAGCCACGACACCCATGAGCTCTGTGATGAAGGTGGCCTCATGGCTCTGCATCCCAGCACTGCTTGGGGTGCCAGGACGTATACCGTGACCTCTGCCATTGCCATTACACCTGCTGGAACTGTGGGCAAAACCACTGCCCTGTTCCAGGTCTGAACCTGGAAGGGGCAGGCCCAGTTCCTTGTGGCCCCAGGGCTGCTGGGACCACACCTACCACCACCTGTCTCACCTGTCAGAGGGGGTGGGGTGGGAGGGCGCTGAGAGGTGAGTGCTGTAACCCTTTCCTCTCCTCTGGCTAGGGGACCTCGCTGTATGTGGAGCATGGGAGATGGACCTGAATGTGTTTCTGGCCAGTTCATGGAAAGGCCTGCTTGGTTATTGAAATCAGAGCCTGCCCATCTTTGGAACTAGGAATGAGGTCTTTGATCAGGCTAAAATTTGGGGATCTAGAAATGAACCCACTGCAGTGTCTGCCCTCAAGGAAAGACAAGCAAATACAGTAGAATGTGAGAAGCCTTTTCTGTCATCATCAAATGCTCAAGGGCCCACCATGGGCTCTGCAGAGCCTATAGCATGACTCCCACTGTGGCCATGCCTACAGTCCAGTGGGAAAGACGGCAAATGAAAAGTCAGGACATTGAGCTGGGATGAGTGTTAAGGTCAGAGAAGCAAGAGCCAGGAGCGTAGAGAGTGGGGGTGGGGGTGGGGGTGGGGGTGGGGGGGCTGACCTAGCCTGGGGTCAGGAGGCCTGTCTGAGGTCCCGAAGGTTGGAGGCATTAGCTGGGGGAGGTGGGAGGGAATGGGTGCCCCAGGGGTGCAGGGGTTGGGTGTGTGCTGGGGGGGCACAAGAGTGGGAAGAGGTGAGCCCAGAGGTCAGACCCTGGTGGGAGGGGGCACGGCAAGAGGACTTGGGTCTTTATCTCATGGATGTGGGAGCTACAGAAGCTGTCACGCGGACAGAGAGGAGGCCAGACAAGCGTTTTCTGTGACGGCTGCCTCTGGCCTCAGTGTGGCAAGAACACAGCCCCTCAGGGAACATCCTGGCAGTCAGGGGCGAGGCCCTCTTCCTCCTGGGTGCTCTGTCAGCACGGCTCAGAGCAGTGACTCTCAGAAGCTTCCAGCAACAGGCTGACTCATGCGGTGGCAGCCGCTCGCCCAAAGATGGAGCTGGAAGGGCCATGGCCTGGCGCTGCCCGGGACAGATGGCAGAGACGTGCCAGCTGCTCCCTGCAGGGCGTTTCTGAGGAAAGCCCCCTCCCGCCCCACGCGCGGCCTCCGCTGCCTCCCTGAACTTGCCCAACTGGCTGTGCCCTGGCTTCTGGCTTGTCACAGCCAGAATAACCAGATGGGACCTGTGGGCCCGCGGCCAAGCCCTGCCACGTTATCGAGTCCTGGCTGGGAAGGGGTCAGGTCTGGGAAACCTCTGCCCCCTCTCAAAGCACCGTGGGAGAATCCACACCCCAAACCGGTCCCTCCTCTCCAGCCTCCTTCCTCCCCCAGTGAGCTTTCTCCTCACTTAGCCTCTTGACTCCCTCTACATTTTCAATTTTTATTTATTGACTTTTGTAAGCAGAGGGAACTGGAAAGGAGCTGAGAGTCACAGTGAGCCTGATTCTGAAGCCCACTCACCCCGACTTCCCTCCCACTGGACCAGTGACTGCAGGGGACTGTGCAAAGACCATGGGCTGTGGTCAGGTCGGGTGCCACCCACAATCTGGCTGTGACCCCTGCCAAGCAGATGGAGACCATGCCCCGTGGGGGAGGATGGAAGTTCAGGGAGAGGTCAGGGGTGAAAAGAAGAGCTCTTAACAGCGGTAACTGCCCTAGCACAGGCAAACGCCCAGAACCTCTGGTCTTCACCCTCAGATAAATGGGAAATGCCTCATGTGCTCCCTGCGGGCTGAAACAGCAAACCCACCTGAATCCAGGACAGAACAGAGTTTTCAGCTGCCCACAAGCTCCTCACATGTCCATTGTTAAAGGTGTACAAGAATGTTCGCTACAGTCATTGTTACTAATTGGGAAGAATTCGATGTTCTAGAATCAGAAGACCTAGAGCAGCTTGGGCTGCGAGGACAAAGTACCACAGGCTGAGGGTAGAGGGGTCAGGGGTGGGGTGGGGCTTAAACCACGGTAATTTGTTCTCTCGCAGTTCTGAAGGCAGGAAGGCCGAGATCAAGGTGTTGGAAGGGTTGGTTTCTTCTAAGGCCTCCCTCCTTGGCTGGCAGACGGCCACCTTCCTTCTGAGTCTTCATCTGATCTTCCCCCGGGCAGGTCTGCATCCTAATCTCCTGTTCTCAGAAACAGTTTCACTGCAGTTACAAAGAACAAGGAAGATCTATATGTATTGACAGGGAAAGAGTTCCCAGCTTATTGTTAAGTGGAAAAAGTAAGTCACTGGGCAATATGATACTGATATCAGTGGTTCCCTCTGGAGAGGTAACAGGATTGGGGTAAGGGTGTGGTGAGGGAGACATTTATATGTATAAGTCTGTGCAGAGATTGGATTATTGTTCTCAATTCTTCACTCCCCTCCTTGCCCTGGCTTTGCAGCTTCTCCCCTGTGGGCTGGGTATATCTCCCTGGCCCGTGGATGTTGAACTTGGCCAGGTGACTTGGTTTGGCCAATAGAATTTGGATGGAGGTGCCCAGAGCAGAGGCCTTAAATGTGCTTGCTTGGTATAGTTTGGTCTCTCAGGCTTCTGTGACCCTCAGTGAGAAGAAGGCACCCCAGGAAATGGCTGACCATGAAGACGACAGTCTTTAAGACTGACCTTCCTGCTGCCAATGGAGACCATGAAGACATGACAAGAAGGGCTGAACCAAACCACAGCCTGGCGCTAGCCCAGCCGACAACACACCTGTGAGCAAGAAAAATACATGCTTACCTGGAAAACATTATGCTGAGTCAAGTAAGCCAGACACAAAAGGACGAATATCGTATGATCCCACATATATGAAATATCTAGAAAAGGCAAATTCACAGACAGAAAATAGATTAGAAGCTACCAGGGGAGGAGAATGAGGGGAGAGAGGGGAAAGAAGGGCTATTACTTAATGGGCACAGAGTTTCTGCTTGGGGGGATGAAAAGGTTTTGAAAACAGATGTTATGATAGTTGCACAACATCGCAAATGTACTTAATGCCACTGAATTGGACACTTAAAATGGTTAAAGTGGTAAATTTTGTGTTATGTATATCTCATACCACAATTTAAAAAAATAATAATGTAATATACCAAAAATACATTGAATTGTACACCTTACTTTTAAAAATATTTATTTATTTTATTTACTTATTTTCCTTAGGCTGTGTCGGGTCTTAGTTGTGGCACACAGAGTCTTTGCTGAGGCATGCAGGATTCTCTCTAGTTGTGGTGCGGTGGCCTCGCAGCATGTGGGATCTTAGTTCCCTGACCAGGGATTGAACCCATGTCCCCTGAATTAAAAGGCAGATTCTTTACCACTGGACCACCAGGGAAGTGCCTGAATTATATACAGTTTAAACAAGTAAATTGTATGGCAGGAGAATTATATTTCAATAAAGCTATTCAAAAAGAAACCCACATTGTTTAAGCCATTAAGTTTTGGGTGATTTGTTAAGCAGCGCTGTGCAGCACTAGCTGACTGATACAGTATGTATGCATGTGTTTTATAACGAGCACATATTATTTGTGTAATAAAAATATGCAAAACCAGAATTTATCAGGTTCCCTCCGAACAGGCCCCTCTTTTCTGTTTTCCTGCCCAGTGGTGGCACCAGGGCATTTATGGACATTGCTCCTCTAAATTTGGAGTGACACTTTGCTTCTCTCTTTATTCTTGGCAGTAACCCAGACCCAAATCCTGGCCGTTCCTGTAGACTGTGTCTCCACTCGGCTCTGCAGCATCTCCCAGAACATGTTTTCATCTCCCTTGGCCTGGATTGTTTCCTGGCTTCCCAGGTGGTCTCCCTGCCAGGGTCTATCCAGGCCATGGGGGAAGAATAATTTGCAACCTGTTTCCAGTACGTTACTCTGCTCAGCCAGCCCTGAGCCTGCCTCTCAACACACACACACACACACACACACACACACACACACACACACACACACGCTTTTCATCTGTAAAGAAGGCTTACGACAGCCTCTGCTGCCCATCAGAACAAATCTAAGCCCCTCAAATGTCACCTGGATATGCACCTCATGGGTACGATGTGATGATGTCCCAAAATTGATCACCTGGAGAAAAAGCTGCTGTAGGCGGTCGGGCCTCTGCTCCCTTCCTGTCTCTCCTTCATATCTGTTCTTTCTCCACCTTCAGGATTTTATGGAAGATGAGAAAACCTCCAGTGCTGCAAATAAAGGGAATGTTCAGTTCAAAACATTGGTTTAGAAGTTGAGAACGTGAAAGACGCTAATGACTAATTGTAGTGGCTTCTAATTCAAAACTGAAAGAGGACATACATAACCAAGGCGATGGGTAAGAGATGATTGTTTAGAATATAGCTCAAAATTGTTAAAGGAATTGAGCTTTAGTGTCGACACAAAGCTCTCTCCATCCTTTTTTATTTCTTCATGTGAACAGAGTGTCTCAACATTTACATCTATAAATATGGAAAATAGGAACAGAATTAATGCTGAATCCCATCTCATTCTAGAAAAAGGGAATAGCTAGCCATGCAGACATGAATTAAGTGGAATTAAAAAGTTGCATCCATCTCATGGATATTTGTTTCAGATTTTCCATTTAATAATTATTCTTCAAAATCATAAATATATTTATGATTTTTGATTGTGTACTAACAAAAATAGTGACATGTCAACTTAGAAGAAAAATATGACACAAAACCTTATGGTCACAGGAAACAAAATTTTCAATTTATGTACATATTCTTGCCGCTGAGAGGCAAGTTAGGGTGCTCAATAACAGACATTCAAACATAAACTATTATATGAAGATAAAATGCTGGGGGTGGGAGTATAATGGAAATATGAGTTCTGGGGTGAAAATAAATGTAAACTTAACAAATGTTAGAGAAGCTTACTCATGAGTATTTAAAATAGATTATGGTTTGTATGGAATCCATAAGGTATTTCGATTTCATTGGATGCCTGGTTAAAAAAAATCATACATGCAGTTTTATTTTTAGAAAATCAGCATATACAATCTACTGGAAATTACATCCTTTGAATTTACAACGAGAACGTTTAGATACAAATTTAGCATTAATCGAGGAGGTGTGTAGACGCTTCTCAAGATTATTGTAGGAGGTGCACGTGAGGAAACACTTGCGGAAACTGCTGCTGGGGGTGAGGGATGAGCTGGTGAGAGCCCCGCGCCGCGCCGTGGTCCGACTCGGGACGGAGCCCCGCCTCGCGTAGCTACGAGCCGCTCGAACTTGGGCAGGTCGCCCAGCCTCTGTGAGTTTGCGTTTGCGCATCCGTATGTGTAGTGCAGCGGTAACACCGACCCCCTCTGGGTGGTTTACCCGGCAGTAAATGAGCCGCCGTCGTGTAAGCGTTTAGCCTCCATTCAGCCAAGTGAGGGGGGGAGGTGGGGAAGGGAGAAGCAATCCTGGAAGGAAAAGGGGATGAGATTGCTCAGAGCAGGTGACCTTTGACCTGGCTGAAGAAGGGCAAGCAGGAGATCCCGGCACAGAAAAGGGGCCTGATACGGGAAAAATCGTGTCAGGCGGAGGGAACAGCCCTCGCGAAGGCCTGGAGGTGGGAACTGCTTCCTCCAGGAGCCCCTGCCCCCAGCCCCCGACGGAAAGGGACAACCTGCCTTCACCCGGCCACGGTCACCCATCACTAGACGAGCCTGGGGGTCGCCACCTGCAGGAGCCTCTGCGCCTGCGACCCTGATGGGCACGTAACACCGACCACTGAGCCCTTTATTTAGGACTCAGGGCGCAGCCAGCCGTCGGGTCCCTCCAGCGTATACAGGAGGTGCTCAGTGGGGCTTCTGTATCTGCCCAGATTCTGCCGCAGCTTGGGCTTCCTTGAGGCAGTAAGGAAGTCGGTCAACGCTCCCCGGGCCTGGAGACCTGGGTGTAACTGCCGCGACACTCCCTGTTTGCCGTTCTCGGGGTCCCCGGATTCCTCCGTGTGTGTGTGCTGGGGGCGGGATCCCTCTGCCTGGGCCTCTGTTCTCCCGCACCTGCCGGGCGTCCTGGGGCCCCAGCAACCTTAGCCCGGAGCACACTCCCTCGGCCGGGTTCCCGCAGCGGAGCGTGGGAGGGAGAGCTCCCCCAGGGTTGGGTAAGTTTCATCCAATCTGCTAGGCCCGGGGTCCAGGCAACCTACGCCGTCCGCGACTCCTCCTAACGAGACGGGAGGACGCCGTAAGGTGCCCACCCCTTATCTGCACCGACCTCACTCCCAGGGGTCTCTCTCCAAATGATCCGCGCTCCCCCGCCCAATGTTCTCTACACCAACAACCAGGAATTCTGGTGCCTGCTCTTAAGATAATATTATTTTTCACCTTCTTACGCTGATGTTGTGAGTTTCCCTCTTAATGGGTGATTTAAAAAACACTCCCCAACACTTCATAATGAAACATTTTCAGATAAACAGAAACGTTGAAACAATTGTACAGTACGGTGAATATTCGTACATCCGCCTCCTAGACCTACGTTAACGTCTCGCTACTCTCGCAGTCTCCCGAATCTCTCTCCACTTCTCTGTCCTTAGGTCCGTCAGGCTATCAAACCGTCTTACCCTTTGAAACACTTCAAACTTGCAATCGTCCAAAGCCCTTCTGTTAGCCTGTCGTTGGTTGGAGTTCAGTCTTAGTTTACATTTTTTAAGGTAAAATTTACACACAGCGAAATATACAGATTTTAAGTGTGCCTTCCTCTGGTCGATTTTAGATGGTACATGGAAGAGTGCTTTTTATTTTAATATTTATTTTAACGTGTATTAGGTGAAAAATAAACATCTGTTTTCCACTTATAATAGTGACAAAGTTTCCTTTAACGATGAATGTATTTAAATGAGCTGATATAAAGGGCTGGGGGTAAGGGAGGGGAGAGGGCTTCCAAGATGCTGAGGCTGCGACCCGAGGTGTCGTTTCCAGAGCTGCGGACGCTTCTATGAAGGGTGGTCTCAGACGCCGAGCTCCGGGCAGAGGTGGGAACTTGGAGCGTCATAAGGGGCTGGGCACCCGACTGGATCTGGGGATCTGCGGTGGGGCCGGAGTAGTGTGCATTGTGTGTGCACGTGTGTGTTTTCAAATCATTATGCATGTGTGCCCCGACTCCAGTTGTTTGAGGCTGAGAGTGTCTCTGTGAACGCAGCACCCAGCACAAGGCCGGGGACACGGTAGGTGCCCAAGAAGTGTTTCACGAGATCACGCATGTGCAAACGCTTTGTAAACAGTCTACAAAAATAAGAGTTTACAACAGCAGGAAGAATCCCACGGCCCCGGATCCCCAGGACTCGGCACATGGGGTCCGACAAGCCGCAGTGCTTGTTGATTGATAAATAGACCGGCAGGCGGAGGAAGACCGGAGTGGCGTGGCCGGTTCAGCCAGGGCGGGCACTGGGGTCGGCAACTCCTGTGTCCGGGATCAGGGACTCAGCGGAAAAAATGAAAACGTGGTTTTCTGAGCATGCGTACTGGGCCGCCGTAGGAGCCTCATTATCGTACTCCGAGATACAGCTGCTAGGTGCCTCGTTAGCGCAGTAGGTAGCGCGTCAGTCTCATAATCTGAAGGTCGTGAGTTCGATCCTCACACGGGGCACGATACTTTTGTTCGCTCCAGCTTCTTTATCGTCCTAGAAGGATAGGTTTTACTTGCTTGTAAGGGGATCTGTAGACCCTGGGAGTCCGCGCTTTTCCGCCCTGGGGTCACCAGCGTATTGGCATAGCCAACCCGAAGTACCGAGGCGGGGCAGAGTCGTTGATGGAAGATACCACTCTTCTGCTCCGCCGCCCTGACGGCTACGGCGTTCTGCGCCCGGGTGGGAGGACTGGAAGGGAGGCCGGCGCCTGAAGACGGGGCGGCAGGGGGTGGGGCATGGGGTGTGGGCACGTGAGGAAGACTAGCGCGCGGCGGGCTGGGGCCCGGGTGAGCCCCTCGGGAAGATCCCCACTCTCACCACCAGCGTTGCGGCCCGGGTACCCAGGAGGTGCACTCACCCTGCCGTCCCACCCTCCACCAGGTGTCCTGCCCTGGCCCTTGAGCCCTGATGGTGGCGGGAACGTGCACAGCCCTGGGTGAGGGGAGGCCGGGGTGCTCGAGGTCCAGGAGGACGCTGAGGGCGCCGCTGCCTGCAAAGCCACCTAATGGAGGCCCCAGGGCAGTGCCTGGAACCCAAAGTCTCCTGGAGAGGGTCCTGATTATCAACACCTGGCCCCAGGGAAGGGTGGGTCTAGGCAACTGTGGGGAAGTGGGTGGCACCGTGATGAGAGGCCAGACAGTGCACCGCGCTGAACACCTTGGTGAGGAGTTTGGGCTGCAGAGCTTTGAAGTGGCAGGAGAAGATCGGTCTCGGGGATGGGGGTGTTAGGGAGGTCATGCAGGCAGCAGCCCGGCCTAACGTGACAGGGGCTGTGCTGACGCTGCATCTGAAACAGTTGCTTCATTGCAATGATCTCCCGTGAAATTTCTGATAATTCAGTCATTCTGAACAGGTCAAATAGCAAATTAAATTGAGATGTGATGTAAAAGGGAAGAACCTTCGTATTCTGTTACAAGTTAATCACTAAACGGATGTTGCCTATAAGCTTAAATTATACATAATGGCCCATCTCTGGGAACCCTGCTTCCTAGGTAATGAGCATTAAGCTGAAATACCTTTGTTTAACTCACAGGAAACATCCTGACCAGGCCCACCTGTGCATGACTGCAGCGAGGAAGAAATTAACACATCCCCTCCGGAGGCTGATGGGAACCAGGAAGTGTTTGACTTAACTTCCCACCCCAAACACACACTTTTAGTATAAAAGAAGCCTCAATTCTAGCTCAGATAAGGAGGTTCTTTGGGATACGAGTCCACCGTCTTCTTGGTCGGCTGGCTTTCTGAATGGAGTCTCTATTCCTTGCCCCAGCAAGTCCTCTCTCCATTTATTGGCCTGTCCTGCCTTGCTACTCCTGGCTAGCTGGCAGTTGGGGAGTTTGGGGGTAAGGCCCAGCAGCTCCTGCAACCGCTTGTCCTGAGGATCTTCCCTCCAGAACTCCCGAAGCTGCACTGACTGCCCCAGCGCTTGGCAGTTGGAGCAAGGAATCAACATTTGGGAGCAGACAGGCTCCATACAGGGGGGTAAGTCACTCTGGCTGTGTACAGCCAGGAGCTTTATTTCCTCTCCATTTGGGGTTTGGGGAGTTTTCTCCGGAATAAGCCAATTTGTATTTGACTGGGGTACCCTGTTGGAGAGAGGAAAGAGTTGTTGGACTTTTACCTGATTTGTGAACTGGTTCATTTCTTTCTTTGGATGCCAGCATTTGTGTTTGGGGTTTGTGTTTTGCTCATCTTGAAATTCTGTCATTAGAAATGGGGTTTCCCTGGTGGCGCAGTGGTTGAGAGTCCGCCTGCCGATGCAGGGGACACGGGTTCGTGCCCCAGTCGGGGAAGATCCCACATGCCGCGGAGCGGCTGCGCCCGTGAGCCACGGCCGCTGAGCCTGCGCATCCGGAGCCTGTGCTCCGCAACGGGAGAGGCCACAAAAGTGAGAGGCCTGCGTACCGCAAAAAAAAAGAGAAATATTTCAACTATTCCTAAAGAAAGCCCTCCGAGGTGCATTTTGGATAAGTGACCTGATTACAGCTATGAACCCATGGGTGAGGGGAAGATGACATTTTATTGTAACAATGTGTGGCCACAGTACCTGTTAGGATCTCTGCAAGGGGTTTAGGCAGGGTTATCTTGGGACCCTGTGCACCATGTACTGCCACCCTTGCTGTGTTAATTACTTCATTTATGATCCCCTTATGGTCTCCGGTATCGTTGGTATATGTAAAACCTCAAGACCAAACTTGAGAGTTTACTTAGGATTTTGTTTGTCCTTTGCGTTTTCCATTTCATTTTGTTTGGTACTATTTCTCCATTTACAGCCAAATCAGTTTTGTGATACTTAAAACTTTTGCTGATGTCAAATGGAGGAAAGGAACAGAAAAAGACAAAACCAAAACCTGTCTGTTCTTGTCCAAGAGAGGGACATTCACAGGAAGAAGAGAAAGGTTCTACTTGGTTCCTAACATCACCAAAAGCTACAAATAGAAATAGAAGTGTCTTTTCCATTAATATTAGTAAAAAGGGTTTAGCCGTCTAGACAGGTGACCTTGATTTGTCCCATTTGCCAGAAACCCAATCTGAATCTAACCTCTTCTGTAACTGATGGGTTTTACACTGTTGGACCTGATTCATGGGTGAAATTTCAGAATGGTAACCATGAGGTCCCTGTGTTTGTGTACTTGTACATGTGTTATAGATGTGTGGCATTGCCAAAATTAATTTTTAAAAGAGCTCTATTTAACTGGCTTAAAGGAAATTAAGCACTTACATAAATACTCAAAAATAAAAGAAACTGGCCAGAATTTCGGGTTCACATGATCTAGGAAATATTCAGTATTGAATTAATATCTGGTATTAATTAGCTTGAGCTTGTTGGTTTGATTAATACATACCTGTCTTTAGAGTCATCAACATTAAGTATAATACTTTTATTGTACTTAGGTTTAGTAGAAATGAAGTAAGACCTTATTATTCCTGTTACAAACTTTGTCAGCAAGAAAAACAACAATATGACAAAGATTTTAAGTAAATAAAATAGAGGTAAATGAGGTAAGACTTTAAGATAGACTCTATAGGAATAATTATGTTTTGGGAATAATTATGTTTTGGGAATGTCTATCTAAAATAGTCTCTACAGATTTTCAAAACTTGAAACTAAACTAAGTTAAATGAAGAGAATTCATTGGGTCGTTTCGAATAGGATAAAACATTAGAACATTAACTTCTGGGCAGGTCTAAATGTACCTACTTTCGCCCTCTTAGGAGAGGAAGACTAAAGCAAAAGTTTGTCAATCAGGAAATTCTGGTATGACAAAGAGTTTACAATTACTTGCTTTTTGGTTTTCACTAAAGATTAAGGTTTTAAGTTTAAGAATTGTGAAGGAAACACTTCAGTATGCAAAGATACGGGATGTGTGTTTTCAGCAAAGAAGGTATGAGGAATGAAAATGCATTTTGTTAAAGGGAAAAGGGTGGTTTTGTCCTAGAGCTGGTTGTTTCTGAATGGAAAAGAAAATGAGGAACAGATTAACATGGATACAGAAAGTTGTGGAAGGTTTGTGGAGGAGGAACACTGAAAGAATTTTGTGCATAGTCAGGGCTGGCTAACATAAGATTGAACCTAATTAAGAAAATGAATCTTAAAGGTAAGGAGGTGCAAAACCTGAATTTGGTTCTCTAAGAGGACAAAGTTTTCTTAAAATATTGAACTGCTTTTTTAAAAATCTTTTTAAAATTTTATTTATTTTTTTATACAGCAGGTTCTTATTAGTTATCCATTTTATACACATCAGTGTATACATGTCAATCCCAGTCTCCCAATTCATCCCACCACCACCACCCCCCCCAGCTGCTTTCCCCCTTGGTGTCCATATATTTGTTCTCTATATCTGTGTCTCAACTTCTGCCCTGCAAACCGGTTCATCTGTACCATTTTTCTAGGTTCCACATACATGCGTTAACATACGATATTTGTTTTTCTCTTTCTGACTTACTTCACTCTGTATGACAGTCTCTAGATCCATCCACATCTCAACAAATGACTCAGTTTCGTTCCTTTTTATGGCTGAGTAATATTCCATTGTTTATATGTACCACATCTTCTTTATCCATTCGTCTGTCGATGGGCATTTAGGTTGCTTCCATATCCTGGCTATTGTAAATAGGGCTGCAATGAACATTGGGGTGCATGTGTCTTTTTGAATTATGGTTTTCTCTGGGTATATGCCCAGTAGTGGGATTGCTGGGTCTTATGGTAATTCTATTTTTCATTTTTAAAGGAACCTCCATACTGTTCTCCATAGTGGCTGTATCAATTTACATTCCCACCAACAGTGCAAGATGGTTGCATTTTCTCCACACCCTCTCCAGCATTTGTTGTGGGTAGATTTTCTGATGATGCCCATTCTAACTGGTGTGAGGTGATACCTCATTGTAGTTTTGATTTCTCTAATTATTATTGATGTTGAGCAGCTTTTCATGAGCTTCTTGGCCATCTGTATGTCTTCTTTGGAGAAATGTCTATTTAGGTCTTCTGCCCATTTTTGGATTGGGTTGTTTGTTTCTTTAATATTGAGCTGCATGAGCTGTTTATATATTTTGGAGATTAATCCTTTGTCCGTTGATTCATTTGCAAATATTTTCTCCCATTCTGAGGGTTGTCTTTTCGTCTTGTTTTAGGGAACCAGCTTTTAGTTTTATTGATCTTTGCTATGGTTTTCTTTCTATTTCATTTATTTCTGCTCTGATCTTTATGATTTCTTTCCTTCTGCTAACTTTGGGTTTCGTTTGTTCTTTCTCTAGTTTCTTTAGGTGTAAGGTTACATTGTTTATTTGAGATTCTTCTTGTTTCTTGAGGTAGGCTTGTATAGCTATAAACTTCCCTCTTAGAACTGCTTTTGCTGCATCCCATAGGTTTTGGATCATCGTGTTTTCATTGTCATTTGTCTCTAGGTATTTTTTGATTTCCTCTTTGATTTCTTCAGTGATCTCTTGGTTATTTAGTAACATATTGTTTAGCATCCATGTGTTTGTGTTTTTTACGTTTTTTTTCCCTCCTGGGTCATCTTCACTATCATTATGCTGAATTCTTTTTCTGGAAGGTTGCCTATCTCCACTTCAGTTAGTTGTTTTTCTGGGGTTTTATCTTGTTTCTTCATCTGGTACATAGCCCTCTGCCTTTTCATCTTGTCTATCTTTTTGTGAATGTGGTTTTTGTTCCACAGGCTGCAGGATTATAGTTCTTCTTGCTTCTGCTGTCTGCCCCCTTGAACTGCTTTTTGTAATAGATTGTGAGTTTCTTTAAATGATCTGTATTTACCACTGAGATCTTTTATTATCACTGGTTAAGTGAATGAGTATTGTTTCACAGTGACCTGTGATTCTGTTTGACCAAGTGTTTTAAAGCTTTTTGACATTTTTGACAGACTTCCCAAAGATCAAATTCTAAATGGAGTTCATTTGACCTCTAGCTAACTTTGAGGTTTTCCATGGGGTCCCTGGAACACCTCAAATTATTTGTTTCTCTCCATTTCAGAGAGAGGAATATTAAGCTAACTAGGCTTATTTGGTATGTTAAATTACATGGGAAGGCTTATTTGGTATGTTAAATTACATGGGAAGCATTGTCAAATAAGTGGTGATACAATCTAAGAAGTTTTATCTTATGGGTAAATATTATTAATATACACATTCTAGAAACTATATGGAACTCCTACAATTCTGGTATATCCTAGTAAATGATATTGGTCATAATTTTAGTAATTATCTTAAATTGTTGTATGTCACAGCAGTAACCAAGTTTCTTTTCAGTTGCACTGTAGTCCCGGTTTGCCTTTTGCCAAAGCAAAAAGGCATCCTTTCAGTGGTTAGAGATGATCAATTGCTATCTATGGTTTTACAGTGGCTTTTGAATACCTCTATAGCTATTTTGTGAGGAAGCAGGGAAGAATGATGAAGTCCTTTATGTGCAAGCATTTGTGTTATTACATCATGGAAAGTAAGAAGGAAAGGGAATAAGAGTGAGGATATGTTGCTTCAGACCTTAACTCCTCCGGCTCAGCTAGCTGTCCCATCTACTCTGGCCATTATGCCAGTATATACACCCTTTCCACCACCTTCCATGCCTGTCTAGCCCCAATTCCTGACACTGGGGCTCAGGACTGCCCCTCCTTCTAGGGATCAATTAGAAAAGCCTGTGTTAACTTCTGGGGTACAAGGACTGGTCCCATGATCACCATCTAAGACCCAATAGTGTATCCAGTTTGGGCCAGAAGCCACTCCCAGGGCAGGGAGCTTTCCATTGCTGTTATCTCATATAGGGGGCTAAATGCAATCAACCAGCCAGCTGGGTTTCTCATCCTTCTTTAACTGGAAGGATCACAACCCTCCTTTATAGGGAGGATCCTCTACACCTGAAGCCCACTTGACAAGATCCACAGCTGAACCAAATTAGGACCACAATGAGGGAGGAATGCCCTTATTAGAGCACTACTAATTAGTATATCTTGGCAGGGCTTTGAAAAGGGGAACCAAAGCAAAAGAATTTGAATAAAATGAAAGAAATCCAGCAAAACAAATGAAGACCTCTCTGAATTTTTGGAAAGAATTTATTAAGCCTATAGACGTCATCCTAATGCAGATCCCAAGGCCCCTGAAAATATTAAAATGATAAATTTGACCTTTTTTGGAGGGGAAGGAGGGGGCAAAGTGCTTCAGATATCAGGAGAAAGTTGCAAAAACTAGGTGGTGCATTTGGAATGAACCCTTCTCAATTGGTAGATGCTGCTTTTAAAGTGTTCAACAGGGAACAACAGAGAAAAGAAGATGCAAAATGAAACGCCACGTTTTTGACACCAGTGTTGGATTCCCAGAAGGCGAGTAACTGAAGAGATAAGCCATCACTATGGGGGAGAAACAATGCACTTACTGTAAGGAGGAACCACTGCCCAAGGCTAAAACAAAAGAAAAACAAAAGATGAGTCTCTAACAGGGTAGAAAGGGAGTAACACTGATGAATGAAGAGGCCCAGGGGCTCCCTTGGACTTGAGGCACTTAATTCCCCACAGGAGCTCCCGGTAAAATTGACAGTGGGGAATGAGCAGATTAACTTTCTAACAGATTTCACCCTGAAGTCTTTCACCAGAACAGCTTGACCTCAGAGTCCCACCAGGGCACACTTACACTTAAGCCTACAGATGGGGCTCTTGAGAACCCCGGAAAAAGAGACAGAGCTCTCTCCAACCCATCACAGGTCTACAAAAAGGTAAGACCAGGAGTGTGTGCTAATGGCACCCCAGGGAAGGCCAAAAGCACATGACCAATATGAATCCTATTAAAAAGGGATGCTGGGACACCTAATCTATCCTCTGAGGCAAGAGGATGGACCAGTCAAAATACCAGCCAGTGTATTCAGAAAAGGACAAAGAGAGGGCCAAAGAGTGGGGTTTCACTTGGGTCACGCCTGGCTGGAAATGGAGTGCACAGTTTTTTTGTTTCCTGAGGCACTCTTATGCTGCAGCCCATTCATAATAGTGCCCATTATAGGAGAGATGCCACCTTACAAAGGGTTCATATATATATATAATGGGGCCTAACAAAAGACCATCCAGCAAGTCACTCAGAATTGCATGATTTGTGCTAAAAATAATCCAAATACTGCTGTCAGACCTCCCCAGACGGGGACTCAACATAGAGGAATCTGCCCCACCGAGGACTGGAAAATGGACTTTACTCAAATGCCTTGAGCTGCAGGAAGTTTCAGATAACATGCTAGTGTGTGTGGACACGTTTTCAGGATGGGTGGAAGCATACCACCTGGACAGAAAGGCTCTAAAATGGTTAAAGCCCTCCTTAGGGAAATTATCCCCTGATTTGGATTACAGCATTGCTTTCATCCTAGAGACCACGGTCATCAGGAAAAACCAAGAAAATGAATCATACATTAAAAAGGAACATCATTAAAATATGTCAGAAGACTAATTTAACTTGGGATAAGGCCTTGCCAGTTACCCTGCTATGGATCAGTGGCTCCCAGAAACAGTCTTAAATTAAGCCCCTTTGAAATAGTGTATAGTAGGCCATTCGAGGTGCCTGCCTGGGCAGGAGAATCTATAAATGCTTTAAAATACCTAGCAGCTGCCAACTACGTTAAAACTTTGGGCATTATACTAACCTCTGTTCATGACTTGACCTCCAACAGGCCTGCCTGTCCAACTGAAGTAGATGGTAATTTCATTATAGCTGGAGAAGCTTCAACCAATTTGTTTAATTTTGTCCAAATAAATAGCACAGGAATTTAGTATATGTACTGGGAACCAGAACCAAAACCCCAAGTTCAATTACAAATTAGACAACCAAGTGCTAAGGAGTTTCATCAGGTTCAAATAATTGTAGATAAAAAAGGACTGACTAAAGATTCTAAGGAATAGTCATTGCCTCTGTTCAGCAGTAAGTAGCCAGAGCGATCTTCATCCATTTTGCCACAAGATTGTGGAACGGACATTGACAGTAGGGAATTGTAATAGGGAATAACCTTTGTATTCGATTAGTAATACAAGTTAATCACTAAAGGGATGTTGCCTATAAGCTTAAATTTTACATAATGGTCCATCTCTGGGAACCCTGCCTCCCAGGTAATGAGCTTAAGCTGAAATACCTTTGTTTAGCTCATAGGAAACATCCTGACCAGGCCCACATGTGAATGACTACAAGAAGGAAGAAATTAACATATACCCTCTGGAGGCTGACCGGAACCAGGAAGTGTTTGGCTTTAAATCCTTTCCCTTTTAGCATAAAAGAAGCCTGAAATAACTCAGGCAAGATGGTTCTTTGGGACATGAGTCCACGTCTTCTTGGTCTGCTGGCTTTGTGAATAAAGTCACTATTCCTTGCCCCAGCAACTCCTCTCTCCATTTATTGGCCTGTCCTGCAGCAAGCAGCAGGAGCTTGGACTCAGCAACAGTGATAGCTATAACCACCCCTTCATCTTTCAAGTCTTTGATAGCACACTGGTCTTCGCCATTCTCCATTGAGGATGTGATAATACTTTTGGGTTAACATCGTGGCAGGAAGGACTTTCAGAGGCCTTCACTTGGCTCTTCCTATTCTAACGACCCTTACTCAGTGGGTCATAGCACCAGTGTAGAGATTCTGCCCTTTGTCAAATATGTTTATTCCAATTATACATTCAGGTACCCAAAATCACCACAGTTGGTTTCACGGCCTTATTGCATCCACTGTAATTCAAACTGGCCCAAGGCTCCTTTTTCACCTGACCACTGTTAGCTCTGCCTTTGGTGGACCCAAGTAATTAGTGTCATTTTACAGCAAATGTCTAGTAATCCCTGAAAGGGCTGGGTGTCTTCTTTATCCTGCTACCCAGTCTTTCATGTAAGTGCCAACAGATCTCTTTGGAAAGGACTGAGGGATTATTTATAGCATATATATGTGTCATTCACAGCTGCAGAATCCTTCACCATAGGGACCTGGTCTTCCCTTCAATCAAGAGACATTGAATATAAAATAGACAACCAACAAGGACCTACTGTGTTTTAGCACAGGGAACTATACACAGTATTTCATAATAACTTATAAGGGAAGAGAATCTGAAGACTATATGTGTATAACTGAATCGCTGTGCTGTATACCTGAAACTAACATGACTATACTTCAATTAAAAAAAAAAAAAAGGCTTTGAATCTGGGGATGATTTTAGGTCTGGAAAATGGGTGACAGACATAGCTCTCCATTATGGTGATGTCATTGAGCAGGACCCTATGGGGCCTTCCTGGGACAGACCTCCCCATGTCCTCCACTTGCCTCTTGTTTGTAGAAAAACTTTAGCTTCCTAGGCCTTCCCCAAGTTCCAAAGATAAATTTAATTGGAGAAGTGAGAAAATGCAGAAACAAAGGAAAACAGTCAAGTAAGACAAATAACAATAGTTTAGCCATTAAACAAAGTCAGGGACTTTTAGCTCCTCCTCGAGGGCTGTAGATAAAAATCGGAGTCAAATCTTTTGAGCTGTTTAGCAGATACTGAAACCCCCACCAGGTGGAAGGGTTAACTGCATGCTGCCCACAAGCACATAGACCCCAGACGGGTTGGACCCAGAAGGTTGATGATGTTGCTCCCGATTACCTCACCACCAACCAATCAGAAGAATGTCCACGAGCTGATCACACACCCCACAACCCCTCTCCCTCACTGTGTCTTTAGAAAACCTTTCCCTGAAAGCCACTGGCAAGTTTGGGCCTTCAGAGCATTAGCTGCCTGGACTCCTTGCTTGGTGCCCTGCACTAAATACTGCACTTTCCTTCACCCCGACCCAGTGTTGGTAGATTGGCTTAACTGCAGGCAGGCGAGTGGACCCGAGTTTGGTTCAGTAACAGTGACTCAAGTCAGGTTTTGGGCCACCAGCTCTTAAGATTTCCTGTTACATATATCAAGCAACATTTTAGTAGGCTGCCTACCTATTTCATTCTTAGGGAAAACGTAATCAATTACTGATAGCCAAGAATCCCTTAATACTTCTTCTCTGCTGCCGGCAGCTGTCAGTGGTTGTCTTTGGTAGTTAAACCACTGACACTTGGCCTCTGCTGCATGAAATCCCATCATCCCCACTGAAATCAGGAAGCATATTGACGGGCGTCTCTCACCAGAGTTTTTCAAATTTGCAGATACTCCCTTCACTCAGTGCCTTAAGAAGGGAGTGTCTTTGGGGCTGAGCACGTAGCTGGAAAGAGAGTGAGAAGTTCATACGTGATAAATCCACTCCTGCGTTCATACCTTCCCAAGCCTTCCCATACCTTCCCAAGCCTGCATCTACATCACATCAGGCATATCCTGGCATCTCTGTGTAATTAAAGAGGCCAACATTGAGTCCACGTTTCTGCCAACCAACCAAGTAAACTTTTAGAGCCACTTTCAATTGCACAGGAGTGCCTGTGATCAATTTATGGCTTCTGAGCTCGATTCACTCTTCAGTGCCTGCTCTGCAAAAACAGATGAGACCCTTCAAGTCTTTCTTCTTATGGTGTGCACGGTGTTAGGCTGTCAGCAGAGGGCGCGGGAGGACACTGCGGGAGGAATGGGGCTTCTCTTTCTAGCTCAGATGTGCTGTTTTCTTTATTCTATTGATAGTTCCTGCTTCACGGTCCCTCAGTGGTCGGAGTGTGTGGGGACGCCCAGTGGTGCTCTGTACCAGCCGTGTGCCCAGAGCACACAACCTCTTAGTGACTTCACAGCCCAGCCTGAGGACCACTTCACTCTGGTCCTCCCAACATGGACATGGCATGTTCACTTCTAATGCCAGCAGCAGCCCTGACACGCTCTGAGCGCCTGGCTTCTGGCCTTGGTTTGCCTGTGCCCCGCGGGGTGGTTCCCCGTTGTTACCGACAAGGGTTCTTGGCCTTCCTTAATAGAAATGGATGAGAGGCAAGACAAAAAATTCAGGCAAGGCTTTATTGGGGCCCCTGCTGCAGCAGGCGGGAGTGAAAGCAAGTAACACGTCCCCTTGCTCACTCCCCAAGCTTGCGGGGAGCTGGTTCCTTATCTGGGGTGAAGGTAGGGGTGGGTCCACGGGTAGCTTAGGTGTCTGCCCACCTCTCTGGCTGTGTTGAGTGCAGGGGGCGTGCTCAGTATGCTGCTTTTTGCTCCTGACACCCTGCTTTTGCTTCTGGTTCTTTAGAAGTGGAAGTTGGGTTTTTTGGTCCTTTTGTATCTTGTCCATAATTTGCCCCAACTGCACACGCACACAGTTATTTTTAGTCCCTTATAGTTTCTTTGTATTTTGTCGATCAAGGAGACATTTGCCTAGGTGCAAGCACTGCAGCGAAGGGTCCCAGGTCCCAGCCTGTCTCAGCATGACCCTCCCCTTCCCAACATGGCCCAACCGGGCCACACATGGCTATGGTAACACTCAGGGTCCTGGCTTCCTACGAGCTTTCACTTGGCAGCCTGGGATCGCCTGCACCCTGGCCACTTCCTTCCTGCTGCCTGTGCAGGTGGGCCAGCTCTGGCCTGGGCAGTCCAGCAACCCCTCTGCTGGCCAGTGCGCTCTGAACCTGAGCCTTGAGGAGGGAGGGACCTCCTCCCGAGTTTGTCCTTCCTTGGGTCCTCTCCCTCAGCCCTAGGCACCCTTTAGCATTTTTATACTTACGGCCCTATTGTAGTTTACTAACTCTTTACATTAAACTTCTCATGTTCAAATTACGTGGTTTATCTCCAGACTGACCTGAGATTCAACATTAAGAATCTGTGTTAAGTGCACCCACATTAATAGATTGACACTTTGGCAGCCCTTGTAGAGTCATCGTTACAGCTGTAGCGGTCACAGTGGAGTCACAGTGGGAAGGCCTTTAGCAAATATTCAAATCTTGCTCAACATCAGAGAATTCATACCAGAGAAAAACCTTGTGAATGTGTGAGAAGGCCTTTAACCAAGTCAGTAACTTATTCAACATCATTGAATTCATACTGAAGACTCTTTAAGTGGAGTCAATGTGGAGAGGGATTTAGCTGAAGCCCCACATTTATCCAACCAGAAAGAAACCTTATGAATGTGATAAATATGAAAAGGCATTTAGGAACTGCTCTTCTCCAACTAACTCAAGGGAGTACTGGAGAAAAGCTTTGTGACTGTAGTCAGTGTGGGAAGAATTTTAGCCAAGCTCAACCTTCATTCAATTCCCAGAGAGTTTATATTATAAAGAAATTGGGGGGACTTCTTCGGTGGTCCAGTGGCTAAGACTCTGCGCTCCCAATGCAGGGGGCCCGGGTTCGATCCCTGGTTAGGAAACTAGATCCCACATGCCGCAACTAAGACCCGGTGCAGCCAAATGAACAAATATTAAAAAAAAAAAAAAGAAAAAAAGAGAAAGAAATTGGGGTCAGGTTGAAGATATACTGCCAAGAAGCAGGAAGAGACAATCAGAAATGTATTTCGTAGATTTCATTAAATGTGATAACCTCTGACATGCCAAGCAATCCCACGTGACTTATGAGACTCAGCCAACTACCTCTCTGCTAAGCCAGTGACTTTATCAAGATTACTGTTGGGAGAATTGCAGGCTCAGGGAAAACTAGAGGAAAGAATGTAATAAAAAAGAACTTCATGTCATTGAAAGTATGCATAACCCACTTTCACTGGATGGATAGAAACTTTTTAAAAAAGTTTAAAATATTATAAGACTATAAAAGAGTGTGTGCGCGTGTGTGCGCGTGCACAGTTTGCAAAACCGATCTGAATGGATGTAAATTCTAGTAAAAGAGGACCTGAAGTAGAGGTCGACAACGGGCAATATACAGTTGATTCTGGCTGGCAGAATCACAATATTTTAGAATTCAAATGCTTTTTTTTTAAAAAAAATTTATTTAGGCTGAGCGGGATCTTCGTTGCAGCACACGGGATCCTTTGTTGCGGCACATGGGATCTTTAGTTCTGGCACGTGGGCTTCTAAGTTGCAGCATGTGTGTGGGATCTAGTTCTCTGACCAGGGATTGAACCTGGGCCCCGAGCAATGGGAGGGCAGTGTCTTACCCACTGGACCACGAGGGGGGTCCCTAGAATTCAAATCCTTTGAGGTGAGCAATTTCTAGCTCATTGAAGTTGCAATCACACCAGAAATATTTTATATCCTGTGACTTTCTGTTGCCACATACACACACCACCCTGGCCCATGAAGGTATGCTTCTAACAAACTGACGAAGAAAATGAGGCTGATGAAAGTGCTCTTGGGAAACCAATGCCTTGCATAATGATGGGGTATTTTTTTTTTTAAATTGTTTTTCCTGAGGTAATCTAAGGTGTTTTTTTCTCTTTTTTTTTTTGGCTGCGTTGGGTCTTTGTTGCTGTGCGCGGGCTTTCTTTCTCTAGTTGCAGCGAGCGGGGGCTACTCTTCATTGCGGAGCACAGGCTCTAGGAGCGTGGGCTCAGTAGTTGTGGTGCGTGGGCTCAGTAGTTGTGGCATGCGGGCTCTAGAGCACAGGCTCAGCAGTTGTGGCGCACGGGCTTAGCTGCTCCGCGGCATGTGGGATCTTCCTGGACCAGGGCTCGAACCCGTGTCCCCTGCATTGGCAGGCGGATTCTTAACCACTGCACCACCAGGGAAGTCCTGTAACGGGGTATTCTTTTAGGACTTCGGACAAAAGAGAGCATTTGGCTTACCATAAGGTTATCTTTGTGCCAAAACCAAAACAAAACACTCGTATGTACTGTGTGCTGTGTGTTAAGCACCATACCAGGAAAAGCACTATATCAGGAACGTTATATACATGATCTTATTTAATCTTTACATCAAAGACCACGTGCTGTTTCTACTCTCCCTTTAGAAATGGGTTCAGGGAAGTAATTTGCCAAGATGATGAAGCCGGGAGCAGCCCTGTTGTGGCGCTGAGCCGGTGCCGTCAGGAGAAGAGGAGACAGTGGCCTGGGTGCTGTTGGTACGGTGGATCGCAGGCGAGGGGGGGACCAGCTGCTGGGGGCAGAGGGGCTGGCAGGTGGGCCTCTCCTCACTGCTCACGCTCTGGCGCTGCTGCTGAGTTCAGGCTCAGTCCTGGCTGCACAGCTGCTGAGGTGGTGTCGTGTTCTTTATTTCTCCGTTCACCTTTAAAATAAAACCTCATCCACTAAAGTTCCTGAGGTTTATGCTGGTCCTTGAAACCTGAAAGGGCCTAATACAAAGCTTTAAAAGCTTCAAATTTTTTTTATTGTGAAAAGTACAATAAGCCATTTACAAGTCCCAAAGCACCAGAATTAAGGAGAACACATAATTTTTATACACACATATTTTTCATACAAAAGGTTGATCTTTATAGGAATTTAAAATAAATAATCTGAAAATCAGTGTCACTGATTGCAAAATAGGTATCTCGCTCTTTGACTCTCTCAAGGTGACCAGCCTCCTAAGTAGCCAAAAGATGAGGCGTTTGACATCTGTTTCGAGCCTGGGTGGCGAGTCTCTGGCGGAGATTTCTCACTCTCTCCGTAAGATCCCATTCCATGGTGTCCCAACGTGTTTTTCTTTGGTTTAATGAAACTTGAAAACAAAATTTAAAATTAACAACAGTTAATTTTAGCAATGGTATAGTGTTTAAAGGTAAATACGTTGCAAAAAATCAATAATGAAATGAATATTCTAAAAACAAAACTTCTTAAACAAAAAGCCTAACATATTACCTGCCCATGTGGTTCCATTTACAAGTCAAATATTTATTCGTTGAATTGAATGAATGCTATTAGAGAACTTATCTGCTTTTGGTTAGCTTTTTTTTGATTTGGGAATACAGATGACCTTTTAAATTAGGAAGAAAGCTTGTTTAAGAGAGAATTTGAGTTCTTTGCAATAGTAAGTTTCTTCACCATGGTGCTCATTGTAATGAGAAAATTCCAAGGTGCCAAAATTAATATTGTGAAATGTACACCATGACCACTTCTCCTAATGCTTAAATAAATAAATCAAGTGCTTTTTATAGTGGCCAACGCAGGGAGAGTCCAGAATCAAGATTAGAGCATTACAATGTGTCCAAGTGTAACAGTCATTTCACATTGATTTAGAGGGGCTAGTAAATACTGGAGTTCAAAAAAGAAGCATCTTAAAAATATACTTCTCTGAAACTTAGTTACATATTCAAATAGCTTCAATTTCTGAAAACTGTTTTTCCCCCAAGGAATAAAACATTTATGCTTTTCTTATTTTGCTGCCAAATGAGAAACTTGCCAAATGTCCTCAACTGGATTTTGAAATTTAGAACTATCTAGTTAAAAAGTTCTGACGTGTCAGAATAGAGAACAGTTGAGAATCTCCTGTCCTTTCATTTGACTTACACATGACTTTTGGTTTAATTCACATCCTGACACAGAATTTAGAGATGCACATAAGAGTATGAGTTAGCAAGGATGTTTTACACAACACTGGAACTCATGACTTGTTACCAGGTATCTTTCTTATAAAGCTGGTCTTTTGGGGACATTATATACAAATCTGTTCTTCTGAAAGAACTCAAAACACATTGTTAAATTCTGCTTCACTTATATGACAGTTTTACTGAAAAAGTTGGTTGAAATAAAGTCTAACAGAGTTTCCAGTCCCCTCCCCTCCTTTTAAACACAAATCAAGTACTTTACTGGGGAAACTGTTAGCTCCTTTATGGGCTTAATGCTATGACTACATTTCTGTAAGATGTTTCCATCCCAGCCCTTCCAGAAATAAACAAAAACCTCCAGTTAATCAAGTCAAGGGATCAAAAGGCAACTAATCAACATGGAGCCACTTGCCCTCAGTAGTTCTGAGCGAGCTGGCCCTGCAGTACATCTCAGGGCCCAGAGCAGACACATGTTTCCAATGGTTGCTGGAGGGAACTCAGCCCAGAATAAGGGCTGAGAAAATTCAAATATGTAATAGCTTTGAAAACAAATCCTGAGATTTTCTTTTCACGAGGATGTAAAAAATAGTCATGAATATCATTAATTTAGTTAGTGACGGACTTCTATTGGAGCCTCCAACTCTGTTTTGGGCAGCAGTGCTGGTGCTAGAGAAATAGTCGCACTAATGATATTTGGCAAGCTTTCTCTACTTGGGGTTCGAACTGACCCAGCTTTTCTCCCCAGCTGGAAACTTGAGAATCTTGCTGACTCCACTTTAGGATTTCCATGATCAATGCCCTGGGAAAATGGTCTCAACATGCTACAAATATAACTTAAGCCACAATCTTGCTTAAATATTGCTAAATCGAACATGACAGGAGACATCTTTCTTGTTTGTTGACTTACTCTGTGTCAAGGACTCCATTTCAGAAATGTCTTTTAACTGTGAGGTTCTAGGCAAACAGCTTGAGGCGACCCATTCATCTTGGCACCTGGGCACTATGTTACAAAAGTGAAAAAACAGAGAGAATGTTTGGGAGTGGATAGAAAGCCATGATTAATTCCAGACGGTCCCTAGTGAATTAAAAGTGCCAAGGATAAAAAGCCCCTTAGTTTTCTCTTCTGGGAAGAATGCTGTCACCATTCAATAGGCAAGGGAAGTACAGTTAGTGAGAATTAAGAGCTGAGCTGAAGTTTTGGTAAAGTACTTTAAAAACACCTTTAGCGAAAACAAAAAGCCAACAAACTACTGAAAAATACAGGTGTTAGTATAGAGATCCCAAACATTCATTGGGAGAGACTATTAAATGTGATTAGCAAACCTTCCTTGAGAACACCTGTGAACTGATCACTACCAGCTTTAACCAGGCAAGGCATGACCACAATATACAGCAGACCAGAAGCAGCGACAGGCAAGTTTTGTTTTTTTAATATTTTTATTTTTATTATTTATTTTGGCTGGGCTGGGTCTTAGCTGCGGCACGTGGCATCTTTAGTTGCAGCATGTGGGATCTTTAGTTGCGGCATGCAGAGTCTTAGTTGCAGCATGCGGGATCTAGTTCCTGACCCGGGATGAAACCCTGCATTGGGAGCATGGAGTCTCACCCACCGGACTACCAGGGACGTCCCAAGCGATAGGCAAGTTTTACCTGGACTTATTAGAGTAGGAAGCATGGCAGTGTCCCACACCTAACCGGTGCCACCTCCTATTTTTTTTAACATCACTCCCCACTTCAAAATTTATACTCACCCTTCAGCTGTGTTTTTACTGTTTCCTAACTCCTACAGCTTTACATCCAATAAGACATCAGAGTCCTTTTGATTTTTTCATCCTAATGTCACTTAGGATGTCCCTTCCTTTCTACTCCCATCACCAGGATCCAAGCCTCCATGAGTCAGGCCCAGACTGCTCGGGTCACACTGACTCATGAAGATGATGCCTGCCTTTCACCTGGGCTCAAGAGCTTCAGCTACTGGTGTGTGCGCGTGTGTGTGTGTGTGTGTGTGTGTGTTTTGTGCTTTTTAAAATTAATTTTTTAACATCTTTACTGGAGTATAATTGCTTTACAATGCTGTGTTAGTTTCTGCTTTATAACAAAGTGAATCAGCTATACATATACATATATCCCCATATCCCCTCCCTCTTGTGTCTCCCTCCCACCCTCCCTATCCCACCCCTCTAGGTGGTCACAAAGCACCGAGCTGATCTCCCTGTGCTATGCGGCTGCTTCCCACTAGCTATCTATTTTACATTTGGTAGTGTATATATGTCCATGCCACTCTCTCACTTCGCCCCAGCTTACCCTTCCCTCTCCCTGTGTCCTCAAGTCCATTCTCTACGTCTGCATCTTTATTCCTATCCTGCCCCTAGGTTTTTCAGAACCATCTTTTTTTTGTTTTTTAGATTCCATACATATGTGTTCAGCTAATGGTTTTAACTCATCGTTTTAGCTCAATGAGTCATTAAGATAATGTGACTAATTACCAAATGATTAATTTTGAACTGGTGTCAGGGAATGGAATATAAGAGGCATCTTAAAATATCTGAGGGGCTATCATGGTAGTAAGCGTAATCTGCATTGCTCCAGAGAATAGTTTTGGTTTTTATTAATTGTAGTTGATTTACAATGTTGTGTTAGTTTCAGGTGTATGGAAAAGTGATTCACTTGTGTATTCTTTTTCAGATTCTTTTGTATTCTAGCTTATTACAAGATACTGAATATAGTTCTCTGTGCTATACAGTAAGTCCCTGTTGTTTATCTATTTTATATATAGTAGCGTGTATCTGTTAATCCCATACTCCTAATTTATCCCTCTCCCCCTTTTCCCCTTTGGTAACCACAAGTTTGTTTTCTATGTCTGTGAGTCTGTTTGTTTCATAAATAAGTTCATTTGTATCATTTTTAAAGATTCCACATATAAGTGATATCATATGATATTTGTCTTTCTCTGTCTGGCTTACTTCACTTAGTAGGATAATCTCTAGGTCCATCCATGTTGCAAGAATGGTCCATCCATCCATTCTTTTTTAAGGCTGAGTAGTATTCCATTGTATATATGTATTACGTCTTCTTTATCCATTCATTAGTTGATGGACATTTAGGTTGCTTCCATGTCTTGGCTATTGTGAATAGTGCTGTAATGAACATTAGGGTGCATGTACTTTTTCGAATTAGAGTTTTCGTCTTTTCTGGATATGTGCCCAGGAATGGAATTGCTGGGCCATATGGTAATTCTCTTTTTAGTTTTTTAAGGAACCTCCATACTGTTCTCCATAGTGGCTGCACCAATCTATATTCCCACCAACAGTGTAGGAAGGTTCCCTTTTCTCTACGCCTCCAGCATTTATTTGTAGACTTTTCTGATGGCCATTCTGACCAGAGAACAGTTTTTAATGAGACGGTTTACAAAAAGAAAAGCAGGTTCAGCTTTACATAAGGAAGGAGCAACTTTTAAATAAAATACTGGCAGAAAATGGAATGAGGTAACGAGCTCACCAACTCTATTAGTGTTCTGGCATAGGCTGGATAACCACTATTGCAATGTTGCAGAGATGATTCACATATCAGATCCTTCCAAATCTGAGATCTCACCGTTCCTTGTCTCTCATCTGTCCTCCTATATCCCTCCTGCCCACGGCTATTGGGGAGGATGAATTAAATGCCGTCTTGTAAATATCACACAGCCAGTGGTTCCCCCCCTTTGCTTATAGCAACGTTTCAAACACTGCTGAGCAGATCCACCTGTGAAACTTTAAAACAAAAATCTAGCTTTCCGGTTTTTAAAAAAAAATTATTTAATTTTGGCTGCATTGGGTCTTCATTGCTGCACGTGTGCTTTCTCTAGCTGTGGCGAGCGGGGGCTACTCTTGGTTGCAGTGCATGGGCTTCTTATTGCAGTGGCTTCTCTTGTTGTGGAGCACGGGCTCTAGGCACGTGGGCTTCAGTAGTTGTGGCGCACGGGCTTAGTTGCTCTGTGGCATGTGGGATCTTCCCGGACCAGGGATCAAACCCATGTCCCCTGCATTGGCAGGCGGATTCTTAACCACTGCGCCGCGAGGGAAGCCCTTTCCATTTTTTTTTACATCTACAGAATTAAATGTGAGGTCCTGACTATGCATTTTTTAAAAAATTTGTAATGTATCAAAAAATTGCCAGTCACTGGCTAACTGTAACAAATTTGAACATATAAATAGTACAGTAAAAAGTGAAAGTTCTTTTTTCTATACTTTTTTGCACTACAACTTGTTTTCCTTCATTTAATGTATTTATTTTAAAGCCCCAAAAGTGATTCTTATTATTTAAAATTAGTATTTATTTACTGAAGTGGTATTACCTGTACCTCACAAAATTCGAAAGGAACAGAAAGGTACAAACTAAATTTCCTTCCTTTCCCTAACCACGTTCCTTGCCCAGGAGGCAAGCCCTGTACTCTGTCTTCCGCAGGCCATTCTGCTCTGCAGCCAGGCTGGTCAACAGGATGAAGCCCACTGCTCAGCCCGAAGGTCCCCATCACCTACATGCTTCAGTGATATCTTTAACCACCCTTGCACAGAAGCTCTCTGCTCCAGCTGGCCTAACCTGAATCACCACGACAGGCAAGTCTCTGCCACTGATTCATTACTTTTAACAAGTTCTGTCTCATGCAAGGAGTTCATGGAGGCGTTTGGTTGGGGAATCCACAAAAATGATCATGGGAAAGTGCTGTGTGTGTGTGTACGTGTATGTACATGTTTCTGGGAGAGATCCTCAGAGGGACCCACAGACTGTCAGTGGTTAGAAAATGGTGTAATATAACGTTAGGACTGTAACAAAATTAAAAATCGCCTAGTCTATAATCTTCTCATTTTACAAATGAGGAAACTGAAGACCAGTAAACATTTCTTAATAGGCACAAATGAAACACAAGTGGGTAAATAAACTAACCAGAGATACACAGCTTATTGACTCTGGCTAAGATTCTTTAAACTCTGTCTTCGTTTACCATGAGGCTGGGACCAGAACCCGGTGTTCCCGACATCCAGCCTGGGCTCCTGCACCACACCATGAAATCCTGCCTCCCCAAAATGTCCTCCAATTGCTCTAAGCTCTTCCCTTTCTTCAAGGCCCAGCCGCTTTAAAACCTGGTCCAGTGGCCCTACCTGGCAACCAGCATTTACGAATGTCATTAAAAAAATAAGTTTCACTGAGGTAATTCACATACCACAGAATTCACCCCTTTCAAGGGTACAGTTCAGTGTTTTTAGTACACTTAGAGTTGTATAATCATCACCACTAATTCTAGAACATTTTCATCATCCCCCAAGTAAACGTCTTACCCACTAGTGGCCCACTCCCCTACCCCTCCCACCCACAAACCACTAACCCCCTTCTGCCTCTACAGGTTTGCCTATTCTGGGCATTTCATGAATAGAATCATATTAACATGTGGCCTTTTGGTCTAGCTGCTTTAACTCAGCATAAGGTTTTCAAGGTTCATCCATTTTGTAGCATGAATCAGTAGTTAATTCCTTTTTATCACTAAATAAGATTCCATTGTATGGATATACCATATGTTGTTTATCCACTCCTCATTTGATGGATATTTGCGTTGTTTCTACTTTTTGGCTATTATGAATAATGATGCTGTGAGCATTCAATGTACAAGTTTTTGTAGGGATATGTTTTCAGTTCTCTTGGGTATATACCTAGGAGTGGAACTGCTGGGTCATACAGTCTCTCTACATTTAACCTTTTGAGGAACTGCCAGACTGTTTCCTAAAGTGGCTGTACCACGTCACATTCCCACCAGCACTGTTCCAATTCCTCTGATCCTTGCCCCCACTTGTTAATGGATTACATCCATGCTACTGATCATGAAGTTGTATCTCACTGTATATATATTTTTAATTTGAATGTGGTTTTGATTTGTATTTCCCTAATGACTAATTTAAGCTGAACATCTTTTCATACGTGTATTGGTCATTGTATGTCTTCCCTGGAGAACTGTCTGTTCAAATCCTTTGCCCATTAAAAATCTGGACTAATATTTTATAAGACATCACTTGCTATTCAGTTTAAGTTTATGGGCCTAGGATTTTAGAAGCAGTCAGGGTCATTCACATTGTCCAGAAGGTTCTATCTTTTGGGAAACAATAAGAATTCCTCCCCATTGCTAATAAAGATTGACACTAGGCACAAATGTAAATAAACGACCTGTCGTTGGCACACTCACCTGCTTCCTACTTCCTGGTGCCTCGCTTCTAGGCTCTGAGTGACAAACCAATGCTGAGCACTTGCAATCAACATGCCGTTTTCCTAATTATAGCTGATTATCCTCCAGTTTTAGAATTAAGTCACACGGATTTAATTTATATACCCTGATTAAGGCGATGATCAAATCCTTACACATTTGCCTTTTGAAAAATGAATCATTATTAACCAAACTATCTCTCATTGGTGAAATTTAGGAACGTCGAAAAAGCGTAGGTGGCCTGGGAGGAAGGCACCCTGGAGGCAGAAGGGCCACATGTAGGAAGACTACGGACGCAGGGAGCTTTTTGCAGTCTCTTTCCTTTTCAATTTCTAAATTCGTAGGTTCTCCAAGTCTCAAATTTCTGTTCTCTCTAATGTTGGGGTAATTGTGACATGGTTAGGGAGAAGTGGCAGCTCCAGTGGTTTGTGTCTTTTAATTTGTGACATTCTGCTCCCCACTTCCCCCAAGGGCTCCGGGTGCTATTTGGGACCTAAACCCAAAAGCGTGAGAGGTAATGAGGGGTTTCAAAAGCAGCCTAATTAAATGATGATAGCATCTAACCTCTATTTTTGCTTTTCAATTTGTGCACTACAAAAGTAATGACAAAGGTAATGCACAGAGCAGCATTAGTCATAAAAGCCCAAAAGCGGACACAACCCAAATGTCTATCAATTGATGAATGGATAAATAAAATGTGGAATACTCATACAATGGAATATTATTCTGCATTAAAAAGGAGTGAAGTACTGATATATGCTACAACATGGTTGAACCTCAAAACATTATGCTAGTGAAAGAAGTCAGACACAAAGGACCATGTAGCATATGATTCCATGTATATGAAATTTCCTGAATAGGCAAATCTACAGAAACGGGTAGATTAGTGGTTGCCAAGGGCTGGGGGGAGTAGCAGGAAATGAGGAGTGACTGCAAATGGCCATGGGGTTTATTTGGGGCTGTGAAAATGTTCTAAAATCGATCGTGGTGATGACTGCACAACTCTGAATATATTTTTTAATATATGGTAATATAATACTGTTGAATTGTATATTTTTAATAGGTGAATGGTATGGCATGTGAATTACATGTCAGTAAGGCTGTTATTTTAAAAAGTAATACATAAACATTTTATAAAAGACTGAAACAATACAAGATATAGTAAAACAGAAGTTCCCTGTAAAGGTACTCTATTTTAGAATTTTAAATTATTATTATTACTATTATTTTGGCTGTGCCATGGGGCTTGTGGGATCTTAGCTCCCCAGCCAGGGATTGAACCCGGACCACGGCAGCGAAAGCGCTGAGTCCTAACCACTGGATTGCCAGAGAATTTCCAAGAATTTTAAATTAAAAGTTTGATTTTTCATTGAGTGCCACTGGTAAGCCTTGCACCAAAACCTAATGTTTGATTAGATCCTATAATAAGTTTCCTTGTGTTACTTTAATAAACTGTTGTTCTGAGGACCAGCTATTGGCAAAGCACACATTTTTACTAAAATTAACTAGAAATAGCACTTTGGGAACAAATCATAGTCTAGTACATTAAGGGGATGCCAAGGACCGTGGAATAAAACAATTCTACAGGATGGCTGAGAAATTTTTCTTAATTGGAGCTTTTTTTTTTTTTTTTTTTTTTTGCAGTAAGTGGGCCTCTCACTGTTGTGGCCTCTCCTGCTGTGGAGCACAGGCTTTGGACGCGCAGGCCCAGCGGCCATGGCTCACAGACCCAGCCGCTCAGTGGCATGTGGGATCCTCCTGGACCGGGGCACGAACCCACGTCCCCTGCATCTGCAGGCGGACTCTCAACCACTGCGCCACCAGGTAAGCCCGCTTTTTTTTTTTTTTTAAACAGTCCCACCTCCTCATCCCACCCTTTTAACTGAGCAATAATTTGACTAAAAGTGCCAAAATACATCTCAGGGATTTATCCATGATAAGAGACCACAGTAAATGAATGAAGGTGTTAACACCATGAAGGGAGAGAGAAGCATTCACGATGCTCACCTTTATGATACGGATGTTGAGCATGTATCTCATTCTCTAGGAACCACCTTCTAGAGGCATCTGAAGGAGCAGCAGCTTTCTTTTCTGATTTCAAATGGAAGTCTTGTTCTTCAGCTTCCTCCCACTAAATACAAATAAATGAAAAAAAAATCCCACAAATTTGTGCTAATGCAAGTTCCTATAGTGAAGTAGCCCCTTTTGTCTTCTCTACTTTATATTTCCAAGGCACGTAGGATTTATTTGGTATTAGGGAATTTGGGTGCCTGTCTTGGCTCAAGGCTGTTGAAGAACCTTGAAAGCAGAGGCACTTCTGATGTCCCTACTATTCAATTCCTCAGAGTGCCATACAGGTCCCAACTGTCACTGAAATAATTCATTTCAATACATTTCAGATCTCAAACCTTATGGGATTGAGTTTTTAAAATTAATGGATGGAAAGGTATCCATGAGAATGAAAGACATGCTCCAGGAAATAGTGCAGAAAGGTTGAAGGGGGCAGTTTTTCTGATGACCTTGGAGCCAGGATACCAACCGTGGACTGCCCACCTCCAGACTTTTCATGTGAAAAAGAAAAATACTTCTATCTTGCTTATAGTTACTGTTATTTTGGTTTTTGTTACTAATAGCTACATATAATTCCTAACTGTTCAAAGTCTTTTACGTTGCTAGTATAAAAAATTAGGTAAATTAAAGTAGTAATATTATACAATCAGCTAGAACAAATCCACGAGGTTGGGAAGTTGAGACACTAATGTAACTGAGAAAGACACTTAGTCATTCTTAGGTGGCATCAACATTGGACTTCTCTGAGCACTATGTATTAAAATTAGATCATCTTTAAGATCTTTTCAAACACAAATTATGTGGTTTGATGCTATTGCCATTTGATTATGTACTATTTCAAGATGTAAATGATTAATAACAAGAAGTTTGTAACACCATTCTTACCTTTTTAGCTTCCTCCTCCATCACTGCATTTAATACTTCCATTTCTTTCTTTCTGTTTTTCCGAAGCAGTTTGGCTACTTCCTGGTAACATTCATTTCGGTGTAGATCATCGCATCTTTGTTTATGTAAAGCCTGAATTCGCCAGTCAGTATTTAGACATGCTTGTTCAGCTTTTGCCAAATTTTCTTCAATTAACTAAGAACAATTCGTAAATTTCAGAAACAAGTTTAGACTACATAAAATACGGTATGTCCATTCAACGTATCCAAGTGTCCAGGACAGATGTTCACAACCCTGGTTGCATATTAGAATCAGTGTTTAAAACAAACTGATGTCCAGGCTCCACCACAAACCAACTAAATCAATCTCTTTATCAGCTGGATATTGGTACTTCTAGAAAGCTCTTCAAGTGGTTCTAATGTATAGCCAGGGTTGAGAACTTCTAGGCTAAGGGATGGGTGGAATTAAACAATTCCTATTTTCAGTCCTTTGAAAAGGAGTCAGATGAACCTATTTTTACAGACTGGACAAAAGCCTATAAGGAAAAAAAAAAGGGGGAGGGGATATTCTGGGGGGGAAGCCAAGGGACAGAACAGAAGGTAGGGAAATATTACACTATTCCTGGCTTTTGGAACAGGGCCAGGCCCTGCCACAGACCCACTTAACATTTCGTTAAAGGGATAATTGACAAAGTTCTATGCTGAAGCCCTCAAATTCTATTTCCATTCATTTAAGCCAGCATTTCTGAAAGGATACTCCGCAAGAAATTCTATAAAATAAGTTTAAGAAAATTTCTTAAAGATTCACAGTGTGCCATATCCTCAAGCCTGGCATGGAAAAACCTAACTTTAAGACAGCACTTTCAATACTTGTCATCCCCATTTTATTTAATACTAGTTGTTGATATTCTACAGAATACACTTTGGAAACGCTGGCTTATATACCAGGCAGAGACCTGATGTTTTGCAACTAATCCACTCAGGGATAATTTCGGAGACTTAACAATGTAGGGCACTAAAATTTATAAAGTTATTCCCTATGTATTTTCTTCCAAGTCTTGAAATTCTCTAAGAGTATAAAAGACACATGTATATGGCTGTCAGTGAAGTAAGTAGCCTCTAAATAAAATAATGTGAATTTCTAGGAACTGTGATAACTGAAGCAAAGAAACAAATTAACTTTATAGAGTTCAATATTAAATTCCTTCTTTTAAAAGAATGGCAGATGGTAATTCCTCCTTCTATAGAGACACGAAATTTATCATATTTTTACCTTCTGAGTTTTTTGGTTCTGAGTTTGATCTGTTCCTATCGGTCTATGAAACATGTGTTCTTCAAGATCCACTTTTCGTTTATTGGCGTCTGCATCTTCTCTCATTTCTTTTGCAATAGCTTCTTGATTTCTAGTGAGATTCTGTTAAAGAAATCATTTTAAAAAAAATCACCAATCCATATAATAATGAAGCTAGAACACAAAAACGTCTTTGCTCTTTTTCAGAATACCAAAACTAATCATCTAATTTTCAAAGTAAAGCAAACAGTGGTGACATCAGTGGAAATAAGAGTAAGGACCTCTGAAAATTCTCTCATCTATAAAAGCACTGAGATCACTGGCAAAACAAACTTTTTTCAGAACTCTGGAAATTAACTGAAGGCTTACAGCAATCTGGGGAGCATTTATTCATAAAAGTGGCTGAATCTTAGTAAGAAAGACGAACTTTATGGCATTTTAAACTTGCATTATTCCTATTCCATGCCACCCCTAAGCTCTGCCATTAGCTTTGAAAATCATTAGCCTGGCAGCCAATGGAGGGGACAAAATGGAGTTTAGGTCCTTGTAACTCCCATTCCCAGAGAACTGCCATCATCTGACTTGGAAGACCGCACTTTCAAGGCTGTTTTTATTTGACCTGACTCATAACTCACCTGTAGCCTTTTCCCTGGGGATGTCTGCTGAAAACAATCAGGGGAAACTGTTGGACATCGTGACTGTCCAAGGCAGTGGATCACAGAGCAAACAACAGGCCAATCAAAAAGCTTTGTAGGAAAAGCTGGGGAATCAGATACCTATAGGGGGCTCTGAAATGCTCCAATAGATTCCAGGGACTTCAGAAGGCCGTGTGCATGTGTAAACAATGTGCACGTGCCAAGGGCTGTGTGAATGCTCAGACCTGAGAAGGTCCTAAGCGCTCAGCTCTGGTGAACTGAGGTTTTGCAACATCAGGAAGTGAAATCTAAGAGAGTTGTAAACTATCTGAGTGTTGAAAGTATGCCCGAAAATGATGCACACGGTGCCTCTCGGCAAAGACTAGAGGCTTTCTGGTTCAAGGGATCTAAGGAAATCTCTGTCTAGTCACCAGGCTACCTGAGTAGAGACTTCCGTGGCTACGCATGACAAAGAATACTTTACAGAGTAATTCAGAAAAGTCACTAAGCAAAGAAACAACAAGAAACCCTTAGGAGAGAAAAGAATGTGATTTCCAGAAATGTCCTCTTACTTAAAATAGCTAGTTTTCAACAAAAAATTACACGATATAACAAAAACCAAGGAAGTATGGCCCTACATGCTTTAAACAGACATTAACCACATGATCTCCAAAGAAGATACAAAAACGGACAATGAACATATGAAAAGGTGCTTGATATTAGTCAACAGGTAAACAACAAATGCTAATTGAGGAACATTCTACAATATATCTGGCCTATATACTTCAAAAGTATAAGTGTCATAAAATATAAAGACAAGACTCAGGAATGGTTCCAACTGAGAGGAGAATAAAGAGACATGACAACTGAAACAAATGGAGTAGCTTAGATTTTCTTTTGCTATAAAAGGCATGTTTAGGACAACTGCTAAAATGTGAATACGGTTTATACAACAGATAATAGTATGTTAATGTGCTGATTTTGATCACTGTACTGTGACTATGTAATAAGGATTTCTTGTAGAAAATATACAATGAAGTATTCAGGGGTAAAAGAGCATAATGTCTGCAACTCAAACAGCTCAGGAAAAAAAATGTGTGTGTGTATAGACAGAAAGAGAAGGATAATGCAAACTTAGCAAAATGTTAATATTTGAGAATCTGAGAGAAGAACACTTTGAAATTTTTAGTATTTTCTTGCAAAATTTCTGTTAATTCTGAAATCATGCCCCCGGTGCCACCACTCCACCTCCCCCGCAGAAAAGATAGTAAAAAATAACCTCAAGCTTAGTTCAAATGAATGAATTCTAATTCAAAATCATAGGAGACTCAGTGTAAATTCCTGGGGCTCAGATTTAGAAAAAGTTCAGTGTAGGAACTTAAAGTGTTGTAGTTATGAATGGATGCTATGTTTTACATCTTATTTAATGTGAGCAACAAACAATCATATGCACGTTACCTGTTACGTATTTGTAGTTATCGCTAATTTCAAACTCAGTCTGACTTTAAGAGGACTGAAGGAAGTGAAAACGTGGTTTCAACATTAAATAAATGAGGAACATAATGCTTTTCCCCAACAAAAAATATCTACAGCAGGAAGAAAGTTTCCAGTGTCTTGGAAACTGAATTATACGTGCTAAAGTAGGTCCTTGCTGATTTGATTCCAGAAGATTCAAATTTCGAGTGCTTTACAGCTCTTACCTGACTTACCTTGTAGGATCTTTGTGAAGTACTGGGTTAATTTTGCAGTCACTATTACACAGATATGAGAAAACTTAGTAAGTTAGTAAAAGATCCTGAGGCAAAATCTGGGGCTTACATCTGGTGCTTCAGACACTAGACTAAGTTGTTAAGAGAAACATGAATTAAAGAATTACAACAAACTGTGCATTCAGACATTCTGGCTACCTTACAATCCTGGATAACACTATACTCTTCTTGAAAAAAAAATAATAAAATGAACATTAAAAAACCTTGAATAAACTGTCTAAAAAGAGTTCGTACAAACTCTGCTTTTCTTATATTGGAGGTTGTTGATTTATACCTTCTCGTGAAGCCTTTTTTGTGGTTCGAGCTCCAGATGTCTCATTTCTAGGTCTTTGGCAGCAATTTCTCGACCTCTCATACGTACCTACGGCCAAGTAACAAACTGTGAATACCGAAAATAATTTAATAATAATAGATTAAGTAATCTTGATATATGAACAACCCGCTAAATGCATTTAAAATAAGAGGGATTGGGTTTTTGAAACCAGAGTAATTGCCAATCTATTAACATTCACTGTGGAATCTAGAAATAACGTCTGAGTTAAAGTTAAGCATAATTTTCTAAAAAAGAAAACACAATTACCATATGCTCATCTGCCCAGAATGGGAGAACAGATGGCACTTCTTTCCATAGTACATTAGCCATATTATGAGTTAGAAAAACTTGAGCAATTTCAATTCACAGTGGATAAAAATACAAAATGTTTAAACTTATTCGATATAACATTTATTTAATGTTCTTTTTGATTAAACTTCTATACTTTTCTAAATTCGGTTTGGCAACTAGTAATTTCAAGTTAAAATTTACTGTGCACTGTTCAACCTGTACGTGCCCTGCTTGGACTTAGCCAATTTAAAGTTCACCTTTCTCAAAATCTGATTACTTGGGAGCTTTTCAGTCCTATACACTAGAGGATTTGGATCAGGAACTCTTTAGATAGAGACTCCTGGGAACTGTCTTAAATACTTGGCTGCCTAAAATGCTCATTCTTTAGGAGTGAGAATAACATGATATGTGTTTCAGAACAAAACAAAACAAACTATAACCCATGAGGCATCTAACCTAATCATCGCATCCAACCAGTAAACGGTTAATGGTTGCATTACTACTTACACGCATAAGGCAAAGTGTTAGATATTGTAGACAAACTATCAAATACATATAATCAGAGAAACAAACAGTAAAAATTAGAGTATAGTGGGATGTGCAAGGACATGCATCCAAGGAGTAAAAAAACCACGGACGGAAAACCAGTTCACCTTAAATAGGTTCCCGAGAAAGCAGTTAGCTCAGAGGTGGGGATACTTGAGTTGATGAGGCAAGAGTAGTTATAATGCTAAGAGGTGGAGGAGATGTTTGGCATAGCAAATAATGCTTTTTAGGAATTTCAATTACAGAAGCTCTTGTGCTCATGAATTTTCAGAGATACAAACAGCTATGTACCAGAGCAAAACAGATCAACTTTGCTTGCTACTAACAGATGTCTGTGTCACTTGTACGTGTCACTTTGGACTCAAGCTGCCTTTCCTGCTGGCGCCTGAACGGTGAGTAGAGGAGCTTCTGCTATTTAGCAGGGCCAGAGCTCACTATCAGACCAGGGAGACGGAAGGGCAGGAGGCTGGAATGGGAGGCAGAGGCCAGATCGTGCCACTGAAAGGACTTGACAGGATTCTTTCACCAAAAAAACTGCCTTCCACTATCTCAAAGGGGTTTGGAATAAAGAGATCAGAGTTCTAAGACTGTATTACTTTTGGGGAAGAACACAGATTTTCTAGAATAATGAATTACCAACCTCATTTACTAGATGAGATAGTTAAAAGAAATCATGGATTTTAAAAACCAACTTAAAGTTAATTGGCTTTAAAAAAAACAAAGTATTATCTCATGCTATAAAAAGAGATAATAGATTATTAATATAGATGAATGAAAATCTTAAGAAAAATTTAAATATTTACTACTTTATCAAAAGCAGGTTTGAAACTCCTTAATTAGTTTACTAATTCAATGCAATCCTAATAAAAATTCCAATAGGATGGGGGGGTTCAGAGAGAGGGAGGGAGGGATAAAATTTTCAAAGTCTATTTGAAATGATAAACATTTGAGAATACTGAAGAAAGCTCTTTTTTTTTTTTTTTTTTGCGGTACGCGGGCCTGTCACTGCTGTGGCCTCTCCCGCTGCGGAGCACAGGCTCCGGATGCCAGGCCCAGCGGCCATGGCTCACGGGCCCAGCCGCTCCGCGGCATGTGGGATCTTCCCGGACCGGGGCACGAACCCGTGTCCACCTGCATCGGCAGGCGGACTCTCAACCACCGCGCCACCAGGGAAGCCCCCAAGAAAACTCTTGAAAAGGCACACTAATTATGGTAATTAGGCCTAATTAGTAAAACATTACACAGGTGTTATTCACACAGTGTGGTACTGGCTTAGGAATAGACAGCAAAGGAGGAGATCAAGTTTATAAGGGAACTGAACATTTAATAACCATCAGCTGGCAAAATGACTTCGCTAATATTCAACAAATGCTGCTGGGAAAATTGACTTGCCTTTGGAAAGAAGTAAGTTTGGTTCCTAACTCATTCCTTACATTCAATTTTCAGACACATCAGGGGCTGGCAAACTTTTCCTGTAAAGGGTCTCAGAGTTAAATACTGAGGCTTTGTGGGACATCGTTTGTGTCAGCTATTCACCTCTGCTGTTGTAGTGCGAAAGCAGCCAAAGAAATATGTAAACAAATAAGTGTGATCGTTTTCCAATAAAACTTATTTATGGTCACTGAAATTTGAATTTCATGTTTTAAAAATTTAATATAATTTTCATGTCATGAATTATTATTCTTTGATTCCGATTTTTTTTAACCACTGAAAATGTTAAAACCATTGTAACTCACGAGCCTTAACAAAACAGGTGGTGGGTCAGATTTGCTGGCACACAATAATCTGCTGACTCTTAGGGACTTCCCTGTGGCGCAGTGGTTAAGAATCCGCCTGCCAATGAATGGGACACGGGTTCAAGTCTTGGTCCGGGAAGATCCCACATGCCGCGGAGCAACTAAGCCTGTGCGCCACAACTACTGAGCCCACGCTCTACAGCCCGCGAGCCACAAGTACTGAGCTCGCATGCCACAACTACTGAGGCCTGCGCGCCTAGAGCCCATGCTCCACAACAAAAGAAGCCACCGCAATGAGAAGCCCGCGAACCTCAATGAAGAGTAGCCCCCACTCGCCACAACTAGAGGAAGCACGCGTGCAGCAACAAAGACCCAACACAGCCATAAATAAATAAATAATTAAAAAGATGATCAAAGATTAAAAAAAACAGAAAACTACAGAACTAGAAGAAAATAGGCATAAGTGGTAATATAACCTTAAATGGGAAGGTTAATTAACATGACAGAAAACCTAGAAGTCATAAAAAACTAATGAAGTTGGTTATCCAAAAATTAAAATATTTTACATAATGAAAAAAAGACACTGCAAACATTCTTAAGAGTCAAGAAACACAGACTGAGCAAAACATTCTCAACAGACAAAAGGATTAATGCCCTGACTATGCTGTGAGGCAAGCACTATAGCCACATATAACTGCTGAGTCACTTAAAATGTGATAGTCCTAATTGAGGTGTGCTACAAGTATAAACTATTAGATTTCCGAAGACTTCGTACAAACAGAAGGTAAAACATCTCAATGACAATGTATACTAATTACATACTGCAAAGGTAACTTCAGATATACTGAGTTAAATATTATTAAAATTAATTTCACCTGTTTCTTCTTTTTAATGTGGCCATTAGAAAACTTAAAATTACCCATGTGGCTCACATCATATTTCTATTGGACACTGCTGCGCCAAATGATAAAAGAGCCTGTGTAAATTGGTAAGAAAAAGAGTAACTTGGTAGAAAAATGGAAAAACGATTTAGATATGCAATTTTTAGTTCTACAAACGAAGATAAATAAATGAAGAGACTGGGCTTCCCTGGTGGCGCAGTGGTTGAGAGTCCGCCTGCCGATGCAGGGGACACGGCTTCGTGCCCCGGTCTGGGAAGATCCCACATGCCGCGGAGCGGCTAGTTCCGTGAGCCATGGCCGCTGAGCCTGTGCGTCCGGAGCCTGTGCTCCGCAACGGGAGAGGCCCGCGTACCCCCCGAAAAAGTAAATATAAATAAATAAATAGACAGTTAACCTATCACCTATCAGACTGACAAATATTAAGACTGATGCACTCCAAATTGACTAGGGTATCGGTACTCTTATATATATATATATATTTTTTTGTGTGTGTGCGGTACGCGGGCCTTCCACCACCGTGGCCTCTCCCGCCGCGGAGCACAGGCTCCGAACGCGCAGGCCCAGCAGCCATGGCCCACGGGCCCAGCCACTCCGCGGCACGCGGGATCCTCCCGGACCGGGGCACGAACCTGCGTCCCCCACATCGGCAGGCGGACCCCCAACCGCTGCGCCACCAGGGAAGCCCGTACTCTTATATTCTTAAAATACCTAAGTGGATTCATTTTTGGAGGACAATCTGGCATACCTTGGAATTTATTCAACAAAAATATGTGTGCAACTACTCAAAGATCTGTACCGAGAATGCACGATCTAGCAGTGTTTTGTACAGCAGAATACTGCAAACAACCTAAATGTCCAACGGCAAAGGGTTAGTTAAGTAAACTATGACATGTCCATATAATGGAATACTATGCAACCATAAAAAAGAGAAAGATATATAGCCATTTTAAAATAATTTATCTCTGGGGATGAGATGAGAGAAGAGTGGAGAAGGTCCATTTTAACTCCATATATTTTATAATGGAAATCTTTCCAGAGTGGCGATGTGTAAATTTTTATATTAAAAAGGAGCATTTCCCTTACTTCGCAATTAACTTCATGCTTAATTGATACTTCTCTAAAAGAGACAGTCATCAAGGACACTCGTCAACCTGACCCATCTTCCTGGCATTTCTAAAACATTTAGCCATTAATGAAATATAAAAGAGAATAAGAATAGCTGGGGGCAGGGCAGAATTACATAAAACTAAAGGGGCTGTTTAGTATCCCTTGTGAACTCTAGGAATATTATTTAACTTGAAGGTGTTCGTTACATTTAAATAAGAGTTAATGGAGATAATGTATGAGAACTAAGAATAATAAACCTTTCTCTCAATTTCATCATCCAGTCTTCTTAGCTCCATTTCGCGCTGTTCTTGCTGAAGCTGCAGAAGACGCCTTCTTGCAGCATCTTGTAAGTGCACTTCCTTTACTTTCAACTCTCTTTTCACAGCAGCTAGTCTTAAACACAAAATACATCAAGAGGAATAAATAAAATCATTTCCCAATATATATTTAAATGGAAAAATACTATGTTTCACAACAATGAAAGGCCTGCCACCTATTTTGGTCCGCTTTCCCAATTCAGCTGGTGCCATCATAACATGGGTTTTTATAATATATAAATGAAAACGCTCAATTACAAAACAAGCCTGCATCCATGAAAATGACAAGTCCACATGCAACTGGCTATTTCTTCATACTCAAAAATTCTCTTTAACAGGTCCACTACTCAGATCACCTCAATACAATTAATATCCTTTATCTGAGAAAAGGCGGCCCCCAAATACTCCAATGTTACCAAAGATTACGTATGCTTGTTCTTTTAGAATTTTAGAAGGCTGATGGCTCAGTTCAGTAATTTTTTTAAATTCACACCAGAAATCTGTTTCATAGTCCTATCCAAAAATAAGAATCAACAAATACTTACAGAAGTGATTTTCCCAACAATTAGCCTTAATCTCAATGCTTATCCCATGATCTTAACTAATTTAAACATTTTGCCTTATTAATGTATTATTGAATAAGCATTTAATACTTCTTTTCCTGTCCTCCAAAGTATGAAATGTACAATGAGACAATCATTTTATGTTTCATTTTCAGGTCACACAGATATGTTTAAAACACAATTTAAAAAATTATACTCCACTAAAGATGATTTACCCAGCATTGTGCTGCTAGGCATTTCTGCCCACCGTAAAAGGTACCTTAGATCTTGTATTACTTCTGAATAATCAGAGCAAGTTATATTATACCCAGTATAGCTTTAGAATTACAGTTTACTATATGCCAATTTTTTGAAAAATATATTATAATTTCTTTTTGTTAGCTTAAACATTTGTTTAATGGAAATAGCAGAGCTGGGTAATACTATACCAAGTGAAACTGTATATAATTATATATAATTTCATAATAATGAAAGAAATAAAAATTATTAAAATAACTCAGATGTCCAGCTTTTTTCAAAGTGTTAAACATACTTTTGTCTTTGCTGTATCATCATCTCCTCCTCTTGTAAGAGCGTTTCTCTCCTTGTTTCTTCAGCTTTACGAAGCGGTTCCTGTTTTTGGTACCAAGCTTCATCTTCAACTCTTTGCTGGTCTACTTCAGCTTGCATGTCTTCAACTGCCTGCCTAGAGTAGATAATATTTATTATTATAACAAAACGCAAATAAGAAAACTGAGTAATTTAAGTCCAAGAACGAACAAAACACAAAATGTATACCTCAATAACATGTAACTGTTTTACTTCCATATGCAAGAATACCTTTAAAGATATTTCCATCCTTCAAACTCTGATTTTATACAACTTAATAATTTACATGTCTTTTTCATAAAAATTTTGATTATAATAGATTTTGTTTTTATCAAAGAACAACCGTTGCATGATTACCTCTCTTTTAAGTAATCCAGTTCATCATCCCTTATTCTTTCTCGTTCCTGTGTCTGACAGTCCACAATAAACTTTGGATATTGATTAAATACTGGGTATTGCCCTTTTGTCAGTGCCACAAAAACATCAAGCATGCTGTCTGGATGAATATCAGTGGGCGTGGTATCCATGAGACGATAAACTTCTCTAATTACAGCACTTATATCCAGGTTATTCCGATGGTGAAAAAAATACTGTAAGGAAACTTCGTGTTTAAATTGAGATTGACCTAGTAAAGCAATTAAGGTAGAACTAAAACGAGTTTAAACACGTAAATGTGAATTTATCTTTAAGAGGATTTTTTTTTTTTTGCAAATTCACTGAAGCGTTCCATAACCCAAGTTTTAAAATGAAGATCCAGTTTCATATTTAGAAGAATAAATTTATACAACCACATTATGAAATTTTGAAATAAAACTTTTAAAATGTTAACTCAAAATGAAGGCTTCCTTCATAATAGAAGACTGCTTCAACAACGAAATAAATTCTTCTACTGGAATTTTTTTCTTCAAAATTCAAAATAAGTAAATTCAAAACTAAACTAGCCTTTGAAAATAACCTTGATTTTTTAAAAATATCTGACATGTTTCCACATTATCTTGTTCTGCTGGTAGATCCAAATTCTAGTATATATACACACATCCATACATAGATGTACACATCTTGTGATCATGAAGTACAAATAGAGTTTAATTTGATAGGAACCACAAAATAAGTAACAAACAAACAAAACCAACTTAATTCATCCTGTTACCAAAAGAACCTCTCCCTTTAAAAGCTACCTCTAACGCTTTCTTTCAGCCACTGGCCTCAAAATTCTCCTAGTTCCCATTCTGCATGTGTAATAAGTATCCAGATTATCGCAGACCAGCTGGGTCACTGATAAAATCATGCACAGAATAAACAACGACCCAACTGTTAAACATCCTTTAAACAGGCAAAAAGCACAAAGCTCCAATATTATCATGATTCTTCTCCGAAGCTATGATTTTGGGACTAGTAGTCAAGCTATGACTGACTACAGCTATGTAAGGGCCAGGAGGCAGTGGTATAACTTATTCTCCGCTATATTCTTACCACCTGGCACCAGTACCTGACATATAGTAGGTACTCAATAAATACGTGGATTTTTAACTGAAATAAATGAAATTTGAGAACCACTACTTAAGAACAAGGATATGTACCTCAAAATCATCTTTAAGATTACAGTTGAGCAAAGGAGCTCTAGAACATATGTTGTAGGCCACAACAGTCATCAGGAGGAATGAAGGATGGTTGGAAAAGACATTATCGAATAATTTTAGCCACTCCTCTCTGGTCAGTACTTCCGAGAACACAGTTTCAAGAAGAGGCCAGGCATACAGCTAAAATAAATAAGAAAAAATGTATTAGTTCTTGAGGGAAAAGTCGTAACAGCCATTGCTAATATGCTCATTTGGTTTAGATACTAAAATCATTATATTAAGAACATAACTATGGAAAGAACTACTCTAATTTGGGCTCTTCTTTACAGACTTTCAGGAAAGCAGTTTAATGAAGAAAAAAATGGAATACTATTAAAAGTATAACAGTAGTATGTTTATTATATTCTTTCAAGAAAATACCGTCTTATTTATACCAGAACCAATGCTAGCTTCCAAAATAAGTTGTTATTCTAAAAACCTTACGTTTCTTACCTGGGAAGTGATATCATGATTTATGAAGTGTTGCAGGAGTTCCTTGTCATGAAATGCCAAAACATTTTCTATCATACTAAGAATATTGATAGGAGGATTAGGAAAATATTCAAACCAGTGTTGACACCAATTGACTATGAAGAAAAAAATTGAAAATTTACCTTTACCTTTCTATATCATCAAAGAGCTTTGCAGTTCTTAAATGTATCCACTCTTTATATCCTCAACATGCCCATTAATAAGGAAAACATAACTCTTTAAACTCTAGAACAATAGATTTTAAAACTCCATCATGTTACCGCGGTATTTTAGGCTTAGAGAATATTCCCGTTTCTTCAGAGCAGTCAATGAGAAAGTGTCAACTAAAACAAACCAACCTTCCCGAAGTATTCCTGGTGGCAGCTATGAGGCTCTGCTTCCTGCTGGCTTGTGTGCCGCGTGTATCTAGATTTCTCCTGGTTAACAAAATGACCCTCCTCAAAAAGGTCCCTATTTAAGTCTTTGATAAAATGTGATCAATGTTAAATGGCAATCTCCTCAAATCTACTAAAATTCATTCCTAATTAAAGAGTCCCATTTCTAGGAAAAGACTGTTCTATAGCTATGGTAACAGGCAGTCACCAGGACTGGTTTTAAATCTAACTGATCAATGACAACTTGTTTCAGTAAACTTGACTTTGAAAACCAACCGATCAGTGACAGCTGCAGCAGTGTCCTCTGAAAGTCAGCCAGTAGAAAGGAGAATCCATTCCACTGAAGAGGCTTCTAAGGCTGACTTTAACTCAGTCTCACTAGTAACCAGCACAACCCCCAAAACATTCTTTTCCAAAAACCCTAGGAAGATGATCAGTTTCATTGCTCAATGAACCTATGTCTAACCACCACAACTTTCCATAATTATTAAATTCAGATTTTTTATTTTAAATACTGAGCTGGGGTTTCATGTTTTGACGATAAGATCTTTCTCAAATTAGCAAATGGTCTGATCAGAATATTGGATTACATATGGTTTATTCCATTATTTCATTTATTAGTTAAGTATTTAGATTTGAGTTAATATTTAAGTCATAAATAAAATCTTGCAAAAACTAAGCTTTAAAAGAAACATTTCAGCTTCTTTATAAGTTATGCTCTTAATAAGTTATGCTCTTATGCTTATAATAAGTTATGCTCTTAATAAGTTAACTTTAACAGAAAAATCCAACCTCTCCTAAGTAAGTACCTATGATGTCCCAGACACTGCTAGTTTTGGGAATTTTAAAACACCACACACATACACAAAGCCCTCTTATATTTAATCTTCATCAATAGAACAACTTTTCAATTAAGCAAGAGGGAAACCCTGTTTTATACAGTAAACGTCTCCTCTTGTATTCTGCTAGGTGCCACCACACAGAAGTATGGGGTAGAGGACCTAGAGACAGAATTGACTGAGAGGAGAATCAAGAGAAATGGACATCGTGTGGAGGCCCTTCGCTAAACCTGAAGAATTTCCTCCTGGTTATAAGAGGAACTCTAAAGAGTGCTTAAAAATGACTTTTATAAACATATTCCAAGTTATACATAGAAGTAACTATATTCCTTCACAATTTCTCCTTGGCCCCAACTAGACTGTAACCTGAAAGCCAAGACAATGGCTTATCCCAAAGCAGGGCTAACATTTAGCTGAAGCTCAGTTTATTGAATAAAACTAGTTTGAGACCCTTGATGAAAATCCATAGCTACTCATGCTGACTGTCATGGATCTTTTAGATTTAGATTTCAGTTTCAGAAGAGAATCCTTTCCCAAACAGAAACTCTGTACCTATTCAGCATTAGCTTCCCATTCCTACTTCCCCAGCCCTGGTAACCTCTGATCTACTTTCTGTGCCTATGTGAGAAATTTCACATAAATCTGTCCTTCAGTGTCTAGCTTTTTTCACTAAACATGTTTCCAAGGCTCATCCATGTTGTAGCAGGCGTCAGAATGTCATTGCTTTCTATGGCTGAATAATATTCCACTGTATATATACAGATATGGTTTCTCCATTCATCTGTTAATGGACATTTGGGTTGTTTCCATCTTTTGGCTATTGGGAATAATGCTCCAGAAACATATTTGTATACAAGTATCTATTTGAGTCTCTGTTTTCAATTTTTGGGGGGATATCCCTAGGAGTACAACTGTGGGGTTATATGGTAATTCTATGTTTAACTTTTTGAGGAACCACCAAACTGTTTTCCACAGTGACTGCACCATTTTACATTTCTATCAGCAATGTACAAAGGTTACAATTTTTCCACATCCTTGCCAACTCTTATTTTCTTTTAAATTACAGCCATCCTAGCAGGTATGAAGTGGTGTCTCACTGTGGTTTTGATCTGCATTTCCCTAATGACTAATGATCCTGGGCATCTTTTCATGGGCTCAGTAGCTCATTTGTACATCTTCTTTGGAGAAACATCCATTCAAGCCCTTGCCCATTTTTAAATTGGATTGTTCATCTTTTGTTCTTGTTTCTTTTCCTTTTAAAACTCTTTAGTGTTATTGACAGGGTAAACTACCCTTTAGTGGAATCAATTAGAACATTCATATTTTATGACCTAATGATACCAATTCTGGGACTCCAACCAAAAGAAATTATTATAAATTTACGAATGTGAAGCTAGTCACAACATTGTTACTTTTAATACATAAAAATTAGAAACAACCTAAATGTCCAACAATAAAACATTAAAATAGACCATGTACATTATAGAATTACAATAAACAATAAAATGTTTACAAAGTGTATACAAATAAGAGAAATGTATATATATGAAATAAAAGTAGTATAATTATAAAAATAAAAAACCCTAGAAGTCTAACAGTTGGGGGATACATTATGGTATAAGATGAAATATTATATAGGCAATAAATTATATTTTTTAAGATATTTAATGATTTAGGGAAATGCTCTTAAAAGAAATTCATTAATATATCATCAAGATTGTTTCTGAGGAAGAGGAATAGTCATGAATTTCTTTTCTTTTGTATATTTTCTTATATTTCCTCCAATGATTGGTAAAAACTTACTAAAGCAAATACAGCATAATAAAATGAACGAAAATCTGTAAAGAGAACTAAAATAGTCACAATATGTACGCTGGGATCTTTTTATTTCTACTTTTCAGAATTTTATTGTTATAGTTAAGTGCTTATCTCCTTTGTACAAGAAAAATACATACAAAAATGTTACTTTTGTTAAACCAGTGTTGGTTTAATTTGGATCCAGTTCATTAACCATTTAGCTGATTTTACTAATACGAAAAAAAATGACTCACTTTTTAGCGTAGATGATAATGATGAGGCAGTAACACAAAGGGAGTACAGCTATAGGTTCTGAGTGCCTGGGTTCAAATCCTTATTCTGTCATTAACCTAATCATGGAACTTAAGCTCTCTGTGCCTCAGTTTCCTCAACTATAAACAGGGAATAATAATATATAACACCTACCCTACAGGACTGCTGTACAGTTAAATGAGTTAATAGAGGCAAAACCCTTAGAATGGTACCTGGTACACAGAAAGTTCTCATTAAATGTTAGCTATGGATGATGAGAATGTGCCTGCCAACACCTGCCACATTACGCATCGTGTGCTAAATGCTTTACATACTTACTGCAGTCTTATGAATAATAACTGACTTTCAATAAGTGAAACATCTGCTTCCTTCTTACTAACAAAATCTAGCCTGTAACAGTATCTTCTAAAATGCAACCATCCAAACTTCATTGTAAGTAAAAAGGTTTATTTATGTATAAATGTCCAAACTCTCCATTTTATGCTCTATGTCTGACTGTCTCACACTAGAATTGTTAAACGTTGCAAAGGTATCGGAAAATGTATAAGTATCTACTCTTGCTTTCATTATTTACTTATTTACTTACTTATAAGAGTAGCAACAACTTCAAAACAGATGAGCTGGTTGTTCTGGAACAATTTTACAAATGGAAATGCCAGAAGTGGAAGATACGGTGTATCACTAAAGATGGTGGACCAGTGAGCTAATGCGGAGAGGGTTCTGTGAATAAAATAAGGAAAGACCAGAAAAGCTTGTTAAAATTTATTTGAATAAATAATACACTCACATGATGAAAAATGATAAAGAAGGTAAATGTGTTCCCACGATTAGACTGAGGTTATAAGTTTTCGGCAAAAATACCACAAAAGTGATGTGCAACACACGGATAGGATTTATTACTGGTGATTTTAAATTTGATTACTTGGTTAAGGAGGTGTCTGCTAAGTTTCTCTACTATGAAATCACCATTTTCCCATTTGTAATTAATAAATATCTTGGGGGAGATACACATTGCTGCAAAATACTGAACATACATACCTCTGTAATACTCTGAGTAGTTTCCTACTTTTGATGGGGTATTTCTTCTGAAGGTTGAGAAATGCCACATGAATACCTTTATCTATAAGGTTACTAAATGCAGTATGATTTTCAGGCAGCTGTAGCAGAGAGCGCCAAATGAACATTCTGAAATTAAAACATAATTTTAACCAAGAAAAATTAGGGGAATAAGATTGATTTAACATGCAAGAATTTAAATTTTACCTGTATTTCGTTGGATATTCACCATAGCCTTTTAATAAGATCTGTAAACGCTTTTTGTTTAATCCATCTGAAAACTCATTCTGTAAAGAAAAAAAAAATAGTATCAATAAGTGACATAATCTTAAAACTGAAAAGGTAATCTAGTCCACAGTGGCTTTCCAACTTTGGAAGACAATACACAGTAAAATATATTTTATATCATGGAACTCTCCACACACACACACACACACACACACACACACACACACAATCTTTCTCTCTCTTGAGTATGCATATACACAGCAGATAAAGTTTATGACATATTTTTTTACCCTGTAACAGGGTTTGACAAACTTTTGCTGTCAAAGGTCAGAGAGTACATATTTTAGGCTTTGTGGGTCAAGAGGCAGAATCAAGCATATTATGCAGGTACTTATATAACCATTTAAAATGCAATCATTTAAAAATATAAAGATCATCCTTGGCTTGGGTAGCCAGATTGGGCCCATGGGCCGTCCTCTGTCAACCCCTGTAGCAAGAGCAATGCGTCTGGATAATTTTTTCCTCTCTTGATCCTTCCACCTCTTTTATTTTTTTGCACTTTTAACTTTTAAGTCAATTTTTATCTTAATGGAAAAACATTTTATAGATGTTAGGATCATAAAGCCATTTTCATAGATTATCTCGTTTAAGCCTAAAAACTATATGAAACAGATGAGACGTTTTGTCTTCCTTTCTTTGAGAAAATGGGAAGGTCAGAGAAGTTCAGCAACTTGCTTAAGATCACAAATCTGTTGAGTCTTGGCTCAAGACTCAAAGCCACATTTTCTGACTTAGTTCAGTGCTCTTTTCACCACATAAGAAACAGGTAATCAAAGTGTAAGAGGGAGGTGAGGGACAGCCCAAGATGATGGTGAATGAAGATCCCCGTTGGAGAGTGATGTACCATACATTAAGGGCAACTAGCCCAGACTGGAGCCATGCGATCCATAAAAGTGACACGTTCACTGTCTCTGTTCACTGTCGTCACCAAGACACCCGCTGCCGTTGAAGCCTCTTTAAACAAAGGTCAGGATGCCCAGGGGGATTGGCCTGAGTTTCATCTGCTTTTGTCTTCACCATGAGCTGAAGAAGCTCCTACTTCCCTTTCCATGTCCTGATGCCACGATCCGTTGAGGACAGGCATTTCACCCATAGAAGTACTCTACTTTGACCTACTCCTTAGAACTGGCTACGGGTTTTTAGAAGCCGCCCACTCCCAGACAGTATTTCTGTAGGGCTTCCAACTTTGATCCAGACTAAGGGCTGCCAGATGCCCTGACCGTGGTGTCACTTTTATTTCCCAGAAGTCAATCATCACCATGCCCACACTAGTTTTCTCAGAAAAGGCTCCTGTGAACTCTCAGGAAAGCTGAAGCCAGACCATGTCTCAGAAACACATTCAACTAATAGGGTCAATACCGCCCAACCGTTACACAGCTAGGTTTGTGCCTGCTACTTAGTTTTTTAAAACTAAACAGTATTTTGTTTAGGGTTACATTGTAGAGGCGATAAAACTATAAGGAAAGCCAAGGACATAATGCAAAAGTGAGGACAACGGTTACATCTATGGGACAGGGAGAGAAATGCGGGACAGGGGACAAGCACACAGGGGACTTCAGAGCTACTGGAAATACTCTATTTCTTAATGTGGATATGAATATGTCCAGAAAAGAGTTAACATGGCAGGTCCGTGACTGCTACCCTTAGAAAGGCCCACTTGAAGGTTGGCCCTTGTCTGGTGTCCAGATATCTGGATTTTGAGGAAGTTCCCACTATCTCCAGAACGAACAGGAGCGGCTCACCGTGCCTAAACTGTACACTGTGGTTTATGTTGAGCACCTGCTTTCCTTGTGGAGTCTGGAATTTTGCAAGGGTGCCTATAACCAGCCTCCAGTAAAAACCCTGGGCACTGAGTTTCTAATGAACTTCCCTGGTAGACAACACTTTACACATTCTTCTTTTGAGGGAAGTTTCACATTTTAAACCTGCTTATAGAAGAAAAGAGGTTAAAATTAATGTGAAAAATACCAACAGTTGCTAAGAATATGAAGCAACTGGAACCCTCAGATACCTCTTGGTGGGAATATGGATTGTTTAAATCAACCACCTGGGAAACTATCTGACAGTATTTACTAAAGTTGAACATATGCAGAGCCCATATGCCAGTAATTCCATTCCTAGGTTTACACCCAACAGAAACACGTCCTTATGCTCAACAAAGATGCCTTAGAATGTTCAGAGCAGCACTGTTTCTAATAGCAAAAAAACCTAGAAAACTACCCAAATGCCTGCCAATAGCAGAATGGATAAAGCATGGTTTATTCACTCCACGGAATTCTATACAGCTGTGAGTGAATGGTTTACGACCACATGGATCTCTCCAAAATACCGCTAAATGAAAGAAGCCAGAACAAAAGAGTACCAATCGAATGAGCCAATGAACATAAGTACAAAAAAGGCAGAACTAATCTACGGTGTTAAAAGGGAGGAGAGTAGTGATGCTTGGGGTAAGGGGGCAAGTGTCTGGAAGGGAGCAGCAGAGGGGCTTCTAGGGTGCTGGGAATGGTCCATTTTTTGATCAGGGTGCTGATAACACAGGTGTATTCAGTCTGTAAAAATTTACTGAGCTGTGCATTTTTATGCATATGATTGATTAACTGTCAATAAAAAGTTTTGAAAGTCCTTGAAAGTGTTAGCAGGTTGTCTATTAACGTGCATATTTTCTTTCAATTCCAAAGCAATATATGCTCTTTGCAGAAAATTAAGAAAATACAAAAAAATACATATAAAGAAGAGAATAAAACTGACTGAAATAGGTAATTCTACTATCAAAATTTTTATGTACAGGCTCTGACTTAAAAATTCTACTTCTACAGATACGTTTGTTCCAATGTTCTAGGAATATCCACTGCACCAGATTGTATTAACAGAAGACTGACGATACAACCTAAATGCCAGTCAGCAGAGTCCTAGTGAGATAAATTAAGTTATAACCATAAATGCAATACTATGCAAATATTTTAAGAATGTTGTAGCACTACATGCACTAATATAAACAGATATTCAATCTGTTAAGTGGTAAGAACAAGTTATAAAACAGTGCTATAGTATGATTCCATTTATGTAAAAATATTTTAAAAAGGTAACACAGATATACATTATGTTTATACACAGAAAACTTCTGAAAGGATATCAACAATTATCTTTTCTTTAAATTTTATTTTATTGTTTTATTTTTGGCTGCGTTGGGTCTTTGTTGCTGTGCGCGGGCTTCTCGTTGTGGTGGCTTCTCTTGTCATGGAGCACAGGCTTTAGGTGCACGGGCTTCAGTAGTTGTGGCACATGGGCTCAGTAGTTGTGGCACACGGGCTTAGTTGCTCTGCGGCATGTGGGATACTCCCGGACCAGGGATCGAACCCGTGTCCCCTGCATTGGCAGGTGGATTCTTAACCACTGTGCCACCAGGGAAGTCCCATCAACAACTATTAACAATGGTCACCTCTGGGGAGTGCAATGAAGAGTGGGCTAGGGCACAGGGAGGAAGAAAAGTATGCTTTTGTTCTTTTCCCTTTACAACCTCTATACTAGCATTGTCTAACAGATAAGCAAGAGACAAATGTAATTTAAGTTTTCTTAAAGAATATAATTTAAGTTTCATGTTAAAAAAGTCAAAAGCAGCAGGTAGAAATCAAATTTAATACATTTATTTAACCCAATAAAAATATTATCATTTCAACATATAATTAGCATAAAATTATTAATTAATATGATATTGTACATTCTTTAGGGGTAGGAGATTAAGGGGTACAAACTACTATGTATAAAATAAAGAAGCTACAAGGATATACGGCACCAGGAATATAGCCAATATTTTATAATAACTTTAAGTGGAGTATAATCTATAAAAATACTGAATCACTATTTTGTACTAATATAATACTGTAAATCAACTACACTTCAATTTTAAAAAAGATATTTTACATTCTTTTGTTCATAATAAAATCTCAATATCTGATGTGTATTTCACACATATACCACATCTCAAATCAGACTAGCCACATGTGACTAGTGGCTAGCATATTGGACATTGCAATTCTATACTGTTTTATTTGACTTTTAAAAAAAACCATAAACATGTATTAATTTTATATTAAAAAGTTTTAAAAGCATGTTATAATTTCAGTTACAACTGCTTTTCCATAATTTTCCTTTAATTCCTAAGAGAAGGAAGAATGATGATGGTCTAGAAATCACAAGACTTGTCTACAGTGGAGCCATGACAAACAAAAGTTTAATATAGTCTTACCTCTTTATTTTCAAAATTACCAGTCAGGTCTTGTTTTAATATTCTAGCTTGTATTTTGCTTTCCCTTGATTTTGCTGGCCGCTGTACTCTTCCTGATGTTACTTTCATCTTAAGATCACCAGAATTCACTTTCCTCTTAGGCAAATCTTCAATCACTTTCACTAAAGGAGGAGGTGGCTAAAAGGGCGGGGGGGGGGGGAGAATCCAGTGGTTATCCTCGGAAAATAGACCTGTTAACATATAATTTACAAAATGTATTTTGCTCAATTTAGTAATATGCCTTAATAGATATAATTATCCTTCAGGCAAAAAGTGTAAATAAAATGTCCAAGAATGTTTCCTTGTTGATTAACGAATCAAAGCAAATTTCTGCCGAATTCCTTTGAGCAACGTAATAAAGATCACGATTAACAACAATAAACAGAATTTAGTTATTCCTTGAAAGCTGGCCTCAATCATACAGTATCAATCCATTTTTTACACCTGTATGATAAAGTGAATAGTACGGCGGTAATCTGCTGCAGAGAAGGCCCAGTTACACACAGGGCCCTCTAGAATGCTGAGAGAAGCACCCTAACATTCTTTGGGCTCAGGTGAAATTTCTTTGAGGGAAACTGTCACATGACTTTCCTCTGAAAGCACGGGACCCCTGCCTTGTCCCTGGTTACATTTTCTAATCTACATGGAGATGGCTGTCAGTCCCTGACTGCATCAACAGCTTCAGAGGCAGGGCAGAAAGCACGACTTAGATGCCAAACCCTCATTTTTATGGGGCTCATCAAACAGGAAAATAAGCCTCCAACAACTTCAATTTACTTAAGGTAAAATGATTCACTAAGACATTTTCTCTGTGAATAACACTCTCTTTGAAATAAAAAGATCTTCATTGTTCAAAGAAAATAAGCAGATAATATAGCTCCGGCTTTCTGAGTTCTAAGTATGATTCAAGTAAAATGACTTTCACAGGGTGTTTTAAAGGTTTGAGACCATTACTGCTGAATGTTCTCTTAGTAATTAGCCCAGATCCAGATCAAAGACAAGGTGGATTTGTGATTTTTAAATAATTTTTCTTGAAGCCAAAGTGCCAATTCCTTGCATATGAGAATAAGAACACAATATACCCCAAATGTCCAAATGAACATATTAGATTTCAGAAAGACAAATATTACACACATCACCCTGAATTCAAGCTGTCATGAAAGCCAGAACAGTGGGCTTCCATGATGACGTACGATGGAAGTGAATCACCACTCTTTGGGAAGCTCTCTGAAGCAGAAAACAAACTTTTCTGACCTCCTCCCCCTTCGTCCCCCAAAGAAATAAACAGAACAAAGCAAACACCTTGACTCTTTTTAAATAACAGACTATAAAAAGACTACTTTGAGGTTTCAAACAGAGATTTTTCTCACGTTGCCTTCGAAAGTTCAGGACTGCTGCTTTTGAAACCTGCAGCCTATTTATTATAGGAGACCAAGAAAATATTTCCTATTGTCAACTGCAGTATGTACGACACATAACACTGTAAAATGTATAGAGCAGGTAATATACATGGCATTGATATTGCATTTTTATTTGTTTTAAAATTATATTGAAAAGTATTTGAAGTTTCAACTGCATCTGTAAGGGTTTTTTAATAGTGTTTTTCTAGGATACATTGGTATTTATTCACATCTAGAAAGAGTACAGGATAATACAAAATATAATAACAATAACTCTGACCAAAATAAAGTACAATGACCACTTACTCTATGATTTAATTCTTTACCTATGAAATGTAATTAATAGTGGTCTGATTTCTGAATATTGCCCATCCTTAATATCCCTGAACTATCTTCTAACCTCAGTCCATTCTTCTATATCTTTATTGTAATATTTATTCTAGTGCCACAGTTTTCATGGTTCTTCCATGAAGGAATCTCCCAGAAGTTGGAGCCTGAGATATGACCTGAACTGCCACACCTTAGGAGTGTTAAAACTTCAACAGAGAAATAGGAATTAGCTTCCTTATTATCAGCACAATACCAGAAATTCTCCAATGGCAAGAAAACAGGACTTGAAGGAATGAGACACGGGTAATAAGTTTTGCACAAACCTGAGCATTTTGTAGGCCTGGAATAGCACTGGTGGTGCTGGTAATGTGTCCAAAAAAAAAAAAAAAAATTATCCTTCTTCTGTTATAAGCTAGCTTTCCTGGTCAATATGACCTCAACTTGCTTAACAAATAACAGGGAGGAAGCCAATGACTCATGCTTACCTTGGTTTTTCGCAGATCTTCGTTTCTATTAATAACGTTTATCTAGCTCTTACAAATTCAGCTAGGCTAGCAACTCTCATTAAGAATGAATAATGCGGGGCTTCCCTGGCGGCGCAGTGGTTAAGAATCCGCCTGCCAATGCAGGGGACACAGGTTCGAGCCCTGGTCGGGGAAGATCCCACATGCCGCGGGGCAACTAAGCCCGTGTGCCACAACTACTGAGCCCGTGCTCTAGAGCCCGCATGCCACAACTACTGAAGTCCGCGAGCCTAGAGCCCGTGCTCCGCACCAAGAGAAGCCACCGCAATGAGAAGCCCGTGCACCGCAATGAAGAGTAGCCCCCGCTCACCGCAACTAGAGAAAGCCCACGTGCAGCAACAAAGACCCAATGCTGCCAAAAATAAATAAAAAAAAATAAATAAAGACGCTCATTGACTGTACAGTGTTGATTCATTAGCACTGAACTCATGCCAACAGCACTGTAGCTCATTCCTGAAAGAAGCTTATCTGACACACATATGTTCTCCCTGAGACGCCTCCCAGCCCTCTTGTGCTTAGGATACCAGACAGCACGTCAACACTGTGGTTGGGGGACATTTTAAACAGCAAAATCACCAACAAAAATCACAAGAATGTGAAACATGTGGCACTAAACAGACCACGAGAAGGACACTTGTTCCCATGGAGAGCTGAAATAAGGCCGAGTGCTGCTCTGACCTCGGGGGGAACCTGCATGAAGGCAACTCCAATTTCTTGCTGCTCTGCACATGCAAATGTCTGTAAATATGCGGTGAGGACTGATTTTAGAGTTGCAGATAAATTTTCACCAACAGACAAACTCACAACTATAGAATCCGTGAATCATGTAGACTGTATACATTTACACACACAGAGCAAAAGACTGAGTAGGCACACATTTCAACATCATCTAAGAATGGTGAGACTTGCTGGCCTATTTGCTTATCTGTATCTTGATTTTGCTCTGTAATAAGAACTTCTTATCTATCTAACTGGAAAAGAAAAAGGTAAAAAGGAGAGAGTACATGGCAACAAGATTATCATATTAAGAATAGAACACTTGGGCCTGCTAAGGACTAGCTGTGTCATTAGGTTGGGGCATGAGCTGCTCCCCCTGTAAAACGACATGGTTAGACTAGGTGATCACCGAAGTCCCTCTCAGGGCTACTGTGATACAATTCCAGACCTGGAAAGGCTCCCACAGAACAACTGGACTCGACAACGAGCTGGGGGAGTTTTAGATAACCATAAGAGAAGTGGGAAGTATATTTTAGATGAGGCGAGTAGTGTAATAACAGACGTAGAAATGAGCACGGTGTCTACGGGGGACGAGGGAAGCTGAAAGTATGAGGAAACACATTAGGGAGAGACGACAAGATTAGAGAGGACTTGGAGAGCCAAGCAGAGGAGTGTGGACTCGATGCAACAGGCAAAAGGAAGGAAGCCACTAAGATAGCATTATTTTAGAAACGGTGATGAAAGTATTATTTTAGAAAACTGTTACATTGGGACTTCCCTGGTGGCGCAGTGGTTAAGAATCTGTCTGCCAATGCAGGGTGCACAGGTTCGAGCCCTGGTCTGGGAAGATCTCACATGCCGCGGAGCAACTAAACCCACGCGCCACAACTACTGAGCCTGCGCTCTAGAGCCTGTGAGCCACAACTACTGAAGCCCACGCACCTAGAGCCCGTGCTCCGCAACAGAGAAGCCACCGCGATGAGAAGCCCGCACACCGCAATGAAGAGTAGCCTCAGCTACTACTAGCTCTAGCCACAACTAGAGAAAGCCTGCGCACAGCAACAAAGACCCGATGCAGCCAAAAATAAATAATTTTAAAAAAGAAAAATGTTACATAAAAGATGATGGAGAAAAACAAAAGAATACAAAAAGAATTAAAAAAACCCATAAAAGATGACTGATGGGCAGGAGCGGGCACTGAGGGCTCTGGGTTTTGGTATATTTGTTTAAGTTACTGTTATTCGAGAGCAGCAAGTGAGCACCAGCATGGGGATGGCCAATATGGAGACAGAACAGGCGGCACATACAGAGGCACCTCAGATTCAAGGACTGCAGGACTTAGTGTTGACTACATCTGCGAAATACAGGAATAGAAACAGACATAGTGCTCCAAGGTGTCTAGCCTACAACAATGGGAAGAAAGGGACAGAAATGAAGAGACTGGAACTGAAGACCTCTTTTGGGAAGCAGATCAGAGGGGCACCCTGAATGGGACAAGGACTCCAAACAGATGCCTTTTGTGAAGACAGCAATTTAGGGATGCAGCATGGGTGAGAAAAATCTGGAGATGTGGCTTTGGGGGTAAGAGCAGAAACCGTACCCAGGAAAATGGATAAGGTGCAAGGAGGTTAGAAGCTTGTAACACGGAGTTTTTATTTTTGATGATACAGCATTTAAATCTTAAAAGAAAAAAGATATTGTTTACTTGATAACATACCTTATTTATTTCTTTTGTTAAAGTCTGAACTGAATATATGTTCAGACTTCCATTTTCCATAATAGATGCAATGTACCGTCCATGGGGGCTAATTGCTGATGAACTAATTCCTTCGTCAAGGCTCCCAATTTCAAAGAGAAGTTTACAAGTCTGTATATTAACAAATCTCATAATGCCATCCTGACAGAGCACTCCAAGAACCTAAGAGTAGAGGGAAACAACATATGAGTTCCTAAAACACATTTAAGAGTCAAGTCTCAGATGTTAACTGGACTTATGCTGATCATCTCACAATGTATACAAATACTGAATCATCATGTTGTACACCTGAAACTAATATAATGTTCTATGTCAATTATACCTCAATTTAAAAAAGTCAGATGTCTGCAAGTCAAACTACACACATACACACGTGTGTATTTACATATGTTTTCTTTTCTTTGGTTGGGGAGGGAGGACAGTCAGAGGAGATTATACTTGCAGAGAGCCGTCATGTATTTTAAAATCCCTAATTACGGCTCATGTAGATTCGCCCTGTTCAGGTCCAGATTAAGCCTGGCTCTACCCAGAACCAGTAAGGAGCCCATCCTGGGACACTACAGAAAGGTCACCTAAGAATCAGCCCTCCCCATGGGCGGGCGCATCTCCACCAATCCCTCCAGAGGGAGTACAGATGATGGTAGTCCTTCACCTTAACTGCACACTGGCCGCCAGAAGCAAGGAAGGTGGAGGGCTTGTTTCTCTTCTCCATCCCCGGCCTGACCAGAGCTAACACCTGTCCTGCTGCCCCACACAAACCTGTGACTCCCGCGGTTGTAACTAGCATTTGGGCTGTGGAGAGGGAAGGTCTGCGAGCTGCAAGGGCAGTCGGGCTGCGGGTCGGAGGGAAGCTAGTCTTTCAAGGGGAAAAAAAATTAGCTGTAACTCATACAACTTAGAACTTAAAAACACATACTAAAAAAGCTTCAACACATGAAACAATAAACCCCTCTGCTGCCTTGTCCACATACAGGTTCTTTTCCGCAGGGCCACCACGTGATCTCGTGAAACGCTGATGTCCCCCGTTACATGAAAGACATAGTCTAGAGGTGGTTGGAGGCAGTTTGAATGTGACAACCTAGAAAGCATGTTCTGGGGCTTCCCTGGTGGCGCAGTGGTTAAGAATCCGCCTGCCAATGCAGGGGACACGGGTTCAAGCCCCGGTCCGGGATCCCACATGCTGCGGAGCAACTAGGCCTGTGAGCCACAACTACTGAGCCCATGTGCCACAACTACTGAAGCCCGCGTACCTACAGCCTGTGCTCCACAACAAGAGAAGCCACCGCAATGAGAAGCCCGTGCACCACAACAAAGAGTAGCCCCTGTTCACTAGAACTAGAGAAAGCCCACGCACAGCAATGAAGACCCAACGCAGCCATAAATAAACAAATTTATTAAGAAAAATAAAAAGTAAATAAATAAACAGCATGTTCTTCTCTGGGTCAGATGGTAGGAAACCCTCTTATTCACAGTTGACGCAACCTCTCTGGAAGGCAATTTGGCAAGATCTATCAAAATTACAGATGCACCTAACCCTGGTACAACTATTTTAACTCTGGGATTTTATCCTACAGACAGGATGTATAAAATGACATGTGCAAAATTTATGTGTATTAAAAAAAAGGGACATCCCTGGCGGTCTAGCGGTTAAGACTCCGTGCTTCCAGCGCTTCCACTGCAGGGGGCACGGGTTCGATCCCTGGTTGGGGAACTAAGAACCCACATGCTGCGTGGCTCGGCCAAAACATAAATTACAAAAACAAAAACCAAACAAAAATGTTATTCAGTGCAGCATCATTTGTAACAGAAGAGCACTGAAAACAGGTTAAGTGCCCAATAATAAAGGACTGGTTATAATAACCTATACACCTGTAAAAAAGAATAAAGTTCTGTACTGATATAGGAAAATCGTCAAGGTAAACTAAGTTAGGAAAAAACAAGGTAAAAAAAATGGGAAAAACATAAGATTATACAACAGCAGTGGGTTAAGGAGAGTGAATAACTGGGCAAACGGGAGAAAAGAGTAAGACCTCACTTTATGCCTTTTTGTATTTTTTTATGTTTTCAACCATGTGAAAGCATTATCTACTCAATAGATAGATATTAAATATTATTTTAATATAATATTAAAATAGATATGATACACACATATATTATACATAAATACACAAAACACACACACACACAATTTGTTAATGTGCAACACCCAAGATAATTTAAAATAAGAAAGTTAAGGTTCAACTATTCGACTATTAAAGAGAAAAAAGGTGTGTGGCGGGGGGAGCGCACTGTAACGAAGGCAAGATACAAAGAGCAGACGTCTCATAGGATTGAGGCAGCCAGCTATGGTAGACAGAACACAGCGTAACAAAGTGGGAACATTTCAGTTCTAGTCCTACCTTTAATCCTTATAATTAAAGGAGTGTTGACAAGTCACTTTGTGTTTCTAAGCTTCAGCGTCACAATCTGTATAATGGTGAGAATACCTTCCCTGCCTACACTCAATGAATTCTTTAAGGATCCAATAAAAAACAGCATGCTTAATCAGCCTGTAAACCATAGAGTATGACATAAAGTATACCGATTTTAGAAAAAGGGCAAGTTATCAGTAATATACAGAACCTAAGATTTTTCCATTTTTTCAGTTTTAGATTCTTTACAAGTTATCAGCAGTTTCAAAACCTTGTAACAATCAGGCTACAAGTTAAAGAGAACTAACATAGTGCGGAAATTGATAATGATCTTTCCAAAAAAGTACAACTTTACTAACATTTATGTTACTAACCTGATTAGAACCAGCATCAAAACTATCAGGAAGAAACTCTAGGTGGCGAATGGCTCGAACTTTGGTGGGCATCTGGATAATTCTAAACAGCTGTTTGGCTTCCAAGCACCACAAATGAAGATGGTTCGATTTGCCCCCAGCAGCCAGGATTTGGCCATCTCTATATTTTAAAAAGGTGAGAAAGTAAGACTAGATGAATGATTTATAGCAGCAATGTCCAATCTGATCCAATATGATGATAGAAATGTTCTGTATCTATGCTGTCCAATGTAGTCACTACTAGCCACGTGATTATTGAGAACTAAAATGTGGCTAGCGTTTCTGAGGAAATTAATTCTTGATGTTATTTAATTTTTATTAATTTAAATAGTCCCAGGTACCCAGTGGCTACCATACAGGAAAACTCAGGTTTACAGTAGATTTTTTTTTTTTTTTTTTTACCTATTGTGCTAAGATACCAGCTTAACAAATATCTGTTTGATGACTTGACTGGGAGTTTCTGAGTAACATTTATATTTTATAGCATAATCTCAAAGACACTTACTACTGACCCCCTTTCTGTATTTCACATACGACTGTACTGAACTGATAACAGCATTGCTATATGAAAAACCAAAAAGCCCAAACTTTTTTCCTGCCAAAGAAAGCTACTTTATGTTTAAAAGGTACAGAAAGAATAAGCTGGATTGATTTGCAAGGCTGTTGCTCATTCATTCACAAAGGATTATAAAGTGTCTACTATAAGCTAGGTTTGACTCCAGGTGCCAGGGACACAGTGGTGAACAAGAAGACAGGTAAGATCCCTGCTCTCAGGGGATTTTCAGTCTAGAGGAAGGTAAAGAAACAAATAAATGAACTTGATATCAGCTGTTAAGTTCTTTAAAGAACTCTAAAACGAGGTAATGTTACAGAGCTGGGAAAGGAGGAAGATCTACTACATAAATGATGTGAATGGGCCAGTCACAGGGTGACTTGGAGAAAGAATTCCATGCTGGTCAGTATTCCTGACTGGCCAGAAGAAAAATGTTGAGATAGGTGTAAATAACAAAGAGAAGCCACACTCAAGTGTGGCTGGAACACAGTAAGGGGAAATAAGATGAGAAAAGAGAGGGAGGCCTAGACCAGAGGACAGAAGATCTCAGGGACATGGCAGGGAGTTGGATTTTCTAAGAGCAGTGGAAAGCCTTTTACGGGAGTTCAATAGGGAAATGACATGATCTGACTTAACGATTTGAGAAGACCACTCTATCTGCTTTGTGGACACTGACTTTAGGAAATGAGACTGAAAACAGGGAGACCAAATAAGGGAGCTATTACAGTAGCCTGAAAAAGACTACGATAGTTTGGACTGGGGTAATAGCTGTAGCAATAGACAAAGGAAAGTAGACCAATTCAAGATACAGTTTGGTAGAGTTGATGGGATTTACTGATAACTCAGAAGAAGAGGGTGAGAGAAAGAGAGGAAATATAACATCCATTAATATCTGGAAACAATGACCAACCCACCCACAGTGAGAACCTAGCACCCAGATTAAGTGTCAATGTATCATTTCCCACAAAAATAAACCCACACCCTTTAGAGAAATGGCTGATTCCATTTTGGGACAGGAAATACACAAGATAAGACTGGAACATCTTGTTGGACCAGAGAGAATGAGAACTATCACAGACAACTGGGGTTGTATCAAAAGGGTTCGTTCACAGCCGACCTGGAGAGGATCCCACTGGTCAAAGATGAGAGAACTGGAGCATCACTAAGAATAATAACTTCAATGGGTCAAATCATGTCAACTGTGTTTAAATCCATGAGCTTACAAAGATTAAAGACAAAAAACTTCATCGGCCACCTTTGAAGATGCCAAAAAAATCAATCCATTATTTTGGTGAAAAAAAATTATTTTTTAAATAGGAAGAAATCCAGCATTTATCCTGCTTTTCCTTTACAAACTGTAAAGTAACCAAAGAGTTGAGAGGCAGTTTCTTCTTTTTTTTTTTAAATTTTTATGGAGTATAGTTGATGAGAGGAAGTTTCTTTCTATAGAAGGTTTTGGTTAATAAGGGAGAAGGAAAGACAGAATCAGAATAGCACCATTTGCTAACCCCCAATGCAACACACGATATCTAGGTAATGATCATCAACGGCCACTAATATCACAAGAGAGAGTTCTGTGTTCCTCTCGATGAAGGTACACAAACCGTCTACAATGTCTTCTTGCCCCCAAATCAAACCAGATCAAGATCTAGCCTCCAATTTATAGGAGATATAGGTGTAACCAGTTTATAGTAAATATAGATGAGAGAAGATCATATTAAACAGCATCACAGGGATGCAAAGAGCAAAATCCAGAATGTAGAAAACTATGGGACAAATGACCAGTTCTTTAACAAATAAACTGCAAGGAAAATATAAGGAGAGAGATATACCAACCGAGGCAATGTGTGAACCTTATTTTGCTCCTGACTTGAACAAACCAACCATAAAAAATAATTATTAGAAAAATCAGGGAAATATGAATAACTAGATATATGATATTATATTATGAATTTTTAAAAGTCTTGATGATAGTACCACGGTTATGTTTCAAAAAGGGTCCTATCCTTTAGAGATACACGCTGAAATACTTACGCATGAAATGATACACTTGGGCTTTGCTTTATGACAGTGCAGTAGAGAAATGGTAGGCAGAGTAATAGACAAAGTAGGAGTGGCTATTAGTTAACGCTTATTATAGCTAACGAGAGTGCTGGCCTTGAGATTTCATGTACTTTTATATTTTTGTGTACATTTTCCACAATAAGTAAAAAACTTATTACCATATCTTAGATCATATCTAAGTTTGAAGGAAACGTTTGCTTATAGGACAATAAAATACTGAATGAAAATTTATAAAATTTCCCTGGAAGTTAAATTTCATAAAAATCCTTAGTGTCTTAAAGAGGACATTACCTGGTCACAGCAAACACTTTGTATAATATACTAGAGCTTTCGGGTGGAGCTGGTAATTGATATTTGCAAACAAGAGTATCACATTCCCAGGCGAAGATGGAATTATCTTTAAAACAACTCAGGATGGTATTAGTTAATGGTAGAAAGAAAACCTAAAGAGGAAGAAAAAAAGTTATTGTTCATATAAGGATCATATAGTCCTCTTTAAATTCAAAATTTACAAGTTGTTAATTTTTCTGTCTTAAAATTATTTTTTCTTAAAATGGAGAAAAATACATTTACAACATATGACAGGGGAGAAAACTGATATTTTCACATACTATTGTAAACTAAAAAGAAAAGGTAAACTCCTTTAAACAAAAAACAGGTGACTATAATGATTACGCTATTCATAAAATACTAGGTAACAATTTAAAATATTTAACCTTATAAAAGATTCAAATGAAAATAAGATATCATTTTATGTGTATCAAATTTATTTTAAAATAATGCACACACATACATATACACAAACTATACATATACTAACATACGTATTATATTTATAAGCTATATACTAATATAAATACTATATTGAGTACTAAATACAAATAAGTGTTAAAAAATATTAAATGTTGGTGAAAGTATACATAAAGGCACTGTCATACACTGCTGCTGATAGTAAAAACTGGTTAAAGACACTGTCTAACAGCTCAACAACCTTAAAAATCTCTCTCTTCTGAACTAGTCAATCTGCTTCTAAGAGTTAATCCTTTGGGGAAAAAAATCAGCAAAATGCTTTAAGATAAATGTGTATAAATGTTTGCTAAGCATTATTTGTAAAAGTAAAAAGTTGAAAACAAATACATGATATTTTATTAGATTCAATTTATTTAATGGACAGATGAGACTGAAATTGGTAGTGAAGTTGAAAATATCATTTTATTCTCCTAATTTCTATTTTTCTATTGCATAAGCAGTAAGCAATGCTTACTTTTGATAATATAAAATTTTTATTAAAGGTGACCAATATTTTCTCATAAGAGTTTCAATGGCCTCAAACATAATTTTATGTGTCATTTGTGTAAAACACACAAAGTGAGGTAGGAAAGGAAGCAAAGAAGGAAAGAAAATGAAAAAAATTCAATGTCCTAAGGACAAATATTCCTACCTATCCTCTCAAAATACTGGGTTGGCCAAAAAGTTCTTTCGGTTTTAAGTAAAAATAAAAGACACATTTTTCATTTTCACCAAGAACTTTACTGAACAACATATTCATTAACCAAACTAACTTTCTGGCCAATCCAATAACACCCCAGAAAGAGCTTGAGACATTTCACACGGTTTGATCATTAGTTAGAGCTCTAGCTATTTATTCTTTTTTTTTCCCTTATTTTTTCCTCAATATAGCTTTGGTCTTATATTTCACTCTTATTTATTTATTTATTTAATAATGGCTGTGTTGGGTCTTCGTTTCTGTGCGAGGGCTTTCTCCAGTTGTGGCAAGCGGGGGCCACTCTTCATCGCAGTGGGCAGGCCTCTCACTATCGCGGCCTCTCTTGTTGCTGAGCGCAGGCTCAGTAGTTGTGGCTCATGGGCCTAGTTGCTCCGCGGCATGTGGGATCTTCCCAGACCAGGGCTCGAACCTGTGTCCCCTGCACTGGCAGGCAGATTCTCAACCACTGCGCCACCAGAGAAGCCGCTTCATCACTCCTCTTTTGAATTACAGAATAATTATAATTTCTTTATACATATGTCTGCCCACAGGAAATCGACCCAGGGACTCTATGCATGGGACCCCATACACTGTGGACAAAATTGAGCGAGAGGTGTCATCCTTCACAGCTGCCTTGGGATGAAGACCCTTGGTTGGTTTCTGAGAGGGCAGACGTCTTGTCTATTTTGTTTATTTTTGTGTAGTCACTGCTGAGCACAATGACAGGAATGTAGTAAAGGTGCTCAACAGTATTTGTTGAATAAATGAATGAATGAACCCTTTTCTGAGTTGTACAGTATATGTATGTCCATCTTTAACAGTTAGTGCTGAGTTCCAGGTATTTATTCTTTCCCATCCAGACCAGTCTTAACTGCGTTATAGCTTATTGTAACACTTTACATTTGAACGTATCTTGTTGCTTCTACTGGTGTGTCTTTACAAGCTTTATTTATTTATTTATTTATTTTTGCGGTACGCGGGCCTCTCACTGTTGTGGCCTCTCCCGTTGCGGAGCACAGGCTCCGGACGCGCATGCTCAGTGGCCACGGCTCACGGGCCCAGCCGCTCCGCGGCATGTGGGACCCTCCCGGACCGGAGCACGAACCCGTGTCCCCTGCATCGGCAGGCAGACTCTCAACCACTGCGCCACCAGGGAAGCCCCAGCTTTATTATTTTTAAAATATGTGACTTTCTGTGTTGGCAAGAGAGAGGGGCAGGGACTCACAGAGGAGGCAGGGCACCTTTAAGGATTTGTCACCTCTTATTCCGACCCCCGATCTATCACACACCTTCAGTTTTACTGGCGTCAGAGGGAGTGCTACATTCCTTGGGGATGAAGTGTTCAGTGTCTACAGCACTGGATTGGAGCGTCTCTGAGTATTCAGAATCTGGATATAACCGTCATCACAGTAATGAGAGAGAGCTGTCCTGGGGAAAAGCAGCATGAACACTGCATCTACCATGGCTTTCCCCAGTGTTACAAAAATAACGGTTCAATAAGGCATCTACGTGAAATACCGTAGCCTTGCAACGAATTTGTGTTATTGTCACCCAGCCTATTAGGAAATGATTCTAATAGTTAATGACATTACTATAGGAATTTTAGGGAATTGTAAATATATATATATTTATATATATATTACACATATATACTAGCATCTGTTTTTTGATAATAGTGCTAAAAATACATACATACACACATATAAAATATACTATGGAACATACTGGTTAATTAGAACACTCTACTAAGGACTAAAGCTAATAAGACAATAAAAAATGGTAAATCAGCTACATCAGGTGCTGATGCCCTTGCCTGACCCAACTGCTCTTCACTTCTGTCCTGAGCTCACTCTGTCAAAGACAATCTGGTAGGTCTTTTGCCAGTTTCATTATGTTAAGAAGATTTGTAATATGAAGGTCTTACGGAAAGAATCTGCAGTGAATACGTTATAATCTATAATGAATGCCCTAAAACACTGTTTCAAATCTGATGTCAAAAAAAGTGACTTGAGGGGGCTTCCCTGGTGGCGCAGTGGTTGAGAGTCCGCCTGCCGATGCAGGGGACACGGGTTCGTGCCCCGGTCCGGGAGGGTCCCACGTGCCCCGGAGCGGCTGGGCCCGTGAGCCATGGCCGCTGAGCCTGCACGTCCGGAGCCTGTGCTCCGCAGCGGGAGAGGCCACAACAGTGAGAGGCCCGCGTACCGCAAAAAAAAAAAAAAAAAAGTGACTTGAAATTTTTATTATAATTAGCAATATTTTTCTAGAAAAGTAATAAAGTTTATTCCTACTGGGAGAAGCAAAAGCTTAAAAGTTAATGAACATCAGCTGCTATTTTGAGGCACAGCTGTGACAGATTGTTGCCAACATGATTATTCATTACTAGATTTGTGATTTTAATTGCCAGATTTCAATGATTATAAAATTGTTCCTAATGAATCATGTCATTATTTATATAGTGTCATCTCCTGACAAACATAAAATGCTTAGAAGAAACTTCAAAAGCAGTAACAAAATATACTCTTTGGAGGGTTGGCTGCAGTTTTTCCTTACAAAATATGAAAATCCTGGCCTTCCCAATTCACTTTTGAGAGGTATGTGAGTTCTTTCCAAAGTTTAAAGAGTTCAGGATAGTAATAACAGAAAGTTAAGGTCAAATGTACAATTCAGCAAAAATTTAGTGAGCGCCCATTGTATACAGAGGCTAAGTTCGGTAACACACTATTTAATGTTTTCTGATACCCATCACAAAACCTTTTCTGATACATACTGAACGACAGTAATTAGAAATCTCAGGATTTGTTCCAAAATCTTTAACTAAAGAGCTAAATATCTTACCTCCAAGTATCAAAAAAAGAATCAAAATTTCCTAATTTGAAGAAATGTAATTGGTCTACCTGAGAGGCAGTATGGCGTAATGGAATGACTTCAGAGTGAAACAAGCTTCGGTTCAAAACTGCAACTCTTTCATAAACTATGTGACACTTTCTGAAGTGCAGTTTCCCCAATTGTAAAATGAGAATAATAGTATCTACCTTTTAGGATTATTTAAGCTTAAAAATAACAAAACAAAGTGTTAAGTACATAGTAAGGACTCAACAATTGGTATCTATTACTATTACTATTACTATTAGTGTTAATTACCGCTATTGCTGGGTACAAAAATCAGTGGAAAGAGGATGGAGTGATAAGTTCTCTAAAAACATTTTGAAATCAAAGGTCTGTAGTTCCTTATCTGAAACCTTTAGGGACAGATGTGTTCCAAAATTCAGAATTACTTCCAATTTGAGAACGGTAATATAATGCCTGTTCTGTAATATTATGTAGAGCCCCCAGTGACCTGGAGCAACACTCCATACTCAAACATATTAATATTTCAGCCTCATGTCAATTTAGTTCAGATTTTGCTGCTAGATGAATTCCAATCAGATTTTGCCACAAAATGAGTTATTAAAAAACATCTGGGTTTTTGAGTTGCTAATAAGGGATTGTGCATCTATTTAATATAGTTCAAAAGAAAAAGAATACATTTCCCTTATAGCTTTTTAAGAAGATATGTAATTGCACTGAGATAATCTCATAATAAAGCTAGATAATAGATAACAATAATAAATAATAACATTAATGACAATATAGAAATAGCAGCTGCAGCTAACTTGTACTAAGCACTTCTATAAACAAGCATCATGCTAAGTGCTTTGCATAGATTATCACATTCAGTCCTGAAACTAACCCTGAGGTAAGCACTATTACTATTTTCATCTTACACACAAGGTAAACAGCTTGTCAAAAATGTTTAACGTGAATCTACTCAAGACTTTAGACCTAAATTCAAGTTTACAACAAATACAGGTGAGAGAACCAGTTAAATGACATAATGAGGAAACAGTAAGACAAATCCAGAATGTGGGGCATTTTCCAACACAACTAACTGGCCTGGTCTCTCAAAAAGAAAAAAAAAAAAAAAAAAAGAAAAATTCATGTTATGGGAAAAAAAGAGAAAGGTAGGAGACCGTTTTAGGTTAAAAGAGCCATCATAAAATGAAACCCATAGAATCATGTGTCACCACGTGTCATCAAGGGAAAAAAAATCACAAAACTTTTATTTAAAATACAAAATATTTTATTGGTGGCACAGTGGTTAAGAATCCACCTGCCAATGCAGGAGACATGGGTTAAGAATCCACCTGCCAATGCAGGAGACATGGGTTCGATCCCTAGTCCAGGAAGATCTCACATGCTGCAGAGCAACTAAGCCCGTGTGCCACAACTACTGAGCCCGCGTGCCACAACTACTGAAGCCTGCTTGCCTAGAGCCCGTGCTCCACAACAAGAGAAGCCATCACAATGAGAAGCCTGTGCACCACAATGAAAGAGTAGCCCTCACTCCCAGCAACAAAGACCCAGCACAGCCAAAAATAAATAAATAAAATAAATAAATTTATATAAAAAAATAAAGTATAAAAGCAGAAACTGCAATAAAAATATAGGTGTAATAAAAACTTGATAAGAATAAAACTTTTACTTTAAGATTAGTTTATAACTATTTCCTATTTTCAACAGAATAAGCCAGGAGTGACAACCACCTGACTCATCTCTAGTCCTTGTATGGTGCAGGAGAGAATGGCTTTTACATTTTAAAATTATTTCATTTCAGATGGTTATGTAAGTACACACATAATATCCTCAATTTTGCTCTTGGCCAGCAAAAGCAAAAATGTTTACTATCTGGTGTTTCGAGGAAAAGTTTGCTGGTAACTTATAGACTATGATGTTCTATTATTTTAGAGTATACTTAAATGTATACTGCATACTGTATTCACATTTACTACATTTAATTTTATTCTCTTATCACAAACATTTGGAATCCTATTCTTTAAACTAAAATGTCTGAATGACCAAGGCAAGGCTAAAATTGGCAACTATTCCATGTATACTAATTCTAATTTCATGGTGAAAAGAACAGATGGTTTTTATGTCATTGTTTCATGACTGTTTCCACTGTGGGTTCAACTTTCAATGTTCTCTACCTTAGAATTTAAAATTCAATTTAAGTATTAAAGCAGTTAAAGAATAAAAGACCTACCAAGGCATTTGGCCTAAATACCTGATGAGTAATCTGGCTATAGCTTTTATCTTTTTTAAATTATTAAGATCTCTGAGATTTCCGTGGAGACTACAAAATAAATTTTTGGTTGGCATGCACTGCTAGCTGTTCATGTTAATAACCAAGAAATTAAAAGCAATACTGCATGTATAATATAACCTGAAGCAAAATAATTAAATGGGAGATGCAGACAATCCTGAAAATAGCATTTAGCTAATCAAATAGAAGGAAAAAAAAAACCTTAAAAGCAAAAGAAATGGATTTTTTAAAAAGTGATATATGTGTACAATGGAATACTGATCAGCAATAAAAAGGAACAAACTACTGACACATACAGCAGCAAGGATGAATCTCAAAATCATGATGCTGAATGAGAAAAGCTTTTACACATACCATTACTGACCAGCTCTACTTATGTGAAATTTTAGAACAGATAAAACTAACCTATGGTGGAAAAACATCAGAGGAGTGCTTACCTGGGAAGGGATATAATGTAACTTCCTGGGATGATGGTAATAATAGGTCTGCACATGTTACAAAAGTGTATGTATTTGCCAAAACTTAATAAATGAATACTTAAAGATTTGTGCACTATGCACAAATTTTACATCAACAAATACTGAACCCAATTAAATGTAGTTAATTAAATGCAGGCTTAAAGCATGGACGGGCAAGCACTGATGTCTGCAATTGACTTTAAAATGCAAAAAAAAAAAAGGGCTTCCCTGGTGGTGCAGTGGTTGAGAGTCTGCCTGCCGATGCAGGGGACACAGGTTTGTGCCCTGGTCCGGGAAGATCCCACATGCCGCGGAGCGGCTGGGCCCGTGAGCCATGGCTGCTGAGCCTGCGCGTCCGGAGCCTGTGCTCCGCAACGGGAGAGGCCACAACAGTGAGAGGCCCGCGTACAGCAAAAAAAAAAGATGAGTTAATAAACAGAGGAACAGAAAGATAGATAGATCCATCATATAGTTTACTAACATGTAAGTACAGTATAGTATAGTAGGATCTAGACCATGGGTGTACATGTGTTCACTGTGAAATTCTTCTATATATATAAAATCTGCTATATATTTGAAATTTTTCATAATTGGGTTAAGAAATAAAACGAAATCAACCAGCTAAGTAAAAACTAACAACTAAAGTTGAAGTTACACACTATAATAATTAAAAATAATAGAAAAAGGTTTGCTTGTTTCTGAGTTACGAAGGCATAGCTAAGTGGGACAAAGCGAACCATTACTTATAATATCTATATTCTGCTGATCAAGAAACTAGCCTGAGAGGCACAACAGACCAAGATGTGTCCCCCTTCACTGACCTTTTGTATACCCACAGACTGGAGGATATTCAGCTTTCTTTTTCTTTGAAAGGTATCCAAGTCCCATAGCTGTGCTGTCTCAGAAGAAGCAGTGATGGCGTATCTCCCGGATGCGTGCACAGAGACTGAGAACACCGACGATGCATGTCCTCTCATCCAGCTAACTAGCTGCTTGGTGACTGTGGGAAAAAGGAAAACAGGTCAAACCCTGTATTTCATCCGAGAACTGATTCAGTTGATGGCTAGGGATTATATGAGGTCCCTCCATCTCCGTTAACATCCGAAAAGAACGGAAGCCGGTGGCTGCTTGATGAAGTGCACCACAGGACATGTTACTAACATGTGTAACACCGAGGCTGGAGGACAGGAGGCCGAAAGAGGGTTTAAGAACAGCCTTGAATGTGACGTGATGGAGTCTGGGCTTTCTCTTGAAATAGTTTTCCACAGAAGAATACCGTATCTGGTCTGTTTCAGAAAGCACTTTGAAGATATGATGGATATAGTAGAAAGGAGGAAGAGATTACAAAATGACTAGTTTATCTGTTGCTGTAATAACCCAGGCAGGAGATAAGGAGGGTCTATGCTAAGGACGTGGCAATGGAGAAAGGAACAAACTCAAAAGCTACAAAAGAAGTATCAAAGGACTCAGTGATTAAATGGATGTGTTGAGACAAAAGAGGAGTTGAAACTCCAGTGGCTCTGGTTTAGTTACATAAGCAGGTGGTGATTCTACTACCTGACATAAATACACAAGGAGGGACAGACTTAGCAGTGTGAGAAGAGGTAAGAAATTTGATCTTTTACATTGATTTGGTGTGTGTACATGTGTGTGTGTGACACACAAGCAGAGAAAACAGTCTGGTAGAGAAAACACCAAAAACTCTTCATAATAATTATCAATGGGTAATAAAATTACAGTGATTTTTACTTTCTCTTTACGTTTTTCTGTGTCTCTAAGTTTTCTATAATAGGCATGGTATACTTTTAGGGTCATATTTTTTTCCTCCAGAAAGATGGAAGTGGGGAGAACAGTCAGAAAGCAAGATGTAAATCTGGGAAACATTAAGACACAAAGTAGGTCAAAACTGAAGACAGAGGAACAGATAAACCCTTGGGAAGGGAAGAGTGGTTTCCAAACACCAGTCTGAAGTCTGGCATTACTTAATGCTCAATTTTTCACTGGCCTTCAGTGAAATGAGAAAAGGATAACGTAATGAGTTTTTCATAAAGCTAAATTTAAAGTACTACCTTTAAAAAAAAAAAGTACTACCTTTTAATCTATTGTATCCTTCTAAGTGTTTATGTTTTTAAAAAAAAATCCCTCGTTGGGCTTCCCTGGTGGCACAGTGGTTGAGAGTCTGCCTGCCGATGCCGGGGACGCGGGTTCGTGCCCCGGTCCGGGAGGATCCCACATGCCGCGGAGCGGCTGGGCCCGTGAGCCATGGCCACTGAGCCTATGCTCCGCAATGGGAGAGGCCACAACAGTGAGAAGACTGCATACCGCAAAAAAAAAAAAAAAAAAAAAAAAAATCCCTGGTTTTATGAAATGAAGTTATATTGTTTTTTTCCAATGTCAATCAGCAAAATTAAAAGTTGCAACCTATGTTGGTTCCTCTACTTTTTCTAATTGGGTCAAATACCCAAAAGTCTAGGAACCACTAAAAGAACCCAGAAAAGAAAGAGTCGGAAAAGTAGAACCAAGAGAGGTAACAGCAGAAAACTAAGACTCTTGAAGTAACCCAAAGTGTTAAAAGCTATGGAGAAACAAAATGAAAAGGATAAAGAGGATTTACACAATCAGAGGTTACTAAAGACCTTGGAGATAGAAGTCTTGGAAGCCTGGATGGGGGGACTAAGAGTCAGAATCCATCGATGGATGCTGTGAAGAAGCAGGATTTGGCAGCAAAGAAAGGGAGGTAGTTGGGGAAGTAGAGACGGTATCTGAGGAAGGGGCTTGGTTAAGAGGGGTTTCCATAAGACAGAAGACACTATAAAAAGATAAAACTAAGACGAGAGGAGAGAATGGATAAAATCCAAGGAAAGCAATCACACAGGAGTTTAAAGACTTACTTTTTCAGAATTTCAGTGACAGCAGTGTTTGTAATATCAAAAATTGGAAACAGTTTAAAGTCCATCAGTAGGTAAAAGGCTAAACAATTATGGTATTACAAACATTTATAGAGTATGATTACTAAGTACTGATCTTAAATATATAAAATTTTCATGAGGTAAGGAAGTGATTCCACCAAACAATATAAACAGGATGATTATATATTTGTTAGAGTATAAAAAAGGTATATGCATAGAAAACAGATTGGAAAGATCAGTCCCTGTTATAAAAGCACTGACTGTGTCTCTGGGCATTATTGCAGGATGCCTGCCTTTTCTTCCTGCATGTGCGGTGAGAGGGTACTACTGATTAAGAGCAGGGACCCTGCAGCTTGACTCCCAGATTAGGAATCCTGGCTCCACCGCTTACCAAGCTGTGGCAACTTAGTCAAGTTACTTCTGTGCCTCAATTTCCTCATCTGCAAAATGGGCATAACAAGAGTATCCATCTCTGTGGGTTATTATGATGAGTAAAGTTAATTAATATGTATAAAATCATAGAACAGTACCTGGCAAGGAGTAAACACTAAGTAAGTGTTAGCTATCACTATTACTACCATTCTTATTATTATTGTTTATAATTTTTCTAAATATTATAATACATAGGTTACATTAATAACAAGAAAAAACAATGCAGTTGAGATTTTTTCTTAATAATAAGTTCAGTTTACAGAACTCTAAGTTCTCTATTAAAAAATATAATGTGGTATAAAGTCCATAGGTTATATTTAAAAAGTGTTTATTCTTGTACCTGTGTAGTAAGGAATTTGGCCTTCAAAGAGAGGTATGGCCTTTGTCCAGGCTCCAAGGAGGCAACCTCTAAACCCTTGGAATTACTCCAGTGGTAGGAGTGTCTTTGTTATTTGTGGTAGGTCCCTGGACAACAGCAGATGGTTTATGCTAAGGAGAGAACCTCAGAGTGGGGACTGGCCACACCAGAAAGACCAACCATGCGAGTGACTGGAAGGTTGGGGCTTTCGGCCACATGATGTCAGCCCAACCTCCAGAGAAGAGGAGGGCTGGACACTGAGTTTAAAATCAAGTGGGCAATAATCCAGTCATGCCTATGTTATGGAGCCTCAATAAAAACTCTGGAAGTCAGAGCCTGGGTGAATTTCCCGGTGTGGCAATACTCGGTGCGGATGGCCACACATGGATGCCGGGAGGGTAATGTGTCCCTGGGGACAATGGAAGCTTCTCTTTTGTGAGCCTCCCAGATTCCACCCTATGCGTCTCTTCCTTTGGCTAGTTTTAATTTGTATCCTTTCGCTACATCAAAACTATAACCATAAGCATAGTGCTTCCCTGAATTCTGTGAGTCATTCTAGTGAACTCCCAAACCTAGGGGAAGTTGTGGGGAACCCCGAGTTTGTAGTCTGTTGATCTGACGTGACGATGGCCCTGGGACCCCCAAACCTGTGGCTAGTGTCTGAAGTGAGGGTCATCGGGTGGGGTCTGATCCCTCAGACTATACAGATCAGCCAACTCCCTGCAGTATTTCTGTCTGCATTTCACTCTGCTTCAAAAGAGAAATAGGACCTCTTACCTGTATCGAAGCATTTAATAGAATAATCAGCTAACGCCACAAGGAATTCAGACTTCCTATGAAGATTAAAGGCCAGAGCTGTGCAAGGCTGCGATGTTCGCTGAACAAGATTAAACCTATGAAGAGATTACTGCGTCAGTATCAGAAATTCTTCCAATAATTGTAAAACTTCACATTGGAGAAGTCCTTAGAGACGAAGAAAATGAAACCCAGAAAAATGAGCTCCCATTTTGGCAGAACAAAAACAGATTACGAAGAGGGCTACCTGCTATGTAAAGGAGTTTGGATTTTACTTACACAGAATGGGAAGCCATCAAGAACTTTTGAGCACAGCAGAATCATGGCCAGGCATGTCTTTCAGGAAGAGGATTCTGGCAGAGATGGCAAATGGACAGGGGGACAAGAAGAGATGATTAAGAAAGCTACTACAGAGACTCTCAACCAGAGTTATGGGTATAAAATGGAAATGACGAATAGGAGAGGTGTCAGAAGTCAAGTGGAGAAAGGCCTGGTGATGCATGGAACATGGGGTGAAGAGGGAGGAATCAGGAATTCCTCACATGTGAAATGAAGATAAGAAAAGATGTCTCATAAGGTTGTTGTGACAGTTAAATGAAATAATATCTGATGATTAAATGAAATAATGTACGTTAAGTACTTAGCAGAGTACTTGGCACCTAGACAGTTTCATTTACTAAAAAATGAAGGTTTCAAACTTAGGCAAAAAAGGAACCCACGTGGGGGTAGGAAACAATCATTCTGGTTTTAAACATGTAGAGTTTAAGGCCCTTGAAAAGCATTTGGAGCCGTGCTGTCCAAAAGAAATGGAATGCAGGCCACATGCATCATTTAAAATTTTCTAGGAGCCACATAAAAAAAGTAAAAAGAAACATATGGAATTAATCTTAACATATTTAACTTAATTCATTGTGTATCTAAAATATTACCGTTTTAACATTTCATTGATAAAAAACTGTTAGTTTTTTTAACATTTTTTAAATGTTTTTTTTAACATTTAAACATTTTTAAAATGTTTAAAAAAGCATTTTTTTCATAGTAAGTCTTCAAAACCCATCTCCACTTGGACTAGCCGCCTCTCAAGGGCTAAAGAGCTCCATGCAAGTTGGTACCCACCGCATCAGACAGTCCAACCTAGAAGCTCCTCAGTGGGGGGGCAGAAGCAGGTCTGAGTTAACAATGTTATGTGGCAGCTGAAGCCTGAGGCTTGATGGTGATAAGATTATTAAAGAGAATACCTAGAATATGGAAGGAGGCAGGCCAGGGACAGATGCCCAAATAGAAATGAGAAGAGACCACTGGATTAGGCGATTAGGAAGAGGGAGCCCACTGCAGTGGGCTGTAGAATCAGACAGGCCTGATTTCAAGTCACAGCTACGCCACTTACACCTCTGCCCAGATGTGAATATTTACAGAGAGAAAAGGGACAGTGGACTGAATAAAAGAGAGGAATACTCATGGTGCAAAGTCCCAAGGGCGGCCATAGAAGATAGAGATTAGGGCTGGAAGAAATTAGGATCACCTGTTTCTACAGATGAAGTGGCAAAGAGTTATGGATGTGGAACTTACAGATATATTTGAGGTTCCCTTGAGAAGAAAGGGAAGCTTGAGGGCGTCTATTTTCTCATGAATTAGGAGGCTAGGCAGTCAGAATAAGTGTAGAGTCTGAACATACGGAATCACGGAAATTGGTAAAAGTTTGGAATATTCAGAGAAGAATGGGAAAAGTAAATGACAATAGATACAAGCAAATGAAGTACTAGCATCACTGATGCTGAAGTTCATTACTCTGTAATGGAGTCAATCAACAATTATTTTTATTTTGTTTAGTCTGTTATTTTCTTTAGTGGGAGCAAAGAAGAGACAGGTGTATTGATTTAAGATTGGGAACTGGGCTTCCCTTGTGGCGCAGTGGTTGAGGGTCCACCTGCCAATGCAGGGGACATGGGTTCGTGCCCCAGTCCGGGAAAATCCCACATGCTGCGGAGCGGCTGAGCCTGTGGGCCATGGCCACTGGGCCTGCGCGTCCGGAGCCTGTGCTCCGCAGCGGGAGAGGCCACAGCAGTGAGAGGCCCGTGTACCAGAAAAAAAAAAAAAAAAAAAGATTGGGAACTGGCTGGGCAGGTGAGCAAGAATAAAGGGTGGGAAAACTGTGACTATTATTTTTTTGGTAAGGAGTAGAAACAATGATTAACAGATTTCTACCTAGTAAATCACAGACAGATAAATCATATATGACCTCTTCCTTCCCTGAACTATGTGAGAATAAGTTACTAAGATCACGTTTCCCACAGACAAGGAAATTCTCCTATATAATCTTAATATAACCATCAAAATTAGAAAATCACATTTATATATTACTACCATCTAATCCCCAGACCCCAGCTTTGCCCATTGTCCTAATAATGTCCTTTGCAGCAAAGGGACCAGTCCAGGTCCAAGCCTTGACCTGCCATGTGTCTAGGCTCCCTCCGTCTGGAACAGTCTTCAGTCTTTCCACAACTTTCACGACCTTGACCCTTATGAAGATCACAGGCCAGTCTTGTTCTACAATGCCCTTAATTCAGCTTTGCCTGCTGATTCTACTGAATAGACTCAGGTTACCTGTCTTTGGTAGACAGGACTACCAGAGAAGCAACACTGTGGTCTTATCACTGCACCCTATAAGGTGGCACACAAACTTTGATTTGTCCCACTACTGGTTAATTTAATTTTAATCATTTGATAAGGTGGTGCTGGCCAGGTTTCTTCATTGTAAAATTACTCTTTTTTTCTCTTTAATTAATAAATATTTTGTGGGGAGGTACTTTGCGACTATGCAAATATCCATTCTCATTAAACTATCTGTTTGTTGATTACAGCATGAATTCACGAATTTCTGTTTTATTCAGTGGATTATGAGCCATCACTATCAATTATTTTGAAATGCAAATTGTCTCCGATCTGCCCAGAGAGAGCTTCTTCAAGCTGACGTTTATGTCTTTTTGACACATCCCCGTCATTCTCTGAAGAAGTCCTTCTTTCTGGCTACAAAGTGTTCCAGGCTCATCTTGTACTCTCCCTGTCTCCATCCTGAAACTGGCTATCTCTGCAAGGATCCCTGATTTCTTGTAATAGAGAGTGATATTTAGAAAAGAACTGGGCACTAGGTATATTCATTACTACTGCGGTGTTATTGCTCCCAGGTCCTATGCGTGGACAAAGCTAGGAAATATATGTACATATAATTCATTCACTTTCTCATACACACACCTCTGTTCATTTCTATGTCTGTCTATATATGCTCAAAACCAGGAGTTCACACAGATATACCCAACTACAATCCAGTTCCACAGGGTTCAGTCGAGTTTTCTCCCTTTCCATATTTGTAATTCCCCTTTCCAATAGTGAGGAATCTGGCCTCCGTCATCCTCAGTCTATTTACTCATTTGACCAAACCTCCCCTCTTTCCCATGATTGCCCTGCCCCCAGGCAGACACGTTCTGACTCTCTGGCTGGGCTAACAGTTTTCCCTCCCATCCACCCACCCTCACTGCACAGATGCCTGCCTTAATCAATCCCACCTAATTGCTTTTTCACTAATTGTCCGGCAAAGGAAGAGAAGACGAGGAAGAGTAAGGATCAATTCTTTAAAACTCCTAGATCTAGTATACTGACAATAATGTACAAAGGAAACTGTGTTCTTTCTAAACAATTAACAGACATTAACCGATAAATTAGCAATAATAAAATTTTAAATTTAAGGGATAAAAAGCTACTAGAGATGCTGTTAAAACCAGAACTTTAATTCTCTGAAAAAGTAATCCAACCATTTTATCTTTCTTTCTCACGTTATTCTACCAACACTTATGACAGAGTTTTACAAAGTGCCTGAAATACAGTAAGAACTTAATAAATCTTTCCGAATGAATAATTAATAGCAGGTACTAAAATAGTCAAGGAGTTATTTACTTGGTAAATATCCAAAGTATCTGCTCACCTGTTTCCATACAAGTCCAAAACATAGATATTTCCTTGATGGTCCCCAGCAATTAAAGAATCACCTGAGCTATCAAAAGCCACATTCAAAAATCGTAAAACTTTGGGCAGGTAGTCAGAAGTGTTGTGAATGATGTTCACTATAATTCTGTCAAAAAAAACAAAAACAAGAACCATTAAATTCTATGTCAAGCATTACCTGTTGTCATGAAAACCATGGATTTTGTAGTATGCATCACTAATGTTGAAGTTTTCTGCCTACCCCGTCTTCCCTCTCCTATTGCTGCGGCTCCTCTGCCTCTCCTAGAAGCAACCCTACAAGGATTTCTGAAAACTGTCCTGGAAGTTATTGTCAAAGTAGCTGCCATTCATTTATTTATCAAATAGCTGAAAACCCAGGGTGTCAGACACTGAACAAGCCGGGAGCTAAGAGTAGTTGATAGACAGGAGCCCTGCCCTCAGGAAGCTTTCAGTTTAGTAGTAAAGACAGACACTAAAAAATATAAACACACACAAGAAGAGATTTATAAACTGTGATTAAGTCATAGACAACAGGATATGATAAGAAAATGTATTTCTGATTGAGTAGTTGAATTGTTACATCAAGCAACAGACCCATGATAAAAACAATGAAGTAATTAGTGAAAAGTAGAGAGTTTTATATAAATCACAAGCTACCACATGTAAGAAAAAATTCAATTCGATATCCTAACTTTAAGATATCCTAATGAGATTTTGTTTTTGTGATTACAGAACGTCCCAAGTGTACCTGAGTTTTATTTTTAGGTATATTTGTCTAAAGCTATTATTTTTTCAGAGGAAGATCATGTACCATGTATCTGCTGAAAAGAAAACTGTTATAAAACTTGTAGCACAAATTAACTAACTCTTTAAAATAATATATGTGTTTATATTTGGGTCATGAAGACCAGAAAAGTCCCATTCTCTCCTGCAACAAGTTTTCAAATCATGAAATTTTTTATCTTAATTGACTTTCTACGAATTTGAATTTTAATATTTGAAACATCTGCCTCATTATCACTTCATTTAAAAAACACTACATTGAATTAAGTATATCAAACATTCTCTACAGCGTATCTAAAAATAAGGCTTTCAGACTCATTGGGTAAAACAGTAAAATTATTTTTATCTAGTCCCTGACAAAGATTCTTGGCTTGACCAGACTTTAGTCAGGCTCCCAAAGCTTCTCCTAGGCCCTTCTGTGCACTCCCTTATAAAATCTACTTTTAGCAAGAATGCTGCTTAGTCAGTTTAATCAGAACCCCCCTACCCTCAATACTACTTTCCTTGACATCAGATGGGTTCCTCATTCTCCACCATCTCCCAAGTGATGTCTGATCACCTTGGCCTGTCTTCAGCAGGAATCCTGTGAGGTGGATTTAGCCAGAACTCCCTTAACCCCAGATGTTTTCTCTTAGTAATTTTCCATCCAGCGACCCCCACCCTTCTCCTTGGCTATAGCTTCCCACTTGCCCAGGCTGTATTCAGGACTGAGCCCAGTTCTACCCTGTGGTCTTGTTTCCTCTGTTGCAACAGTCCTGAATACAGTCTGTTTTTACTTTAACTACTGTCCAGCTCTGGTTTTTGTTTGACATTCCCAAAGGGGGATGGGGGGGATAAATGTATTGAAATAATAAGTAACAACATCAAAATGTTCCCTGGCAATTAAGCTCAGACCAAGCAAATGACTTTTCCCTCCAGTCTTTTTTCTGTAACATTTATTATGTGTCTGGATTACATGATCACTGTTCAAAATATGGAAAATACAGAAAAACACTAATAATTTGATTATAACCCTATCATCATGATATAATCACATTTAATAGCAAAATTCTGTCCTGATTTTTCATATAAATCACACATGCAAATATTTTAAAACGGCTTTTCGATTGCTCACAATTTGCCTGATAGAGTTCCTCAGTCCTTAAACATAGTAAAAACATCAATATTTACTGAACACCAAGATGCATGAGACACTAATTCCCTAAGACAATCCTGCTGTTAAGTATGATTATTTTCACTTACGGCCTAAGAGATTAACCTGCCCAAGGTCACAGAGCTAGTGAGTGGACACTTACTTCAACTAAAGTGCATCTGACTCCGCAGTCAATGCTCCTTGCTTCTCTCAACACCGTAACAACGGGTTTTATTGAACAGAAAGAAAGCTATGTTTTAGTGGAAGAAACAAATGAGGATATTTGCACACAAACTCGTTTCTTTCATTTTTTGAATCTTGCATGTGTATCTAGATATTTTATAACGGCAAGAAAGAGAATTATTGTGGGTTGGCATAACTTTTACAACATTTAGAGAACGTGAGAAGTAAGGGTGCTATTTACATAAACTCCAAATTTGGAAATGAAAATCTCTACTGAAGTACCCCTATTCTAGATAAAATGTTTATTCAATGGAGTTGACGGGACAGCAGTACTGTTAGGGGACTGATAGCAACCAGAAACCAAAGAAACTAATGGTACAATGTGCAGCAGTGTGCTTTGGGCATGTGTAGTTGGCACTGATTTGTTGAGGAGCAAGCAAAGGATCAACAGAAAAATCACAAGAACAAGAAACACACTGCAATATGAGTGCAAGTGAGGCAGCAAGGTCCACGGGATCCGAAGGAATTAGAAGCAATAAGATTAATCTGTGTGCAGCAACTGGAACCAAGATGGCGCCACTTTGGGACAAAGGCTTCCATTAAAGTCACCCAGGAGCCTCAAACAGGACATATACCTGGGAACTGAATGAAAAGAAGAGTTGGGGAGGGAGGGATGAATGGGCAGGGCAACGGCAATTTTTAGGGCAGTGAAAATATTTGTATGAGACCGTAATGGTGGATGAGTCATTATACATTTGTCCAAACCTACAGAATGTAGAACACCAAGACTGAATCCTAACCTTAACTGTGAGAATTTGGGTAATAATGATGCCTTCATGCAGTTTCATCAATTGCAACAAATATCTAGTGGAGAATATTAATAAGGGGCAGGCTAGGCATGTGTGGGAGCAGGGGGTATAAGGGAAATCTCTGTACCTTCCTCTCAATTTTGCTGTGAACCTAAAACTGTCCTAAAGAAATAAAGTTTATCAAAAAAAAAAAAAAAACAAACAGCAGCAACTATAGCCTTACTAGAAAGAGTGCCCTACCTTGTAAACCGTAACCCCTTCCTCCACCACTATCACCACCATACACGTTAATACGTAAACTCCAAGAGAACCAAAAGTTTGTTTTGGTCCACAGCTGTCTCTCAGCGCTTAGAAGCTTGGCACATAGTAAGTGCTCATCAAATAGTCGATGAGCGAATGCTTGCCTGAATACAAACAATGATTCAAGGATGGATAAACTGCGGCATTTGGAAGGGAGAGAAGTGCATTGTTCCCCTCCCGCATCAGTTCCTCCTCCTGAGTTCTTTCCCAGCTGGAATAACTAACGAGTATTTACTGAGCATCAGCTGCGTGCCAGGAATACTACAGGGATTCTGTGTTAATTAAGGCAGGCAGTACTGGTACTCACCAGAAACTCAAATTCCCTGGCATAAACCAGGACCTCCCGCTCCACGTTGATCCTAATGAGACCCCGTCCCCAGGACTGGGAGGGGGGGGTCTCTAAGGATCATGAAACTCAGGGCACCTGGGTTGCTCGAGGTCACCCAACCCAGGTATCCGGGGCAGGATCAGAGCCAGGACCCGAACCTCCATCCGGCCCCCCGCACCCCTTCCCGAGATCCTCCCCAACAGTCCCTCCAACGCCTCGCCAAAGCCGGGGACCCGCCCCTCGCCGGCGGCCATCCCCCTCCGCAGCGCGCGCCTCCCGCCGCGGCCTTTACCCGTCCCGAGTGGCCGGGGATGGTTTGCGGTGCCATATCTTGCCGCTCTCCTTGTTGCCCAGGTTTATGCTCTGCATGTCGCAGTCCACGCGCGACCGCCGCCAGTCCAGCGGACAACCGTCCCGGCGCCTTTCCGGCACGCCCCGCGCTTCCTGCCCGGGAAACTTGAGCGCCAGCCGCAGCTGCCCGTATCCCCGCCGACCGTACCAAGAGCGCGCAGGCCGCCGATCGGACGGCGCTAAACCCCGCCCAGGCGACCCCTCCCGCTCAGGACAATGGAATCAGCCTACGACCTTCTCCCTTAGACTCCGCCCCCTTTCGCGGGCCGTTCTCCCCACCCCCACCCCCCCAAAACCTTCTGGGAATCGTAGTTTTCTGCAGGTGTAACCTGGAGCGCGGAATCGGCTTGGGATTTCTGCTTTCTGGGGGCCTCGCTGGGTTTTAGGCTTTCAACGGAAGCAATAAAAGTGATTTTTCCCCAGGGCCCCCAGATCCCGTTTCACGTTGCGTTTAGGGATTGAGGAGTTGTACAGACAACTAATAGAGAAGCAAGGACCCAAATGCATTGAGAATTGAAGGGTTCCTTTTATAGAACATTCGGGTTCAAAAAAGAACCTTGATGGAGTCCACTCTTCTTGACCTTTTCATCATCGTCATGAATGTTATTTTAATTCCGTAGTCTAACAAGAGGCTCCAGTATTATGGCGTCGGATCCACCAGTCATGCACCGGTAAAGCAATGTCATCAACAACCAGTTGCGTTGACGCCAGAGAAATTCTTTTTGGTAAATATTTACTTAGAACTTGTATAGTGCTTACTAGGTATCAAACACTCTTCTAAGTGCTTTAGGACTATTAACTCATTTAGGTTTTTTAATCCTCATAACAAACCTACAACATTGGTAATACTGTCACCTTCATCTTTAGTGCTTTATGAGGTAGTGTATTGGTTTGCTGAGGCTTTGTGCCACAAACTTGGTCGCTAAAACAACAGAAATTTATTCTCTCACAGTTCTGGAGGCCAGAGCCTGAATCAAAGTGTTGGCAGGCCACTCCCTCCAGAGGCCCTAGGGAAGATTACTTTGCCTTTTCCACCTTCTGGTGGTTGCTGGCTTCCTTGGCATGGAAGGAAGCACACATCACTCCATTCTCTGCCTGCAACTTCACCAAGCCTTGTCTTTTCCTCTAATCTCTGTCTCAAATCTCCCTTTGCTTTTCTCTTATAAGAACACCTGTCCTTGGATTTAGGGCCCACCTAGATAATCTAGGATAATCTCATTTCAAGATCCTTAACTTACTTACACCTGCAAAGACCCATTTTCCAAATAAGGTAACATTCACACGTTCTGGGCATTACTCCCTGGGTATATATTTCTGGGGTCCACCATTCAACCCACTACAGGTAGAAAAATGACTTTTTACAAAATTATGTGACCATGATATTTAAAAAGCGCAAACTCTAGCAGAAATACAAAACGCTCACAAAAATTTAGCAGTGTGGATTTTTTAACTTTTTTTTTTTTTTTTTTGCGGTACGCGGGCCTCTCACTGTTGTGGACTCTCCCGTTGCGAAGCACAGACTCCGGACGCGCAGGCTCAGCGGCCACGGCTCACGGGCCCAGCCGCTCCGCGGCATGTGGGATCTTCTCGGACCGAGGCACAAACCCGTGTCCCCTGCATCGGCAGGCGGACTCTCAACCACTGCGCCACCAGGGAAGCCCTGAATTTTTAAACTTTTTATATTGTTATCAAGGGGTAGCCCTGAGAGACAACTCTTAGTAACCCTTTGCAGAGGAGATTATTTTTTAATTTATTTTTATTTTTTTATATTTTTATTTTATTTTTATTTATTGGACTTGAGATGGTAATAAACTGTATGTATGAATGTTTGCATTATTATTCAGGAAATTTAAGGTGTTAAGCTTAAGGGCACCTAACTTGAAACAGGTTATTTCCCACACTTGTGTCTCACACAGGTAACCATACAACTTTTTATCAGTAGCAGAGACAAATCCGCTGAATGATTTCCTTAACTACTCTGGTTTAACCTGCCTGCAGCTCAGCTTGTATGGGTTGTCACAGCCTATGTGACCATCCTATTCAATTTCAGATACATTGGTAAAGAGGTTTCCATATTACAGATCTTCTGGACACCCACTTTTCACTTATCTTTGGATTTAGTTGGACCAGATCTGAAGGTCAGGCTGGCAACTGAAGAGATGTGCACCCATGGCTGCCAACCTCCCAATTTTTTCTCTTTTCTTTTTTTTTTCGGCCGCACCATGTGGCATGCAGGCTCAGTAGCCATGGCTCACGGGCCCAGCTACTCCGCGGCATATGGGATCCTCCCGGACCGGGGCACGAACCCGTGTCCCCTGCATCGGCAGGCAGACTCTCAACCACTGCGCCACCAGGGAAGCCCAGGTTTAACTTTTTAAGAAAGTATCAGTCATTTTCAAAGTAGTTGTCATTTTACATACCCACCGATACTGGATAGTGTAGGATAGTTTCAGATACTCCGTATCTATGATGAGTCTTTGTTATTATAGCCGTTCTAGGAGTGTGGTGGTACTTCATGGTGAGTTTATTTTGTGTGGGATCCTAGTTCCCCGACCAGGGATTGAACCCACACCCCCTGCAGTGGAAGCTCGGAGTCTTAGCTGCTGGACCACCAGGGAAGTCCCTTTCATAGTGATTTTAATTTCCATTTCTGGAATGACAAATGATGTTCAGTATCTTTTCATGGGATTTTTTGCCTTCTGCATATATCTGCTCAAATCTTTTGCCTGATTTATAATTGGGTTGTTTTCTTATTATTGAGTTTTGAGGATTCTGTATATGTTCTGGATATAGGCCTTTTATCATGTTTATGTTCTGCAAATATTTTCTCCTAGTCTTTGTCTTGTTTTTTCATCCTCTTGACCATGTCTTTGAATGCACAGAAACTATTAATATGGATGAAGTGTTGACCAAGTCAGTCACCGTGGAAGGAAACCAAACAGGCAACAGTTGGATGACAAAGGTCCGTTGACATATTGTGTAGGAAAGCTGACATTGCACAGGAAAGAGTTCTGTTTCATCAGTAAAACAGAAATGTGTGTCATGCTGCTAACTGACACAAACCCAGGCAATGTTTTCCGTTTCCTAGACAACTATTTGGCCCTGTAAGGAAAGGGGTGAGGAGGCCAAAGCCATTACAGGTGAACTATGACATAGTGCATGTCCCCCAACCTTTAAACATGAATCAGAACAGAAAAGGAAAATCAAAGGGTTGTGTTCCAAGTTGCTTAAATAAATATTCATGCCTAGGGGTTCTCATAAAACATACATGAAAGCAACCAAGGGTAGTATTTCATGTGGAATCAAAAGGATTTGACACCTACAGTTGAAATGGTACAGTATCAAAGCAGAGGGGAAAATGTGATGTTGATCTTGACAGGCAGCAAGATCAGTCCCACATACAGTGAGAAACAACTCACATAAACTAGGGTTTCTAAAAGGCCTCCTCCAGACTAAAGGAAGGAGGAGACCAGAGGGTGAAGCTCCCTCTTCCACGGCAGAGTGGGCAGTGGTTGCAAGTTTCTCATCTTTACAGCCCTTACGCGTGGCCAGGAGAGGAGTAGGACTTACAATTCTTGATCTGTATCTCGTCCAAAGCTGTCCTAAGAAGCAAGGACAGCCTAGAGCCACCTCTGCCTTAGCTGCAACTGCATAATATCCCATCTTATGGATGCAGCATAATTTAATAATTCCCCTATTTTGGGCAGTTGGGTTTAAAAAATTATATGCAAACATTATGCCAGAGAAATTAATATCTAAGTGTGTAATTGTAGGCACTGGTATAAGCCAGCTCAGGAAGCTTTTTTAGGGAAGCTTAAACCTTCCAAATTATGCTCTGCATGTAGTGGCCTATTCCAAAGGCCTCCCTGGGCAGAGGGCTGTGGAGTCAGAGAATGCTGGGAATATCTCCCATAGGACTGGATAACTATTCTTGATTCACAGGCTCCTAATAACTTTTGTGGGCTCAGAGGACAGACGATCCATCACGTGTGACAGGATACCAGTAAACCATGAGTAAAATGCCTCTAAGTGCTGTAGGGAGGAAGGCAAACTGATTGGGCTAAGCATTTGTTGTCCACTGAAGTATTCTAGGGCAGCGTGGCATCCTTCCTGCCCGCTCTGGGCAGTGTGTGGCGAGAGGCCACAGAGCCGAGTGAGGATGAACACTTTCGTGGCAGAGCAAAATCTTTGGAGATGGTCTTTGGGGGACACCAAGTCCACCGTCTCCCCAGATTGCCAGCATTCTGATTAAAGGCAACTTTCCTTTCTACCAAATTCTGCGAGTATTGATTTTTTTCAAGCAGCGAGCAGCCCGACCTGATTTGGTAACATTTTCATTGCCCTAAAAATCCTATGTGCTCCACCTATATTCATCCCTCCCCTCTCCCTAAGTATTTTTGTTACTTTCATTATATAGATGGTTTTGAAAACTACTGCAAGCAGCTATCCACGGGAGGAAAGAGAAAGATAAGATAGAGATGCACAGTGGGGCGGGCTCTTTCACCTATAGACCTTAGAAGGGTGTTGTCTTTGTTAGTGAAGTAGTGGGCTGGACGCTGGTTCCATCTGCTTGACCCTTCAGAGAATTCTATGCGAGGACGCAGATGTGGACAGGTGCGGGTTGGCATAGGTAACCACTTTTCACTTCGTTATTACACAGTTTCTTCTTTGGTCTTGCTTGCTTTTATTTTTTAATCCTATAGAAGCTCCTATTTGAATTTTGCATAAAATTAAAATTTTGCATAAAATGAAAACCTCTAAGTCATAAGTACTGTGAACATAGAGTCCTAATTTCAAGTATTCTGCCCTGTACTTCCCCCAAGTACATTGCACTTATTAGATCTTGTACCCTGACTAGTGGTTTGGAAAATGTGGGCAGCCTATGTGTAAAGGCATGGTACCCAGAATGCCTAAGTACATTGGCTCTAAAGCTTACGAGTACTATAACCTTGGGCAAAGTATTTAACTTCTCTGTGCCTTGATTTCTTCATCTGTAAGATCAGGCCAATAATAGTGCCAACCCCACAGAGTTGTGAAGGATTTAAAACAGCAGCTGACACATAGAAGTCGTCTCCTAGTTATTATTATTGCTATTATTTAAGCCCTTCTAGGGAGAGTACCAGTGATATGCAGATACATTTAACAACTGGCTGTCTGGACAAAAAACTCTGGTTTGTAGAATTTGGCAATTTCTGTGGTATAAATACTCCTACTATGGCCAATTTCAAGCTGTGAATGTGATGTCATTGAATGCAGAGTTGGAGAGAGATGAGCCGTAGCACACTATTATATAGTATGGTCACCATACAGATACAATAGACACAACCCCAAGAGCATGGATAATAGTAAAATGGATTAAAATAATTTAAAAAATGATATGTTTTGAGTATTACCTTTTAAAAAATATAATTTATTTCTACCTAAGTTAATATAATTTAATATTTAATAATTGACTCAGAAAATTCCTGAAAATTTAACAGTTTGCTCTTGTGAGCTAGCATGAACCTGCTCCAGCTCTGCACTGTTTCTTACTTTCATCAACTTAGACATTTGCTAATGTTTCAGCTGACTTGCTATGTAACACAGTACCTCAAAACTTATTGGCTTAAAACAAAGCTGATTTCCTGTTTTCCAGTCCTGTGAGTTGACTGGGCTCAGCTGAACAGTTCTTCTGTTCCACATGGTGTAGCCAAGATCACTCACGGTTGCATTCAGCCCAAGTTCATCTTGAACTGGAACATCCACAATGGCTTCTCATCTACCAGTGCATCTTTCCATGTGGCCTCTGGGCCTTCAGGAGTCTAGCCTGATCTTCTTTACATGGTACTGGCTCTCAAGAAAGGAATGTTCCAATAGGACAAGCCTGAATGTGTCAGTGTTTAACAAGCCTGCTTGTATCACCATGCCCGCTAATGTCCCATTGGCTAAAGGAGGTCACATGGTCAAGTCTAGACTCAATGTAGATGGGAATTACATATGTGCAGGAATCCTGAGAGATGTATTTTGTCATAGGCTACTAATATAATGGTTGACCACGGATGACATCAGGAAATCCCAGGGCACATTCGGAGGGAGTACACATAGGAATGAAGCTTCCTTTGAGGGGAGTTGAGAGTGTTGTCCTACCATACATGTGTGGGGTGTGCGTGCGTGCGCACGTGTGTGCGTGTGTGTAGGATGTATGGGGAATTGCAAATGGAGGAGGGGGAGTAGACAAGCACCACATATAACTCAGTGGTTCTCAACCAGCGGTGAGTTTGCCGCCAGAACCCCAGAGGACATTTGGCCACATCTGCAGACGTTCTTGGTTGTCATAACTGGTGAGGTTGTCATTTGCTGCCAATCACCCTTTGCACAGGGAAGCCCCTCACCAACAAATAACTGTCTAACCCAAAGTGTCAGCAGTGCCGAGGCTAAGAAACCCTGTGTGTAACCTCACAGCACCAATTTGGCTGTTTAGTATGTGCTCTCTCTTCCCAACACGTTTTCCCTACTGCCTCTGACAGCACATGCAAGATATAAAATTCTTTCCCAGCTCTCCAAATGCATGTTTAGCCTACTTGGATTGGCTTCAAACAAATGTGACAGATGTAGCCTTTCTGGATCCAGTGCCTTGCCAGGCAAGCATATGCATGTTTGCACATCACGTCTGCAAAATTCCACGACTGAAAGAGGTCACACCTCCAACTTCCAGGAAAATATCTCAAATGACTTTTCCCCCAAGTCTTCCGGCTCTCAGAAGCTCTTGATACCTCTCTTTGCTTGCTTCTCCAGGGAAGCTATTCTGTTCTATTCCTCATTATGCCAAGGTTACATTTGCCTTATCTGAGCAAAAGAATCCTCACTCATTAGTTCAGTAAATGTCAATGGAATGCATATTGCTGGCCAGGGCTATCCTGGGTGCTGGGGTGCAGCAGGGAATGAGACACAGTTGCCTTTGCATGGAGCTTGCCGTTCTAGTTGGGGAGACAGACAACAACTAAGGGAATAAATAAATGATATCATGTTAGGTAATGAAAAGTGAAGACAATTTTAAGCAGGGTAAAGGGATGAGAACAATGGGGGTGGGGTGATACTTTGATTAAGGGGTTTAGGGAAGGCACTGTTGAGGAGTGCTGTCTGATCAGGGAACTGGACGCTGAGCGGGAGGGAGACACAATGACAGGTTCCCCACAGTGTACTCATTGCACAGTGTGGGAGCTTAGTATTTGGTTCCCAGGGCTGCTGTCACCAAGTATCACAAATTGGGTGGCTTAAAACAACCCAGACATATATCCTCTATGTCTCCAGAGGCCAGAGGTCTGCAATCAAGGTTCTGGCAGAGTTGATTCCTTCTGGAGGCTCTACAGAGCATCTGTTCCCTGCCTCTCTCCTAACTCCTGGGGGTGGCTGGCAATCCTTGGTGTCCCTCGCTTTGTAAACGCATTACTCCAATCTCTGCTCTTGTCTTCACATGGCCTTCTCCCCTGTGTGTGTCTGTGTCTGTATTCTCTTTTTATAAGGAAACCAAGTCATTGCTAATCCAGTAGTTTAGCTCACCCTAATCTAGTCTAACCTCATTTTAACTTAATTACATCTGCAAAGACTCTATTGTCAAATAAGGTCATGGTCACAGGTACTGGGGGTTAGGACATTAATATATCTTTTGGGGGAATACAATTCAACCCATACCGTGATTGCTTTGGGTTATCACAATGACTAGGGGCACAACTGGCCTTTAGAACAGGGGGCAGGGATGCTAGGTAGGCATCTGTAGTGTATAAACTGGTCCCAAACCCTTTTGAATGTTACCAAGATATTCCTGTAAATGAAAACCCTGTTTGTAATAGTTAAACTAGAACTGAATTCTGTTTTACATGTATATAAACATAAAGGATATTTACAGGGATTTTACATGCACTAAATTTTCCTAGAATGCAACTACCGTACTCATTGAGGCAAGATTGTACTTATTTTCTTTCTTCTTTTTTAAAAATTGAAATATATTTGACATATAAAATGGTGTAAATTTAAGGTGTATGTACTTGTTCTTTCTAATGTATGTGTGGATGTATTCTTATTTCCTCTTCTTTATTACATGAAAAATGGCATTATATGTACTTATACTATTTTGCACTTTCTCTTTTTCACTTATCAAGGTATCCTGGATATCACTCCATATGGTTTTGTAGAGATCTTTCTTATTCTTTGTTTACAGCTGCATATTATCCTAATGTGTGAATGTATTATAGTTTATTCAATCTATCTTCTATGTATGGGCACTTAGGTTCTTTCCAATAGGTTGCAGTTACAAATAGCACAATAAATAACCTTGTATCTAAGTTTTTGTACAATTTTTTTTTGTACTGTTACAGGTTTATCTTCAGGTTGAATTACTAAAATTGACATTGTCAGATTAAAGGGTAAATGCATACGTTGTTTCTATTGTAATAAATTCCCTCCCTAGGGATACTAATTCTTGCCAGTCTGATAGGTGAGAAATAGTATCTGAGTATGGTTTTAAGTTGCATTTCTCTTATTATGAGAAAAGTTGAATATCTTTTAATATGTTTTTGGGTAATTTAATATATTTTTTGGTGAGTTATCTGTGTATTTTGTCCACTTTCTGTTGGGTTTTTGGTCTTTTTTCCCCTCAGATTTTACAAGTTCTTTATTTACATGGGGATATTAGTCTTTTATCTGTGATATACCTTGAAACTATTTTCTCCCACTTTACCTTTTGACTTTGTAACTTTTTTGTTCAGCAAACATTTTATTTTTACAAAGTTCAATTTATCTTTTTATTAATTATCTATGAACTTTGATGCCCTTTGTTACATTCAGAACTCTCCTGAGTTGTCCACCATTTTAGATAATCCTGTAACCAATGCCAATCCTGTAACCTATGTGGCTGGTGATGTTTGAGTTACAAATATAGTATGTGGGTATCTGTCTGCACTTGTAGTTCTTCACTCATCATGACTTTATGTGTAACTGCAAGCAGCAGACTATTTCATTCCACCTGCTGATGTAGTTGTGCCTGAACATTTATATGTTAAAATACATATTATAGTATAAATCAATTTTCTTTTATTTCTCATTTATACGATAATTAGGCACTATATTGATTTTATTGGAACTGTAATTTATAACTTATGATTTTCATTTTGGAATAGCAAATATTTGTTTTTTTAAAAAATAAATTTATTTATTTAATTTATTTATTTTTGGCTGCACTGGGTCTTCATTTCGGTGTGCAGGCTTTCTCTAGTTGCAGCGAGCAGGGGCTGCTTTTCGTTGCGATGCGTGGTCTTCACATTGCGGTGGCTTCTCTTGTTGTGGAGCACGGGCTCTAGGCGCGCAGGCTTCAGTAGTTGTGGCTCGTGGGCTGGCTCACGGGCTCAGTAGTTGTGGCTCGTGGGCTCTAGAGCACAGGCTTTGTAGCTGTGGCACACGGGCTTAGTTGCTCCGCAGCATGTGGGATCTTCCCAGACCAGGGATCGAACCCGTGTCCCCTGCATTGGCAGGCAGATTCTTAACCACTGCGCCACCAGGGAAGCCCCAAATATTTGTTTTAAAAAGTGTGCATTTTGGACTTCCATGATGGTGCAGTGGTGAAGCAGGGAGCAGGGAGACCACTTAGAAGTCTACTGCAAAAGTTCAGTCACTAAGGAATAGTTGGGATGGGGGGTAGCATAGTGGAGATGTTGCAAAGTGGTTGGATTGGGGATATATTTTGAAGTTGGAGAGGCCAGGATTTGCTCATGAAATTTCTTCCGTCTTGTGTGAAGAGTTATACAACCCAGCCTCCACCTGAAGGAGCTTATACTCTAGAGGAGACAGCTACACACACACACACACGTAATTATAAAACAGAGAGCTAAGTGCAATGATGGTGATTTGTGTAAGGTGTTCTAGGAGTATAGAGGAAGCGTGTGGAGCATTGACCTAGGATGGGGAGTCAGGGAAAGTTTCTAGAATGAATCATAATTCATCCATTCCACAAGTATTTCTTGAGCACCCATTATGTATCAGGCACAGATGTAAGCACTGGAGATACAAAAGTGAACAAAACAAAGTCTCCATCCTCGTGGAGCTCACATGCTAGAGGTCACAAGTCTGAGACCCTCTTCTTTTTTGGTGGAAGCAATCAGTACTTGTTGTATACGTAACATGACTCATTGGTGTTATTCAACTGTAGTCACAGGATTCTGGAAGGCCATTCCCTCAAGGCATCTGAATGTTTTCAGAGGGAAAGAAAAGGAAGAGGAGGGGAGAGTTTTGGCTGGAGTGGGAGGGAGGGAGGGCAGGTAGGGCTGGATTGACACCTTTAGAGTCAGACCCTAAATCTAAAAAGATGAAGGTACCTACTCCCGTCTGTAATTCAAAATCAGAAACAACAGATTATCTGATTGGGAGATTCTATCGATAGATAAATTCACTGAGGCCCTGCTTTGCTGGTGCCCTAAACCTGTTCATCATTTACCAGTGGCTGGTGAAGAGGACTGGCCATCTAGGTTATGGATAGGCTGAGAGCCAGAGCCTGTCCCTACATGGAAACCGGAATTTGATTGGGAACTCAGCTGGAGGTGCTGGGGATCTGATTCTTCTCCAATGCTATGCAGAGCTCAAGGGAAATGACCCTGTAGCCTAACTAAGATTTCTATGGGTGAAAAGCAGTATGACAATATACAGTAAGTGGGTAGATCCAGGTTTTGTTGGGCCTGAACTTTATACAATTTGAGGGGCCCTCTTGAAGAAAAAAAGAGTAAAATTATGAATACAAAATTAAGCGAAAGCCTTGGAAGAGCCGTGTGAGGGGTCCGGTAGCCTAATGTTGATTAGCTTTACAATCAGGTGATCTCCGGGAATAATAGTCATAAGGATGTTTGTATCCTTTCATCTCAGAATTCCACTCCTAGAAATCTGTTCCATAGAATTACTGAGAGGCAGTGTGGCACAGTAGTTAAGAGCAAGATAAAATGCAAGGTCCTTTCAGTAAACTACAAAGTCTTGTCCGATTCTTCCTTTCTCTCTCTGAACTTCTGCCCAACTCCCTCTCCACTCGGCCACACTGGTCTTCGTGCTGTACCGCCTCCGTTCCAGGCACCATCCCACTTCTGGGCTTTTGCTGGTCCTTCTACCTGAACTGCTGTTCCCCCAGATATCCACATTGTTTGTTCTTTCACCTCCTTAAGACCTTTACTCAAATATCTCCTGAGGTGAGGTCACAGTGAGGCCTTTCCTGACCAACCCAAATCTCTTTCTCTTTATTTTTTTTTCCTAGCATTTATCAACAGTTTTCTACTAAACTTCTTACTTTTACCCTTTTCAACTGTCTTTCTACATCCTGTAGGATGTAACCTCTAAGAGGACAGAATTATTTGTCAATTTGGTTTACAGCCGGATCCTCAATGCCTACAAGAGTACCCGGTACAATAACAAGCTCCTGTGGTCTGATTGTTGGTGTTTTTCCCAAATTCTCCCCAAAGTGCTGAAATCCTACTGCCCAATGTGATGGTATTAGGAGGTGGGGCCTTTTGTAGGCTCCACCCTCATGATGAGGTTAACACACTTATGAAAGAGACCTGGGAGAGCTCTCTTGCCCCTTCCACCAATGTGAGGATGTGATGGAGAAGTCTGCAACATGAAGAGGGCCTTCTCCAGAACCTGGCCCTGCTGGCACCCTGGTCTTGGACTTCCAGCCTCCAGAATTGTGAGAAATAAATTTCTGTTGCTTATAAGCCACCCAATCTATGGAACTTTGTTATAGCAGCTGGTTCAGAGTAAGACACAGGTATTTGACAAAAACCTTGTTGAAGGGCCGAATTAAAGAGCACCACCGGGCTTCCCTGGTGGCGCAGTGGTTGAGTCCGCCTGCCGATGCCGGGGACACGGATTCATGCCCCGGTCCGCGAAGATCCCACATGCCGCGGAGCAGCTGGGCCCGTGAGCCATGGCCGCTGAGCCTGCGCGTCTGGAGCCTGTGCTCCGCAACGGGAGAGGCTACAACAGTGAGAGGCCCAAGTACCGCAAAACAAAAAGAAAAAGAAAAAGAGCACCACCTTTGAATTCAGATAGACCTGGGTTTAAATCTTACCTATGCATCTGCTGGCAAGTGGCTTCACTTTTCTGAGGCTGTTTCTTCATGTATTTATTTATTTTTAAAATATGTTTTCCCTTCTATTCTTTATTTTTTTTAAGGTTTATTTTTATTATTATTTTTGGCCACGTTGGGTCTTTGTTGCTGTGCGGGCTCTCTCTAGTTGCGGCAAGCAGGGGCTACTCTTCGTTGCGGTGTGTGGCCTTTTCATTGTGGTGGCTTCTCTTGTTGCGGAGCACAGGCTCTAGGTGTGCAAGCTTCAGTAGTTGTGGCACGTGGGCTCAGTAGTTGTGGCACACAGGCTTAGTTGTTCCGCGGCATGTGGGATCTTCCCGGACCAGGGATTGAACCTGTGTCCCCTGCATTAGCAGGTGGATTCTCAACCACTGCACCACCAGGGAAGTCTCCTGTTTCTTCGTTTATAAATGGAAATAAAAGTACCTCATAGGGTGATGTGTTCTTGCAAAGACTAATGGATAAAGTGCCAAACTGTTAACACTCGGTAAATGTTAGCTATTAGTGAAAAAAACAGTTAGCTATTTTATACAAAGACGTATATGCATAAAGATTTTCAAATTGTCAACACACAAAATTAATCAATGCATAGGACAACCAGTACCTATGAGATGCTTTTGAGTTTATAAAAAGCCTTCATTATTTTCACGGAGGTACAGCAGAGTGGTTAAAAGATTGACTCAAGTCAGATAGACCTAGATGTGAGTCACCACTTACACTTATGTGACTTTGGATAAATTAATCTCTGTTTCTGTAATAATAGTACCTGCCTATGGGGGTTAGTGTAACCGAGCAGGACTCTATGAAGCCTTCCCAGAATAGACCTCCACCCATGTCCTCCGCCTACATTTTGTCTGTAGAAATAATTTAGTCAAAGAATAAATTTAATCAGAGAAGTGAGAAAATGCAGAAAGGAAAACAGTCAAGCAAGATAAAATAATAATACTTTAGCCATTAAACAAAGTTAGGGACCTTTATTTCTTCCCCAAGGACTATAGATAATATTCTGAGCCATGGCCTTTGAGCTGTTTTGCAGATACGGAAACCCCCAACCAGGTGGAAGAAGTTAACTGCATGCTGCCCACAGGCACGTAGACCCCAGACGGATTGGAACCAGAAAGTTGATGATGCTCACTCCTGATTACCTCACCACCAACCAATCAGAAGAATGTCCACCAGCTGACCACTCCCTGCTCCTTGAACACTATAAAACTCACTACCCTCTCCAGGGTGGGACACACAGTTCTGAGGGCAATAGCCTGCTGTGGTCCCGTTTGCCTGAAAGCAATAAAGCTATTCTTTTCAACTTCACCCAAAACTCTTATCTCTGCGTTTCTAGTGGCACCGGTGAACAGAGGCTGAGTTTCGGCAACATTAGTGTGAACATTAAGAGAGATGATGCCCAGGGACTTCCCTGGTGGCGGAGAGGTTAAGAATCTGCCTTCCAGTGCAGGGGACACGGGTTCGAGCCCTGGTCCGGGAAGATCCCACATACCGCGGAGCGTCTAAGTCCGTGCGCCACAACTACTGAGCCTGCGCCCTAGAGCCCTTGAGCCACAACTACTGAGCCCGCGTGCTGCAACTACTGAAGCCCGCGTGCCTAGAGCCCGTGCTTCGCAACAAGAGAAGCCACCGCACTGAGAAGCCCGCTCACCGCACCGAAGAATAGCCCCCGCTCACTGCAACTAGAAAAAGCCCATGTGCAGCAATGAAGACCCAACGCAGCGAAAAATAAATAAATAAATTTATTTATTTAAAAAAAAGAGAGAGAGAGAGAGAGATGATGCCCAGAAAGCACAAGCACAGAGCTTGGTAAACAGCAGGCTCTCAATTAAAACAAACAAACAACAACTTTGATGTAGGTGGCAGGTAATACTATTTTCCCATTTGGATAAGTCAGCTAAGAGGTTAATTACTTGCCCATGGTCACACAATCAGCAGAGGAAAGAGGCAGTACTGGAATCCAGGTTGATTCCTTTACAGTGTGTAGAAGGCTCTTTAGTACACACACACACACACACACACACACACACACACGTGCACTAATCAGAATAACAAATGGGAAATGCTTTATATGCTATTTGCTAATCCTCTTGTTTCCCAGCCCGGCGTGCCAAAATAAAAATAATTGCCCAGGCTTAGGACTACAAATATGGACTGCTTCTGCCAGGCATAACAGAGATAAATTATTATTCTTGCCATAGCTTCTTCATCTGCAAGATGGGGCTAACAAAACCGCCTACTAGTTAACATAAAGATTAATTACATCTTTGCAATGTGCTTTGGATTTCTTGAAGCTAGACGGCACTAACATGGCAGGCATCCCACTAGGATGGTGTTCCTATGTAACTGTTGTGACAGAAAGGTATTTAAATCATCAGTTCCCTGTCTGTCAGCATCACTCAGCAGCATAGTGCTGAGATCTATCACCAGGCAATAATGTGTTCTCCGTTGTTGGTCTCCCTCCAGTTTTTTTAAGTTCTTTTGTTTTGGAGAAACAATAGGAAATATATTTCAATTACAGCAGGAGAGACATTGTTGAGGTTATCTTTTCTACTTCTCAATCTTTCTGAAGATGTTGACATTGAACCTGTTCCTTTCTGAAGAAACCTCCTTTCTACATATTTTTAAAGTTAGCTTCAAAACACAAGTACATATAATTGGGATAAAATTTAAAAGGCACAAAAGGATATGCAATGAAACGCCTCCTTCCCACTCCTGTCTCCCAGCCTCTGAGTTTCCCTTCCCAAAGGTAACCACTGTTTCAAGCAAATACTGTGCGCATATTTTTGTGTGTGCCTTCTGTACAATTCATCTGTGTAATGGTGTAGCATGTGTCTTGTACTATTACTCTTGTGTTAATGCTGTATGTTATTAGAGATTATTCCATGTGGGGGGCATACAAAATTATTTTTTTCTAATAAAGTTTGTATAGTATTCAATTATATGGATAAAGTGTAGTTTATTTAATCAGTTTCTTATTGACAGATAATCGGCTATTTCTAGTCTTTTGCTATTTCAGAAAATGCAGCAATGATTATCCCTGCACATTAAAAAAAAAGTTTGAGTGTACCTAAAATTTAAATTCCTAGAAATGAATTTAAATATTGCCAAATTGCTTGCTGGAGGGGTACCATATATATTCTCATCAGTAATTCACGAGAGCGCCTGTTTCCCTCAAGCCTCCACATTTTTTCCTAGAACGTAGTCTGGTATCATTACCTGCATGTTTTTAAATGATGACTTGTGTTGATGACAGTAACACAGGAACTTTCTTACAAGCTAAGCGATTGAATTCTAGAGCACGCTATCTGGAGCACTGGGGAAGTCCTCTATTTAAGATAACTAAGAATTAAACACCTTTGTGTTTTATGCCCAGAATAGTTTATCACAATGTAGAGTGATTTTATAATAAAGAGAAATGGGAAAATCCTGAATGTCCATCTAGTCTGATGGTTCTCAAAGAATGGTCTGCAGATAACTTGCATCAGAATCACATGGTGGGTGGGGGAATGGCTTTTGAAAATGCCGATTTCTAGGACCACCTCGAGCTTATGAAACTTGAAATCTCTGGGGGATGGGCCAAGTTCTCACTGGTGACCCTTATACTCACTCTCATTTGGAAACACTGCTCTGTCATTAAGGTAGGACAATTTGAAGGCAGACAAGCACTCTTACCGTTTAACTTGTTTAAATTACAAAAGTGATAGGTACATTTTCATTTTAAACATTTCAAAAGGAGAAATAAGCACAAAGAGAATTGTAATAAGTATACTGCTTCAAGCACTAGACATGAATTTGTCTCTTGTACATCTTCACAACAATCCTATGAGTTACCTTCTCCCCACCCATTTTACAGATGAAGAGACTGAGACACAGAGAGATTATTTTATTTTATTTTTGGCTGCGTCATGCAGCGTGTGGGATCTTAGTTCCCCATCCAGGGATCGAACCCATACACCCTGCAGTGGGGGGCGCGGAGTCTTAACCACTGGACCCCCAGGGAAGTCCTGAGGTTTCATTTTAAAAACATGATATTGCTAATAAGTGGCATAGTCACAATTTAAACTTGTGTTTCTAAACCCTGAAGTTGAATTCCAGAGCACACACTCAGTGAATTCTAGAGTACAACCCAGAAATAAATACTGACAAACACTGGATGTATGTTGTTTTATCCTTGTTTTTTTTCTCACGCACCTTACTTATGATTTCATCAGAGAAACGTTATTTATCCCTCCACCTAAGGTAGATAACCCATTTTTTTCTCACTGTACCTTGGATACAATGAGTAGTAGGTAAAAGAAAATGGGTGGAGATGTAGAGAAGGAAACTTAGGCGAGATTTCTAAATATCTATTTATACAACGTACTAGATTTTCTTTTATATCAAAATTATCTTATAAGGTTGTACCAATTTACATTCCCACCAGCTTTGTACAGGTGAGACGTTTCTTCATATATTTACTATGCTTGATATTTCTTAGATCCCCGAATATTGTATAGTCTCATTAGACTATGGAATATTTAGTGCCTTTTTGTTCTGTAAAAAATGCTTTTGTTAATTAACATCAAGGACATGGTGCTAAGAAATGTTCTCCAAAATAACAGATTGGCAGAAACTTTGCCCTTTGAAATCAGTGTGGATGGAACACCCCATTCTTGCTGAAGGACCTGAGGCATACAGGTCATTTTGACACAGGATTTTAAATCCAGGTGCAAAGCTTTAGATAAGGAGTTTTCAGACCCAACATTCCACACTTACCTTTTTTTAAATCATAGGAGTACTGTATTTTTAAAAAATTTTATTTTTATTTATTTTTTATTTTTGGCTGCTTTTGCGTCTTTGTTGCTGCACGCGGGCTTTTCTCTGGTTGCGACAAGCAGGGGCTACTCTTCGTTGTAGTGTGCAGGCTTCTCATTGCGGTGGCTTCTCTTGTTGTGGAGCACGGGCTCTAGGCACGCGGGCTTCAGTAGTTGTGGCTTGTGGACCCTAGAGCGCAGGATCAGTAATTGTGGAACACGGGCTTAGTTGTTCCGCGGCATGTGGGGTCTTCCGGGACCAGGGCTCGAACCCGTGTCTCCTGCATTGGCAGGTGGATTCTTAACCACCGCGCCACCAGGGAAGCCCCACACTTATCTTGATTTTGAGATTTCTAGGGAAAGAGGACCCTGGGTCTGCTTTTCAGCTCAGGCTTAGGCCTGATGTTAACACTTTTACAGACAGCTCTGCTCTGTTTTGAGCCTATCAAAACACTGCTTCATTTAAATTATACCACAACTCTACCCTTCCTTATAATCCAATAATGACCCTATTCTCTTTAGTTTGGTGAGATGTTTCAGTTTCCTCTGGAGTGCAGTCTCCCTCCTAGCAAGTTAAGAAATCTAACCTTCTGGACTATAGGTGTGTTCCTAGTGGTCTCTACTGGATGGCCTCATCAGTCTGAAACTGTAGGCCCTTATATGATCAGGCCAATCAAGATGACTGTTCTCTTGTCTCTGTACATCCCCTGCTGGACCAGTACGTACGTACTTCACCTACACCCTACTCACATGACTGACCTTCCTACCCCATGACCCAGCTAGTGATTGTTCTAATCTTTAGATCAGAACATTTCCCCCAGGATAGTTTATCAAAGGGGCGGTGAGGGGAATGCTCCTCCAATAGTTTCCCTGGTAACCGATAACCCAAGCTGAAGTCAATTCCCCCTATAACTGGTAACCTCTCTCTCCCCCAGGTACCAAAGACTGCTGCCATATCCTGCCCACTGTCTGCCACACATGGTGAGGTGTCGCTCCAGGACCTTGCTTCAGATGTGTAAGCTCCCCCTATCCATTAAACCTTTGATGTCTCTGTGGCTGACTCTGGGGTCTTTCTTTGGTCTTGAAGCTGGGCAAGTGCAGGGCTTGCAGGCCTGCAGGGTGCAGCCCAACAGTCCTATATCTAAAGACAACAGGAAAAGTTCTACTCTGTATCCTTCGATAGATTCTTTTAAAAACAAGAGGGATTTTCGTCTGCTTGTAATTTAGGTCCTACCCAACAAACTAGATTAAGAGTCATGATCATTTCTGCTTTCAGTTCCTCCAAATTGCAAGCCAGTTGGAGTTGTTGACTGAAGAAAAATCACATAACCTAAAAGTTGTGAGCTAAATTTTATTTGAGGAATTTACTGAGGACTATAGCCCAGGACATAGCCTCTCAGATAGCTCTGAGGAACTGCTCCAAAGAGGTAAGGGAGAAGCCAAGATATATAGGAGTTTTTGCTGAAACAAACAAAAAAACCATGTAGTCAAATGTCAAAAGATTACTGCTAATTGGAAAAATCAGACATCTCAAGGTAATGATTTTAGTGCTTTTCTTTGTGTGGGAAGGTGCAATAATCTGGCTCATTGAAATTATTCCTTAGATATGCACCTTAACTATTTAGGGCCAGTATCCTGTTTTTCTCCACCCTGAATTCTCCTCAGGGCACACCATCTGGGTGGCTGCAGTGGCTAAGGGCCTGATGGCAGGCAACATTCCCTGTTTACTGGAATAGAAGTCAACATTCTTTGTTTACTGAAATGGCAGGCAACATTTTGTGTGTGCAGTGTCTGTTTTCTCTGTGTGGAAAACTCTCCAGATCTCTGTGTGTGTGTGTGTGTGTGTGCTCAGCTCAAAGATCACCTCCTCCAGCTTCTCCCTTACCTTTCTCATCGAAAGCGGCCATCTCTCCCCACACTTCTGCACTCCCACTCCATCACTCTATCCCCACTATCCTAACTTATCTTCCTTATTTTTCTTACCACTCTCTTGAAATTATCTTATTCAATTATTTGTTCATTACCTCCCTACCTTTGTATGGAAGCTCCAGGAGAGAAGGTACCACAACAGCTCTGATAGCTGCAGCACCTCCAGAGTCTAAAACCCTATCTCGCACTTACTAAGCCCTCAATAAACATTTGTGGAAAGGATGGACAATTGAGGGGCTACATTGTACTTTATTTTCCTCCTTCCCCTTTAAACACCCTCCAAGTGGAACCACCTGGGCTATAAATCCGGCAGGAACTGGGTAGAGGGCGTTCAGCCTCGCTATTGGCTGGAGTATCTGTCGTTGCTCCTGGCAACCACTGTTCCCCACCAGTCGTGAGGTCGGCCCCTCCTGGACCCGTCCCTCGCCCTCCCGCCTTCGAACCACCGAGCTTCTGCCCAGTGGTAAAAACGGTGCTCGCCCTTTAAGCGGCGGGACTTCTGGTTAACGTCGTCGGCGGCCGCCGGAAGGGGAAGTTTCGCTGCCGAATTCTCCCTCGCTCGTCCGAATTCGGTGGCGCCACGTCTGCCGGTCTCCGCGTTCTGCAACGGGGCTGGGGCGGCTTCCGCCTCGACACCTCCCACTTGCCCAGCGGACCGCGTCGTGAGGGGGCCGGGACAGGAGTCGGGCGGCTTTGCACATCCCGGCCACCGAAGAGGCGAAGATGTCGGACATCGGGGACTGGTTCAGGAGCATCCCGGCCATCACGCGCTATTGGTTCGCCGCCACCGTCGCGGTGCCCTTAGTCGGCAAACTCGGTCTCATCAGCCCGGCCTATTTCTTCCTCTGGCCCGAAGCCTTTCTCTATCGCTTCCAGGTACTGACCGGCGACTGGGGAAGTGGAGACTACAGGCCCCAGGTGGCCCCGCAGCGGCGGAGCGTAGACCGGCTGGTTGCGGACGCGCGGTGCCTGGTGGGACTTGTAGTGCGGTGGCTCCAGCGGTTTAGGGCGGGGTCCTGTGGCCAGGGGGTAGGGTGGAGGCCAAGGGGTTTGAGCGTGGGCCTGGGTAGCTGGAGACGTGGAGGGAGACAACACGGTTTGGCCCGGTGGGAAGGGATTGATTTCGTCCTTCCATTAAAATTGTGCTCCCCACCCTCTACTCAGAGAAGGCGGCAGTGGGAAGGTAAGTCTGATAGTTGTCAATCTATTGGACGCCAGTGAGTAGCAACCTGGGGCCACCTGGAGTAGCTGCCCTCTGACCTCCCTCTGCCACCCACGTGGATGGCATGTGGACGTCGCCTTGCTCAACTACCAGCTGAGTTCTTTTTATGTTAATGGAGTTTCTTCCCAGTAGGAGTGATTTGAAGCCCGAGGTGCAAAGAGTGAGTTTATTTATGTGCATCCCAGATCCTGATCTAGTATCTTGCAGGTAGTAGTTGTATTTATGAAGGAGTGAGTAAAGAGTAAATTGCTCCTGAAATGGAAGTCCTTATTTTTTGAGGCATGAAGGAAACAGCCCAGAGTAACATTCCTGGCAAGAGAATATTAGTTTTCTGGAGGTTATCTTTATTCACTGGATTCTGTGATTTAAATCTTTAATCAGTGGCAGGTCGGATACTAAGATCTGACATTAATTTCGACACGTTGTTTGGACTGTGGGTAACACACTCTTGTCTTCTCTCTCCTCACTGGCTGTTTCTTAGTTTTCTTTGCTGGTTCCCCACCTTCCTGATCCTTAAATATTGTGATGTACCCCAGGACCTCTTTTCCATATTCTCCCTAGCTGTGGGTGATCTCATGTAGCTTCATGGCTTTATATAATTTCTACAAACTGAAGATTCTCAAATACAAATATACATATTTTCAGTCCAGATCTATCTCACTTCCAGACTTGTATACTTGAAATTACCACTTAGATGACTAATAGACATCTCAGACGTAATGTGTCCAAAACAATACCCTTTTCCCTAGAAGTAAATAGCAATTCCATTATTACAGGAGCTCAACCTAAAAGTCATGGACTCATCCTTGACTTCTTATTTCACATCCCACAGTCTGTTAGCAAATTCTGTTTATTTTAGACAGATGTCCAGAATGCAATCCCTTTTCATTCTCTACTGCAAGCCATTATCGTAGCAGCCTTGTTCCTTTCAATCTTTTCTCTAGACAGCTAGAGTGACCCTTTTAAAACATAAATCACATCCTGGCAGCCTTCTGCCCAGAACCTTTTAATGTCTTCTCAACTGGATGAGTAAAGCTCAAGTCCTTTCAGTGGCCTGCAAGGCCCCTACTGCCTCTCTGACCTCATCTCCTACTACTTTCCACCTTGTATATTAGGCTCCACAGTGGAATCCTTTCTGTTTCTTCAGCACCTAACTCCATCCCTGCTCAGGCCCTTTGCACATGTTATTTCTCTGCTTGAGGACGATAACCGTGGTTTATCTCATTACCTCCTTCAAGTCTGCCCAAATGCCACCTTATTGGCAAGGCCTTATTTGATTGCCCCATGTAAAATAGTACCTCTCCTTCACTCTGTCTCCCTTATCCTTAATTTTTCTTGGTTACATATCACCCCTTGATGTTTGTTAGCCTGCTTCCCTTCAGAGAATAAAGCTCCATGAGAGCCGCTTGTCTGTTTACCACTGTCTTTGTTACCTAGATTAGTGTTTGGCATATAGCAGGTGCTTATATATGGGTTGAATGCATGGAAATAATTGGGTACTTGCCGGTGCTGGGCACTAGGGGTACAATAATGAATAGTACAGAAGAAGTCCCAGCTCACATGAAGAAAATAAGAGAGGGGTGTGTGACGGAGAGTGACTTTGATGAAGTGTTCCAGAAAGGCCTCAGAGAAGGTATTTGAACTGAAATCTGAATGGCGAGGAGCCAGCTTTGGGAAGATCTGGCTCTGGGGACAATCTTCCAAGAAGAAGGAGTAATAAGGGAAAGGCTTAGAGGCAGGAATTGGAAACAGAAAGAAGACTGGATGGTTAGTACAGAGTCAGCTGTAGGGACGGGGATTGGTAGTTGAGGACAGAGAGATAGCCAGGGGTGAGTGCAATAAAGTGAAAGAGGAAAGGTAGGCTGGGGCTAGACTGTGTAGGGCTTTGTGGTTTGAACTTTAATTTGAAGGCACTAGAAAGGCTTCAGAGCCTTTTGAACAAAGGACTGAAAAATTGCCTTGGCTTCTCTGTGGGATGGACTTGGTATGTGAATGGGGGAAAGGGTGGGCTAGGTAACAGGATCAGAGAGGTGAGTCAAGTTAGAGGGCAAGAGAGATGGTGGTTTGGACCAGAGTGGCTGTGAAGATGGAAGTGGATAGATTTGGGAGTTGGAGTAGACTACACTGCAGCTTAATGGATGTGAAGGGGCAGGACTTGAAGATGTCACTGTTTTCACAGGAGCAATGGAGTGCCTGGTGCAGCTCTTTTCTGAGATTGGGAATGTTTAGGGAGGCTTAGGTTTGGGGGTGGAGAAAGGTATCAATAAAGAGTTATATTTTGACCATATTAAGCCTAGAGAGGCTTTTTAGGCATCCAGGTGGAGAAGTTAAGCAGGCAGTTGAGTATTAGAATATGATCTGGGTGTGCGGCCAGAATGGCAGACTCTTTTCTATTTGCTTTGGTAAAATACTTGTTGCAGTGAATGTTGTGCACTTTGTGCCCTGTGGCATGTTAGGTAATGCGGCGCCTGAGGAGCAGTGGTCGTAAATGATTGTAAATCGTCAGTGGTCATCAATGAGAAGGTCCTGGTCAAAACTGGCTCTTTGGCCCTCCTTGCAAAATCTTGCTTGTTTCTGTAGTCAGCTTAGTAAAAGTAAGTCTTTCTAATAGCCTACATGTGTATAATATTAAATGTGGTGAACTGATTAGAAAGGTCATCATTCATGTCACACCTTCCATAATGTTCCCATCTTCCTTGCATTGTTTCTTGTGGGCTTGTTATCCTGAAACGGGGGAGAAGCTGCCGGTAGAAGGCAGGGCTTGTTATCCTGAAACGGGGGAGAAGCTGCTGGTAGAAGGCAGGACAGTGTGCTCACTGCCCTGGTGTGGAGAGACCAGTATCTATACTTTCTTTCTGCTACTCTGACTCCTACTCTTTCTGGACAGGTTTAGCTTTCAGACCCACCTGGAAGAACTCATTTGCAAATGCAGTTAAAGGAAAAACTGCATCTGAGAGGCTGATGGGTGAGGACACACAGCCTGTGGTGTGCTTTCTGCTAGAGGCTCCTCTTTTCCTTAAAAGCTGCATCTTTGGACAACTTGGAAATGCTCAATTTAGAATTGTGGATTCATGCTGGAAGTGACAAAAGTTACTTTTCCTCCTTATCTGTGGGTTTCCTCTGAGTAGCTTGTTGGTTTGGAACTCTAAAGTTTAAAATGTTATTTCCTTAGTTTGGGTAAGTGGAAAGGCGTAGGTGTATGTTAAGACTCACTCCACTGTTGCCTAAAGTTCCTCATCTCTTACATTTAAGACTCGTTGATCAGATAGTACACAGTGATGAAATGCCTCCATATTGGTCCCTGATTAACGAGAAGAGAGGCTGCACTTTGCTGCTGCCCTTGTGGTTTCTGAGATTATGTCTCCCAGCGCTGCCCACACGGGAGATTTCATTTCTTTGGACAAAATAACATCACTGCCTTACATCTGTGTTGGGCTTCTCCATATGATACCTCACTTAACCCCCATAAACATCCGGAGGTCAGCGTTACCCGGCAGCCGCAGTTTCAGTTTCTATTTTGGTGAGTTCAAGATAGTTCTAAGCGCTCTTGTTTCACTCTTTTGCATCCTATCTACCCAAACACATAGTTAAGTGTTTAACGAAACATTCTTGAGGGTGATTTCTTTCAAACCAGTCGTAGCAAATTATTGTTCCTTTTCTATTAGAGTAGAAAGACTGTGGGATTTCAAGTAGTTGAGTCATGGTCTCCAGGCCTGGCTTAGCCCCCTTGCAAGCTGTATGCCCTCAGGCAAGCTGTTTATCCTTTCTGAGCCTCAATTTCCCCACCTAAAAGTGGGGAGAATTTAATACCATATTAACTCTGTTCTAAGAGTTAACTGTGTTGTAACTCCATTGGTTATAAGATGCTCCTTTAATTTAATACAATTTTTTGGAAGGGGAGGAGAGTACAGATTACATTAAATGAATATATTGATGGTAAGGCACGTCCGAATTTCAGGAACATGAAAATGAGTATCTTCAAATTGAGGAGAAATGTTACCCACTTCATGCCTCTATTATATAAAAACATAAAAAATGTAAGGTGTCCAGTAAATAATCTGGTAGATAATCTATTAAAAAAATAGTGCCTATTTTTACTTATTAGTCAATAATAATTCCTGCCATTGCTGCCTTCTCTCCTTGGGCAGTAATATTCTAATTTTAATTTGTAATTGAAATTAAAACATAACTGCTGGATTATTATCCTTCTTTTTGTCCTGACTAGAAATGGGAAGATATGTACTCTCAATTTCTCTAATTTGTTTCCGGGAACAAAAAGAAATAGCACCAACCAAGTCTGTGACCAGGCCTGGTGCTTATATTTGCCAAGCTTTTGCTCATGTTCTCACATTTAGCCTGATGACAGCAGCCCTAGCAGACTCATCTGAGTGTGTTGGGAAAGAGAGTCATATAGACCCGTAACTGTAAGGGGAATGAACTTGGTCTGTGGGCTGAGCATAGAAGTAGCCTCAGGGTTTGGATTTAGAACTTTATGGCAAGTGTTCTGGTATGTACAGCTTTAAAATCTTTCCTTTGCAATCCTGTCCACATAAGACAGCTCTGCTGTGGTCTGTAGCTAAGGGTGAGCTCATAGCTTCATTTTTAAACTTTTTGTTGAGTTGCAGTATACAAGCAGGAAAGTGTATGTATTATATATTTATAGCTTGTTGAATTTTCAGAAATTGAACATCAGTATATAACCAGCCACCAGATCAGGACACAGCCAGCATCCCCAAAACCTTCCTACTGCTCCCTTCTGGTCACTACCCACTGCAAGGGTAACTACTGTCTTGACTTTTAATACCATAGATGGTTTTTGCCAGTTTTCTTACTGTTCTATAAATGAAATTGTACAATATGTATTTTTTTGTGTCTAGCCTCTTTTCAACAGTTTGAGAGTCACCCACATTGTTGCATGTGGTTATAGATTGCTCATCCTTATATTGTTCCCTTGTGTGAACAGACCACCATTTATTTACCCTTTCTGCTGGTAACGGGCTTTTTGGGTAGCTCTAGTTTTGGCTAGAATGCGTAGTGCTGCTGTGAACATTCTGGAACACGTCTTGGTGAACATAGGTATGCATACGTACCTAGGAGTAGAATTGATGGCTCCTAATAGCTGGTTTAACGTCCTCAGTTGAGACTGAGTGCCTTTCATTTGATTTTCTTGCCTGTCTAGTGTCCCCCCAGCCCCACCCCCAGGCTCCTCTCCCCCACACCGCCACCTCCTGCCAAAAAAAAAAAAAAGAGAGAGAAAAGCCAGAGTTTGCTAACATCAGCATTTGGCACATGGGTGCTCTTCATTCTTACTTGCTTGATGACCCAGGCAGACTTTCTTTAACTCCAAATCAACCAGTCTGTATTGTTGCAGAAAAATCTTTGTTTTTGATAGTTAAAAAAACCTGCCCTAGACTCTGGGTGGCGTTTGTAATAATTTCAGTAGCACATTGTTTGGGAGGTTTTTGTTGAAGGATGGTTGAACTAAACACTCAACAGAAGTTGTCGGACTAGCAGCTGACGACGAGCAGTGTCTGATGTTTCTTTGAAGGCCTCTACGCCAGGGAGTACGTGGGCTTCTTGCTCTTGTTAAGTGAGGAACTCTGGGAGGGTTACCTCAACTCTAATGAGGGCCCAGCTTTCCTCGTGAAAAGGTGGGTGATTATGCTTCCGGCCTTGGGATTGCTGTGGGGTTAAAGTGAGATGCTTGCCTGCAAGTCCCAGGCTCTTTGCACTGCCCCTGGCTGCTTCTTACGGGTCAGTGCAGGCTTTCTAAGCTCGAAAGGTGCCTTCACCACTCCCAGCCCTGAAAATAAAGCCATTTCCTTATCGTAACTATCTACATATCAGAGGAGAGGAGGGGATTTAGTTGGTTACCTTCAAGGGGAATTTCAGGAATATATTACACTGTGTCCCTCTGAAGAGACGAGCTATCTCCTGGTGTTTTCAGATTATAATTTTAAAGTGATGTAAAAATAATACTAAGTCCCTTAGATCGGTGAGAGCAAGTATACCTCAAGGGTAAGTATAATGAACTGGGAAAAGAAGTGTGCGGTATTTTGACAGACACTGATTTCCAAAGCACAGGTGCACACAGTGGCTAAAAATAGCATCATGGCATCAAGTGTTAGTGAAAAATGTAGTCAGAAAACCCCTGAGGTTTCTTTTCCAAAATCAGGCCTGGAGTAACTTAGAGGAATCCAGGGGGAGTTTAAAATGTGAATTTGTAAAAACCAGGTCAGCACGTGTCTCCTAAAAGATTGTAATAATTGTATGCCCACACAAATTTTTTTACAAAGCACCTTCTTAATCTGCTTTCTTAATTCCAACCTTTTACAAAATCTGTGAGATGAGGAAGGCGGCAGTCAAAGGACAGATGTTACTGGGTAGATGAAGATGCAAACTCACAGGTCCAGACTTTTCCAAGGCCCCGAGCCAAGGCCACAGCTTGCTTGCTTCTGGCCTTTTACCCCCAATGCTTTTTTTTTAAGCGGGGAGAGTGAATTTGTGAGCTTACGCTCAGTTCATTTCAGGATTATACAAGTAGTATAGTAGTACTAAAAATTTTTACTGATTTTTATTATATCTCATAGTAATGATGTCACTTGTGAGAGGCATTGTAAAATAGGGGCTTATTAGTATTACAAACTCTGGAGTCAGGCTGTCTGGGACAGAATTCTAGCTCAGCCACTTACTGGCTATTACTTGGCCTTTCTCATTCTGCCTCCTCATCTCTACAATCTGCCCCCTGAGTTAGGACATGTAAATGAGCATAATAGTGCACTATTTTTTTTTTAAACCATTAACCAAAATGGAGCAAGTATTAGTATATCACTCCTCTTTTACAAATGGGAATTGAGACTCAGGGCTGCTGACTTGTAAGCCCCTACTGAAGTCTCTGTCTTCTCAAATCCTTTCCGGTGCTCTTTCCATCAGACTCAACTGTTTCTGAGATAAAATTGTGAATAAACCAAAATGAATTTTACCCTATTTTGTTTTACTGGTTTAGTTCAAGGTTGTTGGAAGTGACTTTTGGGGTATGTGAAGTGCATTCTCCTCCACAGGGAGTTAAGCTCTGAGGGTTACAGTTCTGTACTTGGAGAACCTGACTTGTCAGCTGTGCCTGGCCAGCCCCACAGCTAATGCCCTGCATTCTAGCCACACCCAAATCGTGAGCAATACCCATTCATTATTGTGCTCTTGCAGTTCTTTGGGACTTTGTACTCATTTTTCCAAGACCAAAAGTTCCCCTTCCTGTACCTACTCTTGCTTCTTTGGACAGACTCCCCATTATCGAGACCTCCTTGATGTAGGGACCATATCTTTCACACTCATGCAATAAGACACACAGCTCTCAAGACAAAAGCCGGCATTATGTGGGCATTTCCAAGTCTGGGAAGGCCATCTTCTTCAACCTCTATAACTTAACATTATTCTGGAGGTGTTAGCCAGTAAATTAGGCAAGAAGAAGATACAAAATTTTATTTACAGATAGAGTTGTATACTTGGAAAGTGCAAGAGGCTGAGTTTTCAAATATCACAAACAATTAGATAATTCAGCTTTGGTGGTTGAGTATAAAAAAGATAGAAATCGAAAGCTCAATAGAAAGGTATGAAAGACTTCTTTCTGGCTGGAAACTGTCTTTATCACATTGAAATAAGAACGGTGTTGGTTCTCGTTCATTTAGAAAAGTAATATGGAGACTAGCCAAGAAGATTGTAACATATGTGGAAGAAAAACAGGAGGGGGATTATTTAATTATATAACTTTGCCAGATAAGAAAATACGTTATAAAACTAGAAATTAAAATAGCTTGGTATTGGTATCGGCATTCGATTCCAAACAGGATAGTCTAAAAGTAGACTTTCCTATAAAAGGGAATCAGTATATGATGAAAGTAGTTTTTCAAATCAATGGAGAGAAGATGGGTCACTCTGTAAATAGTATTGGGAAAACTAGTGACCGTCTAGAAAAATAAGTTGACTCTCTTTCTCACTTCTTACATAAACCACAGTACAACTGGGAGCACTGTTGTATTCTTGGAGGGGAGAAGTACTTGTAAACGTGATACATGATGGATACATTTGCCTACATAAAAATTAAACTTTTACATTTCATTTTATATGGCAAAAATACCACAAAAGCATAAGACTAATGACAGACCAGAAAATAATTGCAACAATGAGAAAGGGCAATTTCCATAATGTGTAAAGAAATGCAAATTGAGTAGAAAAATGAAGAAAGAAAATGCTAAAGCTTTAGAAACATGATTGGTGACTGTGAAATACACTAAATGGTGAAGCTGTGGAGAGAAGACAGACATTAATCTCCATTTTAGGAGGAAGTATAAATCGGTTAAACATTTTTGTAGGCAGTTGGCAATATCTGCTGAAATTAAATGCAAATGTTTGATCTAGCAGGTTGACTCACAGGAATTTATCCTATATGTACATGTATAAAGAGGATATTCATTGTAGCATTGTAATAGTTTCAGTGAAGTTTGGACATCCACACAGAAGGAATATCGTGAAGCCTATAAAAATATTTTTTCAAGGGAGTGAAACAAGGTATAGAACAGTGCAAGGTAAGTTAGGATGAAAAGGGAGGAATAATAGTAATAGAAATGATTGTTTCTCGAAAGAAGTACAATAAATGGATCCGTTCTTGCTGGAAAAGGAGCTGGGAGACTGAGGGTCAGGAGGGAGGCTTACTTCTCACTGTAGACCTTCTGCAGTTTTTTGGGGGGAAGGGAATATTTTTAAGTTATGTATCCATATTGCCTAAATAGCACATTGATTTGAATGGAAAGTTCCTGTTTTACTTCTGTCTTTTGAATATGACATTATTTTGACAAGGTTTGTCATCCCAGTGTATTCTTTTCCTAAATAGAGATAATTACTATACTGTTGGAAATTATCTTCATAAATCTTTTTTCTTTTTCTTTTTTTTTTCCCACTGTAGTTGATTTACAATGTTTCAGGTGTACAGCAAAGTGATTCAGTTATACTGTAATTCGTTTTTGATAGGCATAACTATAAGCCTGATCTCAGTAAAGATTAACCATATATGTCTTTAGTATTGATTTTTTTCAACTTGTTTAGAAATATTTATTGTTTATTTTATGATGCCATCTCATTCCATTGACTTGCACATCAAAGTCATTGTAGCTAATATGAACTTTTCTTCAGTTTTCTTGAGTTATATTGGTGATGTCCATTTGGTAGCTCTCATCACTGAGGAGAATGTTTTTCAAGGGTTAATTTTGTTTAGTTAAAAGAAAAACAAGCAAACAAACACCCATCTTAGAGAAACTAACAGCCGTGTTTATTTTGATCTGGACAGATTTGGAGGCCGATTACTGCCACCTTTTACTTCCCTGTGGGTCCAGGAACTGGATTTCTTTATTTGGTCAATTTATATTTCTTATATCAGTACTCTGCACGACTCGAAACAGGTATGTTATCTGTGGTTGTTTTAAGTATTGTTTCTGTCTAATTTACTAATCCATGTATTTACTTATTGGAGGAATTTTGAGGGCAGGTGGCATATATAAAGAAATTACATAATGGTGTAAATGCACAGTAAGTAGTGACTGTGCCAGGAGTCTACTAGGCGCTTAGATTATTCATTTTTTAATCCTCACAGCATCATCATGAGATGTAAGCAGCAGTGTCACCATTTTATAGGTGAAAAAAATACAAGAGCAGAGGTTTACACATCTTGTCCATCTCCTGTGTGTGCCTCTCACTTCATGTGACGTCTCCCTCATTTCTGTCACACAGCAGTCCCTGTTCTTTAAAGCACAATTGGACTGAAGTGTATATATCTCCTAAATTGGGGTTGAAAAACACTACTTTATGCAAGTAAAAGCCTAGACTTAGTCTCTGTAATTGAAACATGCAACTTTAAAAAAAAATTTTTTTAATAAATAAATTTATTTATTTAGTTTTGTTTGCATTGGGTCTTCGTTGCTGCGCGTGGGCTTTCTTTAGTTGCGGTGAGCGGGGGCTACTCTTCGTTGAGGTGTGCGGGCTTCTCATTGTGGCGGCTTCTCTTGTTGCGGAGCATGGGCTCTAGGTGCGCGGGCCTCAGTAGATGTGGCACACAGGCTCAGTAGTTGTGTCTCGTGGGCTCTAGAGCACAGGCTCAGTGGTTGTGGTGCACAGGCTTAGTTGATCTGTGGCATGTGGGATCTTCCTGGACGAGGGATCGAACCTGTGTCCCCTGCATTAGCAGGCAGATTTTTAACCACTGCGCCACCAGGGGAGTCCCTCTTTTTTTTTTTTTAATTATTATTCACGGTGTTAGAGCGTTTATACTCAATATGAAGCACTCAACTTTTAAAAAATATATAGCCAGGATTTTAATAGCATGGTAGTTTTTCAGATATGACTACCTATATGGATAAGCTATAAAATTCTTTTCTTAAAACTTTCTTACTGAATTGTTATTTATTTTCTACAATACCTTATATGCTTTTCTGAGTTACTTATACTGAGAAGCAATAACTCGATAGACTGCTGTGTCAAAATATAATTTGGCAAAGCCTAAATGATTTTGAAAATGTGGTCTAACTTCAGAGACTAGAAACCTGATGGCTGTTAGCTCAGGATAGAAAATTCTGAGCTACCCTTAAATCTAAGTCAGTGCTCATATGCTTGAGAATTGTGAATCAGTCTCACAACTGCAGGGATATAGAAGGTTGGACATTCGGTGTCAAATATCATTTTTCCTTAAATTGACATTTGCTGTTAGGTGCTTTTTAAGAAGAGGGAAATCACCGTGTTAATACAAAGTTTTGGGTAATAGACTATTACTTCTGGAAGGGACCTAGCCCATTCCCTTAGTTTTATAAAGGAAGAACAGGAGATTCAAGCAAGTAAAGTGACTTGGCTGAGGTGAAACTGACAACCAGGACTCTGACCGCCATATCAGGGATTGGATCCTTAAATCTACCAGAATATATGATGTTCATTCTCCCTTGCCAACTTGCTTAGCATTCTACCCCTCTGATATGATTTAATTGAGGGTTAAGCCGTGGGAGGAATTTTTTTTTTATATCAGTAGTAAACTCTAGATTAAATGTGGATGATCCGTGACCACTTGTTAAAAATTGTATTATGGGGCATTTTCAAACATATACAAAAGTAGAGAGAAAGGTTAGTGAACCTCTTTATTTTTTTTCCTTTTCATTTAGAGAAAACTCACCTAACATAAAGTTCCTCAGTTAACCATTTTAAAGTGTACAACCCAGTGGTCTTTAGTATCTTCACAAAGTTGTACAGCCATCACCACTAATTCCAGACATTTTCATCACCCCCCGAAAAACCCAAGCCAGCAGTCTCCATTCTCCCTCCCCCTCCTCCCAGCCTCTGGCAACCACTCATCTACTTTGTGTATGGATTTGCCCATTTGGGACATTTTATGTGTCCTTCTGTGACTGGCTTCTTTCACTTAGCATAATATTTTTGAGGTTCATCATGTTGTAGCATGTGTCAGTATGAGCCCCTTTTAATCATCACTCATCTTTAACAGTTATCCCATAGCCAGTCTTTTTATTTTTTTTTTTTTTTGCGATACGTGGGCCTCTCACTGTTGTGGCCTCTCCCGTTGCGGAGCACAGGCTCCGGACGTGCAGGCTCAGCGGCCATGGTTCACGGGCCCAGACCGGGGCACGAACCCGTGTCCCCTGCATCGGCAGGCGGACTGTCAACCACTGCGCCACCAGGGAAGCCCAGGATTATTTTTTTTAAATGGACTGTATATATCATGTAATTGTGATGGGGTGTGTGTGGGGGGAAGTAACCGTTTGAGATAGAGGGAACTTACAGTCATTTGTCCTTTTCTCCGCCCCTCTCCTAGTCTTGCTGCTGGAGGCATGAGGATCATCCTTAGAAGGGAGAGCTGGGCCAATGTTGATTGTTCTGCCCAGTAATAAGACAAAGCCCAGTATGTGGCATAGCAGAAAGAACACTGAACTAGTAATTAGACTTCACTCTGCTTCTAAAAGCCATGTGACTTCGGTCATGTAACTGTATTTCCTCATGTGCGAAAAGAGGGTGTAGGTTTTTCCATTGTCCCTCACAGATATGGTAGGAAGAGTCAGGGCCATGGAAAGGTGTGGCTGCCCCCTACTCCCCCACCATTGTTTTCCTTTGCTAGAATGTGAGGTCCTGGAAGACGGAGACCAAATCCTCTTGGTGAGCCCAGTGCCGGACTGCGCTGTAGTGAGCGTGCGTGTGTGTGCACGTGCGTGTGTGTGTGCACGTGCGTGTGTGTGTGTGCGCGTACGTGTGTCTCCAGTCATAACAGCAGTAAGTGCTTCCCAGCCTAGTTGTGTGGAGAAGCCACAGTGGTAGGCAGAACGGACATGGTTCTTCCCCTGACGGAGCTTATGGTCTAGTGGAGGGAGAAGGGATTAACCAGGTAATCACGAATAGGTCTCCATCTCATGATGAGAGCCATGAAGGAAAGGCCCCCAGGCTGTGAGGGGCTTCAGCGGATGGGGTCTCAGTAGCTGTGGACCTGACTGTCCTCCCTTTGGGTTTCTTTTGGCTCGTGCTAGTTGAGCAGAGCATTTTACGGACTGGAATTCAGTTAGGGGAACACAGATTATGAGCCTTGATACCCAGGCAACTTTACTTTAGGGCTTAATTGTGGACACGGTTTTATATATTAAAATTTTCTTTTACATCCGAGGAGTGGTTTTAAAATATTCTCATTTTGTGTTTTCTCTACAATTTTTTGAAGTATTTCTCAACATAGAAGTCTCTTTGTTCCGAAATTCTGAACCATGACATTTGGCTTATTTTTGTTTCCAGGAGCTTTTGATGGGAGGCCAGCAGACTATTTATTCATGCTCCTCTTTAACTGGATTTGCATCGTGGTATCCTTCCGTCTGTCATTTTGGGCCAGAAATAACCAGGTTTTTTTTCAGGTTTGGGGAAATGGGCAGTAATCTGCATAACATTTTAAATGATAGTATTTGCATCTTTGTTTACTATGGTTAATAGTTAAGAATCATGAAAGTTCTTGTCAAAAGCGGTAGTAAATCACATAGCTGTGGAGTGATGCATTCCCCTACCATTGCCTTTGTGGGGTTTTTCCACATTTGGTTGAGTTTTATTACCGTTCCCTCTTCTTGTTCCCAGTTCTCTGTGTTCTGGTGTGTGGCAGCTTGTTGACTGCAGCTCAGAGAGATTCCGTGCCGTGAGATAGCTTTTGAAAGCTGTGGTCCTTATCAGAAAATTAATTTACAACCAGCATCCTTTCTGACTTTAGTGCTGTCTTTGTCTCGAGGTCCTAAATGGTAATTCGGTCCCTCTGTAAGTGCCTGGCTCTGGGAAAGGACACAGCATGCCTCTCTGCTTGCTGTGTGTCAACCACAGCTGTCAGCAGCCTTCCGGCCGCAGACCTTTACAGATAGAGCAGCAGAAGGGGCTTGGTGGCTCAAGTCCTGTGCACAGTTGGTGAGCTCAGAATGGCTTTGGGGTTTAGTGTCCATTGAAACTTGGCCAAGAGCCAGAAAATTGTGGCACTCTGGATGCCCTTTCCCTCCTTAAGGGAAGATAAAAAGATTGTTTTGGACTTCACCTGTGCTGTGGAGCCCTGAATGTGAGCAGACGCATTATTTGTTTCAGAGGCATGTTTCACATGCCCCTCCATCTCCTAATTGAAGGAGAGCTGCTAAAATACAGTGGCAGGGCACGGAGGACACAGGCAACCCAACTGAGTCATGTGCCAAAGAAGTTAATTTCTACTATTTCCTCGTCATCGGATAGTTTAATAGCGTGTTCACAGTGAAGATTATTAGATACCTTTGTGTTCTGGGGTGTTTTAAGCAACCTGAACTATAGAAAAGTGTTTTCCTTCAGAAAACTGGAATGAAATGAACTTTTATTAGGTGTAGAATGCTTTATTTGTGTCTGATCTTTAACTTTACAAACCAAGATTACTGGCTTAGCAATGGATATGCAGGTAAGTGTCCCTTGAAACTATTTGGCCTTTCATGTGTTTCAGACTTACTGTTAATGACCTTTGACAGAAGTTTAAATTGCATTAACTGCGTGGTTAATTATATGGTATTTTGAAGCTCTTATGTGAGTTACCTAAATCATTACTGTCCTTGCTCATTTCTGGCTTCTGTATTAATGTATGAATGTTGAGAACGATGGTTTATCCAGTGTTTTCTGCGCATGTGTGTGGATATGTGTTTTTAAAAAATTGAGAATACATGGTAAGTAAAGCTTTATTGCATACTTTTTCCAAGTAACAGAGCTTGACCCTGATATTCCTGAATCCATCCCAAATAATATAATTGTGTTGTATTTTATTAGAGGATTTTAAGGCATGCATTGCATGATTAAGTAATTCTGATGAGTTGAATTTCCCTCTGCTTTTCGAATAACCGTGGGAGAGTTTACTTGGAGGGGAGAGGTTGGAAAGCAGAGAAGAGGTCGGTTTGCGCTAGGCCTCTGGAGCCTTTACGTGTTCGTTTCTTTTGCAGCTGCTGCTGATTCCTCTGATCATGTCAGTACTTTATGTCTGGGCCCAGCTGAACAGAGACATGATTGTATCATTTTGGTTTGGAACACGATTTAAGGTACTCTAACCTAGCTGGGAAGATTTCCTTTTCATTTGTCTTTGCAGAAATCCCTCTCTTCAGCCCAGAGATGTACTTTCTGACACGTGCAGAAGAGGTCACTGCAGAGCAGTAAACCGTAGGCAAGCCCCTTCTCCCCGCCTCAGTCCCCCTGGATTTCTTTAGCCAACCCTGAGGCCTTTGCTGACTATTACTTCTCACTTCCTCTGGAGCTCAGGCCCTTTAGGCATGTGTCCTGAGTGATCTCATGTATGTGTGTGTGGTAGGGGGAGGGGAGGAAGGACACTCACGTGGAACCCTCTCTTTCAGTCTGTTCTTATCATTGCCTGTTATGTATTTTACACTTAAGCTGAAACAGATTGGTTCCCCGCCCGCCCCCCCAAACGCTTCCCTTTGTGCCTTCTCTCACAGCTTTCCACCTGTAACATCTTTTTTATTTTCTTTCTCATGTAAATCCTGCCCATTCTTAATTTGAGTGGGGGACTAAACATATTTCCTGCCTCTCCTCCCTGGAATTGGTCTTGCCTTTGGGCTTCTGCTGTGTTCTTATAGTAGTCACCGCATTCTGCCTTCAAGCTATTGATGTGTAACCCTTTCTTTACCAGTTTGTGATGTTTTTTGCAACGCCCTTAGCTCTTAGTATGATGTCTTGAAACTGGTAAGGGGTGTTGACCTCAAGTAAATAGGCTGCCAGATACTTCTGCAGCAAAGATGGGTTTACTTGGGATCAGTGGAGAACTGCATTTCAGGGTCTGCAACCATGGTGAGCCACGAGCAAGTCCCTACATGCAAAGGGAAGGAGAGCGCTTTATATAAAGAGGAAAAGGAAGTCAAGAGGTGTGGTAAACGAAGCTTTTCATTGGCTGAGTCCTTGCAGGGAAAGAAGTCTGTCTTCTTCCTCTTGGGCTCTGCTGTTGAAACAGGGCGTGAGAGCTCCCCCTTCTGGTCTCCCAACCCTACTTAATGGAGGGTTCTGTTTGCTAATTTTTTTTTTTTACAGGGGCTCAAATGTTGAATTCATCTGGAGAGCTGTCTTACTTGGGAGAGTGTTAGTTCAAGAGATCAGTGTGTAACGTGATAAAGATTCAAAGTAATTTTGTGAAATATGTAAAAGGAGAACCTAAAAAGATGGGGTGTTTTATAGCTGATTGGTAACAATTTGCTGGCAGGAGTCTTAATGTGACTCTATTATGGACCATGTTTTTATTAGCATCCATAGGACACTCATCTGCTTTCTTTTTTTTTTAGTATTTATTTATTTATTTGCTTGCACCAGGTCTTAGTTGCAGCAGGTGGGCTCCTTAGTTGCGGCATGTGGGCTCCTTAGTTGCGGCATGTGGGCTTCTTAGTTGTGGCATGCATGTGGGATCTAGTTCCCCGACCAGAGATCAAACCTGGGCCCCCTGCATTGGGAGCACGGAGTCTTAACCACTGTGCCACCAGGGAAGTCCCACACACTCATCTTCTTTCTAAAGCTATTTGTTATAATTCAGCAGGGTATGTATTGGATCTGAAAACTATGGGCAAAGTACTCTGTCTCCAATTGCTAATATCTGAATAAGTATGATGCTAGGGACCTCTCTGGTGGCGCAGTGGTTGGGAGTCTGCCTGCCAGTGCAGGGGCATGGGTTTGAGCCCTGGTCCGGGAAGATCCCACATGCTGCAGAGCAACTAAGCCCGTGCGCCACAACTACTGAGCCTGCGCTCTAGAGCCTGCGAGGCAGAACTACAGAGCCTGCATGCCACAACTACTGAAGCCCTTGTGCCTAGAGCCCATGCTCCGTAGCAAAAGAAGCCACGACAATGAGAAGCCCTCACACCGCTGCGAAGAGTGGCCTCCGCTTGCCGCAGCTAGACAAAGTACAAAGACCCAATGCAGCCATAAATAAATAAATAAATAAATAAGTAAGTAAGTAAGAAGGCTTGAAACAGTAGGAATGATGCTAGATTGTTAAAAGGAACTTTTGCAGTGACTTTCCAAAGGATTTATTTATTTATTTTTTAAACATCTTTATTGGAGTATAATTGCTTTACAGTGGTGGGTTATAAAAGCCCTTCTCGATAGAACCTTCCCCATTTCAGCCCCCTAGCAGCTGTATCCTCTGTAGGTATATTCATGTTTGTGTGTATTCTTTCCTAGGCCTGTTATTTACCTTGGGTTATCCTTGGATTCAACTATATCATCGGAGGCTCGTAAGTGATATTAGATTTATTTAATTGCAAACTAACCCTTGGAAGAGTTCCATTATTCTTTATCTTCCTTCTCTAATCTTTATAACACTTCAAAGAATCTCAACGTTGATACCTTAGTACCTTATACTTTTGAAATAATTTCATTTGGATGTAATTGATTAAAATTGCAGGGCTTTAAGCACATTTAGCACTGAATGGTTTTTTATTATTGTTGTTGTTTGTTATAGTATGCTTCCATATATGTGTTTTTGAATAAATATTTATTTCTGGATTCACTGTCCGGATTGAGCAAATATAGACCTAATTTTATCCAAGCCAACTCTGTGCGTAAAATTCCTGTTTTTTTAATTCTTAAGGCATTTCCAGAATGCCTTGGAAACTGCTCATCAGTCACAGAAATGCACAGATTCTCAGATGGGAAGTTTTGTCAGTGGTTTAATAGTATAGAAGTTTGGGCCAAACAGGGTCAAATTTCTAGTCTGGAATTAGACCTGAGACTTAGGAAAATCTTGAATGCATCCAGTCAGAATTTTGGAAGGAGGATTTCAAGATGCAGTTATTCTAAGAACTCCTGTTTCTTACACCACAAAATATTTTTAACGTTTTTAAACGGATTTCGCTAGTGCTAGTTCTTAATGCGATGACCTCTTTGCTCTATATGGTCCTAACTTCTGCTGCATATCCACAGGGAGAAGGGAATGAATCGAGTAAACAGGTTCTGTTTAGAGTAGAGCAAGTCCGGGGCTTGGTAAAACTGCCCTGCCGCCCAGAAGGGCAGAATCTGGGAGCAGTTGTAGATGGTGATTTGTCCCTAAGAGGAATCATGTTGCAGGCGGAGGCGGAGAAGGATATGTAACAGTAAGAATTGATCTGTAAAACCTTGAAGTGGCCTGTGTGTCAGCCATGGGAAGATTGAAGAAGGGCAGTGTTTATTTTAGGATTACAAGGTGAAGGTCAGCTTTCCAGAGTGATCTCTGTGATGTCTTACAGTCAGGGACCCAAGAGGTGAGGGAGACGTGATCCATGGTTCCAGGAACGAGGGAGTGGACGTTTTTCATCCCTCCTTTCCTTACTCCCATGCTTCTCTCTTGCCAGCCTTCAGTTTTACCCACGTTTTGCAAATATGGTATTCATGACTGAAAGCGTTCAAAAGCTTGCTTTGTGGCTTGCCCCAACTCCTGAGGCAGGAAGTAGCAAAAACAACATGTTGAGGATGGGCAGGGGCTTGAAAGAGATGTCAGAGGGGCAGCTGGCCTTGAAGAGCACAGGCCCCATTGGTCCAGCAGGACGGATTTTGCTTCTCATTCAGAATGCGTGTGCCTCTCAGACTTTATAAAAGGGCTCACTGTCGAGCTGTCACAGACTCCCAGCGACCAGAAACAGGCTGCCACGAAGGATCTCTTCCCTCTGCTATTAGCTAAAACTTGCTGTGTCTCACTTCACTGCTTGAATGTCTTTAAACTCATTTGGCTCTCTGTTTGCAGGGTCATCAATGAGCTAATTGGAAATCTTGTTGGACATCTTTATTTCTTCCTCATGTTCAGATACCCAATGGACTTGGGAGGAAGGAATTTTCTATCCACGCCTCAGTTTTTGTAAGTGTTTCTTCCCCCTCTCGTTTGATAATCATCTTATTGTCCATGTTTGTCAGCATCCTGATAAAAACTCTGCGAGGGGTGAGATTTCCCTCTCAGTCTGATGGAGAAATGTGAGCCAACCAGGGACTTGCCCAGGTCACTCCAAGCCAAGGCTTGGTCTTCTCCTGGAGCCCTCGTAGCCAGGGGCCGCCGAGCCTAGATTCAGGCATCCCGGGGAGCCGTGGGCCCTGCAGAGCGGGCGGCACGCCTGTGTGCATCCAGTGTGTGCAGCAGGGGGCCAGGGTGACAGGGTTATCAGTTTTACCCAAGATTTTGCCTGAGGAAGGGGTAAGAGGGTAAGTAGTCTCATTGGTTAGCAGTTTAAAACATTTTTATATTCAATATTATAGACCAGAATGTTTAAAGGACTTTTCAACGTTAAAATGAGAGACGGGAGGCTTGTATAGTCCCGCCCCCTGGGAGGATGTGCGTGTTCTTTCTCTGTTTGCAGGGTTTACTAAAGTGAGGAGGCCAGGGGCACAGCTTTGGTTTCGAGACAGACTTGGGTTGGAATCCCATTCCCGTCGTCTACTAGTTCATACATTGGGAAAGTGACTTAGTAAATCCCCCGAGCTTTAGTTTGCGAGTCTGTGTGTTGGGGGAGGCCCTGTCTCACGGGTCTGCAGGAGGTGGGGTTTACCGTTAGCAGCGCAGTAGTGGATGCTCAGTAAGTACAGGCTCTCAGCCTTGCTCCTGAAGTTGGGGCGGGGGGCGGCATTCTGATGAGCCCCCAGAGACGCTGACACACTTAAGCATTCAAGTAGTGTGACCATTCTGTCAGTGAAGCAAAAGGCTGTCGAAGACGGGACAAGTGAAATCACCATCTGGGTGTCACAGCCGGCCTGACAATCACGCTTAATCTCCAGTTGGGCGTATGCAATAATAGCTTGCGCTTAGAAGCTTAAAAAAAAAACAACAAAAAACAAAAGCAAAAAACCCTTTTCACATCTTGCTCGTTTTAATGTTTTCCAGTTTGTCATTCTTCCAGGGGGTCAATGAGGGCAGTAGGCACCCCTTCCCCCTACTTTTATAGGTTAGAGGAAGGTTTTTTATGGTGAAATACAGTATACAAACAGAGAAGTACACTATTGTTGTATTTTTTTTTTTTTTTTTTTCTTTTTTGTGGTATGTGGGCCTCTCACTGCTGTGGCCTCTCCCGTTGCGGAGCACAGGCTCCAGACGCGCAGGCTCAGCGGCCATGGCTCACGGGCCCAGCCGCTCCGCGGCATGTGGGATCTTCCCGGACCGGGGCACGAACCCGTGTCCCCTCCATCAGCAGGCGGACTCTCAACCACCGCGCCACCAGGGAAGCCCTGTTTTGTTTTGTTCTGTTTTTTTCGTTAAGAGCATAAGAAGAAACTTGTTTCTCTTGTGAGCCTTGAGTTGCCTTCAGGCTAAAAAAAACCCCAAATGACCAGTCTGCTTTCTAATTATCAAAGGACGCAGTAACAGCAGGTTTGGAGTTTTGATCTAGGTTTATCGAGTCGGATGGCAGATGCATCATTAAAAAAAAAAAAACTTGTTGCTTTGGGGGGCAGCCAAGAACTATTTTACTTTAAACAGCCATATTCTGACTTAATGGCTTGGAGAGATTTCTCAATTGTGGGCAACAACGTGTATGGGATTCTAGTGGCAAAATCGACAGCCCACTGGAGCCTGCCTTCCACTTGAGCTTTCCCTGTTGGTGGAAGCCCTTCTGTTAAATTTTGCATAAAGATCAGATGACAAAATGTAGCTCCTTGCAAAAGCAGTAACTGCTTTGAAATTACCATAAATCTTTGTTGATTATGTATAATTGGGTATCTTTTTATACTAATTACTTGCATTTAATTTCGCTATCTGTTTAAGCAGTGGCGATGGCTTCCATATTGTCTCAGAGTAAGAAGCAAAGCAAGACAGCCTTGGTGTTGCCTTTTTTAAGTCTTCCAATTTATTACATACTTTGGAGGAATGTTATTGTGCCAGAACGTCATGAATGTTGGGAAACCAGCGCTTGGAAATACATGTTGATGTAATGATAAAACTGTATTTGTTTAAAAGGGAGGATGCGAGTTATAGAATTCTAAGTCGTATCACTATTTTGCATTCCACTTAGAAAAGTAGACAGATCCTCTTCTGTGCACAGCTATTTTTCTGTTTACAAGGGGTTTAATTGTCTTTGGGGAGGGAGCGTGCAGCTAACTGGGTTGATGTAAACACATGAGGACTCCGGTCACTAACTGTTGTCACCTGAATCTCATGCTGTGTGTCCTGCGGAAGTGTGAGGTGTAGGAAGTGGTGTGGGGCATGAGCTCCAGAGTCAGGCTGCCTGGGTTTGAATCCTGTCTGTCACTTTAGAAGAGCTTTGCTCAATTCTGCCTCAGTTTTCCCATCTATAAAATGGGGTAATAGTAGTGCCAACCTCATAGGGCAGTCGTGAAGATGAGAGGCACTTATAAACATGCAGCACCCGGTGTAAGGGAGATGCTTTATGATAAGGTTGAACTCTGCAGGCTTCCTGCTGTGGGCAAGTCACCCCTCGTGGTTTGCTCTTGGTGCCATGAGGGGTTTAAAAAGAGGTATCGGATCACGGTCTCTGCCTTCAAGACAAAAATTGAACCATCAGGATCTGATTCGTGGAATAGGTTAAAATACATTCTCAGTTTACTAATAGTCAAGGAAGGGAAGTAGTTAGAAAAACTATTGTGAACATAGAGTCCTGGGTTTACATTTTCTTAGCGGTTCTGGGACTTAATTTATTAATTTGTAAGGTGAGAAATCAGCTAACCTTTTCGGGCCTCAGCTTTCCCACCATCTATGAGAGAAAGATTGCAGTTGGAGGGCAAACTATGAATCAACTTTAAAACACGTCCAAATTCCAAGACAGAAAGCTGTCTTCTCCGCTGTCCCTTGATGGACGCCGAAGAACCCAGCAGCATCGTGGTGATGCCGGGCGGTGCTCAAACACGCTGGCTGCAGATTTGTCCTTTGGAACTGAATTTATTTTGTATCCTTTGAGCCAGTTAGAGCCATAGTTACATAAACTAAAATGCTATATAGATGGTCCTTTCTGGTTGTTGGGCTCGTGGGTGTAATATTTTTGTTTCCATACTGTTCCTGCACGAATTGCTTTTATAATCAGGGAAAAAAAAAGTTAGAGTGTGAAGTTAGCGCGAAAGCTTAGTAAATTAAAAAGAAAACATAAAAAGTGAGTGACTTCTGTGGTCAGGGCATTGAGCTAAGTGCTGAAAAGGCAAAGTGCAATAAGACATTGTCCTCAGCCTCTCCGTGGCCACAGACGAACGTAATTCAATGTGACAGATGCCGTGGGAACCCCAGGAAGGGAGATGGGATGGACAACTGCGTGGAGAAGTGACTGTGCTTTTCTCTCCTTTTGTTTCTTCCCCCCTCTGCTCTAGGTACCGCTGGCTGCCCAGCAGGAGAGGAGGGGTGTCAGGGTTTGGTGTGCCCCCCGCTAGCATGAGGCGAGCCGCCGACCAGAACGGCGGAGGCGGGAGACACAACTGGGGACAGGGCTTTAGGCTCGGGGACCAGTGACGGAGTGGCCTCTGGCCTGCCCACCAGCCCTCCACTCAGATGACGTTTCCTCCCAGTGCCGGGTGACCTTTACCACCGAGTTCTAGCTAACGCTGTTGGACCTGACCCACACTGAATGTAGTCTTTCAGTACAAGACAACAGTTTTTTAAATCCTGAAGAAAAAATATATGTTCCTCGAGTTTCGTGATTCTCATTCAAGTCCTTACTGCTAAGAAGAACAAATATCAACTGGGCAGATTTCGGAACTGACCTTAGTTTTTGGTGTCTTCTCTTCCTTTTCCATCTGAATCATGGGTTTCAGCAGGTTCCGCTCTGCTGGCACCAAGCTGGGTATCCGGCGTTGGGTCACCAGACCCCTGTCCCGGGGGCTCTTAGCTCTTTCTCGCACCCACGCCTGCCTCCTCCTTCCCCAGCCTCACACTCCCAGCTAGAGGAGATTGCCCATGAATTGGTCCTGCCTCTGACAAGCTCGCTTTATTTGTTGGCTTTTGCCAAGGCTTGGCCACAGAGGCCTTGTTCCCAGCGTTTTACGGTGGCAGAACAGTAACCGTAGGGCAGAAGGCGGACAACAGATGAAGAGCTTCCTCAGCTTTTGGGATAGCCGTGGCCTGGTATCAGTTGCCACCGTTTGCCATCTCTTCAGCTGTTCTGATAAAAAAAGCACCGCTGAGTCAGTGAGGACCACAGATCGGTATTAATGAGGCCTGAAGGTCCTTGCTAGGCATTTTTTATCCTAAGTGATCAAAACCCTAGTGGAGTTGCATCTTACACAGGGGCTGTGTTTAGCCGCGGGCATAATCCCAGTGCATCTCGTGTAGGGCATACTGGCTCTGTGTGTACCCAGAGTAGCGGATTTGTATTGTGCTAGAAAGTTCCAAAGCACATTGGCCACAGGGAGAAGCTCTCTTTGAGAGGTGCCTGGGCATTGATTGATTTGACTTCATTCTCCTTCTGGGTGTATGTTTATTGAGTAAGTAAGAGTGGAGGGAGAACCTTAAACCCTCTTTAAGTTGTCTTTTTTTTTAAACCAAGGCCCCATTCCCCACCCCCATGGCCATATGCTTCAGTTAATCGTGAGGAGGGTGCAGCTCCTCTGTATGTAGATCTTATTTAGAAGCTGTTGTAAGCACATCTAAGTGAATCACGTAATTTTGGGTGTAATGGCTTTAGAGTCATCTGTGTTTGAGGAGCTTTTTTATTTCGAGTCATGAAGGTACATCAGACCATCTTCACCCACAGCTCCTTTTTTTACAGGTGGGCTTTTTCCATCAGAGCTAGGCTTGTCACCGGATAGCTTTTTGAAGGCTGCGACGTTTCACACAGGTTCTTATTTTATATTTTTATTCTGAAAGCAAACTGCTAAGAGCAGTGCTGAGTGGCTGCCATACTTTGAGTCAACTAGAGAAGGCTTTGAACATTTTGACCAGCGATTCTGTGCAGGAGACACTGTGTGCTAAGAGTATGACTCTTCACCCCACTCTGAAGCAGTGACGTGTGCTATTCTAGGAAGTGGGGATTTGAAATCCGCTCCTCGTTTTTCATGAAGTTTGTTCGAGTGTACCTCTTCATATTTAATTTATATGATAAAATAGGCGGCGGGGAGAATCTGAACCCTAACTGTCATATGTTTGCTGTTGACCTGTGGCCAGAATAAAATTTACTTGTAAAATTTTAGAAGCCCTTCTTCCTGTTACGTCATACTTGCCACTCACTGTGCAGGAGTGGAGACTCATTGTATGTGTAAGAAGATTCTCACGGTAAGTGAGCTAGTCTCCCACACGCTGTCACAGCAGCTCAACTGCCTGAGAGCAGTAGTCTTTCTGAAGGTTACAAGTATTCCTTAGAATTCTTCAGTTCAAGGCAAAATGTTCATTAAATTCTTCCTCTTAAACACATTTAAGAAGCTGATAATTTTTATTAATTTTGTCTGGATTACCTATCTTTGGGGAATAATTTTAGCTAAGCAAGCTATTTGAGATTTGATTTGGCAAGGCAAGACATGACAGCAGATTCTCTTTGTGAAAGAAGATAAATCCTAATTTTGTATAGAGAAATTCCCATTTTGTAACTAATCCTTTTTATTGGTAAGAATTGTAAATTAAAATGTACAGCTTCATGGTTGTATGTCTTAAGTTTCTGTATCCCTACTCTGCTGCCTCTTTTAGATATGACATAATTTATGTAGCTAGTCATCTCTTGGTGGGCATTGAGGAGTGTCCAGTGTGTGTTGCTATTATAGCCGCACAGCAAACTTTTTAAAAAAAATTTTTTTTTGGCTGCGTTGGGTCTTTGTTGCTGCGTGCAGGCTTTCTCTAGTTGCGGTGAGCGGGACTTCTCTTGTTGTGGAGCACAAGCTCTAGGTGCGTGGGCTTCAGTAGTAGCAGCATGCGGGCTCAACAGTTGTGGCTCACGGGCTGTAGAGCGCAGGCTCAGTAGTTGTGGCGCATGGGCTTAGACGCTCTGCGGCATGTGGGATCTTCCCTGACCAGGGCTCGAACACGTGTCCTCTGCGTTGGCAGGCGGATTCTTAACCACTGTGCCACCAGGGAAGTCCCAGCAAACATTTTTGTACCTCCTTCTGTTCACGTGTTGGAAAATACCTGTAGGATTAATTCTTGGAAGCAGGATTTTTAGTTTTTCATTATAAGGAAGCAGGATGCTTCAGAACATTGGGTTAGGGGTTATATCTGATTGTAGTATGCTGTATAGCATTTTTGTCACCTCCACCCATGGGTCTGAGTCTTGGAACTGGACAGAATTAGTTTAATCCCCTTTCTGTATTTTCTTTCTAAGGATCCATGGACCGTGAAAGGCAGGTGCAATGACACTCCTGAACCATTCAAGTCTAGCCCCGGCCTTAGGCAGGCTCTCTTCCTTCCTCACAAGTTGGGTGATGGGAAGGAACAGGGCTGTGCACCCCTATTCTGGTGCTGGAGAAACACTGAGAAAATAGGAACAGTCCTGCTTGTTTTGGAGGATAGCACATTGCCAGTATCACTGTGTTCTAAGCTACCTTTTGAAGAACACGGATGTAGTAGGTGATGCTGCAGCTGCCAACAGCTGCATCTGTTGCCAACTCTTTCTGAGGTCCCGGCCCCTTTGAAATTTTCAACATTCACTTAACAAACCTTAACCTTTGGAAAAATTCACCCCTGTCTGCTTGGACTTCTCACCGTTAGTATCTTGAAAGGCTGGGCTGAGAGAATATGTGTCTCCTGGCAGTTTGCTTGCTTTCCAGAGTGGCTCTGGTGATTCTAATTGGAATTGAGGGGAATATCATGTCATGTAATTCCTTCCATGTACGGTTTATGCCCAGAATGCTTCCCCGTGCTCCTCCTATTTTCCCACCACTGTTCCTTAGGGTAGAATCCCATTTTCTACAGCACACCTGGGTATTTTTTTTTTAATTAATCTCTCCCCTTCCTTTTTTCTATTTACATATTTGTTGATTTATTTTGGCTGCACCAGGTCTTAGTTGCAGCACATGTAGGATCTTCGTTGTGGTGTGCAGGACTTTTAGTTGCGGCACGTAAACTCTTTAGTTGTGGCATGCATGCGGGATCTAGTTCCCCGACCAGGGATGGAACCCGGGCCCCCTGCACTGGGAGCACAGAGTCTTACCCACTGGACCACCAGGGAAGTCCCCTCATCTGGGTATTTGAGCGTTAATGTGACAGGTACTTCACGAATAATTTAAGCCTCCAATCTCTGGTTTCCAATCTGGCTATACGTGCGAATCACTTGGGGCTTTTGAAAAATGCAGATTTCTTGTTTCGTTTTCATTCTGCATCTTTTTCAAGTTCCCAGTGATTCTGATATTCAGCTGGGTTTGGGAATCAATGTTTAAACCCGCTTGTGAAGTAAGTAGTATTATCCCCATTTCCCAAATAAGGAAACTTGAGAGATTAAGTCATTTAAGAGCAAGCAGCTAGAAGTTACCAAAGATAAGATATGAACTCAACTCTAAGTTAAGACCTCTGCTGCTGCAGTTGAGGAAGCCAACGTTGAGAATCTGGCATTAAGTGACAAAAAAGATTCTTTTCTTGCCAGGCTGAAGGCAGGCCAACATGTTGGGAAACATTAGTTGAAGGTATAAATTGCTATCATCCCTGGGGGGGAATTGCCTTGTAGCCTGGGAAGAAAAAAACATATATTAATATGATATTAATAAATAGTATGATATAGTGTAATATAGTGTCTGCTGAGTGGTGCCTGGGCAGATGCAAATAGAACCTAATCTCTGTCTTCACAGCGTGTTCTCTCCACGAAGGCACACAGCTTGGCCGGTAGTAGGTACTCACGTATTTGTAGAATAGGTGAGCACAAATTATAATACAACTTGATAAGCTGCTAGAGTAGAAATAAGTAAAAAGTTGTATTGGATAGAGGGGTTAGGTCTTGAAAAATCGATGGGAAATTCCAGGCTGAGAAGGAGAACGAATGAGCAGTGGGAACCATTGAAAGATTTTCACATTTGTTCCTTAAAAAGTGACTGGCTGAAGCATTGGGAGGCGGGGAGAGGGCTGAGAGGGGCAGCTGAAGATCAGGTGACTGAGCTTTGAGTTTGTTGCTGTGGCGCAGACACAAGGCCATGGGTCGGTATGAGGTTGGCCCGAACCAAGGCCGTGGGGTTGGGGGCTGGGGGCTGGATTGGAGAGACCTCTGTGAGGGAACTGCTGGGAGTTCGTGAGGAAAAGGGGGGGCTTGTGAGCACAGGACATCAGGACTCAGCATAAGTTTCCCATAGAAACGAGTTTGTTAAAAAATGCTATGTATGGTGCAGCACGCTATAGATAATTGGGTGCCAGTGGACCAGCCTGGAAACCTGGCCACTATTTCTAAGTGTATTTCTGTGGAAAAATATATTTGTATTATTATGAGCTCTAAATCCATGAATGGGAAAATAAACTTTTCGAACATGACCTCTTCCTGAGTTGGGGACAGCTTTCCAGAAGGCCCCAAGTGAAAGAGAAACAATTCTCTTGATTCCTGTTGCCCACCCTGTCACCCTCCTTCAGGTCTCCCCGTCTTTTACATCATTTCATCAAGGAGAGGCCTATCTAGGGTTGTAGGCGAGGTAGAATGTCTCCCCATAGGGTCCACTGGCACCCTGCTCTCTGATGAGACTCATCCATCTATAATCATTTGCTTAATGTCTCTCTCCTGTGGTCTGTTATCAGCATCTTGGGGGCAGTGACTGCACCTGGTTCAAGGCTGTGCTCCCAGTCCATAGCACGGTGCCTGCCACAGACAGGTGCTTCTGTGTTCGAGGCACTGAACTCAAATTTGCACCGGGTAAGAGGTTGCGTAGGAATTTGGCCTATTTAGGGAGAGAGCGAATGGCCTGGCCTCCTAGGAGCCTTAATGGATTGGGGGGTGTGGGGAGGTTGTCGTACAGGGGAATCAAGCCTCCTGAAAGAGGATATTGGAGGAGGTTGGAGATACTGGGAAGAATGGATTCAAAGTTGAGAAGCTTTTTAAAACGGCAGTTAATAGCTTTCATTTGCATTTGTGTAATTGCCTGCTAATGGGTGTGGATACTTGGGGTGATTTGGGCAAAAGGAGACTCAGTATAGACTGAAGGCAGGCAGAAACATTTGGGAAGATTAATCGAAGGTATAAATTTAGCTTTCTCTCCCTTGAGGACTTCTGTGGCCTGTACAAATGCGTATGCATTTAGCGAGAAGGAGAAATCCCTGCCATGGCATCTGGGCCAGAGAGACCCCCAGGGAGTGCGGAATTGAATTCAGGTGCAAGGCTGCAGGATCACTTAGGAAATGTTTACTAAGCGCGATGTGTCATTTGAAGCCGCAACCTGACCCAGATGAACTTGATCCCTCTCCTCAGTCGGTGGGTTGGCCTTTTCCTGAGGGCTGGCACTGATAGGGTGAGTATCCTTGTTAATGATGGGCAATCACTGTTAGCTTAAGGGAGACTTCGGATTTTGATGGAAACTGTCCTGATACAGAAGTTGTAAACCTGGTGCTTAGGATGTAAGATGCATCTGTCCCCATAACCAAGGCCCTTGTCCCCTGGAGGTTGCCCCCTTGCGGGGGGAGGAGGGACTGGGACTTTTCATGATCCTTTCCATCAGTTAGGGTTCTTTGATTTCAGGTACCCAAAAAGGACTCTGGTTAACTTAAGCAAAAGGGAATTTATTGGAAGGGTATAGACTTATCTCAGAGATTCCAAGGGTCTGCTGAGAAGCCTGACACGGAGAGTGTATCAGGGATCCAGGGACCAGGAACCGATCTTACCTAAATCAGCTCCACCTTTTATTCTGTGCTTGCATCTCTCCCTTTACGATTGAACTCCTGGGTCTTAGGGACCTCACTTTGGCCTTAAGACTCCTTGTTAAGAGGGGAGAGGTAATTTTCCAAAAGCAAAGCAAAGCGCTGTTGCATCATAAGGGGGAAGAGGGTGCCGGATGCCTGAAAAGCCTTGGCTGGACCACTGGTGCATGTAAACCACATGTGTGACCTCCTGGAGGAGCCTCTGGCTTTCCCTCAGGAAGAAGGCGGGTGCCCTGGATGAGAACAGTATTAAAAATGCTTTCTATTCACTAGATCCTTTAAACCTTACAATTACTCATTTTGGAAGTTATTATTTAACCCATTGCACAGATGAAGAAATGGGGTCCTAAGAAGTTAAATTATCTGTCCAGGGTGTGATGGAGCCAGGATTCAGATCCACCCAATTCTGCTTGAATGTAAGTTCTTGCTTGTTTGTTGATATCATACTGAACTAACAAAGATAAATATAAAATTCATAAAATTTAAATGGAAAGGAGTTTGTGTTTTTTCACACTAAATGCAATATGAAGCCATTAAAGGACTTCAAATCAAAAAGTAAATTACATAAATTACTAATATCAGTCAAAATGGAACCTAGGATGAATTAGGTATTCTATTTTATAGAAAATAATGTTATTTTATTAATATGTGTAATGTAGCTAAATGACCGGAAAGGAATAGGTAAGAGGCATGATGAAAACAAATAGACATTTTCTAAATTAACTACCCCCACAAAATTCCCTAATCAGTCTCTGGATAAAGTATCTTTTCCCGGCTTCTTCCTGTCCAATCTTGTGGTTCTTTAATATCTCCTGTAAATTATTGTTCTTAACTCAACAATGATTGCCCAATTCTATATAAAGAGGAAAACACTTGCCGTTCATATTATTCATATTATTGCTTCAGTATCTCCTCCCATCTCCTGTCTCCAGCTTGTCTACAGAGCATAAGCAGTGTAGATTTTGCTGAAGATTTTTTGGGGGATAGGCATGGAACATCTAGGCAAAGTGACTCCCCACATTCTTGAGAGCAGGGACTGTGTCGGTCTGTTCACCACCACATCCCCAGTACCTAGCGCAAAGATTGGCATGCATAGCTTCTTTTTTTTTTTATTTACTTATTTATTTTTGGCTGCATTGGGTCTTCGTTGCTGCGTGCGGGTTTTCTCTACTTGCGGCGAGCGGGGGCTACCCTTCGTTGTGGTGTGCAGGCTTCTCATTGCGGTGGCTTCTCTTGTTGTGGAGCACGGGCTCTAGGCACTCGGGCTCAGTAGTTGTGGCTTGGGGGCTCTAGAGCACAGGCTCAGTAGTTGTGGTGCATGGGCTTAGTTGCTCCACGGCATGTGGGATCTTCCCGGACCAGGGCTCGAACCCGTGTCCCCTGCACTGGCAGGCGGATTCTTAACCACTGCGCCACCAGGGAAGCCCCAGGCTTCTTGACATAAATATTCGTTGAAGGAGTGAATCCATTTCATAACCTAAATTCCCTTCAGCTATCAACTGGCTCCCTGCCTTTCTCTTCATCCTCTCCTCATGTGGCTTTTCCAGTCCCCTCTAATTCCTTGGTCAGTTTAGCTCTGCCTCCAAAACGCTTTACTCAGCAAAATAAAAGCCTTGCAGTTAATCAGACCTACTCACCTCAGAAAGGCTTATCAAAGTTATTCAATAGATAAAAAGTAAGACTCTTGGTCAGTGAAGCAGGGGAATTCTGCTGCTAAAAATTTAAGATCATTTCATTACGTACAAACTCCCCAAGTTCTGATACGCACCCTGTAGTGCATTGAATGGTGGCCCCCAAAAGATATGTCCGTAGACTAATTTCCAGACCCTGTGAATGTGACCTTATTTGGAAAAAGGGTCTTTGCAGATGTAATTAAGGGTCTTGATGAGGCAATCATCCTGGATTATCTGGATGAACCCTGAATCCCATGACAAGTGTCCAATAAGAGACACACAGGGGATATTTAACAGACAAAGAAGAGAAGACATAGACGCACAGAGGAGAAGGTGATGTGAAGACAGGCAGAGATGGGCGTGATGTGGCCAAAAGCCAAGGAACGCCTGAAGCTCCCAGAAGCTGGAAGAGGCAAGGCACAGAATCCTTACAGATTTTGGAGTGAGTATGGTCTTGCTGACACCTTGATTTTGGATTTCTGGCCTCCTGAACTGTGAGAAAATAAAGTTCTGTTGTTTTACACTATCAAGTTTGTGGTGATTTGTTACAGCAGCCCTTGGAAATGAATACACCTCCTATAAAGTGCTGTAGTAAACTGCCAACTGTCTTCTCTGAATGTCTTAAATGCAGTGTGCCTCTTTCTGCCTTTCACACCTGGAACACTCAGAATCTCTGACCTAGCAAGGTGTATTGGAAATCATATTTCATCCCTTCAGGTGAACCAGTCAAGCACTGTCCAAGACAGAAAGTTTGACCGCCAATGTCCCACCAGCTAAGGTCACCTGAATGCATCTCTTTGCTTCCTGAGAAAGCTTTAACTAATTTAGAAGCTGACCACGAGGCTTCTCTCGGCATCCCAGTGTCTGTCTACTTTTGTCGTAGGCAAACATCATTGGCAAAACATTGCAAAAATGCAATTTTGGATTTCTTATATAAGCTCAAAGATCCGTTAGGCTAGGGGTTCCTGAAAAGGTTATCTAAATCACAGATTTTTCCAGTGATTTTTAAGCATGGAACTCTGCCTTAATGAAATCCAAATCTTATATGTAAAAGACAAAGGTGAAGCTGATCTAAATTGGGAAGGAAGAGAAGGGTCACAGCTAGTGCTGGCTCAAACCCACCCCCTATCTCAGTCCCTTTTTGCTCCTGCTAAAAAAAAAAAAAAATCCCTTGAAATATCCCTGACTTCTGTTGTTAAAAATGATTTGTCTAAATTGGTCTCATTTGTGGACCATGGCTACGGAGAACAGGTCCTTTCCTAGTCTTTGTTGGTTTTGTAGGGACCAGTAAATCTCTCTCCCCTTTTCCTTCTCAGTTTGGAATGACCAAGAGGTAATTACAGTTATTAGATAGAGATAAAAATGTTAGCTTCATTATTGAGAAAAGCTGGGTTGGAAGACATGGTAAGGGGGTGTAGTCATGTGGACATCCTAAAACAGAACCTCAGAATTTGAGAGTCCCTGGTCCCTGGCACAGCATGGCAGGGACAGGACAGCCTACTGCTGACCACAGGGAAGAACAGAGAAGGTGGCCTCCCCAGGCCTGATTGGCTTCACACTGGCTGAGGTCAGTTCCTACATCTGCTCACCAATCGCATAATTCTTTCCCTTGGGAGAAAAAGAGTTTCTTGTTTACTTTTCCTTCCTGGGAAATTCCCTCTCCTCTAGGGAAATGCCAGAAGGGAGGAATAAGTATTTCTCCTTGAGCATGTTCACTTGCATTCCCATTGACAAGAGAAGTTTCCACTTGGAAACCCACGACCCAAATGGCATCTTTTAGGAAGGCGAATTGGGTATTAGAGTCAGGCTAACAGCTGTAACAAACAATCCCCAAGTCTCCATTGCATATCACGACAGAGGTATATTTCTCGTTCACATCACAGCCCACTGTGGGTAGGCAGGCGTGATGGCAGGAATGAGGGGGGGTGTCTGCTCCATGCGGTTATTCAGGGACTCAGTGTCCTTTTGTTTAGTGCCATGACTATCAGTACCCCCGTGCCCTCCTGGGACCTCAGAGCCCTCCACTAAATTCTTTGCAGTGGTGAACAGATTGAGAAACAGAACAAGTGGAGGATCGTGTAGGAGATTTAGGGGCCAGGCTGGAAGTAGGATTCTTCATTTCTGCCCACATTCCATTGGTCAGCACTCAGTCACGTGGTCCCAACTAACCCCAAGGGAAGCTCAGAAACATCAATCTTCCTGGTGGCATAGAAGGTACATCAAAGAGGTTGAGAGAACACAGAGCATTGCCTCAGCACAGTATCACATTCACATAAACACAACCCAACCCCCAAAGCAATTTCACAGTGATTCCAATCTTTGAGAAGTCCAAAGAACAGACCCGCTACAATGCTACTGCTTTTAAAAACTATTTTATTGTATTTGGTACATTTAGAAAATCGCACACTGCCTAAGCATAGGGCTTGATGAGTTTTTACAAACTGAGCATACCTGTATAACCACCACCTGGATCAGAATGACACTAGCAGCCCCCAAGAAGTCGCCTAGAGCTCCCTGTCAGTCAGCAAGACCTCCAAGTGAGCCACTGTCCTGACTTGTAACCACGAGGATTACTTTTTGCCTGGTTCCGAATATTCTATAAATGGAATCATGAATTCTTTTGTGTCTGGCCTCTTTTATTTACCATTACGCTTGCGGGAGCCATTCACATTGTTGTGTCTAATTGTCCCACTTTCCTTCTTGTTGCTGTAGAGTATTCTATGGTACAAACACACCATGATTGATTTATTCATGCTACTGTTGATGGGCATTTGGGTAATTTTAGGATAAAGCGAGCTGTGCTGCTGTGAACATTCTAGTGCATGTCTTTTGGTGAACGCAGGGACACGTTATCTGCTGCGTAGGCACCTCCTAATACCTCGTTCCTAGAAGTGAGAATCCTTGGATCACAGAGTACGAGAGTTCAGCTCTGGTAGAAACGACCAGTTTCACAAAGCAATTGTACTTGCTCTCTACCGTGGTGTGAGGTACGAGGGTGCCAATGTCTTTCTTTCCCCAGAGTTTCTTAAAATCCTCACTCTGCTTTGTTTCATTTTGACCCTTACACCTGTAGTAGAACCCCTGACTCCCCACCTCCAAGAAAACTGCTTCCCAAACCGGAATCTTAGAATCTCAACTTTTCTCCACCCACCCCGCTTTCACTTTCTTGTTTCTAGTTTGGTGCCTCTCGGCCATCATTCTCCGATTCTCTACCCCCCTTGGTGGGTGGGAATAGGCCTGGCTCAAAGGAAGCAAAGCGGTGGTGGGACGGGGCTGGGGGAGGAACTGAAAATCTAAAGATAAAATTTCCTTTAGAGATGGAGGGGGTGTGTGTGGGGGGGAGCTGGCAACACTCACACATTAATAATTTTTGTATCTGTCACACAGAGAAAGAGAATTAAAGAAAACCCTTCGAAATCATTGAGATGAACAGTCTGCAGGAGTGTGGGCTCTTATTAACATTCACATCCACATGGTGTGTGATGGGCGGGGAGAGTCGGGTGCTAAAGTGAGGAAGTGAACTCCCCTAGATCCCCCCCCCCCAGCCCAGCCCCTTAGGGTAGAGCGGTGGCAGGGTGAGGCGGGGGCTGGGGGGAGTAGGGCCTGCTGAAGAGGGTGTTGAGCAAAGGCCACTGGAGCCTAAGAGCAGCCCTGTGCTGGGAAAGGTCACCGGTTGCGGCTCGAGCTTCTCGGTGGCCTTGATTCATGTCCAAGTCGGGCGGGTGGGCATTGAGGCAGCTGAGCATCCCCTGCTCTCTGGAGAAATGCGTAATCATTCATCAGCATCACCGGGCTCCACTCAGACTAAGTGGCCTCTTGTGATTAGGAATGGGCCCTTGAAAAAGAAAAACGCAGCCTTTTAGCATGCTAAGTGTGTGCATTTGACAATGGCTTTCTTGATAGCGGTGGGGGGTTCGGAGGGGAGTCCAAATGCAGGGCCCTGAGTGTCTGTGTTTGTGTGTGTGTGTGTGTGTGTGTGTGTGTGCGCGTGTACCGCGAGTGCAGGCCTGGCTTTGGGGCCTGAGGAACAAAGCCCATTGGAGGAGTTGTGGGCCTGGCCTTTGTGGTAGGAGGTGAGACGGTCCACCCGGCAGGTTGAATTCTGCACCTTTCTCTGGGTAAGAGCTGGAACTTCCAGGAATGGTGAGGGCAGCTGGGGACTGGCTTCTCTCTCTGACTTCTGAGTCACGCGGTCGGTCCCGACACCTGGAAGGCCCGAGTTAGAAGGAAATAATCCAACTCCCACCTTGGAAGGCTGTTAAATCAGGTAGGACGTGTAGTCATTTAGCTCTGCTCAGAAATGTTAGTTCTCCTTCCCTTCCCAGCCATGAACTCATGTAACCCTCATGATTACCCTCTGAGGTAGAACTGTCCTCGTGCTGCAAATGAGGATGCTGGGGCTCAGAGGAAGCCAGAGACCACCGCCCCTTCCCAGTTAGAGGCAGGATCCACCTTCTGTGTATTCAGTGTAGACTGGGGAGTCCAGCCGACCTGGGTACCACTGACACTGCCCTTTACCAGCCCTAGAACCTCGAGCCAGTTATTAAACCTCCTTGAACCTCAGTTTCCTCAGCTTTCTGAAGGATGAGAATCAGGTTCGTGTGAGAATTCAGTGAGCGAATGTTCAGGGAGCATTTGGTGTGGAGACTGTCCACAGCAAACATTAGTTTCCCTGCCTTCAATCATCAATCTGACCCTCACAACAGCCCGATGAGGTTGATGCTGTTATAGATGTGGAAACTGAGGCTGAGGGAGGTGCTGACCATCACTCTGCCATGTCCTGCAGTGATGCAGCAGCTGTGGCACTTAGGACCGGCCTGCCACCAAGGGGGTGTTAATTACAGGGGAGACTGTAGGCCCAGGCAGTCACCTTAAATTCCACCTTTGGAAAGATTCTACTTGCTTTAAAGCCAGTTTGGGGAAACGTTTTTTCCAAAAAAATTACCCTTTATCTTTCCTATAAAAATCTGAGTTGGCCCCAGTTCTGCCTTCCCTCGTATGACTGTCTACACTGCAGTGCACATGAAGGTCCGGTGTGAAGAATGCTGAGGACAGCATTATTTATAATAAGCCTCAACTAGAAACCACCCAGTGGCCTCTGGCAATAGAATGGGTCAGTTGTGCTCTACGCCTACAATGGAATACTCTACAGCTAGGAACACGAACAAAGCACTGCCATAGGTAGCAACGTGGGCCAATCTCAGAAACATAATATGGAGTGAAAGAAGGCAGGTGCAAAAGGATATATAAAATGATTCCACTCATACAAGACTCAAGAATATGCAAAACGGATCCATGGTCTTAGAAATCGGTACATTTAGAGAGGAGGCAAGTTATTGGGAGGGGCCCTTGTGGGTGCACCTGGGGGTACTGGTAATATACTTATTGATACGGGTGATGGTTCACTTTATAAAAATGTATTGAGCTGTACACTCATGATTGATATACTTTTTGTCAGGACATTGTACCTTAGCTTTAATGCTTGTTTAAAAAGATTATCGGGTAACCGGAAGAACCCCTGGGAAGGCTGGAGAAAACAGGCTTGAGGCTGAGCTCCTGGCAATGACATTCATAACTCTGCTGCAGAATTGATGTGATAAGGAAACTGTCCCCGCTGGGCACCTGCTGTAGCAGTTGCACCACCCCAGCCCCTTCCACACTAGGAACTCGGTCTGACTGTAGTGGGAACGCTGCCCCACTGCCAACGCCCCTCGTCCAGAGCATGGGGGCTGCGTGGTGCTTCTCCCTCGCTTCCCCCTTGCTTCTGTTCTGTTAGCTCCCGCTGGCTGTACTTGGTTTCTGGAGGGGATGCTTGCTTCCAGCTGCAGGGGAGGCTGGCAAAGTGAGATCGTAACTTCCATGTTGAGGTAGAAGCGAGGAACTCTGCAGAGGTATGGAGGCCGCCGAGAGGCGTGGGACGGCCACAAAGCAAGCCAATGTCCACTGTGCTCAAGGCCGGAGCCAGGGCCTTTTGGGAACAGCACCTTAGTCTTGGATGACCCTAGTGATGTACAGGTTTTGTCTGTTGGTGTTCAGCTTGATACCTGCCCTTTGATACTTTTTCCTGTACTACTATGTCTGAGGGACTGTATTTTCCAGACTCCCTTGCTAGCTGGGTTTCAGTTCATTATTGCAATGAAAGGCACCTGTGGAGATCAGAAGTTAGACGTTTGTTTTTCCTCTGACAGCAGCTTTGCAGTGCCTGGGCTCCTGGGCTCTGGGTAACACCACTTTCCTCCATGTGTGTCTTCAGCCCTCCCACACTTGTTATGAATTCTCTGTAGTCACCCCAGCCCTGTGTTTCCGAGGGACATGGACCTGTACCCACAGACACCTGAAGAACCGTGAGGCTGGGGTTTAGATATGTGTGTGAGGCTGGGGGAGAATCAAGCCTTTCCCACCGCCCCAAGGGCCCCCCCCCCGTAGAGACGTGGAGTGGTTAACATGTCACTGGAGGGGCCTGAGCAGTGTCTGCTCGTCTGGATCTTAGGCTGGTGGGCTCCGCCCGGGGATGCCAGAGCCCAGGACGTGTGACGGGAGAACAAAGGTGCTGGGGACCAGTGCTGATCCGGAGTCAGGTGGACCCGGGGGCCGGTCCTCTCGTCGCCACCTCCCAGTGTCCCTCTCAGGCAGCTCCTGTAGCTGCTCTGGGCCTCAGGTTCCCCATCTATAAAGTGGGTAGACTAATACCTACCCCGAGGGTGGTGGGGAAGCCATGTAGAAAAGTGCACGTGAAAGCCCTTTGCAAACTGAAAGAAGGGAGTGGCTTTTCGTGCGGAGGGAGTACCCTTAGGCCCCAGAGAAGGACACTTCAGCTGAGGAGTGACCTGGACCTTCTCGTCCTCCTGATGGGAGTCAGTGGCTCCCGTGAGAGGGTGAACGTGCACATGTCTGTTTGATCCGGCACGTGCATAGGCCTGGCGCTGTGCTGTGCTGGGGTCACTAAGGTGGAAGAGACTTGTCTCCACCCTGAAGGAGCCCTACTGGGAGACACACGCAACCCGGCGGATCACAAGCCAGCGTGAGAGATGCATTGAAGGGGTGAGTAGAGGATACAATGGGAGCTCCAAGTAGAGGTAGCTCCCCTGGACCTGGGGGTGGAATCACAAGAAAATTCTAGAAGGAGGACTTGCTGAGCTGAGACCTGAAGGAGGAGGGGTTAACCAGCTATAGGAGCAGGGCTGGTTGGAGCAGGGAGTCTCAGGTAGAGGGGCAGCGTGTGCAAAGTTCTGAAGGCAAGAAAAGTGGAGGGTTGGGGAGCTGGAGGCCAGTGGAGGCAGAGGTTGAGAACTGGGGGATGATGGTGCTGGAGGGCGAGGCCTATCACATCCTGCTAAGTAAGGGGTTTGGATTTACTGGGCACATTCTCTGCCGCAGGAGAGACCCAGCTAGCCGTGGGCCCAGCTCCGGGCTGATTTGTCAGCTCCCAGTGCCAAGAGTGGGCACGTCACCTGTTCTGAAATCTTAGGCACGTAAGGCGCCGGGGCAAACGCGCTCTGTACTTTGTCCGGTGTTACCCTGAGCCGCCTCCGGGCCCCGTGGACTCTGGCTGCGGCTCTCCGCAGGAGGAAAGCTGCAGGAGTGGAAGCAATCCCTCCCAGGACCCGCTCCATCCTCTGTTCACCTCTTGTCCCTGATCTTGATAAAATCTGAGGTCCTCTGTCTTCTCGGTTCGTCAAGCCAGGCAGGAAGGAGCATTGTGATTTCCCACCGGCCCTCCAGACAGGTGATCCTCATGTAGAGGAGACCGGATGGGCTCACACTGGTGTTTTCTAGGTTGTCTTCCCATCGGAGAGTTAAAAACCCCATCAGTTCTGCAAAGGGGAGGCAGATGGAAGCTAAGTAGGAGAGAAAGCGAGAAGCGGGAAAAGCTTGTTATCAGCGTGTTTCTGCCTAACCCTGTCTCCTCCCACCTACGTCTTCCTGTGCCTTATTCTTCTTTGTCTCCAAACTCAGCGTAGGTGGCACCTCCTCCAGGAAGCCCACCATGCCTCTGTTTGAGTTGATGCCCCTCCTCTGTTTTTCCAGCTGTCTCTGGAGGTGTCCAGCTGTGGTTGCTGTTGACTGGTCTGCCTCACCCATTAGACTGAGCTCCCTCAGTGCAACAGAAGTGAAATGAACACCTCCTTTGTGCTGGGCTCTGCCAGATCCTGGGTGGTCAAGGATGAACTCAAACTCCAGGACTGGACAAGGTCCTGCAGTGGCCTGTGATCTAGTGGCACAGACTAGTGGGGTTCATTTAGGGCAGGGGCCAGCATTTATTCAGCTTTGTTTCCCCAGCAAGTGCAGTGCTTGACACACAGTAAGCACGCAATAAGTGAATATTGAATGAATGGTTTTGGTATTGTGGAGGTATTTATGAAAGTTCTGAGAAAAGAAATTACAAGAGCACCCTGGAAAGGAACTCATCAGTGAAGCCTTCGCCTAGAGCACTTCTCCTAGCTGCCCTTCCCCAGCCATCTCCCTGCGTTCTTTCCTAACAGCGGGCTCAGGTCCTTGGGCATTTGCTTGCATATTGCCCGTAGGCACAGGTGCTGTGGGATGTGGCGTGGAACTGCAGCTGGCTAGGAGGAAAATGAGCAAGTGGCTGGCAGTAGCTGGACCATCACTAGTCTAGGGGACCGGGAAGGCTGAGACCAGAGAGTTGGGGTCCAGGACTGCAAAGCTTAATGGAAGAAATGTTATATTCCCACCAATGGACAATGGCCAGATGACAGCTACTTACATTATCCGTCATCATAACCAGCATCGCTGGCTGTGACAAAGCACTATCATTTATATCAGTACAGTATAATCTTGTATAATAACCACTAGATTTGTATGGTGGGCATCACCGTCACTTTAGACTGAACAGAAGGTGGCCCAGAGAAGTTAGGGATTTGTTTAAGTCAATACAGCTTCTAAGTGGGAAAATTGGGAGTAGAACCCGGGCCTGTTGACCCCAAGTTTTTTTTCCTACTACACTATGCAACTATTATTATAACCTTTCTGTTAGTATGGCATTATTTTAGGAGATTATCAGGGTAGGTATTATTATTTTAAAAAATTTATTTATTTGGTTGCACTAGGTCGCAGTTGCAGAAGGTGGGCTCCATAGTTGTGGCATGTGAACTCTGAGTTGTGGCATGCGTGCGGGATCTAGTTCCTTGACCAGGGATTGAACCCTGGCCTCCTGCTTTGGGAGCACAGAGTCCCATCCACTGTGCCACCAGGGAAATCCCCAGGGTAGGTATTGTTTTCCTAAAGCCACAAGGAATATAAATATCTTTTAAATTATTTATCCACCCATTCATCCACCAACTACTCATCCATCTACCCAGCCACCCAACCATCATCACCTACCCATCCATTTATCTATTCATCCATCTCTCCACCCAACATCCAACCATCCATCTGCCCAAACATCTATCTATCTACTCATCTGCCTACCCATACACTAACTCACCTATAAATTCATATATTCATAATTCATCCATTCATCAATTTATCCATTTACCATTCCATTAATCAATAAATATGTATTAAGCACATACTATGTATTAGGCACTAGAGTACTGAGCTGCAAAGATGCCTGGGTTTTGACTATTGTCCTTGAGGGACTCTGATGGTGGAGACAGGGTGATACATGCTATAACAGAGGTATATATAAAGGGCCATGGGAAATCAGAGGAAGGGTTATGTCCCTTCCATGGCAGGACAAAGAAACACAGGCTTATGTCTGCAGGTGACAACTCTAAAAATACTTGGTGTGATGTAAACTCATGCCAGTGATCATGTTCTGGGACTGAGGAATGCTTCTGTCATCAATATCAACAACAGAAAGATGTAAAAGTGTGTGTTGTGTGTGTGTGTGTGTGTGTACATGTGTTGGGAGAGGGAGAATAAAGAAATAGGCAGATAACTGCTTTAAGGACAAGAATATTGTCTAATGTATTTTGGTATCCCCAGCATATAGTATGGTGCTGAGTATATAGTAGGTGCTCATTAAATATTGAGAAACCTTGCTAGAATCTGCAGTGTGGGAATGAAATGAATGGATCAGTAATGAATCAACAACCAATCACTACCATCTCAGCTTCATTTCTTACCAAGCTTCGGTTTGAATTTGGACTGTTTTGAATTTGAATTTGGAGGAAGATTCGTCCTTCATTATCCTTGAGAACTGAAGAATGTTTGTACTTCTTACTTTCTTGAGCCTATAAAAGAGGAGGTTACTCTGATTTCTCATAGTTTACAGGGGACAATGGACCTTTTATGGCTCAGAGGCTTTAGGAATAAGTGCATTGATGGCTATACCAAAGACAACTTTGGTGCATGGCTGTAATAATAATGCTTATAATAAAGGACAGAAAAAGCTGGTTCTGGAGTATAATATTTCGGTTCTGGTCCTGGATGTGTAACTAATTAGAAGGTGACCTTAGGCAGATGACTTATGTTGGACTGCTGTCTCCGCATCTCTGAAACAAGGAGGCCTGGGCTAGATGAACTCCACCACCTTGCCTCTTGGTGTCTCTGAATCGATGGCTTGTTTACCTGGATTCCTGGCCAGAATCCACTTGAGTCCATTTGAGTGTTCGCCTTTCTCAGTCTGGACCACCTCTGGGTCTGCATCACCCAGAGTCCCTTGTCACTGGCTTCTGGTTGGGCTTGACCCTGGGAAGCAGTGGCAGGAGATTGGAGGGCTCGGGGGAGAGAGGGAACCTGGCATTCCTTCTTCATTTTTCTTTTCCTCTCTCTTTGGTGTTGTGTCACCAGCAGTAGCTGCAACTAGGACTCCAGCTAGTGTCCCCTTCTCCACGGCACTAACAATCACTGGCTTCTGGTAACACTCTTCTTCCGAGGTTTTTTCAGCCCTGCAGGTGGTAATGGCTTCCCACTGTGGCTAGATTCTGGGTGCCTTGCTTGTTCCCTTAGGCCTGCCCACACCCGTCTAAACAGTCCCTGCCATGCAATCTCTTCGGTTGAACCACCTGTGGTGCGTAATGTTTCCTCTTGGGCTTTTGACCATCCAGCACTGCACCAGTGTTTCACGTTTGTTATCTAATCAGTCCTCACAAACCTCCACGATGCAGCCATTATCTTCCCATTTTACACCCAAGAAAACCAAGGCTCAGAGAAATTCAGTGACTTGCCCCAAAAGACAGGATTTGGAAGGCCCGGCTTCCAGGTCTGTGTTCCCCCTCCCGCCTCGTACTCATCCTCATCTCCCCCCCGTTTCCAGGCAGAGTGGCTTCTCAACCTTTACCTTCTTCGTATTTTTCCATTCTGGCATCTTGGGACAGATTATTAGTCTATCTAGGCTCTAACTTTTGTGTCTAAAAAATGTCAGTGTGGGGCTTCCCTGGTGGCGCAGTCGTTGAGAGTCCGCCTGCCGATGCAGGGGACACGGGTTCGTGTTCCGGTCCGGGAAGATCCCACATGCCGCGGAGCGGCTGGGCCCGTGAGCCATGGCCGCTGAGCCTGCGCGTCCGGAGCCTGTGCTCCGCAACGGGAGAAGCCGCAGCAGTGAGAGGCCCGCGTACCGCAAAAAACAAACAAAAAACAACAAAAAAAGTCAGTGTGTCCACCTGGAGTCTTAACTCATATGTGTTGGCAATAATTGGTGAGAGCTGTTAGTGGAAGCCCCGTTTTCATGCTCGGTGCAGAGTCGGCTCAGGCAGGCAAGAGAGGCAGCTTCCTAGGGAGGGGCATTCTGCTGTGGGGATGACGCATGGATGAGGGAAAACGACGGGCAATCTAGCACCGCTTTTTCCAGCTCCGGCCTTGAACCCTTCAGGTCTGGCTTTGGTCTTGGAAGCCAAAAGCCTCTCCGCCATCTATCCTAAGGAAACAATCAGACACAGGAGAAGAAGGATGAACAAAGATTGCAGTAGCAAAAAAGTTGGAAACGGCCTGCCTGCCCATCAGCAGGGCGTTGGGTTAAATAAATCATGGTCTGACACTGGAAATGACTCATTTCAAAATCCACTGAAACTGATCTGCATGTGTTGACATGGAGACAATGCCCAGAGCAAGTTGTGAAAGGAAAGGAGTTGGGTTACAAAAGAATGCACATGGTGGAATGCCATTTTTATAAAAAATCATCTTGATCTATTTTGCTCTATCTCCATATCCAACCAGGCAATCCTACAACCTCCAAACTTTAGGCCCATTGACTCCTCGGTGACTCCAAACACACCTGTAAGGCTCATTTCTCCATTTCTACTGGAGAACTATTCTTCCTTCACGATGGTTCCAGTGCATCTCCCCATTCCTTCCTCCCGTGCTCTTTCCTGGAGCACTTGGCTCACCTCTGTGACAGCGCCCATTGCATTGGGATGAAGTTACTCACCTGGCCTCCTGTCTTCCGCACTAGTGAGGACATGGATTCAGTTTGGGGGCTCAGAGCTCGGGCCCTAGTATGCGCTGTATGTGTTTTTTTTAATTTTAATTTTATATTGGGGTATAGTTTTTTTTTTGCGGTACGCAGGCCTCTCACTGTTGTGGCCTCTCCCGTTGTGGAGCACAGGCTCCGGACGCGCAGGCCCAGCGGCCATGGCTCACGGGCCCAGCTGCTCCGCGGCATGTGGGATCTTCCCGGACCGGGGCACGAACCCGTGTCCCCTGCATCGGCAGGTGGATTCTCAACCACTGCGCCACCAGGGAAGCCCGGTAATGTTTATATTACAAAAAAACTCATGATTTTGAGTCTATTCTGATACTAGCAAATAAACAAATGCTAGGGGGAGAAGGGAAAGCTCTTCTTCTCAGTAGAATGCCAACTAATAAACATAGAAGGAATGATAGAGCTACAAAAATCACCATTTTGCAACCATCAAAGTACTCATTGATTCAAGCGAGAATCAACAGTGGATGCCAAAACCATTGGGTGAAACATTGGAGAACAGGGTGTTTACACAGTCTCAAAGTGTCTGCCACAGGTTACAGACTATTTACAAAGGCAAAAATGGCCCCTTTGCAGTGGAGACACCTGGCAGACACCACCTTCACCAAATTATCAACATCTACGTCGCCAATGAGAGGACAAACTGACATCTGGTACCTCCCGATGCATGGCACTGAGAAGGCCACACCATCTTATGTAGTATTCCTGCTAGAATCCTGTAGTATTCAAGAATCAAATCATGAGGACACAATCAGACACATACAGCAACACAGTTACTCTTTAAGGATGTCAGTGCCTTTTTTTTTTTTAAAAGGAATTCCTTTATTTATTTATTTATGGCTGTGTTGGGTCCTCATTTCTGTGCGAGGGCCTTCTCTAGTTGCGGCAAGCGGGGGCCACTCTTCATCGCGGTGCGCGGGCCTCTCACTATCGTGGCCTCTCTTGTTGTGGAGCACGGGCTCCAGATGCGCAGGCTCAGTAGTTGTGGCTCACGGGCCTAGCTGCTCCGCGGCATGTGGGATCTTCCTAGACCAGGGCTCGAACCCGTGTCCCCTGCATCGGCAGGCAGATTCTCATCCACTGCACCACCAGCGAAGCCCTGATGTCAGTGTCTTTAAATGTAGAAGACAAAGGCTGAGAAATGGTTCCAAATAGAAAGAGAGCAAAGAAGCATGACAAGTAACTGCAAAACGTGATTCAGGATTGGATCCTGGAAACAAAAGTTGGTGTAAAGGGAAGTATTAGGCAATCGGTAAAATTAGAATGTGGATTGTATGTAAGATAGTAGGATTGTAGTAATGATACTTTCCTGAAGTTGGTAATGGCACTGTGGTTATGTTAGAAAACTGCTTTATTGGAATTTTGTGTGATGAAAAATTTTGAATGTCCAGAAAACTGGAGAGAATAGTCTAATACACATCTGTGTATTCATTGTCTTAGAGATGAGTAAGAGAAGATCCTTGCCTCAGGGATCTCAGGGCCTAATGAAGGAGGAACAGTCACAGGACTAGATAATTATAAAACAGTGTGTGAGCTCTGCCAGAGACAGGCGCTGCGTAGCCTACAAGTCTGCAACCTTCTGTCAAATAACAGAAGAAGAAAAAAAGAAAAATTGGTTCAAGGAGGCAGTTGGAAAAAACAACTAAAGAAAGTTTTACAGGTCATGACATGGATGTCAAATTCCCTTAATCTCCTGGTCCTTCATTCTTATGAGTCAACAGGGGTTGATAGTTAAAATCATTTGATACCCCAGTCGTTCAGTCTGTTTTTCTCTTCAAAGCTCCTTCAAAGGCAGCACCCAATCCATGCGTCCCGTTCCAGCCAGCCTTCCATGACCACAGACATGAAAGCCAGGCTCCCAGCAAGGAGGATGGTCTGCATCCGCGGCCTGGGATAGGATGGAAGAGTCCTCAGGGACTGTGACTCTCGGGGCGTGTATCCCACATACCAGCCCATTTTGAATGTGCGTGTGCCCACGGGCTGCTTCCAGTGTTGTAATGGGTCCTGAGCCACGAAGAGCACTTGACGAAGGGCTGGAGGCTTGTGGGTAAAAGCATGGGCTTCCCTCTCAGAGAAACCTGGGTTCAAATCCTAGCTCTGACACTTACTAGTTTCTGTGGCCTTGGGCAGATTTCTGAATCCTACCGTGATGAAATCCTTCTGAAGTCTAAACTTTACTCTGATGTGGAAAAGTAAGCAATTTCTCCATGCAGGGGATCAACGTTTTCATGTGCCATGGAAGTCCTTCCTCCTTGGAGCCCTAGTCGTTTTTACACAACATGCTGATAATCTGCCACACCAGGGAGTTGGAAGCAGCATGTAAAACTTCTGGGACATATATATGTGTTAGCATATGGTATTTATTTTTCTCTTTCTGACTTACTCTGTATGACAGACTCTAGGTCCATCCACCTCACTACAAATAACTCAATTTCATTTCTTTTTATGGCTGAGTAATATTCCATTGCATATATGTGCCACATCTTCTTTATCCATTCATCTGTCGATGGACGCTTAGGTTGCTTCCATGTCCTGCCTTTGTAAATAGAGCTGCAATGAACATTGTGGTACATGACTCTTTTTTTTTTTTTTTTTTGCGGTACTCGGGCCTCTCACTGCTGTGGCCTCTCCCGTTGTGGAGCACAGGCTCCGGACACGCAGGCTCAGCGGCCATGGCTCACGGGCCTAGCCGCTCCGCGGCATGTGGAATCTTCCTGGGGCACAAACCCGCGTCCCCTGCATCGGCAGGCGGACTCTCAACCACTGCGCCACCAGGGAAGCCCCATGACTCTTTTTGATAGGAATCTAAAAAAAAATGGTTCTGAAGAACCTAGGGGCAGGACAGGAATAAAGACACAGACGTAGAGAATGGACTTGAGGACATGGGGAGGGGGAAGGGTAAGCTGGGACAAAGTGAGAGAGTGGCATGGACATACATACACTACCAAATGTAAAATAGATAGCTAGTGGGAAGCAGCCGCATAGCACAGGGAGATCAGCTCAGTGCTTTGTGACACCTAGAGGGGTGGGATAGGGAGGGTGGGAGGGAGACACAAGAGGGAGGAGATATGGGGATATATGTATAGGTATAGCTGATTCACTTTGTTATAAAGCAGAAACTAACACACCATTGTAAAGCAATTATACTCCAATAAAGATGTTAAAAAAAAACCAAAACAAAAAACCAAAAAAAAAAAACTTCTGGGACACCCACGGATTTAAAAATCCCTTATAGAGAACTTCATCCTGCTAAGACCAACCCAATTCCCAGCCTGATTCCCACGTTGGCACCTGGGAGGCTTTTTCACCTCTGCAGGGTAGAGACAGCATCCGGGCAGAGAGCTGGGGCAGCTGTCTTTCCAGGGCAGCTGGTCAAATGACCCCAAACAAAGGTTCTCTGTTTCTCTAACAAAGGCCATTGTGAGTGTATTATGGTTGAGCAGAGATGCAAAGAAATATTCCTGGACAGCCAGCCTACTTTTCAGTTTTCCCTGCTGCTAATTTGCTGCTCTTTAATTAAATGCTGTTTATGGGCACACAAGCTCCTTTAAAGTTCCCTCAGGGCGGTGCTGACAAACCTTGCTCAAAAGCTTTAGAGCTGTTGCCCTAAAGCTTTCTTTAGCTCACTGCTGGCCAAGTGAGCTGGAGTTTGGAGACTTTTGTTTGATTTTTTTTTTTTTTTTGCGGTACGCGGGCCTCTCACTGCTGTGGCCTCTCCCGTTGTGGAGCACAGGCTCCGGACGCGCAGGCTCAGCGGCCATGGCTCACGGGCCCAGCCGCTCCGCATCATGTGGGATCTTCCCGGACTGGGGCACGAACCCGTGTCCCCTGCGTCGGCAGGCGCCACCAGGGAAGCCCCTGGAGACTTTTGAGAGGAGGTTGGCTCAGATCCCTGTGATCGTAGCATCTCACAGTTGGAATGATTACTTGATGGTTGTCTGGTTTAAACCCCCTCATTTTTCAAACAAGGAAACTGAGGCTTAAAGAGCGGAAATCACTTGTCCAGGGTCGTATAAGCCATTAGTAGTAAAGCAGGGGCTAGAATTCAGGGCCCCTGAATTCTGGGGTGGCCTTGCCATGGATACTCCCTGTGATTGTGGAAAGTCACTTGTCCTCTGCTGCTTAACCGTGTTTCTGTCTATTTCTGGTCTCACGAGAATTCCTACCAGACATAGAACAGTAAGAACAGATGTGAAGATGAGCATGGTCCTTGGACATGGGTAATGAGGCTTATCCTATTAGTAGCAGGATATGTTTTCAGTTGATTTTCCAGTTTCATTTCACATTTACTGAAGCGACTCCTCATGTAACCCTATTGAAGCTGTGACCCACATGGTCCAGTCCTAGAATTAGTTACAGAAGAATAATCCGAATAAACCAAAACATGATGAAAAGGGAACTTAATATTTTTATTTATTTATTTATTTTTGCGGTATGCGGGCCTCTCACTGCTGTGGCCTCTCCCGTTGCGGAGCACAGGCTCCGGACGCGCAGGCTCAGCGGCCATGGCTCACGGGCAAAGCCGCTCCGTGGCGTGTGGGATCTTCCCGGATCGGGGCACAAACCCGCGTCCCCTGCATCGGCAGGCGGACTCTCAACCACTGCGCCACCAGGGAAGCCCGGAACTTAATATTTTTCTCATCTTTCTCAAAGGACATTCAGAAGGCTTCCAGGTATACCCCATGGCATGTTCTTTGGACCCTTGCCCAGTTTTTTTATATCCCACAGTCTGTTTGAAGCTGTTCCCTCCCTAGAACTTTGAAGAATTTTTTCCTTCTCCACCAGCTCCAGTGGCTTCTACTTACTCAACTTCCTCTTTTTTTCTCTTTTCATTCTTTATTACATAGATTGATTTGGCCTGTTTCCTTAAGTCCTTCTGCTTCTGCTTCAAGCCCTCTGCTGCTGTCTTTCTTTGCTGACTCCAGACTCTGCACCAAAAACGTCTAGGAATTGGTCTCTCAGGTGATGGGGGAAGAAGAAGAATTAGGCTGTTAGTTAGGGTTCTCTTGGGCAGGTTGGGTAAAGGGAAGAAGTTTGTGAACATTAATCTATTTTATCCCATCCTGGGTATTTTCCCACAAATGATTATTGTTTTCAAATATCTTACTACCATCCTGAGTCTAATTAAACTTCTGACATTGCCAGTGAAGATTTATTCATACAACACACTATATAATGCATGCTTGCCTCGTCTTGAGCCTGTGTTAGCAAAAAAGTTAAAGAAGACCCAGGTCAAATCATTATGCTGTACACCTTAAATGTATACAGTGCTGTATGTCAATTATATCTCAATAAAACTGGAAGGAAAAAAAGAAGTAAAAAAAAAAAAGAAGATAACGTGGATTTTATCTGCAAGGAGGCCACAGGCTTATGTGGTAGACAAACACAGAGACAATTATAATACTGTGTGTCTAGAATTATAATAGAGACATACAGAAGGGGTTTTAGGAGCACAGAGGAAGAAGCACCTGACTTGGCTGGAAGGGGTCAGGAGAGGATTCTTGGAGCACATGGTATTATTCATCTGGGCCGGGCAAGAGAGAAGGTGGAGGGAGTGGGACACAGTAGTTGAGGATGGGCTTCAACAGTGTGTGTGTGTGTGTGTGTGAACAGGGGTCGGGAGAGATGAGATGGGGGATACAGTAGGTTGGAGGTTGGGAGGTACAGGCAGGATGCCAAGAGGAGCTTGGGCTTAATCTGTAGGCAGTGGGAGCCACCGACAGTCAGACGAGAGGCATGATGGGACTTACACTGTAGAAAACATTACTCTGGCTGCAGCCTGGAACACAGACGGGGCTGGTGGGGAGAGACTGGGGCAGGGAGGCAAGTTAGGAGGCTGTGCAGGGAAATGGGGGCGAGGGACTGAATGATGACAGTAGTTCTGGGGCTGGTGGAGGGGTGATTCGGAGAGAGATTTGGGAGCTAGAAGTGAGAGAACTTGGTGTTTGGTTAAAACCCAGGGTTGTAAAAAATGCCCCCCCCCTTGTTTCTGGCTTGGGCAATTGGATTGCTGCTGCCACTCAGTCTTCCCCAAGAAAGGAAAGGCAGGAACAGGTTCTGGGGGAAAAGATAACAATTTTGTAGTAATTTAAGTGTTCCTTAAATCAGCTTTCCCTGTAACTCAAGACTTAACTTTATTCGGTTTCTAGTTTCTATTGTCACATACTCTCTTTCTCTCTCTATATATATACATATAAAATTATGTTAAAAATAAAAAATCATATATATTTATGTTATATAAATATATAAAATATAAATATATATAAAAATATAAAAAGATATGAAAATGAAAATATATTCTTATATATATGTAAAATTGAGATACCATACAGTTCACCCATTTGATGCCTACAATTCAATGGCTTTTTGTATATTCACCGAGTTGTGTAACCATCACCACAATATCAATCTTGTAACATTTTCATTACCCCACAAAGAAATCTCACATCTCTTAGCCCCCAATCCTGTCTAGCCCCCTACCCACTTTCTGTCTGTACAGATCTGCCTATTCTGAACATTTCATATAAATGGAATCATAGCCAGTATATTTTCAAACTATATTCTAATCTGCTCCTGCATTTTTTTAAACATCTTTAATGGAGTATAATTGCTTTACAATGGTGTGTTAGTTTCTGCTTTATAACAGAGTGAATCAGGTATACATATACATATATCCCCATATCCCCTCCCTCTTGTGTCTCCCTCCCACCCTCCCTATCCCACCCCTCTGGGTGGTCACAAAGCACCGAGCTGATCTCCCTGTGCTATGCGGCTGCTTCCCACTAGCTATTTATTTTACATTTGGTAGTGTATATACGTCCATGCCACTCTCTCACTTCATCCCAGTTTACCCTTCCCGCTCCCCGTGTCCTCAAATCCATTCTCTATGTCTGTGTCTTTATTCCTGCCCTGCCCCTAGGTTCTTCAGAACTTTTTCTTTTAGATTCCATATATATGTGTTAGCGTATGGTATTTGTTTTTCTCTTTCTGACTTACTTCACGCTGTGTGACAGACTCTAGGTCCATCCACCTCACTACAAATAACTCAATTTCGTTTCTTTTTACGGCTGAGTAATATTCCATTGTATATATGTGTCACATCTTCTTTATCCATTCATCTGTTGATGGACACTTAGGTTGCTTCCATGTCCTGGCTATTGTAAATAGAGCTGCAATGAACATTGTGGTACATGACTCTTTTTGAATTATGGTTTTCTCAGGGTATATGCCCAGTAGTGGGATTGCTGGGTCATATGGTAGTTCTATTTTTAGTTTTTTAAGGAACCTCCATACTGTTCTCCATAGTGGCTGTATCAATTTACATTCCCACCAACTGTGCAAGAGGGTTTCCTTTTCTCCACACCCTTTCCAGCATTTATTGTTTGTAGATTTTTTGATGATGGCCATTCTGACCAGTGTGCGGTGATACCTCATTGTAGTTTTGACTTGCATTTCTCTAATGATTAGTGACGTTGAGCATCCTTTCATGTGTTTGTTGGCAATCTGTTTATCTTCTTTGGAGAAATGTCTATTTAGGTCTTCTGCCCATTTTTGGATTGGGTTGTTTGTTTTTTTGATATTGAGCTGCATGAGCTGCTTGTAAGTTTTGGAGATTAATCCTTTGTCAGTTGCTTCATTTGCAAATATTTTCTCCCATTCTGAGGGCTGTCTTTTCGTCTTGTTTATGGTTTTCTTTGCTGTGCAAAAGCTTTGAAGTTTCATTAGGTCCCATTTGTTTATTTTTGTTTTTATTTCCATTTCTCTAGGAGGTGGGTCAGAAAGGATCTTGCTGTGCTTTATGTCATAGAGTGTTCTGCCTATGTTTTCCTCTAAGAGTTTGATAGTGTCTGGCCTTACATTTAGATCTTTAATCCATTTTGAGTTTATTTTTGTGTATGATGTTAGGTAGTGTTCTAATTTCATTCTTTTACATGTAGCTGTCCAGTTTTCCCAGCACCACTTATTGAAGAGGCTGTCTTTTCTCCATTGTATATTCTTGCCTCCTTTATCAAATATAAGGTGACCATATGTGCGTGGGTTTATCTCTGGGTTTTCTATCCTGTTTCAATGATCTATATATCTGTTTTTGTGCCAGTACCATACTATCTTGATTACTGTAGCTTTGTAGTATAGCCTGAAGTCAGGGAGCCTGATTCCTCCAGCTCCGTTTTTCTTTCTCAAGATTGCTTTGGCTATTTGGGTCTTTTGTGTTTCCATACAAATTGTGAAATTTTTTGTTGTAGTTCTGTGAAAAATGCCATTGGTAGTTTGAAAGGGATTGCCTTGAATCTGTAGATTGCTTTGGGTAGTAGAGTCATTTTCACAATGTTGATTCTTCCAGTTCAAGAACATGGTATATCTTTCCATCTGTTTGTATCATCTTTAATTTCTTTCATTAGTGTCCTATAGTTTTCTTTTGTCTCTTTAGGTAGGTTTCTTGCTAGGTATTTTATTCTTTTTGTTGCAGTGGTAAATGGGAGTGTTTCCTTAATTTCTCTTTCAGATTTTTCATCATTAGTGTATAGGAATGTAAGAGATTTCTGTGCCTTAAGTTTGTATTCTGATACTTTACCAAATTCATTGATTAGCTTTAGTCATTTTGTGATAGCATCTTTAGTATTCTCTATGTATAGTATCATGTCATCTGCAAACAGTGACAGCTTTACTTCTTCTTTTCTAATTTGGATTACTTTTATTTCTTTTTCTTCTCTGATTGCTGTGGCTAAAACTTCCAAAACTATGTTGAATAATAGTGGTGAGAGTGGACAACCTACTCTTGTTCCTGATCTTAGAGGAAATGCTTTCAGTTTTTCACCATTGAGAATGATGTTGGCTGTGGGTTTGTCATATATGGCCTTTATTATGTTGAGCTAAGTTCCCTCTATTCCTACTTTGTGGAGAGTTTTTATCATAAATCGGTGTTGAATTTTGTTGAAAGCTTTTTCTGCATCTATTGAGATAATCATATGGTTTTTCTCCTTCAATTTGTTAATATGGTTTATCACATTGATTGATTTGAGTATATTGAAGAATCCTTGCATTCCTGGGATAAACCCCACTTGATTATGGTGTATGATACTTTTAGTGTGCTGTTGGATTCTGTTTGCTAGTATTTTGTTGAGGATTTTTGCTTCTATGTTCATCACTGATACTGGCCTGTAATTTTCTTTCTTTGTGACATCTTTGTCTGGTTTTGGTATCAGGGTGATGGTGGCCTTGTAGAATGAGTTTGGGAGTGTTCCTCACTCTGCTATATTTTGGAAGAATTTGAGAAGGATAGGTGTTAGCTCTTCTCTAAATGTTTGATAAAATTCGCCTGTGAACGCACCGGGTCCTGGGCTTTTGTTTGTTGTAAGATTTTTAATCACAGTCTCAATTTCAGTGCTTGCGATTGGTCTGTTTATATTTTCTATTTCTTCCTGGTTCAATCTCAGAAGGTTGTGCTTTTCTAAGAATTTGTCCATTTTTTCCAGGTTGTCCATTTTATTGGCATAGAGTTGCTTGTAGTAATCTCTCATGATCCTTTGTATTTCTGCAGTGTCAGTTGTTACTTCTCCTTTTTCATTTCTAATTGTATTGATTTGAGTCGTCTCCCTTTTTTTCTTGATGAGTCTGGCTAATGGTTTATCAATTTTGTTTATCTTCTCAAAGAACCAGCTTTTAGTTTTATTGATCTTTGCTATCGTTTCCTTCATTTCTTTTTCATTTATTTCTGATCTGATCTTTATGATTTCTTTCCTTTTGTTAACTTTGGGGTTTTATTGTTCTTCTTTGCCTAATTGCTATAGGTGTAAGGTTAGGTTTTTTATTGAGATGTTTCTTGTTTCTTGAGGTAGGATTGTATTGCTATAAACTTCCCTCTTAGAACTGCTTTTGCTGCATCCCATAGGTTTTGGTTCGTCGTGTTTTCATTGTCATTTGTTTGTAGGTATTTTTTGATTTCCTCTTTGATTCCTTCAGTGATCTCTTGGTTATTTAGCAGTGTATTGTTTAGCCTCCATGTGTTTGTATTTTTTACAGCATAGTGTTGTGGTCAGAAAAGATACTTGATATGATTTCAATTTACTTAAATTTACCAAGGCTTGATTTGTGACCCAAGATATGATCTATCCTGGAGAATGCTCCATGAGCACTTGAGAAGAAAGTGTATTCTGTTGTTTTTGGATGGAATGTCCTATAAATATCAATTAAGTCCACCTTGTTTAATGTGTCATTTAAAGCTTGTGTTTCCTTATTTATTTTCATTTTCGGTGATCTGTCCATTGGTGAAAGTAGGGTGTTAAAGTCCCCTACTATGACTGTGTTACCTTTGATTTCCCCTTTTATGGCTGTTATCATTTGCCTTATGTATGTTGGGTGCATAAATATGTACAATTGTTATATCTTCTTCTTGGATTGATCCCTTGATCATTATGTAGTGTCCTTCTTTGTCTCTTGTAATAGTCTTTATTTATTTTATTTTATTTTTTTTTTGCGGTATGCGGGCCTCTCACTGTTGTGGCCCCTCCCATTGCTGAGCACAGGCTCCGGACGTGCAGGCTCAGCGGCCATGGCTCACGGGCCCAGCCGCTCCGCGGCATGTGAGATCTTCCCAGACCGGGGCATGAACCTGTGTCCCCTGCATCGGCAGGCAGACTCTCAACTGCTGCGCCACCAGGGAGGCCCTATTTTAAAGTCTATATTGTCTGATATGAGAATTGCTAGTCCAGCTTTCTGTTGATATCCACTTGCATGGAATATCTTTTTCCATCCCCTCACTTTCAATCTGTATGTGTCCCTAGGTCTGAAGTGGGCCTCTTGTAGACAGCATATATACGGGTCTTGTTTTTGTATCCATTCAGCCAGTCTATGTCTTTTGGTTGGAGCATTTAATCCATTTACATTTAAGGTAGTTATCGATATGTATGTTCCTATTATCATTTTTTTACTTGTTTTGGGTTTGTTTTTGTAGGTCTTTTCCTCTCTTGTGTTTCCCGCCTAGAAAAGTTCCTTTAGCATTTGTTGTAAAGCTGGTTTGGTGGTGCTAAATTCTCTTAGCTTTTGCTTCTCTGTAAAGGTTTCAATTTCTCTGTCGAATCTGAATGAGATCCTTGCTGGGTAGAGTAATCTTGGTTGTAGGTTTTCCCCTTTCATCACTTTAAATATGTTCTGGCTTGCAGAGTTTCTGCTGAAAGATCAGCTGTTAACCTTATGGGGATTCCCTTGTGTGTTATTTGTTGTTTTTCCCTTGCTGCTTTTAATATCTTTTCTTTGTATTTAATTTTTGATAGTTTGATTAATATGTGTCTTGGTGTGCTTCTCCTTGGATTTATTCTGTATGGGACTCTCTGCACTTCCTGGACTTGACTATTTCCTTTCCCAAATTAGGGAAGTTTTCAACTATAATCTCTTCAAATATTTTCTCAGTCCCTTTCTTTTTCTCTTCTTCTGGGACCCCTATAATTCGAATGTTGGTGTGTTTAACGTTGTCCCAGAGGTCTCTGAGACTGTCCTCAATTCTTTTCATTCTTTTTTCTTTATTCTACTCTGTGGTAGTTATTTCTACTATTTTATCTTTCAGGTCACTTATCTGTTCTTCTGCCTCAGTTATTCTGGTATTGATTCCTTCTAGAGAATTTTTAATTTCATTTATTGTGTTGTTCATCATTGTTTGTTTGCTCTTTAGTTCTTCTAGGTCCTTGTTAAATGTTTCTTGTATTTTCTCCATTCTATTCCCAAGATTTTGGATCATCTTTACTATCATTACTCTGCATTCTTTTTCAGGTAGACTGCCTATTTCCTCTTCATTTGTTTTCGTGTGGTGGGTTTTGTTACCTTGCTTCTTCATCTTCTGTCTGTTTCTCTGTCTTCTCATTTTGCTTAAGTTACTGTGTTTGGGGTCTCCTTTTTGCAGGCTGCATGTTCATAGTTCCCATTGTTTTTGGTGTCTGACACCAGTGGCTAAGGTTGGTTCAGTGGGTTGTGTATGCTTCCTGGTGGATGGGACTGGTGCCTGTGTTCTGGTGGATGAGGTTGGATCTTGTCTTTCTTGTGGGCAGGACCACGTCCGGTGGTATGTTTTGGGGTGTCTGTGACCTTATTATGATTTTAGGCAGCCTCTCTGCTAATGGGTGGGTTTTTTTCCTGTCTTGCTAGTTGTTTGGCATAGGGTATCCAGCACTGTAGCTTGCTGGTCGTTGAGTGGAGCTGGGTCTTAGAGTTGAGATGGAGATCTCTGGGAGAGCTTTCACCATTTGATATTACATGGAGCTGGGAGGTCTCTGGTGGACCAATGTCCTGAACTTGGCTCTCCCACGTCAGAGGCACAGGCCTGACACCTGGCCAGAGCACCAAGACCCTGTCAGCCACATGGCATTAACTACAGAGAGGTTGACTCTACTGAAGATATGAAGAGTAAATTCCCTTGAGACAGTTGGGCTTTGGAGGGCTCTGGAGGGGGGAGCAGCAATTCTTCTGTCAAAGTTCCATGACAGTAAGTGCAGAGTCAGGGAACTGTGAGTGAGCTGGTCTTGCTCCAGAGGCTGCTGGCTCACCAGGGTGGTGTGAGACACCAGTTGGCCTGCAGCTTCAGTGGCTCCTGTGGCTCCTGCAGGATCCTTACCGGGCCAAGTGCTTAGTTAGCCCTGTGCCAAAGGACACCATGTTCTCCTGGAAGATATTCTCATCATGAAAGGTGAGGCCCCATCAGAGCAGCAGGAGGAGCTGCAGACCAGGCTTCAGTAGGAAATCGCTGCGCAGGAACCGAGGGGACCAGCATGCCTTCAGGCCCGTCTGCAACCTCAGGTTGGGGAGCAGTAAACATGAAAGCTGGAGCAGTCCATCTAGCCTGAAATTCCTGCTTGGGTGCAACCTTTCAGCAGCAGCCTACTCTTCCTTTTCAGTCTCTTCTTGCCCTTGCATTTTTACTTGTTATCAGTTCAGCAGACATGTGCTGGGCAGTAGGGTAAGAGTATGGGTTTTAGTCATAACTCTTTCATTTTTTTAAAAAAAATTATTTTATTTTTGGCTGCGTTGGGTCTTTGTTGCTGCGTGTGGGCTTTCTCTAGTTGCGGCGAATGGGGGCTACTCTTCGTTGCGGTGCACGGGCTTCTCATTGCGGCGGCTTCTCTTGTTGTGGAGTATGGGCTCTAGGTGCGCTGGCTTCAGTAGTTGTGGCACATGGGCTCAGTAGTTGTGGCACACGGGCTTAGTTGCTCCACGACATGTGGGATCTTCCTAGACCAGGGATTGAACCCTTGTCCCCTGCATTGGCAGATGGATTCTTAACCACTGTGCCACCAGGGAAGTCCCTCATTTCTGAATGAAGTAATGCAACTCAAACTAATTTTTAAGCAAAAGGAGGATCTGTTGACACATAACTGGGGGAAGATGGGATGTATCTAACTTTAAGGTTGACTGGATCTAAATACTAAAATGATGTCATTTCTCTCTCTCTCTCTCCTTGCTTCTGTCTTTTTTTCTATCTCTTTCTCTCTCTCTCCCCTCCCCCTGCTTCAATTTCTTTAAACCTCAGGAAAGACTCTGATTGGCCCAGCTTGGGTCATGTGTGTACCCCTTGGGCACTCACTGAGGTCAGAGATAGTGCTACGATTGGTTAGGTCTGAATCACATGACTACCCATGGACAGAAGGATCCTGTCCTGTGCTGGTGCCACACCAACATCTTAGAGTTGACACAGGGAAAGAGCAGGTCTGTAGAAGACTCTCCCAGTGGGAAGGGGTGTGAGTGTTGCTGAAAGAGATGGGGAAGGAATACTGGACAGATGTTCAGTACATTTCCTGGCCAGGAGGAGCATAACACAAAGAGGAGACTGAACAACTAACCCATATGTGGTTAGATCGAGAACTACATCCCATTGATGCAGGAGTTCAGTGCAGCAGGGCTTCCAGAGAGCCAGTTGGGGTATGTGTGTCTTCCTTAAATCCAGCCTCTCTGTCGCACAAGATGTACCTTTCTTTGGTCTGGTGAAACTTCAACTGGGACTGGAAGAAATGGGGAAGGGGCACATTCTGAGAGGAGAAACTGTGTGGACCCAGGGAGTGCTCACCAATCAGCAAGCAGACCAGAGTGGGCAGAGGAAGAGACTGGGGAAGGAGTTGGGACATCCTTTGGACAGATGGACCTGATCCCAAGGTTTGTGACCCAAACTCAGCCATGGGAAGCAAGTCCAAGGTAAAAGACTTCGAATGTATTTTGTTTCACTTTACATCAGTTTTATACAACATTTTACTCATCTTGGTAAATCCCAAACACTTTTTGATTTCCCATCATACAAGCAAATAGCATAATTCTTTGGCAGTTATTCAGGGTCTTTCCAAGTGGATAATCACTTCTGTTTTTTTATGACTGGGTTTGAATCAGTGTGACTTGGTTGCTTTTCAAAGTCGGTTGTTGAAAACTGATGGTTTCTTCTTTTGTTACACGTTATAGCCTCCTCGTTGGATTTCTACTACGTAACACCCTGACATTGTATATATACACTCTTTCACTTCTGCATCTTGTGCCTTCCTCTGATTTATCCATTTGGCCAGCTCCTACTCATCCTTCAAAATATAGATCAAGGGGCTTCCCTGGTGGCGCAGTGGTTGGGAGTCCGCCTGCCGATGCAGGGGACACGGGTTCGTGCCCCGGTCCGGGAAGATCCCACATGCTGCGGAGCGGCTGGGCCTGTGGGCCATGGCCGCTGAGCCTGCGTGTCTGGAGCCTGTGCTCTGCAACGGGAGAGGCCACAACAGTGAGAGGCCCGCATACCGCAAAAAAACCCAAAAAAACAAGTATATATATATATATCAAGTTTCCTTGAGGAGGGAGACTATACATAACTTATCTCTCACCTGGCAATTGGCACAGGTATAAATGAACTCATGCATGAGTGAGAGGATTGATATCCAGTCTAAGGATGGCACAAAAGTTTTGTGTCACTTACGAGCACATTTGAATGCAAGTATCAGACAAATGCAATGAGTGGTGGATTAAACGAATAGATATTTTTCTCACATATCAAGATGTTTGAAAACTTTCAGCTGTGGCACTGGTTCAGGGGCTCAAAGAAGCTATTAAGGATGTAGTCTCAAGATCAGCAGTGCACACAAGGTAAGAACAAGGGAGGAAGAAGACAGGCACCAGCTATGCAAGAGCCTTCTGTGTGCATCTCATTGGCCGCTCCTGGCTGCAAGGGAAATTGAGTTTCTGACCTGGGACTGGGGTATGTCAGTGCCTGGGTAATATCTTGGTTCTGTTAGTGAGGAAGAATGAGGGAATGGATACTAGCTAGGCAACCAGGGGCACGCACCCAATGTGTCATCTCATGTTCCAAGGTTAATAGATTCAAGGTGAGGCTCTGTGTTCAGTATTGTGAAGGCCGTCGAAGCCCAGCAGCCAAAGACGCTTCAGTTGATTATTAATGTTTGCCATGAGTGGGGCATATAGCATCCTTGGTGTGTATTTGTCATCTTTGGTCCAGCCCATAGATTGATGTGTGCGCTGGACCATCTGTTCCCTCCCCCCCACCCTTTCCCCACCTGCTCTGTGTGCTGAGAGGCAGACTCTGATGGACTGGACCAACAGATCCCCTTACCCTCTGACTTCTGGTTGGGTTTGGCCATTGGCAGGAAGTGGCAGGAGGGCAGAGGATAGGAGGAGAATGATGTCAGGGTATTTGTTCCCCAGATTCTCCCCCTGCCGGGTCACCATGGTTTATTGAAGGCATGTATCCTTTACAGGTTCCAGTAACTGCCCCATCCCTTACACCTTCAGGCCAAGATCTCTACATCCTCCCTTGTTGGCTTCCCCAAGCCCTGCCCACACCGTGTGGACATCCATTTAATGCACTTCCCTTAGATTTCCCAGTTTAAGTGTTCTGTCTCTTTTTCTCAAGGATCCAGACTGAGGCAGTCTGTAATGCTTTGGGGGCTGGTTCTAGGAGATGGTATGCGAGTTACTGATGGAGACCTTTGTCATCTCCCTTCCTCAAAGTCCAGGGCAATGCGCCTCCTACACTCTACAGGATACCCGACTTGCAACATGTCATGCAATGTACTTGGATGTCTTTTTTATTCATTCTTATTGATCAAGCGCCCAGGGGTAATGATGGTGCCTCTACTGTGGTTTGTAAGTACATCCAGCTGTTAGGTGCTCCAGATGGGAGCTTTCAGAAATCAGTAGGAGGGAACTGACGTCTCTCCCAGTTCTCTCCAGCTTGTATTGTGGCAGGCCAGTGAGAGCTGTCATTTCCGCATGCTGTTGGCTAGAAGTAGCTGTGCACCAGGTGGTCTGGAAGGACAAGGGCACCCGCACCTGGGGTACCACATGATCTCCATCCTGTTGCTGCCTCTGCCTTCCTGCTCCCCAAGGCCTTGGAGTCTACACTCTGAAAACAGGCTCTGTGGTGTATCACATCTCGCCCCCAGCCCTCAGTGTGCTGGAAGAGGCTGGCGAGGAGCCCTTCAGAGCCTTCAGAGCAGAGTTTCTTAAACTTGAATGAACAGTTGAGTCACCTGGGGATGGTGTGAAATTGCAGGTTACGATTCAACAGGTCTGGGGTAGGGGCTGGAGGTTCTGCGTTTCTAACAAGCACCCTGGTGATGCTGCCACTTCTGATCCAGGGAACACACTTGAGTAGCAAGGACTTAGAGATGGACATCCAGTATAGTAGCCACCAGCTATATGGGGCTGTTTACACTTACTGTCTTTCCTTTGTTTTTTATCTCATAACCTCATCAAACCATCCGAATGCCGAGTTTCTAGCAACAGAAACCCAATTCAAAAGGTTTTTAGCCTAAGTCAAAAAGAGCAATGTGTTGGTTTTTATGAAACTGGAAAGATAGGGAGCTGGCCTCAGGAATGGCAGGGTCCAGGGACTCGAATGATGTCACCACTGTCACCACCACCACCATCATCTCTTTCTTCCTCCGTTGCTCCTCTGCCTCTTTTCTTGAGTTTTCGGCCTCATTCTTGCTACCTGCAGACTGGCTTCCTCTCTCGGGCAGGAGGTTTGGATGCTGGTGGCTCCAGGCTAAGATCACACTCGTCATCTCAATGGAAAAAGGGAGCTCTCTCCCAGCTTCTGAGTGCACCTGCATCACACTGCACCCAGCTCGGTGAACAGGGGGCTGGAGCGCCAGGCTTGTCCTGTGGGAGGGGAGTGGGTCACCGTGATGGGCAGCCCCTCAGAATCAGATGAACAGGAGGGGAGACAAGTGAACCCTAAAGGAAGAGATGTAGTGCAAAGAGGTACGGGGCAGACAAAACCAGCAGCTGTTCACGCCACTCCACGGCTCTCTTCCACCTCACCTGTCCGTGTATTCCCCTTAAGAACCCCTCTCCTAGTTTCTGCCACCCTTTGATCATTCCCGGGTGGGGGGGAGATGTAGCTTGTCAGATTTTGCTGGGTGCTTAAAAGAGCACAGCTGTTTTCCCTGTGTATTTTCATTGCAACCAATTAGCAAAGCTTTCTCTTTGGTGCAGAAATTAAAAATAAAAAGACAAAAGTTCTGGCAAGGTTTTCCCTTTGGTTTCTTCAGGCATTTAATAGCATCTCCTGCTGCCTTGCTGGAAGAATTTACTTAAATCGCTTGAGAGTGGCAAGCGGAACGGCAAGGGTGGTAACTAGCAGGAGGGGAAGGCAGCTGCCTGCCAGGGAGAAGCTGGAGGGGGCTGGGATGGGCTGACGTTCATTGATGGTCTGGAAGGACAGGACAGCATGAGGAGATGAGGTCTGCGGATGGTCCACGGCTCGGAGCGCAGACAGGAAAGGCAGCGTAGGCAGGAAGCGGGAGATGAGCCAGCTACAGCCACTTGGCACTTTTGTTTTTGTAATAAGAAAAGCGCAGGTTGGATTTTTAGTTTTTTTGCAGCGGGGGAGGTGGATGGGGAGAGTTTGGAGGCTGAGGGGTGGATAAGCTGCCCAAAAGTCTGTAAGTCCCTGTGAAAATGAAACATCTAGACCAGAGATTCCCAATGTTGGGACCCCGAGCTGGCAGTACCAGCCTCACCTGGGAGCAGTGGATGTTCTCTGGTCCACCCAGACCTACTCAGTTAGAAACTCTAACCAGCCTTCCAGGTGATTCCGCTACCTGCTCAAGCTCGAAAGGCACTGGTCTAAACGAGGGTCGCCTCGAACAACGAGGGGCTTTTTAAACCTCACCGGGTCAGAGACACAAAAGCCGGCCTTCTCGGAGAAGTGGCAGTGTCCCAGTCACCAGCAACCCGGGACAGAAGTGACTTGCCTGAGGTCCCCCGAGAGCAAGCGGTGGCCTGCAGGCATGTCTCATTCCCACGCCTGTGCTCTTCTCTGCAGCATTTTATGAGTCTATGTGTGAAGACCCCGGAGAAGGGTGGGCCTGTCACTCACTTCTTCTCTATGTCACAGAGATGTGATGAAGATTCCCACGTCGACGCTTACCCCCTGTTTTTACAGTCCCACCGGCGCTGTCAGGCCTCACCAGGACGGAAGATGAGAAGTGTGGTCATAACGGATTTGAAACAGATGGGTGAGTTGGAACCCTCAGGCTGTGCCCTGGGAGCCAGACAGAAATGAGGAGCCAGGAGCAGAGGAAAAGGTTATAAAAATGTGTAGTCTTTGCTTTATTGAGTTACAACAAATGAGCAACAAGTTAGAAAAATTGTTTTTTTTTCTCCAAACTCCCTAACCTTTTATTTGTGCAGTGTACTCAAATGAGGGGCAGTGTGGGCAGGGGAAGGGACTGCAAACACAGCTCATACTGCAACATTTACACCAGATATGTCTCCTGGTTTTTCTTTAGAAGTTAGGACTAACTGAGGGAAAAAAAAAGTGCACTCAGGAAACTAAAATTGGCCCAAAACAAACACACAAACAAACAAAAAAAGCAATTCGTGGTGAAGCTTCAAGCTGAAATCTTGTCCAATACCACACTGAGAAAAGGCAGCTAGGAACGGAGATGAAAACCAAAGCTGTTCATCTTTGTACCATCTAGACACGAAGATCTCTTTTTCTTTTAATTTCACAAAAGTAATGATGATGCTAATGCATCCGGGAGAGCCCTTTCTGCTGGTCACTAAAAAGGGGCTCAGGGTGGGTAGCTGTCCACTACCCAGTTCTCCGGGTGCTGGCTCGGCCCAAGGTCTGAGGCCAGGCCATCAAAAAAACCAGACCGGCCTGGTGGCAGTTCAGAAAGCCTTGTGTGTGGCTAAACAGGGACCCCCAGAGGAGGCTGGGGAAGAAATAGAAATGGATTTGATTTGGAAGATCTGTCATCTGTAAAACCCTCCCCAAGTTAAGACAGATGCCTGAATCCCAGCCCTTTCCCCTGAAGAAATCTCCCAAATTTCAAACTACCTTTAAAAATGAACTCTCCCTACCTAAAATCCAGTAGATATAATGGCACTAATGCTAACATCCCCCCTCCCCCAAATTAATAAAATAAAAAAAAAAAGAAAGGAAAAAAGAGAAAAGCACGTGTGATCAGCCCTCCCTCCTGGAAAAATACCTTACAATGGTAGTGCTGGAAAAGGAAGTTGCCCTTGGTTAAAAAGGTAACAAAATTTTCCCACATTGTACAAATCGGTTCCAGTACAGCAAGAGGCGGGGGCCTGGGCACAGGAACCAACTATTTACAAGGACCCATGGAAAACGCAGTGGTAGGACTTTGGCACTATGAACAATTCCCACCAGGCCTCGGGGAGGTGTGTACGAGTGAAGGCGTTGCACTTGGAGTCTCTGGCCAGGGTGGCCCACAGCCAGGGATGGAAGTTCTCTTCTCTCTTTGAAGACAGAGTGTCCCCTTCATCAGCACAGCAGTTCTGATGGACTTCCCTAGAAGGACAACACAAAACCAGAGATGTCAGGGAGGTGACCATCATTCCCTGGGTGCAAGGCATCGGGGGTGGCCTCTCCTTGGCTCTCCTGGGGAGACACTTCCAAAGCCATCCTGGGACCTGGAGGAGAGACAAACTCCCTGTTTTAAAGAAACAAGTGTGTTTCCTGACCACAGTCTAACATTATGGGAAGTGCCTTCAGAATAAGGCCTTTGAAAACAGGATGACTTTCTGGGCAAGTGAAGGAGGTGATTCATTTCATCATTACAAGACCCTTTTCTTATTCCTGGAGAGGCAGCCAGTCACAATGGTTCCTAAAAGGCCCCAGAATCAGACACACCTGGATTTGGGTCGGGAGTTCTCTCTGTACTGGCCATGGGGCCATACACACGTCAAAGTCTCTCTAGGGCTTAGTTTTTGCTTCTGTAAAACAGGGATGATAGTAGCATCCACAAAGTAGTTGTGATAAGAAGTTGATATATGCACCAGCATATAAAATAGTGCCACGCGGGTGGTAAATATTACATGTGCTTTTGTTGTATTTGTTAGATGGAACCCTTTCCAAATAGGATATAAAATAATCATAATAAGATGAGAAATTTTAAGTGTATTTTTTAATTTAATGTTTCTATCAACCCTCAGGTGTAGATAAAATTGTTATTCCCATTTTACAGGTGAGGAAACTGAGCACAGAGAAGCTAAAAACCTTGCCCAAGATCACACAGCTAGAAAATGGCAGAGCCAAAATTCCAACCCAGGCAATTTCCAGAGCCTGTGCTCTTAAACAGTGTTTATTGAGTCAGTATGGAGACGTGTTTAATTCTTATGTACTTTGAAGGAATGAAAATAGTCCAAGGACCTTCTTATGGGTTAAATTGTGTCCTCCCAACCCCCAAAGATATGTTGAAGTCCTAACTCTTAGTACCTCAGAACATAACCCTATTTGGAAATTCCTTTACAGAGGCGATCAATGTTAAAATGAGGTCATTAGGGTGGGACCTAATCCCATAGGGCTGGTGTCCTTATAAAAAGGGGAAATTTGGACATGGAGACAGACACAGGGAGAACATCATGGGGAGACGGAGGCAGAAATTGGGGTGTTGCATCTATAAGGCAAGGATTGCCAGCAACCCGCCAGAAGCTAGCAGAGAAGCAAGGAACACACGTTCCCACGCAGCCCTCAGAAGGAAGCAACCCTGCCAGCACCAGACTTCCAGTCTCCAGACCGTGGGAGAATAAATTCCTGTTGGTTAAGCCACCCCGTTTGTGGTACTTGATGGCAGCCTCAGGAAACTAAGGCTGACCTCCATTTCCTCTGTGGGTTCCTGGGATCCAAGGATCCTGAGCACGAATCCAAGGGGAGGGCTCGGGGCTGTAAAGGACGTAGTCAGGATTCCATGACAGGCTGGAAGGTGATCAAATCTGTAGATTCCTGAAGACACTGGCTTTTTCTTTGCCTCCCTCCTGGTAAGGCTGCGTTACTGCTCAGTCACTTCTCTGTCTAAGTAGCCAAGAAGGCCCTCAGAAGTTTTGGTGTTTTTCTTGTGCAGGGGACCAAGAGCAAGAATACCAGACTTCTCAGCCGAAGGCATCAGCAGATTATCTATGTTGTTTGTCATTCTTAACGTCTGGATGTCTAATGTACCCACATTCCCTAAATGCTCCCGACAATAAGACTGAATACTGGAGTTAAGGAAACAGCTTGCAAAAGAAACGTCTGTGGATGCAACCAGATTCCAGGGTGTCCTTGGGACCTGGTACCACCCAAAAGTGATCCAGCAAATGTCACCGAATCGTAAGAGCTACAGGGATCCTTATAGGTGATGCTGCCAACATCACTCATTTCACGAGAAAAAAAAAAGGAAGCTCGGGGGAGGAAAAGCGATTTCCCCGGGTCACATGACTGCTCAGCGGCAGAGTCAAAAGCAATAACGATCATGGTTGTGACAACAGTGAGAGTAGCTTAAATATATCTCATGCTTATTATGTGCCAGGCCCAATGCTAAGTGCTGATATGGATCATCTCATTTGGTAACCTGGTAACCCGGGAGGTAGGCCCACCTGCAGTGAAGAGATGGGGGTTTAGCGAGATTAAATGGTGTCAGGCAAGTAGTAAGTGGTGGAACCTGGATTCTACTGCGGTCAATCCAACTTTCACTACTTCTCGCCACACCTGACCCTCCTTGCCCTACATTCACAGCTGCTCGCTGCAGGGAGTCACGTGGCACAGGAGAGCGCAGGTCTGCTTCAAAGACAGGCTGGCGGTCCCGGGCAGCTGAAGAGGACCACGTGTCTTACCGCTGATCCCATGCAGAGCCACACGCACCCAGGATGGGCACACGGACCACAGCTGGCCTCCCGCTGTGCTCTCCGAACAGGATTTCCCGCAGCAAACTGGGTCTTTCACCGTCTTCGGAAAGGAGGCTGCCTGTGGGTGGATGTCCATGCGAACAGTTCTCGAGACTCCAGGAAAACAAGGCCAAAGGTGGGTAAAGAGCGATTTTTCCTTCTCCCAACCAGGCTGAGGAACGTCAGCTCAGCACAGGACTGTGGTCTCCGCCGTGGAGCAGGGAGGAAAGAGCCATGGAGTCAGAGAAAGCTGGATCCAGGGTCAGCCACTTCCGAGCTGTGTGCCGAGGTCAGTTACCTAAGCTCCCTGAGCCTCACTTCCACAATTCATCATCCCGGCTGCTGGGAGGAAAACAGAAGAGGTGTGCAAAGCATACGTGTGCTCCAGAGATACTGCTTCCTTTTCTCCTTGAGGAAAGCCAGGTGCAAAATTACAGCCTTAGGGGTAAGTCAGCTTACCTGTGTGTGTGTGTGAGAATTTACACATTTCCTCTCTCCTCTCATACGCAGAAAACTGAACCCTGTCTCTCTGATTGGCAAAAATTTGCTTTTTATTTTTGTTTATTGATTCCTTTTGTTTTCTGAATTTGAAGATGACTAGTTAATGAGATCAGTCAGGCTGCTTGAATTATCTTGCCTATTAATATTACACTCTTATAACGCATATCAAGTATAAATTATTAGAAGAAAAAGTTGATTTTATCACGGTGATTTTTCTGTAACAAATAATTTTTAAACAATCCGATTATTGACGAATTATAAAATATCGTAGCAACTATGCTGTCAGTTTATTTGAAAGTAATAAAAATATGTAAACATTTGCTTTTTAGATAAACCTCAATATTAAGGTGGTTCTCCATCTGACAGTTTTTTAAAAATTGAAGTATAGTTGATTTACAGTATTGTGTTTCAGGTGTACAGCAAAGTGATTCAGTTTTATATATATATATATATATTTTTTTTCAGATTATTTTCCATTATAGGTTATTACAAGATATTCAATGTAGTTCCCTGTGCTGTACAGTAAATCCTTCCTGCTTTTCTATTTCCTATTTAGTAGTGTGTATCTGTTAATCCCGTACCCCTAATTTATCCCTCTGCCCTCTCTTTCCCCTTTGGTAACCATAAGTTAGTTTTCTCTGTCTGTGAGTCTGTTTCTGTTTTGTATATAGATTCATTTGTATCATTTTTAAGATTCCACATATAAGTGATATCATGTAATATTTGTCTTTCTCTGATTCATTAAGTATAATATTCTCTAGGTCCATCCGTGTTGCTGCAAATGGCAATATTTCATTCTTTTTTATGGCTGAGTAGCATTCTATTACATATATATATATATATATATATATATATACATATGTGTGTGTTACATTTTCTTAAGCCAATAGTCTGTTGATGGGCACTTGGGTTGTTACCATGTCTTAGCGCTGCTATGAACATTGGGGTGCATGTATCTTTTAGAATTAAGAGTATTCATCTTTTCCAGAGTGGGATTGCTGGAGCGTATGGTAGCTCTATTTTTAGATTTTTAAGGAATGTCTGTACTGTTTTCCATAGTATTTACATACAAATTTATACTGCCACCAACAGTGTAGGAGGGTTCTTTTTTCTCCACACCCCCTCCAGCATTTATTATTTGTAGACTTTTTGACGATGGCCATTCTGACAGGTGTGAGGTGATACCTCATTGTGCTTCTGATTTGCATTTTTCTAATAATTAGCGATGTTGAGCATCTTTTCATGTGCCTGTTGGCCATCTGCATGTCTTCTCTGGAGAAATGTCTATTTAGGTCTTCTGCCCATTTTTTGATTGGGTTGTTTGTTTTCTTAATACTGAGTTGTATGAGCTGTTTGTATGTTTTGGATATTAACTCCTTGTTGGTTGCATCATTTGCAAATATTTTTTCCCACTCAGGTTGTCTTTTCGTTTTGTTGATGGTTTCCTTTGCTGTGCAAGAGCTTTTAAGTTTGATTAAGTCCCATTTATTTATTTTTGCTTTTATTTCTATTGCCTTGGGAGACTGATCTAAGAAAATATTGCTATGATTTTTGTCCAAGAATGTTTTGCCTATATTCTCTTTTAGGAGTTTTATGGTGTCATGTCTTACATTTAGATCTTTAAACCATTTTGAGTTTATTTTTGTGTATGGTGAGAAGGTGTGTTCTAACTTCATTGATTTACATGAGGCTGTCCAGCTTTCCCAGCACCACTTGCTGAAGAGACTCTTTTTTCTCCATTGCATATTCTTGCTTCCTTTGTTGAAGATTAATTGACCGTAGGTGTGTGGGTTTATTTCTGTGCTCTTCTGTGCCATTGGTCTATATGTCTGTTTCTGTGCCAATACCATCATGTTTTGATTACTATAGCTTTGTAGATGGTCTTATCTGGGAGGGTTATGCCTCCAGCTTTGTTTTTTTCCCCTCAGGATTGCTTTGGCAATTCTGGGTCTTTTGTGGTTCCATGTAAATTTTAGGATTATTTGTTCTAGTTCTGTGAAAAACGTCATGAGTATTTTGATAGGGATTGCATTAAATCTGTAGATTGCTTTGGGTAGTATGGCCATTTTAACAATATTCTTCCAATCTAAGAGCATGGGATATCTTTCCATTTCTTTGAATCATCTTCATTTTCTTTTATGACAATGTGTTTTTCCCTGTCTTATGGGGATGAACATGTATAATCCTCCAGCCATATGCATTAATAATGAAAAATAAATGCCGAACAAGGCCCTTAAAAAAACAAAACAAAAAACCCCACAAAAAACATATTGCAAAGCCAAAGGGTGACCTGGAGAAGGGGAGACAAAGCCACTTCTTTTTGGCTTTTTCAGTGATTCCAGATGTCTGTGGATGGCTCTGGGCCCCAGTAGCACCCTTGGAACTGCTGGACTTCAATTCTCCTCTGACCTCTCCCAGGCTACGTAGCGGTGGGCAGGACATGGGCTGCGGGAGCTGGCGGCACTCTCAAAGTGAGGCTGGGAAGATGCAGGACACCAAGGGCACACAGCCTGGCCCCATTGCCTTCCCCTTGGGCAGCAGGTCCCAGCTGCAGGTCGCTTCTACAGAAGACCCTGCTCCCAGACACCCCTCAGTGCACCTTTTTAAACGTATGTCCACAGAGTTCACTGCTGGCCCCCACCCTGCACTGAGTCTGGCTCACTGAGGAAACTCAAATGTTCGTTAGTGAATGAGAAACAAGAAGAGAGCACAGTGCTGTTAGAGGCGGCTGGCTACACAAGACTGATGACAGAGTTCACATTTCAGGTGGTTTTGTTTGTTTGTTTGTTTGCTTTAAAGAGTATTACAGTGATTTTGACTATGTGGCCTCTTGCTAAGCCCCTGGGCTTCTACCTGGAATCCTACCACTTGATCAGGGACATTCCACATGGTAGAGAACCAACTGCCCGATGGGTCACTTAATCCCAGAGCACTAGTTCTTAGCTTTGGGGGGAACTGCAAAGTCACTGGGCCCCTTTTCTTATGGCCACTGTTCGAACGTTTCCACCAAGTGGATGTCCTGCCTCTCCCTGAACACTGTCCAGGACAGGGAACCCACTGGCTCCCACAGCTGTCCCTTTCTATCTTGGCGACACCTTGGAATGTTAAAAAGTACTACCTAATTCTTCAGCAAAATCTGTTTCCCTATTACTTTACCTTTGGGGAAGCATGAAACAATTAGAATTCTTTTCCCATGTGCTAGCTTTCTGTTCCTATTTCTCTTTACTTTTCCCTGTAGGGATTTCCCTTAGGCCCTGTGGACTTGAGAGAGAATAACACCGCAGTCCATGGGATAGAAAAGCAAGCGCTGTGATTGTAATTTATTCAGTCTTATCTCAGTCATATTTCTGAGTCCAACTTCCTTTTATTGGGAAGGGGCATGGTCTAATTTGAATTAGAACTGAGAAAAGGAAAACATGGTGACACGGAGAAAGAATAAGTAATTTCTCAGCGAATGAGGAAAATGTCACACTATCCTACATTATGTCAACTCTGAACATCCGACACTTCTTTGAAGTGTGAACTCAGACAAGTCATAGCCACGATAGTCACCTTTTAGGTTCCCTGATGCACCAAGTTCCCTCCTGTCTCAGGGTCTTTGGGTATGTGGTTTCTTCTGCCTGGACTGTTTCTCTGCCCAGCCAACTCCTACTTAACCTTTTGCATTTCAATTCATCTACTGCTTGTTTAGAGAAACCTTGCCCAACCCCCGAAATCAGGTCAAATTGCCCTAATCTATATTCTCACAGTTCCATGCGCCTTTCCTTCAAAAAATCTTGTCACCTGGCAAAATTTCTTTTTTTTTAAGAAGATTTTATTAATTAATTTATTTAATTAGGAGATTTAGGAGTTTATTAATTAATTTATTTTTGCTGTGTTGGGTCTTCGTTTCTGTGTGAGGGCTTTCTCTAGTTGTGGCAAGCGGGGGCCACTCTTCATCGCGGTGCGCGGGCCTGTCACTATCACGGCCTCTCTTGTTGCGGAGCACAGGCTCCAGACGTGCAGGCTCAGTAGTTGTGGCTCACGGGCCTAGTTGCTCCGCGGCGTGTGGGATCTTCCCGGACCGGGGCTCGAACCCGTGTCCCCTGCATTGGCAGGCAGATTCTCAACAACTGCGCCACCAGGGAAGCCCAACATTTCCTTTTTGTTTGATGGAAGATTATTTGGTCAAAGACTATGGGCTCCATGAGGGCAGGGACATGCTGGGCACTGCTGCCTTCCAGAGCCTGGCACACTGCAGGCTTTCCACAAATACTGATGGATGAATGAGCCAAGGCACTTACTATGAGCATCTCTGGACTAGTTGCTCCTACTCCTTGGGGCTAGCATCCTTCCTCTGAAAAATGAGGGGCTTCGATTTCATTACGTTCCTAAGTCACTACAAGCTGCCTAAAGCACAGTGGAAATTCCTAGTGTGAGAAACTCCAGAATTAGGTAAAAGGAAGTCATAGCAGTTAACCCTCCATGAGGTACCAGGGCAGCGAGGCTAAGGTACAGTCCCTGAGCAGTATCACCCAGTAAATAGCTAGTGATCGATTCTCCAACAGGCCTTTCCCTCAAGCTGCCCACACACAGGGGAAGCAGTTTGTCCCCAGTTCCTCTCCCCCGATGGCTGTCATCTGATGGGACTAGTGAGTGACAGAAAAAAAAAAAATAAATGAGGAGAAGCAAAGGACTGAGGTACCAGATCCTGGATAACTGGAAGCCAACTGTCTTTGTTAATTCTCAGGTTGGTTCGATAAACTGCTGTTAAGCATCTGTTCTGAATCAGGCTCTGGGGGATTCAGAGATTAATGGCCTATGAGGCCTGCCTTTCAGGGTCTGATAGGGGAGACACAGGGAAATAGTTAATTACGGCGTTTTCATTTCTCCATCCATCCATTCACATATCTGTATTTGGACGGCTAATCTGAACAGATGATGGGGTATACCTATCCTAGATCTTAAATTGTAGCCAGGATCCAATGTTGGCAGCCTTGAATATCTTAAGCAAGCTGAACTACGGAAAATATTTTTTTTCTGACATTTCACAGATTTACCTCTTCCCCAAAGCCATCCCTAATTCTCAGGAGATGGAAATTGTCAGAAATCAGGAGGCAGCAAAGCAGTGAATAGTTGTGTATTAGTCCCCACTCCACATAGAATTAAGAAATGACCATGTCCCATGGGTCCAGCCTGGGCGGTGATGGTGGTGCTACTGCTGGCAAGGTGATGGGCCACGGGGGTTGGGTCAGGCAGTGACCCGACAGGTGAGAGGGGGCCTCCAGGCTCCACCAGCTGCTAGCTGAGGAACCCAGGGCAAGCATCTCTGAGCCTCCGTTTGGCCCTCTGTAAAATGGGGAACGAGCCGTACCTCTCTCAGAGGGTTGTCATGAAGTGTAAATGACTTAATAGATGTGCTGGGAAGAACGCTGAACACATGGCATATACAAATAAATGGAAATTCTTCGCGGTAGCAGAGCCGGGCAATTTCGTTTGGCCAACCATCAAGGCATATGTCTGACATTCTCTGGCTCAAGTGTTCTGACTCATTTTTAGGAAAGGAAGAGTTTATTTTTTGGCCCCTTACCAGGACAGATCTCTCAGTGGATGGCTCGATAATTGTTTGGACCCAGAGACTGAATCAAGATGCCCCAATTCAAGGCTTGGGAAGGACTCCTTATCTTTGTGTCTAATCTCACGGCCAGGGTGAGCCTGGACATTCAAATACTGTCCTGAGCCTTTCCAAGCTTCAGCCAGAGGAATCGGTCGGGGTGGGTACGCTTCACTCCCACAGAGGAAATCCCATCCTAGGATCAGCGCCCAGCTGCTTACCCAAGTTTTTTCTCACTCTCTCTCTCTCTCATATGTGCATCCCATAACACCTTTCATGAAATCAAAACCATGCATCATTCCCAGGATTATTATATGCGTGGCAAATGCACTCAACTGCAGGTTCCTAAATAAATATGTGTTTAAATAAAGACATCACTGAATATTTATGAATTTCAAGAGACCCATGTGTTTGGTTCATAAAAGCTGTGAAGTATCTGGAGAGGTTTTTTTCCCCTCGAGGTTGGAAGCTTCCTTGAAGGGGTGCCTCTGTTGGGACTTGGGAGAACTTTTGGCTGCCGCCACCGGCACAGAGACGGCGGCCCCTTTCTCAATTCAGTGGCACCTGAAAAGTATCAGGAGGCCCATTAGGGATATCGGATGTCACAGGTGTTGAGTAGATCTTAGCATGTTGTTTAGGAATGTTTTCTAGCACACACTTGTGGCGTTCGCCATAAATAAACATAAAAGAGCGGTTCCTGGGAGTTCCTGTTTTTTGGGGGAACTTGACTAGTTCCTACATCTCTGAATTATTTGATGTTAATTCAAAAGTCAACTCTAAAAACCCTAGGTATCTGCCGCCACAGGAGCGGGTCAGGGGTGGGAGGTGCTATCAATCAGAAATGGGGAATTTCTGTCAGAAATAAAGAGGCAGAAACGGCAGTAGGAAGAATGAAGGCTCCGGAGTGAAACCGAGGTGCTGGCTGGGAGAATGTGGATAAGTTCCTTGGTTTCTGAGTCTCAGTTTCTGGTTTTATAAAAATATAGAGAAGCTTACCTCTCAGGGCCGCTAGGAGAATTGAATGAGACCATCTGTGGCCACAGCGCCCAGCTCAGCCTCTGAACTCAGGAGGCCTTGCATCCTTCCTTCCTTCTTTCCTTCTTTCCTTCTTTCCTTCTTTCCTTCTTTCCTTCCTTCCTTCCTTCCTTCCTTCCTTCCTTCCTTCCTTCCTTCCTTCCTCCCTCCCTTCCTCCCTCCCTCCCTCCCTTCCTTTCCCTCCCTCCCTCCCCCCCCAAAGCTTCTCTTTATGGTTTCAGCATTTCTCCCCCCTTCTCCTTCTCTTGGGCCTCAGGTGGGGGTCAAGCACAGTGGCAACTAACTCAGATGGGCGCTGTCAACTGTTGGTGTTGGTATAGTTTGGGAGAGAAAAGATGGGGACAGGTGGCCTTGGGGGCCTCTGGGGGGCTGCCATCCCTAGATACCTCCCACTCAGCGATGTGCATCCAGAGCTCACTCTGGACACAGGAACAATTAGCATCCTTATATCCAAATTGAGCAAACACAACTGGTTCAGAATAACTTTTGCCTGCTGTGGAAAGCCATCAGGTTTTTTTAGTTTGCCTCTTCTCATTGTTTGCTGAATCCCAAACTCAACTTTCTGGCTACGCCAAACCTCTTTTGGTTCCTCAGCTGCACCATTCCTTTTCTTGTCTCTGGACCCTTGCTTGGCTCTTGCTTCCACTTGAAACGCTCTTTTCCTTGTCTGTGCACTTGGCTAGCTCCTGAGTCAGCTGTCCCTTCCTCCAGGAAGCCTTCCCTGACTCCCAGCCTGGGTGCCCCTCCTGCATGCACGTCTCCATCATTCCACAGAGCACCCTGGCGAATAAAGGAAGAGCAATTTCCCTTCTTGTTGGTCTGACTGAGCTCTAGGTGAAGGAGGACTCCATCTTCTTCATCTTGTCCTCTCTAGTGCCTAGCACATTCGCCCACACACAGTAGGCGCTCAGGACATATTTGTTGAATTGAATTGAACCCAACTGTCTACTGTGTGGTAGGTGGAAAAAGCAATCACGTACTTATGTTTATGCATCAGAAAAATCTGGGATGGAAGACGGGGCAAACTAGGAGCTTTTAGGCAGAATCTGATTGGACCAAAAAAAAAAAATTGCTCCTTCATTTCAACAAGGGGGATATGGGCTGGTTTGGTAGGGTCTTTTTTTTTTTTTATTGAATTTGTTACAAATTGCTTCTGTTTTATGTTTTGGTTTTTTGGCCAGTAAGGCATGTGGGATCTCAGCTCGCCGACCAGGGATCGAACCCGCACCCCCTGCATTGGAAGGCAAAGTCTTAACCACTGGACTGCCACGGTAGTCCCTGGTAGATTCTTATAAGAAGCAAGAAAATGGCCAGAGGGAGGATGAAACCGTTGTAGCCGGGTGGAGGTGGGTGGTTGGTGCGATGCGTAATGCCCTTTAACCCCTCCTATCACTTCCTCATCCGCAGCCCATCACCACCTCCTCCTGCAAAGCTGGAGGAGAGAGACTTGATGGCATTCTGTGATTGGCTGCTCATTAAATTGCTCTTTTAATAACTGATGGCGCCGGCTAAAATAAGGTTTCTAGAGGACTTTATTTATTTGCCAGGTGCCTCGTTTTATTACTGAATTAATGAGGGACATGGCTGGCCAAAGTTGTCCGAGTTCATAAATAAAAAGGTATGGTAGTTTCCAGGGCTCCCTTGGGGACCTTATCAATCATTCTAGAGGTTTTTACCTTTCACTATGTTTAAAGATGACATGGTGGTGGCGTGGGGCTTCCGTTGCCTTTTAAGTGACCTCTGGAGAAGCCAAGCCGGGCAGATTGTAAATTGTAAATTGTGCATCTCCCTCCTGGTTCTAAGCTGCCCTTGGAATACTTCGGTTTTGGCCAAGGTAGACCTTTCCCTCCTGTATCCCTCTCTCTACCATCCCCCCCACCCCGCCCCCTTTTCTAAACATACCATCAAGAAAGCTGCCATGCTTCAGGCCCTGATTTGCACAGACACAAACACCAAGGGCTTGGGTGGCACGTCCCATTTTGTGGATGACATGGCCATTAGTGACCATGGTAACCTCCCTTCCCAGGCTTTTGTGGCTCCACAGACCTAATTTACACCAGTCTCTTCCAGATTTGAAGGGGCTCTGGGGACCCCATCAGCACAGCAACAAGCGGGGTTACTTAATGAGACATACATGGGCGCACCTTCCTTCAGCCGCGGCGAGGTAAATACCAGGTACTTTCAAAACCTTTCAGGTTAAAGGAAACAATCCCAAATTTTTATTCAGTAAACGTAGACACTTATTCTTTAAAAAATCCAAAAAGAAAAGACATATCCTTTCATGTTTGTCTCTTACACCAGTGAACACAAAACAGGCCTTGTGTTGTGTTACCTTGTTACTAGACTTTAGAACGGATGGACCCCCCCAAAGGCCACAGGCAGTGATGCTGTCACCTACCAGCACTACCTTGCAAATAAAAACATAAAATCTAGCAACACCTATTCTTCTTCCTTTGTCTTAAAAGAGCTTGAAAGAAGAACCCATGATCTGTGTCCATATCTCTGTACCCAACACCTGTATCGACTCTGCCAATAGAAAGAAAGAAACCCAGCCTCCTGCCCTGGCTCCCGGGGGGACAGGTGGCGTTACCTGTCTAGGCCTGGCTGGCCTCAGCAGGGACGCTGTCGGAGTCCGAGTCGGCCAGTTCCGCCGCACCTTCTGCTGCCGTCTGACTCCAGCTGTCCGACCTGTCTGAGACGGCGTCCTCCTCTCCGACCGTCACCTCCACCCAATCCACGATGCCCGATTCCTCATTCTCGTCGCTGCCCTGGCCGTCCCGACTGTTGCCCTCTGATCTGTCCGAGGTGGCCTCCGAGGGCTTTGCCAGCAAACCGTCTCTTGCTTGCTCGCCGCCTGCTTTCATCCTGGGGCCCAGCTTCTCCAAGTCCTCTTTGCAGAGCTTTTTGGGGTCCTTGTGATACTGCGGACTGCCCTCGCTCCCGTTCTTCGAGCTCTCGGCTATGACGGCTTTTGCCGCCCTCCTCGACGGGGCGTCGTAGCCATGATCATCCGCCACGTGCCGCTGCTGGTACCGCTCCAGCCACTTTAAGGTTCCAGTTTTTAGCAAGCATCTGTTCTCCTTGAACCAACGCACGATTTCAGTTCGGACCAGGCCGGTCTTTGCCGCCAGCTGGTCATACTCCTGGGGGGTTGGCCACTGGGTTCTTGCAAACGTGCTCCTCAGGAGATGAACCTGTTGTTGATTTTTTGTAATTGCTGGTGAAGGGCTGGGCAAAGAACCGGGCACCTGGGCGCTGGAGAACTGGTCGAGTCGAGACAGAGCACCATTGGGGGCCACCGAGTCTGGGCCTTTCTTGCTGGACCCCATGGAATCCAGGACGGCCTGTTCCATGCTGTCACGAAGCTTCCGCCTCTCCAAGAACCAGGAGTCGATCTCTCTCCTGCTCAGCTTCGTCTCCACTCTTAGCCTGTCCAGTTCTGCTTGGGTCGGGAAAGAGCTTTTCAGAAAGCTGTCTTCCAGGATTTTCACCTGACCTTGGCTTTTCTCTTTGAACTTCTGCGGGGCAAAGTCTGGGTACGCGTGGTGAGTGCGGCCGTGTCGGGAAGCCGCGATGGCCAGCTGGTCTTTGGCAAGGGATTCGCTGGTGATGTGGACGATGCCCCTTTGACACCGATACCGGTGGTCGCTGAACCACTTCTTGATCTCACTCCTGGCGAGGCCGGTCACCTCGATGAGCCGGTAGACCTCAGCATCGTCGGGGAACTGGCTCTGGAGGAAGCTCGCCTTGAGGTGTGCGATCTGCTCCTTTGTCTTCTTGCGGTCGCTGGCCGGGGTCAGCGAAGGGTTGGCCACCTTGGGCGGAGGCTCTGGCACTTGAGCGATGTGTGGGCGCTTGGGCTCGGGGGCAGCTTGGGGAGTCGCTAGAGGTCTCTTCTGGCCGTGGTTGGTCACTCCGGCCACGGCGAGCGTGATGGGGGAGCAAGAGACGGTCGTCGGCCCGCTGGTCACCTGAGTCAGCACGAGGCTGGTCTGGCCGAGGATCTGGCACGGAAGCGCTGTCTGGAGGATGGGCTGTGACATCTTTGTGGGGGCCAACTGGGCGGGCAGCACAGTGATCGTTGGGGGCACTGACTGGATGGTGCCATTAAACATCTTCTTCCGGGCCTCTTCCACCTCCTCCGGGGACCAGCTGATGCCATGCTTTAAGCGCTGGGTGGCAAACCAGATTCTGATGTGCTCTTCCGGGTGTTTGGAAGCAGCTGTGAGCCAGGACAGCTCAGCCTGCGTTGGGTAAGGGAACTTGTTGAAGGAGTTGATCATGGTGGCGTTGGTGTCCAGGGCAGAGTTGTATTTGGTAGTGTTCAGCGGCACGGGGACCTTGGGGACAAGGTTGATATTTGGTGGGAGCTGGACAGAAGGCATAACGTGTCCTAACGTGTCCTGGAGGAGCTCCACGCCCCCGAGTCTTGAGAGGATCTCAGCCGCGTCTGTCACCAGGCGGGTGGTCCCTTCCACGTGGTTCTCAGGGGCGGCCTCCTCTGGCTTCTTGGGCACCTTCTTGGCATCGGCTTTCGGTTTCCCTGGCTTCATGATGGGGGTTTTACTCACCGAGATCCCGGGGTCATTGTCCCCGCTTCCGGGGCCGCTGGTGGTGATGGACATGATGTGGTTGGTGGCATCGATGGACTGCTCCAAGACGGTCTGATTATTGCGTTTGATGAGCTTCAGCTTGAAGTTGGTCTCCCCGGGGTGGAACTTGGAGTTGTGGTCAGACAAGGAGTCATACTTTTTGGTTGTGAAGTTACACTCGGCACACACGTAGAGCGGGTTGAGAATCACGTTGGGGTGCTGTGTGTCAACGTGCTCCGTGAACTCGTTCAGGTTTTGCGTGGAGTAGGGGCAGTATTTGCATTCATAACCGCCTTGGAGTTTTTTGGATTGATTTTCCCCTGTAGACTTCACCTCTATCACTTCATTTTCTTTGGAAGAGTTTTCAGGTTCTGCTGCCCAAGCGTCCTTGGCCATTTCGGGCTGTGGCGTGCCGATTCCTTTCTCTTTGGCCCTGTCTCCTTCCTCGGGCACGTCTTGTTCTACTACTTGTGATGTCCGAACCATGCACGGGGTTGTGGATTTTCGTTTGCTCGCCATGCTGTCTGTCTGTGTGCAATGGCTTATTTGGGGGATGGGGGCGGGTAGGGAAGGGGCAGTGAAAGTTTTGGAACTACTAAGATAAAAGGCTTTTGGCTTTATGCCCCGCTCCAATGGCTTTGGCTTCACTTGAACGCTGAAGTCTGGTGCTTGAGTTTCCAGAATGATTTCAGTGCAGAAGATTGTAACTGTTCCAATGGCTAAACACAAGAGGCAGCATCATATCTGTGGGACAAGAACAAAGACAGTGTCAGTGTTTCCTCACAGGGCAAAAGGAACTAGCATTTCTTTCTAAGTTGCTCCCATGACCCACCCCAACTGGCACCCAAAGCAAATACCCAGGTGCGCACAGATGGTGTGAGAGTGGGTACTCCTAAACATGAAAGATCACATTTTTCTTCTCTTCCATTCTCTGGGAAGGGCAGTGGGGACGGGCCCAAAGCAAGCAAATGAGGATGCAGGTCACTCATTCATGTTTAGAGACCAAGGGATACAGAAAAGCAACAAGGGCACCGAGATCTTATGAAGTGGTGGGTAGGGTGCTGGAGGGAACCTTGCAGTGAAGTGTTGGCTGGGTTCGCAAGCCGCTTTTACGGATGATACATCAGAAGCAAGATGCTTGCTTGGGGCTGGCAAGTGGAATTTATATACAAGTTAGAAAATGGATATGAATGTTTCGTTTATTATCATAAAGATAAAATCACTATAGAAAATCCAGAAAAGGCATCAAAGTATAAAAAAGAAAAACATTGCCCCAAATATCGTAGTTCCTTCATTTCACTTGAACATTTCCCATTTTCACAAACTTTGAGCAAAAGCATGATTAAGAAATGGCTGCATGACATTACATTGTAGGGATATATCATACATGATGTAATTAGCCATTGGACTTTTGTTGGACATTTATTCCTAATTTTTGGCTCTTCTCGACAAAATTGTAGTCAATACCCTTAGTCCTTATTTCTGAAGTAAAAGCACTGGGTCAAAGGAGGTCAACATTTTACATTCTCTTGACTCATATGGCCAAGTTTTTGCATCATTTGGCCTTTTCGCCGGCAGTGAATGAGTGCCCGACTCACCACTTAGCTTACATGAAATATTACCATTAAAAAGCCTGGCCAATTAGATATGGGAAAACTGCTTTAATATGCTTTGCTGCTTCTCTTGATTGCTAATAAGGGTGAACAGTTTTCAAAGATTCACTTGCCATTTGTATTCTTTTGTGAATTGTGGATTTATGCCATTTAAAAAAACATACTTTATTATTTTTTTTAAAAAATATTTATTTATTTATTTTGGCTGTGCCGGGTCTTAGTTGTGGCATGCGGGATCTTTAGTTGTGGCATGCAGACTTCTTAGTTGCAGCATGCATGCGGGATCTAGTTCCCCGACCAGGGATCGAACCCGGGCCCCCTGCATTGGGAGCGCAGGGTCTTACCCACTGGATCACCAGGAAAGTCCCTATGTCATTTTTATATTGTGATGCCCAGTGGTTTTATTATTAATTTATGAGTTCTCTCTATATTAAAAACATTAGTACCTTTCTATATTTGTTGCAAAAATTTTCCAGTCTGTCATTTACCTTTTAGTTTTGCATATGGTATTTTTTCATGTTTTACAGGTAGAAATTTTTTATTTTTAGATGGCAAATTTATCAATCTTTTCCTCTTGTGGTTTCTTTCATTGTGATTTTACATTTAGAAGGTGATTCCCTGCTTTGATAGCTGAGACCTATTAGTCTATGTTTTCATAGAGTGTTTTGGCTTTATTTTTTTAAATTTTTTTTGTGTTACGCGAGCCTCTCACTGTTGTGGCCTCTCCCATTGCGGAGCACAGGTTCCGGAAGCGCAGGCTCAGCGGCCATGGCTCACGGGCCCAGCCGCTCTGCGGCATGTGGGATCCTCCCGGTCCGGGGCATGAACCCGTGTCCCCTGCATCAGCAGGTGGACTCTCAACCACTGCGCCACCAGGGAAGCCCTTGGCTTTATTTTTTACATTTAACTTGTCTGGACTTGAACCGAACTGATCTTGGGGTAAGCTGTGAGATACAATTCTAACCATTTTTCTTGAAAGTTATCAATTGTCTCAGTAGCATGTATAGTGTTATTTATTTCTCACTAATTTGTGAAGCCACCTTGGCCATACATTAAATTTTTCTACATACTAGGGTGTTTCTGGATTATCTGTTCTGTACCTCTTATCTAGCTCTTGAGCCTTACACTTATGCTTCACTTGAATTTTTTTTTGTAGATTAGAGCATGTTTTAACATCTGGTAGAGTGAGTTTCTCTTTATCATTCTTCTTTTGCCAACTAATTCTGGGTTGTTCTGATCATCTATTAGTGTAAATCAGTTCTCATGAGTCAGAATCCTCTGCAGATAAAATCCTGTTAGAATGTTGACGGGAACTGCAGTAAACAAACATTACTTTAGGAGCACAGGAACAATTTGCTTATTATAAGGTAGGTTATGTTAACAGAACCCCCACAGGGGAAGCGATGGGCTGGACCACGCTGAGTATCTAAATGCACGGGCTTCCATAGAGGATGGCCTTTCATCGTGTGTTTGGAAACAGGGGTAGCCAACATGACATCCGGGGGAAAGGGGATGAGGAGATAGCATATCCTCTCCCGTCCCTCCCACTGGCCTAGGTTTGAGTTCCACTGAAGAGAGGGCTCAAGGAAGAACTAATGGACTTATTTTCAAGAGCAACCCTCTGGGACTTGGGGCCCCACTTATCTGCTTAGGGGGTCAGGTGACAAACCTGTGCAGGACTTGGGGGAGGGGCATCCCTCCCCTGTGAACCCAGAAACGGCCACTCTGAGGCATTTTCAGGCTGGGCAATTTCTTTCTTTTTTTTAACACCTTTATTGGAGTATAATTGCTTTACAATTGTGTGTTAGTTTCTGCTTTATAACAAAGTAATGCTGGGCAATTTCATCAGAAGTGGGTGAGGGTCCCTCAGGGCACTGGTGAGGACAGGAGATGGGCACAGCAGAGCAGAGGGGAGCTGTGTCTTTTTGCTGACAACACCCAAATTGACATGTTTAGCTGAACATCAGACTCTTGATTTTCCCCCTCAAACATGGGTCCTGCCCACCCCCCCCATGTCTACAGCTCTTCATCTCCATCTCTATGGCACACTCAGGCCAAAATCCTCTTTACCTCACCCCCAAATTAGTCCATCAGCGATCCTGTTGACTCTGTCTTCAAAATAAACCCAGTATTGGACCACTTCCGTCTCCCGTCTGGAGGCCTCCCACAGGCCTCCTGCTTACTTCCTCTCTAGAGCAGCACAGGGATTTTCTTTCTGCTTCTTAATGGGCTTTATTTATGGTTTGAGATTCATTTTGGTACTGAAAAGCAATTAAATGTTATTTTTAATCTCTAAAGGTTTTTTAAAAGTTGAAGTATAGTTGGTGTATAATATTATATAAATTACAGGTATACAATGTAGTGATTCACAGTTTTTAAAAGTTATACTCCAGGGGGCTTCCCTGGTGGCGCAGTGGTTGAGAGTCCGCCTGCCGATGCAGGGGACACGGGTTTGAACCCTGGTCTGGGAAGATCCCACATGCCGTGGAGCGGCTGGGCCCGTGAGCCATGGCCGCTGAGCCTGCGCGTCCGGAGCCTGTGCTCCGGAATGGGAGAGGCCACAACAGTGAGAGGCCCGCGTACCGCACACACACACACACAAAAAAACTTGTAAAAAAAAGTTATACTCCATTTATAGTACTACAGAATATTTGCTGTATTCCTCATGGTGTACAATATATCCTTGTAGCTTATTTTATGACTAACAGTTTGTACCTCTTAATCCTCTCTTCCTATCTTGCCCCTCCCCCTTCCCTCTCCCCACTGGTAACCACTGGTTTGTTCTCTGTATCTGTGAGTCTGCTTCTTTTTCATTATACTCACTAGTTTGTTGTACTTTTTAGATTCTACATATAAGTGATTTGTATTTGTCTTTCTCTGTCTGGCTTACTTCACTGAGCATAATACCCTCCAAATCCAACCATGGTGTTGCAAATGGTAAAATTTCATTCTTTTTAAGGCTGAGTAGTATTCCATTGTGTGTGTGTGTGTGTGTGTGTGTGTGTGTGTATCACATCTTCTTTATCCATTTATCTGTTGATGGACACATAGGTTGCTTCCATATCTTGGCTATTGTAAATAATGCTGCTATGAACACTGGGGTGCATATATCTTTTCAAATTAGTACATTTTTTTCTTTTTTTTCTTTTTTACAAAATATACCCAGGAGTGGAATTGCTGGGTCATATGGTAGTTCTATTTTTAGTTTTTGAGGAACATCCGTACTATTCTCCACAGTGGCTGCACCAGTTTACATTCCCACCAACAGTGCATGAGGGTTCCCTTTTCTTCACATCCCTGCCAACATTTGTTTCTTGTATTCTTTTTGATGATAGTCATGCAGAGGGAGATTTTAAGGTAGGAATCAGTTCAGGACACTGTTCTGCATGAAGCCCTCTCTTGGGTCCCATCAGAGTGAACTCCAACCCCGGCCCGTTCTGGTCCCTGCTCCCCTCTCCACTTGTCCCTATCACTCCAGCTGCTGGAACAGGTGTATCCCTTCCATCACAGGGCCTTTGCCAAGAAGTCCACCCCTAGAGCTCTTCGGTTTTCACGGCTCCATGTGAAAGTCACCCTTCCACAGAGAGGCCTTTCCTGACCACCATTCCATGTAAAATACTGCCTCTCCCAGTTCCCCAGTCACTCTCTCCCTGCTTTGCTTTCTTCATAGCACCATATATATATATATATATATATATATATATATATATAGTCACTGAGATATAATTGATTTACAATGTTGTGTTAGTTTCAGGTGTACAGCAAAATCGTTCAGTTATACAGCTATATATATATATATATATATATATATATATATATATATATATATATATATAGGGTTTATTCCGTAAGATCTTACAGAAAAACCCAAACAAACTTTTTGGCCAACCCAATATACATATATATTCCTTTTCAGATTCTTTTCTATTATAGGTTATTACAAGATATTGAGTATAGTTCCCTGCATAGCACTTTTTAATATTCAAAATTTACTTATATTTTTGTGGTTAAAGGAAGAGGCAGGAGAGCGTATCTACCCATTTTCTCCTAATACAGCAGCCACTGGCCACATGTGCCTCTTTACATTTATATTAATTATAATTAAATAAAATTTAAGATCCAGTTTTCAGTTGCACCAGGCACATTTCGACTGCTCGGTAGCTGCACGTGGCTGGTGGCTATTGTATTAAATAACGCGGGACATCGCTCTCATTGAGGGATGTTCTACCGGACGGCGCTGTTCTAGAATATAAACTCCACAAAGGTGGGAACTCGTCACTGTGGTTTCCCCGGAGCCTAGAGCAGTGTTTGGCCCACAGTATGCTTTCCATAAAGGCTGGTTGAATGTTAAATTAACTGCAGAGTGGCTACCCTGAGGGAACTGCTGCTGATGCAGACCAACGATGTACAGGAACATCTCTCGCGGATGCTCAGTGATGTGGGTGCGTGCATGTGTACTGCATGCATGTACATTGCACGTGTTGTGTGTGCATGCGCACAAGCCTGCATCTGCACGTATGTGCACATGTGTGTGTGCACGTGTGAATGTGTGTGAGTGTGCACGAGGGCTTCTATGAGCGGAGGAACTCGGTAAGGGAAAGGAGGTCCTACAGTTCTGTAGGGGTTACCACTGACGTAGCAGAATGTGGCCAAATCTGTGCTGCCTATCCAAGAGGCCTGGGCCTTTGAATTATGATTTTTAAAAGAGAGGGAGCAGAAGGCGACTTTTCTTTTGCAGAACAAAGAAATTGGGCAGGAATAGGTGCAGGGGAGAGCAGAGACTTTTTCACAGAAACTCCTTTATCTAGAATTATTTAAATCTGTTGACAAGTGAGGCCAAGAAATGAGCCAAATTTGTGGTGAAATATCCTAAAAGCTTTTTGATGTTCTAAGAACTGTGGTTCAGAATAGACGGTATCTTCTAAAATGTATTTGGCAACCAGGGGTGAAAACCACAGCAGATTGAAAAGAAGGGAAGATGAAGGAAGGAAAGAGAGGGGTGGGGAGGGCTCAGAAAACAGTGAGCCTTTGAAGAATTCCTCTCCCAAGGTCCCCCCAGTGAAGCTGCAAGAACCACTGCCCTTGGAAGAATAATCCGAGCACAACAAGGGGGTGAGTGTCTGCAGAGCAGTGGAGACTTGGCGTCTGTCTTTCTAAAGTCTGTGAGCCACCAGCGAGGGGACCAGCGCCACGAGGCCTGCTACTCGCTGGCGTGAAGGCTGCATATTTCTGGCCAAGTCTTCAGGTTCAGGTGTACACTTGCCCAAGTTAGCAAAAATAAAAAACAAATGAATGCATGAATAAAATGCACGTTAAAACTCCGACACAGTCCCTTCCGTGGCGGGTGGTGAGTATCCCAGCAGACCGGCTCCATGTCGCGGGCCTCGCCCTGGGCCAGTTTCCCGGCGGGTCTGAACTGCGTGCAGGCACGTTCTGTACCGACCTGAAAACACTCCACTTCAAAGCAGCACCGAGTGGTCCCCAGGCTGCTCCAGCCACTGTGCTGAGGGCCCAGCGGTAGGTGGGGAGCCTCAGAGGCAATCCCTGCCCTTGCGGGGAGTGGCCCAGGCAGATTAGAACTAAACACCATTGTGTTTAAGATCCTGGTGCCCAGAAGGAGGGGAGAGGTGAGAAGTTTCCTTCCTCTATGGCTCTTCTCCATCACGCCTCTTTCTGTCTTGAATCCCACCCCTCACAGCACAACTAAGAGCATCACACGTACATGTTACACGGAGAAGGAACCCAAACACCAAGTACAGACTCTTGCCTCCTTTGCCTGTTTTTGCGATTGATTGGATTTTTTTAAAATATAAATTTATTTATTTATTTTTGGCTGCATTGGGTCTTCGTTGTTTTGTGCAGGCTTTCTCTAGTTGTGGCAAGAGGGGGCTACTCTTCGTTGCGGTGCGTGGGCTTCTCATCGCGGTGGCTTCTCTTGTTGCGGAGCACGGGCTCTAGGCGCATGGGCTTCGGTAGTTGTGGCTCGTGGGCTGTAGAGCACAGGCTCAGTAGTTGTGGTGTATGGGCTCAGTAGTTGTGGCTTATGGGCTCTAGAGCGCAGGCTCAGTAGTTGTGGCGCACGGGCTTAGTTGCTCCGCGGCATGTGGGATCTTCCCGGACCAGGGCTTGAACCCGTGTCCCCTGCATTGGCAGGCGGATTCTTAACCACTGCACCACCAGGGAAGCCCCGATTGACTGGATTTTCCTTTTATCCACTATGGTATTTATTATGTGCCACAAAGAAACCCCAACGAGTGAGAAATGACACCACTTTGGAATAGATAATATATAAGGAAAATGGCCAGCCTGTATAGACAATTATGAACAACTCATTCCTGGATGTCTGTGCAGGGCTCTCCCTTCACCACTTGCTGCTTCTTCAGTCATCATTCTTCCTGTTGTGAGTGGAATGCAATTCCATTAGAGCCCTATTTACTGAATATGGGTTTGGGCCAGAACCCTGTGGATACGGGGCATACAAAGATGAAGAAACCATGGTCCTTGTCCTCAAGGAGTTCACAGCTGGTGTATTAGTCAGCTCGGGCCGCCATTACAAAGTGCACAGGCTGGGCGGCTTAAACCTCAAAATCTTTTTCTCACGGCTCTGGAGGCTAGAAGTCCGGGACCAAGATGTCTGCAGGGTTCGTTTCTTCTGAAGCCTCCCCGCTTGGCTGCAGATGGACCCCTTCTCACCGTGTCCTCACATGGTCTCCCTTCCGTGCGTGCCTATCTCTAATCTCCTCTTCTTACAAGGACACCAGTCAGACTGGACTAGGGCCCACGCTGAGGACTTCATTTAAGGTGACTTAATCCCCTCTTTAAAAACCTTATCTCCAAATATAGCCACATTCTGAGGGTTGGGATTCCAACATATGAATTTGGGTGGGGACACAATTTAGCCCTTCACAGCTGGGCAGGGCAGGGCCATCTGAATACCCCTCGATGGCACACGATGATTTCCACGTGCAGTCCTCAAATCCTGTCTGAGAGCCTGTGAGTGCCAGACACACTTGTAGGTACTGAGGATGCAGGAGTGAGCAGACAGGAATCTCTGCTCTTGTGGAGCTCACATTCACACGAATAAACAAGCAGAAGCCGACACTGATGAGCACAAAGGAGAAAAGTCAAGCAGAGAAGAGGATGGGGTGGGAAGTGAGGTGACCTATGATTATTTTATCTTATTGAAGTGTAGTTGATTTACAATGTTGTGTTACTTTCTACTGTACAGCAAAGTGATTCAGTTATGTGTGTGTGTATATATATATATGTACATATATATATTCTTTTCCATTGTGGTTTATCACAGGATATGGAATATAGTTCCCTGTGCTATGCAGTAGGACCTTGTTGTTTATCCATTCTATATATAATAGTTTGCATCTGCTAACCCCAAACTCCCAATCCATCCCTCCCCCATGCCCCCTCCCCCTTGGCGACCATAAGTCTGTTCTCTACATCTGTGAGTCTGTTTCTGTTTCCTAGATAAGTTCATTTGTGTCATATTTTAGATTCCACACATAAGCGATATCATATGGCATTTGTCTTTCTCTTTCTGACTTATTTCACTTAGTATGATAATCTCTAGGTCCATCCATGTAGCTGATAATGGCATTATTTCATTCTTTTTCATGGCTGAGTAGTATTCCGTTGTATAAATGTACCACATCTTCTTTATCCATTCATCTGTCAATGGACATTTAGGTTGCTTCCATGTCTTGACTACTGTGAATAATGCTGCAATGAATATTGGGGTGCATGTATCTTTTCAAATTATGGTTTTCTCCAGATATATGCCCAGGAGTGGGATTGCAGGATCATATGGCAACTCTACTTTTAGTTTTTTGAGGAACCTCCGTACTGTTCTCCATAGCGGCTGCACCAACTTATATTCTCACCAACAGCGTAGGAGGGCTCCCTCTTCTCCACACCCTCTCCAGACTTTGTTATTTGTAGACATTTTGATGATGGCCATTCTGACTGATGTGGGATGGTACCTCATTGTAGTTTTGATTTGCATTTCTCTAATAATTAGTGATGTTAATTATCTTTTCATGTGCCTGTTGGCCATCTGTACACCTTTTTTAGAGAAATGTCTGTTTAGGTCTTCTGCCCTGCCCATTTTTCTTTTTTTTTTTAAATTATTTTTTTAAACATCTTTATTGGAGTTTAATTGCTTTACAATGGTGTGTTAGTTTCTGCTTTATAATAAAGTTATCAGCCATACATATACATATATCCTCATATTTCTGCCCATTTTTCAATTGGGTGGTGTGTCTTCTCAATATTGAGTTGTATGAGCTGTTTGTATATTTTGGAAATTAAGCCCTTGTTGGTTGCATCATTTGCAAATATTTTCTCTCAGTCTTTAGGTTGTCTTTTTGTTTTGTTTATGGTTTCCTTTGCTGTGCAAAAGCTTATAAGTTTGATGAGGTCCCACTTGTTTATTTTTGTTTTTATTTCTATTGCCTTGGGAGACCGACCTAAGAAAACATTGGTAAGATTTATGTCAGGGCTTCCCTGGTGGCGCAGTGGTTGAGAGTCTGCCTGCCAATGCAGGGGACACGGGTTTGTGCACCGGTCTGGGAAGATCCCACATGCTGTGGAGCGGCTGGGCCCGTGAGCCATGGCCGCTGAGCCTGCGTGTCTGGAGCCTGTTGCTCCGCAACGGGAGAGGCCACAACAGTGAGAGGCCTGCATATCGCAAAAAAAAAAAAAAAAAGATTTATGTCAGAAAATGTCTTGCTTATGTTCTCTTCTCAGAGTTTTATGTTGTCATGTCTTTTTAAAAAAAAACCTTTTATATTTATTTATTTATTTGGCTGATCCAAGTCTTAGTTGGCAGCATGTGGGATCTTTACTACCATGTGTGGGATCTTTGTTGTGGCACACAGGATATTTTTCAGTTGCGGCACGTGGGATCTTTGTTGTGGCATGTCGCATCTTTTAGTTGTGGCACGCTGGATCTTCACTGCAGCATGCGGACTCTAAGTTGAGGCATGTGGGCTCTTACTTGTGGCATATGAACTCTTAGTTGCGGCATGTGGGATCTGGTTCCTTGACCAGGGATTGAACCTGGGCCTCCTGCATTGGGAACATGGAGTCTTAACCACTGGACCACCAGGGAAGTCCCTGTCATGTCATTTTTTTTTTAAGTCTTTATTGAATATTGCTTCTGTTTTATGTTTTGGTGTTTTGGCAGCAAGGCATGTGGGATCTTAGCTCCCCAACCAGGGGTCGAACCTGCACCCCCTGCATTGGAAGGTGAAGTCTTAACCACTGGACCACCAGGGAAGTCCCTGTCATATCTTATATTTAAGTCTTTAAGCCATTTTGAGTTTATTTTTGTGTATGGTATGAGGGTGTGTTCTAACTTCATTGATTTATATGAGGCTGTCCAAATTTCCCAACACCGCTTGCTTTAGAGATGGTTTTTTCTTCGTTCTATATTCTTGCCTCCTTTGTCAAAGATTAATTGAACATAGGTATGTGGGCTTACTTCTGGGCTTTCTATTCTGTTCCATTGATCCCTATGTCTGTTTTAGTGCCAATACCATGCTGTTTTGATTACTGTAGCTTTGTAGTATAGTATGAAGTCTGGGAGAGTTATGCCTCCTGCTTTGTTCTTTCTCCTCAGGATTGCTTTGGCAATTCTGGGTCTTTTGTGGTTCCATATAAATTTTAGGATTATTTGTTCTAGTGCTGTGCAAAATGCCACAGGTAATTTGATAGGGAGCGTATTAAATCTGTAGATTGCTTTGGGTAGTATGGGGCAGCCTGTGATCTTAAGCAGAGAGGTCAGGGACTCCTGTGAGAAAGCCTCACTGGAGCATTCAGACATTGCAGAGACAAGAAGGAGAAAGTTTATGAAACACAGAGGAGGCTGAACTTAATTGTGTAGGACAGGCGGGAAAAGGATGCTAAAGGCTTCACAGGGGAGGTAACTTTCTTCTTAAAAGAAAACGGTCTTGACTATGATTAATTGAAATTTTCCCTACTTTGTTGATGAACCCTCATAACAGCCCTGCAAAGAAGTGGTCATTAGCCTCAATTGATGGAAGAGAGAACCCAGGCCAGGGAGGATAATTGCCTTGCGCAAGGTCACATGACTAGTTCATGGCAGAGGTGGGATTTAAACAAAGTCCACTCAAGCTGCAGCCGTTCTCTCTGCACACTGCACAGCCTCCCTGGGTAAACAGGGCTCCAAAGGCGGAGTTGGATCCTGCCGAGAGAATGAGAGTGATTCCAGATAGAGGAACAGAGTACTGCCAGGCAGAGGACACAGCAACAGCAAGGAAATGTCAGAGGAATGACAAGGACTGAGGCTAAAGGGCAGGCATGAGGGAAGCCCAGAAGTGGCTGACAAGTCAGGTTGAGCTAGATTGTGAAGGGCCATTTTTAGGAGGTAGGATTGGGCTATATTGTGAAGGGCCATGCTAAGGAGGTAGGATTGGGCTAGATTGTGAAGGGCCATGCTAAGGAGGTAGGATTGGGCTAGATTGTGAAGGGTCATGCTAAGGAGGTAGGATTTCATTCTGCTGGTGAAGGAGTTGCAAGGCCTTTTAGGCAGGATCATGGAAGCAGCAGGGTCTGGGAGATAAGTTTGGGGGGTGGGGATGGCAGGAAAAGAAGGCACAGTAATGAAGGTAATCCCCAAGCCAAACAGATGAATAATGATCTTTAACCTCAAGTTCAATAGTCAGGGCCCAGGCTGCTAAGAGACATCCCTCTCTCCAGTCTTTAGGTTTGCTCTTTAAGTAGATGTTGAGGGCTCTTCACTTTGTATTTGGAACTATCTCCCGTTCAGTTTGGACTTCCTTCTCCACCAAGGAGTGGCTGGATAATTTGGGTTTAAATGTGGCAAAACGGATTCTCCCTTAATCATTTTCCCGGTAACAGTGATGGCGAACATTCACTGAAAGCTTAGTATGTGCCGAGTGCTAAGTGTTTCATTTCTCAAAAACCCTATGTAGACACTGAAGCTCAGAGAGGTTAAGGAGCGTGGCCATGGTCACACAGCCTGGAGCAGTAGAGTTGGGATACAGATCTTTAAGTGTAGACAAATCACCCGGTGATCTTGCTAAAATACAGATTTGGATTCACTAAGTCTGGGGTGGGACTGACATTCTGCATTTCTAACAAACTCCTAGGTAAGGATGACACTGCATGGGTGGAAGGCTCTCCAGGTGAGCACTTTCCTGCTGTCATCCCCTTGGTCTCCCTCCTCCCCACTCTGCTCATTTCCAGACACAGGGCACTAGCATTTCCTGACCTTTCCTGGGAGTGACCTGTGGCCCTCAGGGGGAGGAAGAATGGGTCAAACTGTCAAATCAGCCCCTGGAAACTCTTTGCAAGGTGGCTTCCACATAGCCTGGCTGTCAGATGAGGGAAATGTCCAGGCCTTGACCTCCCTAGGGAGGCTCTGGGGGAGGTGAAGAGTCAGACTGCAGAGGCCCTCTGTGGTCGGGGTCTCCAGCCCGAGGGGGGTCAGAGGTTGGAGTTAGTGGAGGAGCCTGGGGCCCTTGGGGGAGGGTGGGTGGGCACACGTGGCACTCTCAAGGAATCACACCTTCAGGCTCCGGCGGGACGCCACTTCTGATTTCAGAGCTTTTCACTGGGGCTGTCAGAGGAAATAACGGGACTGTCTCTGAACTTTCAAAGGAAGCATCTTATCAAGACATCAAAGCCCAGAAGGATGCTTTTAGCTTTGCTGGGTCTTCTGACAGAGCTGTTAACAGATTCTGCCGCAGTTCATCAAGGGTAGATCTTTTGTGTGTGTGTGTGTGTGTGTGTGTGTGTGTGTGTGTGTGTGATTGTTCTTTTATGTTTTAAAGTCACAACATTGTCCTCACTGCACTGCACCCCAGAAGAAGGAATTCTGATGGGCAGGTATGTTGTGATGGTGATGGTTGCGGGGAGATAGGTGGAGAAAGGAATGGGATGCAGGGATCCTGGGTTTTGCTCTAAGCTCCCAGCTCTCTCCTCATCTGTCTCCATCCTTGTCTCCATTTATCCCAGCTGTTAAATGGGAGAGGCTTTTGAAGTGTCACTGGTGACCCTGAGTTCATTCCTGAGCTTTACTGATTTCTCCCAAGCTTACCTGAAATCTAAACTTGAATTTTGGGGGTGGGCCTATAGGGTGGCCCCCAAACCATCAGATGCCACCTGGGGTGCTTTGTAAAAATGCCCATTCCTGAGCCCCAGTCCAGACTTATTAATCCCAAGCATCCAGGAGCAGGCCCAGGAATCTGCATTTTTAACAAGCAGCCACCATGACTGATGGGCAGCCAGGTTCAGTGGCCTCGGCAAGAAGCCGTCAGTTGGCTCTCCTATTCAGAAGCGGTTGGGCTCAGGCCAGCCCTGCGCCGTGAAGATGGGAAATATTCCTCGCTGTGCTCTGCGCTGGACCAGGGTAAATTAGCGTGCTCCCCGGGGAGTGACAGTTCGGAGGATGATGCAGAAATGGGGGAAGAACTGGACAAAGGAACGATGCTGGAAGAGAAAAGAACACAGAATACAGGGCACTCGATAATGGAGTGTAAGACATCTTTACAAACAACAGGGTACATAGCAGCAGAGTCGGTGGCTGGGGAGGTGAGCTTTAAGAAGCTGTTTCCCATTATCTCTGTTTGTGCTTAACTTTTTTTTTTTTGGCGATACGCAGGCCTCTCACTGCTGTGGCCTCTCCCATTGCGGAGCACAGACTCCGGATGCACAGGCTCAGCGGCCATGGCTCACGGGCCCAGCCGCTCTGCGGCATGTGGGATCCTCCCGGAACAGGGCACGAACCCGTGTCCCCTGCATTGGCAGGCGGACTCTCAACCACTGCGCCACTAGGGAAGCCCTGTGCTTAACTTTTATTGCTCAGTTTCGCAGACTTTTTTTTTGAAGTAAAGAAGGGTTTGCTGATCTGGTCAAATGTAGGCAGGATAATGTAGTCACAAGATGCCATTTACATGCATAATCTTTATCATTCCCATAACACCCACAGATGGTGATGCTCTCCATTTCACAGATAAGGAAACTGAGGCTCAGAGAGGTTAACTGGCTTGCTGAGGAGGGTGGAGCCCCGATCATCCTTGGCTCTACACCCACTGCTGGGTCCCAGTAACACACAGTTGCTAATTGTTAACAATTCCATTTCCTGACACTGGGTCTATAAATTAGGTTTCTCACAAATTCTGAGTGGCTCTTCCCCACTGGGAGTGTTCAAAAGAGTAAGCTTTTAATTGAATTGTAATGTCTTTTTCAACTTGCTACTCCGAGATGCTCTCTTATTAGGTGGAAGAAAGCTTGCGTGTTCTCTTCCAGCCAAAAATTTTCAGTGGATGAAATGAAATTCATGAAATGAAATGGTGACATTAGCGTCATCACGCATTTAGGTGACACAGAGCTCTGAGAGGAGGCTGGTGTCCTGCTAGCAGTGGGTAGGAGTGGTGACTTGAGGTGGGGTAGTAAGTACGCAGGGACAAAGAAAGCCAGCCGCGCCTGAGAAGGCAGGTCCATTTTGAGCCCAAGTGAGCCTGGGGCCCAGAATTTACTTTTACTCAAAGCAATGAATTCCAATGGCTGTCCTGCTCCCCCTTAGTTCCCACCACTAGTGCCCATGTGGTGGGTGGAAGGGGCCACAGGCTGGAACCAGGCCTCCCGGTTTGAATCCTGGCTCTGCCACTTACTAACAGCAGTCCGCCCTTCTCTGGCCACAGCTGGGATGCCCACTGCCCAGGTCCCGAACCCACATGCGGCCTGGAGAACACCAACCGCAGCACGCTCGTTCACCGTTGCCAGCCTCAGTCCTTGCGTCTCTGAAATGGGTGGATCTCCACCTGCAGGGTTGGACTGAATGAGACGCTTTAAAGCTGGCACGATCTGGTTCCCTAAAAGGGTGACTTTAATGAGTGAGCTGGTATTAGTGATGAGGGACTTGACAAAGTGAGGTTCAGAGGTACCGTTCTGCCCCTCGTCCTTCTCAGGCCCCCCTGGGAGCATCCTGACCTTTTCCCCCACAGCCCCTCAGATGTCAATCCCTGTGCCAGGTGCTGTGTGTTTACACGCGCTCATCTCACCTGAGTCATGCTGCTCCGACATAGTCATCTTTTGTTCATACCCACAGAAATTTCTATGGCAACTGTGCCAATACCTTTAATTCTCCCAACTTTCCTTCTCTGTTTTAGTAGAAGATTTTGCTTTCTATCTTGCTGAGAAGATCAAGGTCACCTTCTTCCCCATCTCCACACTGGTCTCTTTTCTCTCTACGTCGGAGGAGGTAGCGGGTCTCCCTGTTATAAGTTAACCCATCCACCTGGCCTCCAGGCCTGCCCTCTGCTCCCCAGGGACCCCAGCCCAGCACTCATCGGCTCCCTCAACTCTTATCTCCCTTCACTGGATCCCCTTCCCTTTGGGTTATGAGCACCTCAGTTTGCCATTTCCCTAAAAAAGTAGACAAAAGCAAAACAAACATGAAAAGCAACATCAAAGTTCCCAAAGCTGCTCAATTCCACCATCATCTACACATTATTATGCAACTCTTGCTTTCTAGGGCAGAGGTTCCCGAGTGAAAGAGACCGGCCTTCTGGGTCTGGTGCCACCGCTCACTGGCATGTGAGCCTGGACAAGTTACACCTGTCCTCCGAAACCTCAGCCTTTCCATCAGTAATCTGGGGATGAAAATGGTACCCATGGGGTGCTGGGGTGCTCGAAGGGGTGCTGAGAGTATCCAGTGAGCTCTCTGCACACAGCGTTTGCTTCCGGGCCCCAAATACAATAAGCTCTGAGCCTGCAACACAGGGACGGTACCTGCTGTTAAAATCATGTAACCATCAAACATCTCAAAGGAAGTTCGAGATGACTGCTGCCCGCCCCTCCTGTTACTGCCCCGTTCATCCCTCACCTCTCCTCATTCTGTCCTCCTTGCTCTGTCGACGCTTTTCTCTTAAACTGCCAAATATATCCCGCATCACTGCCTCTGTGGGGCAAACTGCCTTCCTTAAATCGCCTCCCCTTGGCTCTCCTGGGTGGTGCCCCTTGTTCTCTTCCTGGCAGCTCCTACTTTGCTTCCTCATCCATTTTCTGCTGTCACCTCCATGCTCTGGGCCCTTTCTCATCCCTCTCCTCTCCATTGTCCTTGGTGATCTCACCCATCCCAAAGTGCTAAACTCACCGTTGCAGACAGACGTCTACCAAACGAGCCTTTCTAGCCCCGGCTCCTCTTTGCAGAGCCCCAGACCTTCCTTTCCCACCTCTAGCTGACAGCGAGGACAGGCTACATGGACTTGTAACCGGACAAACGCTGGAGCAGCCACTCTCCACTGAAACACGATTTTTTGAACAAGACCAAGATGATTCATGAAAACCAAGGAAAATAATACATGAATTCAAAACAAAAAAAAATGCACAATCCACTCCCACTCAGTTGAACAGACTCTGCTCCGTCACCCCCCACCTGGAAGGTGGCTCTGAAGAGGAAATTTGGTCTTGGAGCCTCTTCCGAGTGTGGCTTCTGTGCATCTCTGACCCTCACCGGGAGCCTCAACTTGAACACGTGTAGAACCAAGCTCCCCACCCATCTCCCAAACCCGATCTTTCCGTAACACTCCTCATTCCCAATAGAAGCATCCCGGTCTTCTTAGTCATTCGGGCTGGAAACCCAGATTCCTCTTGCTCTCCACTCCCTCCCCGCCCCACAGTTAATTATGTCCCAGGCCCTCCCGACTCTGCTTCCACAATGGCTCCGCATCCTTCATTCCTCCGCTCCAGGCAGGGTCCCCCCTCCTGGCTTCTCCCAGCAGCTGCAATGACTCCCTACAGCCTGGCCTGGCCTCTGGGCTTCACCTGGCTGTGGCAGGCACTGCCTGTCTGGCAGCCCTTCCTCCTCTGGCCAGGGCAGTCCACTTCTTTCTAGAGAAAGACCCCCACCCACTCTTGGCCCCTGTGGATCCTCCAGCAGTGGGCGTGTGATTTGGTCCTGACCACTCAGTACATCACGTCCCCCCACGAGAGTGAGTGATTTAAGGAGTGGCCTGACGACCCGAGTGGGGCGGTCGGAACCAGCTGAGTTGAGAGATGCAGAGTCCCCATCACATCCCTCTGTATGCCGCCACGCCTGAATCTGACACACGCGTGGACCTGCCCTTCCGGCAGTTTGCGTACGCCAGTGTGCTGGGGCTTTCTGGCACCTATGACTGAAAACGTCCTGACAGACACGGTTTCAGGCCAACCTCCTTGCTGCCACCATTTCTTTCTAAGACGGCAATCCTCAGTCTTTCCCTGACGGTAGACGTGCTAGGTGACATGCCCGTTTGCAACGTTCTCTCACTCTTGTCATGTTGGGTATCATTCCACACCATTCTCTTTCCCTTAAGAAAGAATCTCAGGATGTTAGCGGGAGTGCCATTCATATAGGGCTAACCTGGAGTCCTTGCTAATCAATAAAAGTACATCCTAAACAAACGTCAGCGCTCTGTTTTCAGAAACAGATCTCTTGCCACTGCCTATGTCACAACTAATGCCATGATTAAACGTCATGTCTCTAAACGTGAATCTGACCATGTCACCCTCATCTTCAAAACCTCCTTAGGAGTATTGGGAACTGGCTGTGAGCGGTGCTTTCTGCCACCCAATTTCACCTCAGTGCTCCATTCCTGTCCTACAGCAGTCCTGGTGTTTTAAAAGGGAAATACAGCAGAAGACCTATTCTTTGGAAGCAGAAACATGGACCTTGGAAAAGAGAACACAGCTCAGATGTTCATTCATTCATTCACTCATTCATACATTCATTCATTCCTTCATTCCTTCTTGAGTGCCTGCTCTATGCCAGACACTGCTTTGATACTCAGGAAATAAGACAAAAGACTCCTGCTTTCAAGGTGCCCATGATCTAGGAGGGGGAGACAGAAAATTGAAAACAAAGAACTTGTAGATAGTGGTTAAGTATTTACTCTGCAAAGAGTTCTTAAAAATGATGTGATGGGGGCTTCCCTGGTGGCGCAGTGGTTAAGAATCCACCTGCCGATGCAGGGGATGCGGGTTCGAGCCCTGGTCCAGGAAGATCCCACATGCCGCAGAGCAACTAAGCCTGTGCGCCACAACTACTGAGCCTGCGCTCTAGAGCCCGTGAGCCACAACTACTGAGCCCACGAGCCACAACTACTGAAGCCCGCGTGCGTAGAGCCCGTGCTCCCCAACGAGAGAAGCCACTGCAATGAGAAGTCCACGCACCACAATGAAGAGTAGCCCCCGCTCGCCACAACTAGAGAAAGCCCACATGCAGCAATGAAGACCCAACGCAGCCAAAAATAAATAAATAAAATAAATACATTTAAAAAGAAAAAAAAAAAAAGGTGTGACGGTGACTTAAAGACCTACTTTCATTTTTTTTTTTTTTTTTTTTTTTTGCCGTGCCACCTGCCTTGTGGGATTTTAGTTCCCCAACCAGGGATCGAACCCCAGCCCTTGACAATGAGAGCTTGGAGTCCTAATCACTGGCCCACCAGGGATTCCCTGAGACCTACTTTCAAGGAGGTAATCAGGAAAGCCTCTTTGAGAAGAGGACATCTAAGCTGAGCTCTTCATATCAAGAAACAGTAAACTTGACACAGTAACGAGTATCAATGAAAACAGAGGCAGAGACTCCCTGACTACCTGTGACATTTGATGTTCACTGCAAAGTAAATTTCAAATTATTCAGTTATTATTTAAAAATTATATTCCCTCTCAAAATACTTTTTTGGGAAAGGTCTTAAAAAGCTGCCTTGAAAAGTACAGCTTTTCACTTGCTAACATGAAAACAAAACTCTTCGATGGTTTCATAATGGGAAAAAGTTCTTTTCCCTACTTGGGACCGTTCAGGGATAGATGAGCATGAGATGAGTTGAGAGCTCCAAACATCTCCAAAAAAGAGGGAGGGAAAAGTCACCTGTGAGTCTAGATCAAATAGTAAGAGAAATTTTAATCACAAGGAATACTTTGTATAAAGTGGATTAAAAAACAAAACCATAGCATACGGTTTTGTTTTCTATTAATAGATTGTTATTGGAGTATAATTGCTTCTAATACTGTGTTAGTTTCTGTTGCACAACAAAGCGAATCAGCCATATGCACACACGTGTCCCCTCCCACCCTCCCTGTCCCACCCCTCTAGGTCATCACAAAGCACCGAGCTGATCTCCCTGTGCTGTGCGGCTGCTTCCCACTAGCTATCTATTTTACATTCGGTAGTGTATATATGTCCATGCTACTCTCACTTCGCCCCAGCTTCCCCTTCCCACCCTGTGTCCTCAAGTCCATTCTCTATGTCTACATCTTTATTTCTGGCCTGCAACTAGGTCCATCAGTACCATTTTTTTTTTTTTTTAGATTCTATACATATGCGTTAGCATACGGTACTTGTTTTTCTCTTTCTGACTTAACTTCACTCTGTGTGACGGACACTATGTCCATCCACCTCACTACAAATAACTCAATTTCATTTCTTTTTATGGCTGAGTAATATTCCACTGTATATATGTGCCACATCTTCTTTATCCATTCATCTGTCAATGGACATTTAGGTTCCTTCCGTGTCCTATTGTAAATAGTGCTGCAATGAACATTGTGGTACATGTCTCGTTTTGAATTATGGTTTTCTCAGGATATATGCCCAATAGTGGGATTGCTGGCTCATATGGTAGTTCTATTTTTAGTTTAAGGAACCTCCATACTGCTCTCCATAGTGGTTGTATCAATTTACATTCCCACCAACTGTGCAGGAGGGTTCCCTTGTCACCACACCCTTTCCATCATTTATTTATTTATATTATTATTTTAAAATATTTATTTATTTTTGGCTGCACTGGGTCTTTGTTGCTGCACGTGGTCTTTCTTTAGTTGTGGCAAGCAGGGGCTACTCTTTGTTGAGGTGTGTGGGCTTCTCATCGCAGTGGCTTCTCTTGTTGGGGAGCACGGGCTCTAGGCGCGCGGGCTTCAGTAGTTGTGGCACGCAGGTTCAGTAGTTGTGGCTTGTGGGCTCTAGAGTGCAGGCTCAGTAGTTGTGGCACACGGGCTTAGTTGCTCCGTGGCATGTGGGATCTTCCCGGACCAGGGCTCGAACCTGTGTCGTCTGCATAGGCAGGCAGATTCTCAACCACTGCACCACCAGGAAAGCCCTCCAGCATTTATTGTTCCTAGATTTTTTGATGCTGGCCATTCTGACTGGTGTGAGCTGATACCTCATTGTAGTTTTGATTTGCATTTCTCTAATAATTAGTGATGTTGAGCATCTTTTCATGTGCCTCTTGGCCATCTGTATGTCTTCTTTGGTGAAATGTCTACTTAGGTCTTCCATCCAGTTTTTAACTGGATTGTTTGTTTTTTGATATTGAGCTCCATGAGCTGTTTGTATACTTTGGAGATTAATCCTTTGTCTGTTGTTTCATTTGCAAATATTTTCTCCCATTCTGAGGGTTTCCTGTTTTTTTGTTTGTTCATGGGTTTTTGTCTTGTTTATGGTTTCCTTTGCTGTGCAAAATATCTAAGTTTAATTAAGTCCCAATTGTTTATTTTTGTTTTTATTTCCGTTACTCTAGGAGGTGGGTCAAAAAAGATCTTGCTGTGGTTTATGTCAAAGAGTGTTTTTCCTGTGTTTTCCTCTAAGAGCATACGGTTTTTTGAAGTCAAAATGAAGCAGTATCTTGAGAGCTTATAAATAAAGACTTTGCACCCAAATGCCATTCTCTGCCCTTAACGAGAGAAGCCAAAGGAGAAAAACCAGAATCAAGAAGGTTCACAGGGCATCAGAGTTGGGAGGCTCGTAGAGGTGACCTAGGCCTGCCTGTTAGGTAAGGCCAACCTTGAGATTTGGGAAGGGACAGGATATAAGTATGGCGAGAGGTCATGGCCTATCTGCCCAGGCAGGTGGGTGAAGTTTCTCCCAGAGGTGGTTGTGTTGGGGTGATGGGTTCTGCTGGGTGGCTGTCTGTCCTCAATGTCATCATGGGATCAAGGTGTTTTGAGCTGAACTGGTCCTTAAGAAGCCAGTTAAGCAGAGTGGGTAAATCTACTAGCTTTGGAATTAGAACAGACTTGGGTGTGAATCGAGGCTCTATCCAACACTTACCACTGTGATGAATTATAAAGCAGAAATTAGTGTTGTAGAAAGAGTATGACAAAGGCAAGTTTAATTTGATCCCATGGAGGGGCTTGATACTTCATGAGTGTAGATCCAAGCCAGGACAACGGGGAAATAGTCTCTGTATGTGTCTGCCTGGGTTTCATATCGCAAATCTATCACATTGTAGCATCTTTACACCCTCTCTTTCTCTGAGCAATAATCTTGTAAAAAAAAAAAAAAAGCAACAAGATTAAGACATATTTTGAAGCAAAGTGGCTTCATTATTTTTGCAGTTAGTTCCTGTTGCTATCATCTTCTTCAAGGCAAAGCATCCTTTTTCTGGGTAGAAAGAATCATAACAGCCACCACCACATACAGGCCCACACACCCACAAACACAGAAAACCGGGGCTGGGGGAAGAGTGATATGTTTCTGAAAGCAGGAAAAAAAAGTCTCCCTGAGACAGACAGAAAAAGGAATCAATTCTGGTTTTACGTGTCACATAAATAAATAAGGTGTTCTCAAATGTTTAAGATGGGCCTACTCTGATTTACAGTCCATCATATTCTGCTATCAAAACATTCAGAGAGGCTGTGAGACTGCAGGGATTTATCATATCGACAGTTCCCAGTGTAACCTGTTCCTTTTGCTCCTGCGGGTGATTTGCACACACTTCGTCTTCTCGGAGCTGGGAGAGAAGTGAGATTTTTCTGTTCCCCAGGCATGGATCAGGGCGAGACGGGGCTTTTCAGCAGATGCTCAGATTCTGTCAGATCCCCTTCTCCATTCTAGCCCCCACCACTCCCTCCAGCCCTCCAGCCCCTCCTTTGCATCCCCAAACCCACAGCTTTCTCTTGAACCCCTTTCATCTCTACCTCGAAGAGACTTCCCTTCATCTCAAAGCCTGGGATAAAGGCTGAAGGTTTACTCGTATTCTCTGATAGAATGTCCTCCACAAAGCCATTCATCCAAGCCAGTTAAATCCCAGACAAAAGTCTCACAGATTTAAGCCACATCCAGGGGTTGTATTTCTGCATCTCTTTGCATGGGGCCCAGGGTACCACAGGCTGAATCATGGGCCTCAAAGATATCCAGGTCCTAACCCCTAGGTCCTGTGGATGTAACCTTATATGGCAAAAGGAACTTTGATGATGTGATTAAATTAAGGATATTGAGATGGAGAGATTATCCTAGATTATCGGAGGGGACCCTAAATATAACCACACGTGTCCTGATAGAGGGAAGCAGAGGGAAATTTGACTACAGATGAGGAGAGGGCGATGTGAGGATGGACGCAGAGATTGGAGTGATGCACTGTGAAGATGGGAGAAGGCACCACAGGCCAAGGAATGCAGGCAGCCACTGGGAGCTGAAAAGGGCAAGGAGCCGGCGGAAGAATCTAGCCCTGCCAACACCTTGACTTGAGTCTTGTGGATCTGATTGTTGATTCTTGACCTCTACAGCTTTCAGAGAACAAATCTGTGCTGTTTTGAGCCAACACCTTTGTGGTCATTTGTTACAGCAGCCATAGGACACCCTACCGTGGGCCAGCTGAGTGAGGTTTGCAGCCTGTGACTCTCCTGTCACTCCACACGTCCTCTTTGGTGAGCTGCTTCCTGCTCCCAGGCAGAAGCTAGAGGCCCCAGTTCCACCAGCCCTGGAGAAGTAGGCTGCTGTCTCTTGGGAATGAGTAATGAGCTGGAGACCACAGCCCTGTTGGACTCGGATCCACAAGGCCAGGATCTGCTGCCTTCAGTTTCCACAAAGTTGCCACAGTTACAGGATGATTCCCTCTGCTCCAGATTCTAAGATGATAGTCTTTAGGGAAACACACGTGAGCGTGCACAGATTCACACCAGCACGGCCTGTTTGCTCTCCCTGCAAATCAGGTTCCGGATTCACCTTCCTCCCTCACCTTCCATGGCCACCACCCTGACCTAGGTCGCCATCACCTCTCATCTGGGCCCCTGTGATCGCCTCCTGCCTGGTCTCCCAGCTTCCCATTCATGCCCCACCCTCCCCAACTCACTAATCCTCCAGAAAGGTCCTTTAAAGTCATAAGTCACATCTGCTTCCATATCCTGACGCTCAGACTACACCCCCGGTGATTACACGAGAAACTTGGGGTGGGGACCAAGCTTCGGTGTGTTTCAAAGCTCCCAGGTGATGCTGATGCAACTGCTCGAAGGGAGCGACGACGGGATGCACATTTGACCTACGCCCTCAGCTGTACCCCCGTGTTCAGAACACCTTTCTCTTGGAGGTGGAGTTCGTTACCTTGCGTGTGTCAAAGCCGAACTGTCTTTAAGGTGCCCTGATCCCTATCTTCCTTCTCACTTCCCAGGGCTGTGGGGAGGGTCACAGGAGATGACGGGCACACAGGGGCCTACCTGCCTTCTCCCCTCCCCCTCCCCCTTCCTCTCTGTCTCCTTTCTTTCCCCCTTCCCTTGCCCATCCCCCTCCCTCGTCCTTCCTTCTTGCTGTTAAAGGTCATGTAAGGGATGTGGTAGGTCACTACGTGGTGGCACCTTCCTCTCTGGGCCCAAAGCACAAACTTCAGCCCCTCCCATGCAGCCAGCAGTGCACAGCTCCTGCAGAAATACAGTTGGCTCCCGGGGGTGCAGACACAGAGCCCCTTGCACAGCTGCACCCTAACACAACTGAACAGCTTCGGCCAGGCAGGGTGAAAGCCAGTATTCTTGGACAACTATGGGCCACAGACTACAGACTTGAATCCAGGCTTGTCCAGCCCCACTTATTTTACAAATGAGGAAATGGAGGCTTAGAGAGGTATCAGTGCCCTGGAACGGTGGTACATGGACCAGGGGGTTTTGGACAAGTGGCCTCTGGTGGCCATTGGCAAGGCCTGCCCCACCTGGACCTGGAACAGCTCTCAGACCAGGGAGGGCTCCCATGATAACACCGAGGACCAGCCTTGGGTTGAAAGGGAGAGGATTCTGGTTGGCTTTGCCGACACGATGTCTTGGTTGAATAGACCAAGGACTGGCTGGGGGGTGGAGGTAGGAGTGGGTGTGCCGGCCACTCACTCCCATTCCCTCTCCAGCCCTCAAGTCTGGTTGTGTCCTGAGTTTCCTCACTCCCAACACGTTGGGGACTCACAAGGAAAATGGGAAGGCAGGGTCTCTTTTGGGATCACCTTCACCATGGGGGCAAAATTCTTACCAAATCAGTCTCGTGTGAAAGGGCCTGAGAAAAGAATGATTTTTTTTTTTTTTTTTTTTTACAATTTAAGCTTGAGAAGGAACCTGTAGGGGTTCCCTACTCTTCCAGCATCCCCCTTTCACATTTCTGAGCAATTTTGCAAACTGCTGCTCTTTGGTAGAAAATTACTCGTCTGTGTGTTCCTCTTTGCCAACAGCCCTCCCCATCTCCACATAAATAATAATAACAGTAACGATGCTGACGGCAGTGAGCGCCCCTCAGGTCTGGAACGTGCGTTACAGTTCACAGAACGTTTTTACGTACATCATCATATAGGAGCTCTTAATCCTCAGGAGGCAGAGCGGGAAATATTATAGCCTCTATTTTCCCATAAGGCCCCTGAGGCTGAGAAGAGGTTTCCTTCCGTGATCTGTCTCAGAACCTTCTTTACACCAGCTCTCTACTGTCACCTTCCTGTTGTACAAATAGGAGGTACAGCGCTGAGCTGGCCTGCTGAATTGATGTCCGAACCCAAGCCTGATCCTTCGCTTGCCTTTGTGGTTTCTTTTTTTGGTGGGATACAATATTAATTAATTATAACCAACCACGTGGCCTCCATAGCTTCCTATATAGTTAGGTCTTTATTGGCAATTGATGTACTCTATAGATCAGTGTGAAAAAGACTGTGAGTTATGGATATATAAGGACAGGAAACAAAATAATACTTAGTGGATTTTTTTCTCAGACATGAGGGGCCTGTCTTTGTGATTTTTTTTGTCCTTTTCCAGAGGAATTTCCAGCCGACAGTCATAAGGCTCCAACATGCTATGACCCTGGGTATGGGAGCTTGGTCAAAATATTAAAAAAATATATGCTGATGAAATCAAGGAGCAAAACCCTATACACGAATGAGAAATGGGGTTACTTCTTGGCTGACTGAATGGGTCGGAATGGTCACTGAGCATTGGTTGATGAAATAGCAGGCTCACAAGGGAAGAAATAGAAAAAATTAGTACGTCAGTGTCATGAGTCATATTAGAAAGAAACACGTTTTAATATCATCTTGTTCGAGGGACAGAGCATTTCAGAGGGAAAAGGATATCTCAGTTTTCTCGTTTGTATCATGGGGATACTAACTGAAAGTATTCCTCAGAAGCTTGTTGTGAGAATCAAATAATATGATCCATTGAAGAAAAGCACAGTACGACTTGGTATATGGAAAGTATTCAATGTAAATATTCTGACCAATCAGAGAATAAAAATACTAATAGCAACAACAGTAACAATAACAATAGGACGTCCTATTCTCTTTTCTGCAAACCCAACTTGTTCCAAAGCCAAGATGGTCACCTGGCTTCCACATTTTTCTGCCTGCAGGGGCACCAGACTCTGCCACCTGGGCTGGTGACATAAAGTCATCTTGGCTACTCCCTCTGGTGCCATTATTCCTTTGTGTGCCCAGGGCGTGCTACCTTAGCTCACGAGTGTCTCTCCTTCCATCTGAATCCAAGCTCTATCATTTGCTTGTAACATTGTACATGTTTCCACACCAGTCCAAACCATCATCACACCTTGTCCGGACTGCCGAAATGGAATGGCTTTCCTTCTGTCCACGGTCTCCACTGTTCCAATCTGCCTCGTGCCTGCTGCCAGGCACATCTCCCCCAATCTCTGACTTTCCTCCATCTCTTATGTCAGTAACGACCAGTCATGGCTCCCATTCTCCACTGAATCCCATTCCAACTTGTCTGATGAGCTTTCAGAGTCTCTCAAGACATGATTCCAAGGCTCTTACCAAAACTCACACACTTTTCTCCCTGAAACCTCTGCCCCCAGCAGGCTCTTTGCATCTCCCCCCATCCCCCCGCCAATATATTTTGATGACTTACCAGCCAGGCCTCTAGTCTAGGCATTTCAGGGTGAGCCAACAGCCCAGTTTCCCCTGATAAGCCAATATTCTCAAAAGCAAAGCTGCCTGGCTTTGAACAACCCATTAGCCTGAAGTTCCTTTGTTCACTTAACAGATATTTGAATACCCACTATGTGCCAGGTTCTGTCCTGGGGGCTGGAGATAGGGGAGGTGGGTGAGCGAAGCTTAGAGCTGTTCATGTAGAGTATAATCTAGTAGAGGTGACAGAAAGTTACAGAAGCAGTGATAATGCAAGAGTGCCCTATATAAATAGGTGGTATGAGGTGTTAGGAGAGAGGTGTGGGGAGTTGGGAGAGGTACGCAGGAGCCTCACTGGACTTTATCCCGAGGGTGACGGAAAGCTAGTGAATGGGGAGGAGGGAGAAGGTGTGTGCTGTCGACTGACGTGCGTTTCAGAAAGCACCAAGTTTAATCCCATGCCTGGCACTTCCACAGCTTGCCTCCAGCCCTCCTTCTGAATCCCTATGAGTCTGATTCCTAACACAATGTAGTCGGCCAATGCATTGAGTTTACACTATTCATCTGTTTGTTCACTGTGTCACTCTGTCCCAGGTACTGCATTAGGTTGTGACGCTACAAAGGCAGACAAAAATAAGAAGCCCTGTGGTAGGCTGAGTACTGGCCCTCCCAAAGATGTCCAGGTCCCAATCCCTGGAACTTGTGACTGTTACCTCATATGTAAAAAAGAACATTGAAGATGTGATTAAGTTAGGCCCGTCCTCATATATCCAGACAAAACTACAATTTGAAATGATACGTGCAGTTCATAGCAGCATTGTTTACAATAGCCAAGACATGGAAACAACCTAAATGTCCATTGACAGACGAATGGATAAAGAAGATGTGATATATGTATATATACAATGGAATACTACTGAGCCTTAAAAAAGAATGAAATTAATGCCATTTGCAACTACATGGATGGACGTAGAGATTATCATACTAAGAGAAGTCAGAAAGAGAAAGACAAATACCATACGATATCACATATATGTGGAATCTAAAATATGACACAAAAGAACTTCTCTACGAAACAGAAACAGATTCACGGACATAGAGGACAGACTCGTGGTTGCCGAGGAGAAGGAGAGGTGGGGGAGGGATGGATTGGGAGTTTGGGATTAGTAGATGCAAACTATTATATAGTGAATGGATAAACAATAACAACAACAACAAAAGTTAAGGCCCATCCTGGATTATCTGGGTGGGCCCTAAATGCCATCCTAAGTGTCTTTATAAGACAGAGGTAGAGAGAGGTAGGAGACACAGCCTTTAATTAAGAAATCACACAAATTAATAGCTAATGACAAACTGACAGCAGCTGGACAGCCTGACTTTGTAAGGGAAGACGCTTCTTCAGGGCAGGGGCTCTCCACCCTGTCTCTGCACTGGCGTCAGCAGAGGGGCTCTTAAGTACCCTGACCCTCAGGCCACATCCCATACCAACTGAGCCAGACTCCCTGGGGGTGGCCGCAGCAAATTACATTCCCATCGGCAGAGCATGAGGGTTCCCTTTTCTCCACATCTTTGCTGACACTTGTCATCCCTTGTCTTTTTGATGATGGTCATCCTGACAGGTGTGAGGTGGCATCTCATGGTGGTTTTGATTTGCATTTCCCTGATGTTTAGTGATGTTGAGCATCTTTTTATATGCCTACTGGCCATCTGTATGTCTTCTTTGGAAAAAGGTCTATTCAGGTCCTCTGCCCATTTTTTTTTTTTTTTTTTTTTTGCGTTACGCAGGCCTCTCACTGTTGTGGCCTCTCCCGTTGTGGAGCACACGCTCCGGACGCGCAGGCTCGGCGGCCATGGCTCACGGGCCCGATCCTCCCGGACCGGGACACGAACCCGTGTCCCCTGCGTTGGCAGGCGGACTCACAACCACTGTGCCACCAGGGAAGCCCTACCTCTGACCATGTAAAAAAATTTTTATTTATTTATTTTTGGTTGCATTGGGTCTTCGTTGTTTTGTGCAGGCTTTCTCTAGTCGTGGCAAGAGGGGGCTACTCTTCGTTGCGGTGCGTGGGCTTCTCATTGCGGTGGCTTCTCTTGTTGCGGAGCATGGGCTCTAGGCGCGCGGGCTTCAGTAGCTGTGGCTCGCGGGCTGTGGAGCACAGGCTCAGTAGTAGTGGTGCACGGGCTTAGTTGCTCCGCGGCATGTGGGCTCTTCCTGGACCAGGGCTCAAATCCGTGTCCCCTGCACCAGCAGGCGGACTGCCAACCACTGTGCCACCAGGGAAGCTCCCTCTACCCATTTTTCAATCGGGTTTTTTTCTTTTAATGGTCAATTGTATGAGTTCTTTGTATTTTAGATATTAATACCTTATCAGATATATCACCTGCAAATAGCTTCTCCCATTCAGTAGTTTCCTTTTTGTTTGGTTGACAGTTTCTTTCACTGTGCAAAAGCTTTTTTCTTTTTTAAACATCTTTATTGGAGTATAATTGCTTTACAATGTGTTAGTTTCTGCTGTATAACGAAGTGAATCAGCTATGCATATACATATATCCCCATGTGTCTCCCTCCCACCCTCCCTATCCCACCCCTCTAGGTGGTCACAAAGCACCGAGCTGATCTCCCTTGCTATGCGGCTGCTTCCCACTAGCTATCTATTTAACATTTGGTAGTGTATATACGTCCATGCCACTCTCTCACTTTGTCCCAGCTTACCCTTCCCCCTCCCCGTGTCCTCAAGTCCATTCTCTACATCTGCATCTTTACTCCTGTCCTGCCCCTAGGTTAATCAGAACCATTTTTTTTTAGATTCCATATATATGTGTTAGCATACGGTATTTGTTTTTCTCTTTCTGACTTACTTCATTCTGTATGCCAGACTTTAGGTCCATCCACCCCATTATAAATAACTCAATTTCATTTCTTTTTATGGCTGAGTAATATTCCATTGTATATATGTGCCACATCTTCTTTATCCATTTGTCTGTCGATGGCCACTTAGGTTGGTTCCATGTCCTGGCTATTGTAAATAGTGATGCAATGAACATTGTGGTACACGGCTCTTTTTGAATTATGGTTTTCTTAGGGTATATGCCCAGTAGTGGGATTGCTGGGTCGTATGGTATTTCTATTTTTAGTTTTTTAAGGAACCTCCATACTGTACTCCATAGTGGCTGTATCGATTTACATTCTCACCAACAGTGCAAGAGGGTTCCCTTTTCTCCACACCCTCTCCAGCATGTATTGTTTGTAGATTTTTTGATGATGGCCATTCTGACCGGTGTGAGGTGATACCTCATTGTGGTTTTGATTTGCATTTCTCTAATGATTAATGATATTGAGCATTCTTTCATGTGTTTCTTGGCCATCTGTATGTCTTCTTTGGAGAAATGTCTATTTAGGTGTTCCGCCCATTTTTGGGTTGGGTTGTTTGTTTTCTTGACATTGAGCTGCATGAGCTGCTTGTATATTTTGGAGATTAATCCTTTGTCAGTTGCTTTGTTTGCAAATATTTTCTATTCTGAGGGTTGTCTTTTTGTCTTGTTTATGGTTTCCTTTGCCGTGCAAAAGCTTTGAAGTTTCATTAGGTCCCATTTGTTTATTTTTGTTTTTATTTCCATTTCTCTAGGAGGTGGGTCAAAAAGGATCTTGCTGTAATTTATGTCATAGAATGTTCTGCCTATGTTTTCCTAAGAGTTTTATAGTGTCTGGCCTTACATTTAGTTCTTAAATCCATTTTGAGTTTATTTTTGTGTGTGGTGTTAGGAAGTGTCCTAATTTCATTCTTTTACACGTAGCTGTCCAGTTTTCCCAACAGTACTTATTGAAGAGGCTGTCTTGTGCAAAAGCTTTTTAGGTTAACGTAGTCCCACATATTTGTTTTTGCTTTTGTTTCCCTTGCCTGAGGAGACAGACCCAAAAATCTTTTGCTGAAACTGATGTCAAAGAACATACTGCCTATGTTTTCTTCTAGAAAATTTATGGTTTCAGGTCTTACATTTAGGTCTTTAATCCGTGTTGAGTTTATTTTTGTATATGGTGTGAGAAAGTAGTCCAGTTTGATTCTTCTGCATGTAGCTGTCCAGTTTTCCCAACACCATTTACTGAAGAGTCTGTCTTTTCCCTAGTGTATATTTTTGCATCCTTTATTGTAGATTAATTGACCATATAAGGGTGGGCTTATTTCTGGGCTCTCTTTATTGATCTATGTGTCTGTTTTTGTGCCAGTACCATACTCTTTTGATTACTGAAGCTTTGTAAGCATAGTTTGAAATCAGGGAGCATCGTACCTCCAGCTTTGTTCTTCTTTCTCAATATTGCATTGGCTATTCAGGGTCTTCTGTGTTTCCATACAAATTTTAGGATTATTTGGTCTAATTCTGTCCCCTATATTTTTCTTAATAGCAGGATGTCACTGACTCAACTTCAAAGGAGGACAAGAGGCCTGTTAATACTGCTGTATTGTTAGCAGCATAAGTAACTGCAGCAATAACTAACAGAGACCCTCAACTACCTCACTGCTTAGGATCAGGACCCACAGGGTATAGGGCATATTAGATCTTCTGCTCTCTCTGTCTGGGCCACTTGCTCTTCATTGATTATTTGACTGGTTCTTGCATTCAGTCATGCATGCATTTATTCATTTAATAAAATATGTGTTGCAAGCCTAATATATGCCAGTACTGTTCTAGGCACTGGGAATACTGTCACCTGGAGCTTATCCTTTGATGGCCTAGGTTATGACCCTAGAGACAGAGAGAGACACTGGAAGTGAGATGGCATGAGGTCAGGCTTTGGCCCCAGTCTATCTCTGCTCATCACCTGTTCTGGGTTGATTATAATCTCCCCCCTCCCCACCGCAAATATATGTTGAAGTCCTAACGCCAAGTACCTCAGACTGTGAGTGTACTTGGAAACAGGGTCTTTATAGAGGTAATCAAGCAAAGATGAGGTCATTAGGGTGGGCCCCTCTTCAGTATGACTGGTGTTTTTTATAAAAAGGAGAAGTTTGGATGCAGAGACAGAGTTGCACAGAGGGAAGTCAGTGTGAAGAGACACAGGGAAAAGATGGCCATCGACAAGCTAAGTAGCGCCTGAGGCCACCAGAAGCTAGGAGATAGGTCTGGAACGGACCCTTCCCTAGTGCCTTAGGGGGAGCATGCCTTCTGGTTTCCATCACTGGGAGACAATAAGTTTCTGTTGTTTTAAGCCACCCTGTTTGTGGTACTTCGTTAATGGCAGCCGTAGGAAACTAGTACGCCACCCAAAGCAGGGATCTTTTCTTTCCAGGCAACCAGGGTGGTGAATGCTGACCTGGCTGCTTTGGCTAAATTTGAAAACCTGGACCCACCTTCCACTAGGAAAGAGCACAGTGACTTGGACGGGAAATGCCTCACTTTCAGCAAAACTGGTGTGTGAACACTTGGCATTTACACTTGAGAGAAATTGAGGGGTTGTCGTCAATAGGAATCTGCCGGAGAGCATACCCAGGGGGCATTCACAGGTAGGGGTCACTCGAAAATTCTGGTTTGCACACAACCCTTTGAGCAGCCAGCTACCCTGAAAGGCATGCTCTCTGGGCTCCATCTTCACCTGTGACCAGTGATGTTGGTCTTGCCTTTTGGTTCTGCTCTCAGGTGCCACCATCAGCTTCTGAGATTTTCCTTGTGGGGCAAGCAGACAGGTAGGTGTGGTGAATTTGTGGCAGATTAAAGATGGCCACACATTCTTTGACATTTCTCCTATTGAGAGGTGGGGTTCATGTCCCTGTCCCTGCCCCCTTGAACTGGGGCTGCTCTGTGGCTGCTTTGCCCAACAGAATGTGGTAGAAGTGACACTATGACAGTCCTGAACCAAGACCTTTAAGAGGACATGCAGTTTCTGCTTCCTTCCCCTTGGAGCTCTGGGCCACCATGTAGGAAGTCTGACTACCCTGAGGCTGCCATGCTGTGAGGAAACCCAAGCTACCCACGTGGAGAGAGAGACGCTCAGCCAGTCCCCACTGTTCCAGCCCCAACATTTCAAGTCATCTCAGCCAGACAGCATGGAGTAGAGATGAGTCATAACTGCTACACTGTCTGAACTTCTCACTCACAGAATTGTGAGATACAACAGATTTCTGTTTGAGAAACTCCTAAGTTTTGGTGTGGTTTCTAGGCAGCAGTAGTTAACCAGAATAGAGGCAGACCCAAGATATCAACCAAGAGTGTGAGAAGATGCTCTGCATCTGGACTTTGAGACCAGCAAGTAATTTTCAGAATGAATGAATGACACCGAGGAAGGCCTTAGAGGTTGAGGCGGGGTCCACACCTGATGGGCCACCTGGCTGGCTCCGTCAGCAGGATGATAGACACAAGCTCACCTGCCCCCTCTGCAGCCCCCATCAGCCCCCGGGGCAGATAGGAAATGTGACTAGAAGACAAGAGAATCTCTTTCTATTACACAACATTGCTACTAATAGCTCTGCGCTGGCCACTGTGCTAGGAGCTTCATGTGTTATTGCTATACTTCACAAAATCTTGAAAGCAGGTGTTTTACTAATATGGAAACTGCAGTTCAGATGCTTATGAAGAGCTCAGAAGAACATGCTCTAGGGCCAGAGCTAGTCCAAGGCAGGGCTAGCATTCAAACCCAGGCTCCAAGGCTTGGCTTTTGGAAGGAACCCAAGGGAGTCCAAATTGGGGTGACCTGACACAGGAAAGGTAGGGGGAGGGGAGAGGGAACAGGAGGAAGGCCTTTAAAACAAACACAACAGAGTCCAGTTATTCAGAGGTACCCCTTGAAACGACTGCCACATCATCCATTTGGCCAACACAGAAGGTTCCTGCCACCAACCTAGAAATCTCAAGTAGCCTCTCAGAGTTCTGAGGGGGCAATGACTGTGAAAAAGCTCTGCAAAGAGTCTTCTGTAGGACTGAGAGTCTGACGCTGTATAAGCCCTAACATCTGCTGATTTGGTAAGTGGATATATTTAGTGGTGGAACAGTTTTTCTCCCAGTTTCATAACACTTAAAAAAAAAAAAACCTGCTTGTCCTATTTTTTTTTCTTTTTTCCTTTTCTTTCTTTCTTTCTTTCTTTTTTTTTTTTTTTCATGAACTCGCGAGGGATGTTGCCATCCTTTCCATAGCAACACACTAGGATACTGACTCTGCTTTGCTGGGAGAAGTCTAAGCCGGCCCCGGGAGGAGCAGAAGAAAATGCCGGGCTGGGGTGGGGAATAAATTGCTAAAACTCCAGTATCCGAAATGAAGGCAGAAAAAGCCTTGAGGTGTTTTGGTCCCAAGAGCTGCAGGTGTCATTCCAGCTTCCACTCCTGCCCTGTACTGAGGCGGTGCCTCCTGCACGTACGGGGCAGGTCCTTAAGGCCCTAGAGTATTTGTTCCCAAAGGATCATGATTCTGGTAGTTGTACCGTTCTCTCCAAAGTGCTACCTTTCTTCAGTGCTTTCTGGATCCTTCTGATGATGGTAGGGAGGCAGCTTCAACTAGGTGACAACCTGTCTTCAACACTTTTTGATAACATCAACTTGTCTCTCCTTTTTAAAGGAAGGTAGACCTGGACATTTGGGGAGGGAATGGGAAAACCAGCCCAAGTCGAGGGCACGTAGTTCCCACTTTCACACACACCATCTCCTTTCATCCCCACGATGGCCCCGTGGAGGGAACATTCTTATCTCCATTTCCTTGAGGAAACTGGATCTGAAGCCGAGAATCTGAAGCTGTCACGCCTAAGGAAGGGCTCTGCAGGTACAGAGCTGGATGCAAACGTTGCTGTCACGTGTTGCCATTTGGTATTGTCCGGTGTGTCTGCATGGAACTCTGCTACCTTGGCCTGAAGGCGGAAAAGCCAGCACCTCCTATCAAGGGTGATAAGGGTTAGCAGACCCATTCTGCCCTTGTTCTTTCCAACATGACATTCTACCTCTCATTTCTATTCTCCAAGAGGCTGCTGCGGTGAGTGGAAGAGCACGTAGGAGGACGAGTGCCTGGGAGTCATTAAAAAATAATACTTTTGAAGAATATATAACGATGTAGGAACATACTCATAATATGTTAAGTAAAAGATGAAGCTACATAATGTACTGTATGAGGCCATTTACCTGACACCTGGAAAAGGCAAAACGAGAGAAAAAGCAGCGGTTTCCAGGGGCTGGGGTGGGGGCTAACTCCAAGGGGCATGAGAGAATTTGGGGGGTGATAGAAATGTTCTATGTCTTGATTATCGTGATGATTACTCAACCACATGGGTTTATCAGAACTCATAGAATTGTTCACTAAAAAGTGAATCTAATTGTATGCAAATTATACCTTGATTTTATTTTTGGTTTTTTTTTTGTCCATATACTATGGCTTGTGGGGTCTCAGTTCCCCGACCAGGGATTGAACCCACTCCCTCAGCTATGAAAGTGTGGAGTCCTAACCGCTGGGGAATTCCCTCATACCTTGATTTTAAGAAAGACCAAAAAAAGGGCTTCCCTGGTGGCGCAGTGGTTAAGAATCCGCCTGCCAATGCAGGGGACACGGGTTCGAGCCCTGGTCCGGAAAGATTCCCACACGCCGCGGAACAACTAAGCCCGTGTGCCACAACTACTGAGCCTGAGCTCTAGAACCCATGAGCCACAACTACTGAAGCCCGCGCGCCTACAGCCCATGCTCCGCAACAAGAGAAGCCACCGCAGTGAGAAGCCCTCACACTGCAACGAAGAGTAGCCCCCGCTCGCCGCAACTAGAGAAAGCCCGCACACAGCAACAAAGACCCAACGCAGCCAAAAATAAATAAATAAAATAAATACATAAAAAAAAATTTGCAGCTACATATCAGTATGTACAAGAGAACTCCAACTGTGTGTCAACACGCACAGACCTTTGTAAAAGCACGCAGACGATGTTAACACTGGCTATCATGGGCTGAGGAGTTATCCATGGTTTTTATTTTCTGCTTTATAGTTTTTCAACAATTTCTATAATATCCTAGACTGTTACCTTTAGAATCAGAAGAGTGGTTTTCTTTTGTTTCAGGAGAGAAAACACGGCTGAAACAGTTTTGGAGTCAAGCTCCATTTCTTAGAAGCTGTCTGACTTCAAGCAAGCAGGGCCATAACCTCTGAGCCCAGTCTTCTCATCTGTAAAATGGGATAACACCATTCACCTCTGAGGGTTGTCACTGTGATTAAATGAGATAACAGTTGTAGAAGTACTTTATAAATTGGAAGATGCAGCTCGACTAGTAATCACTGCCATCCTCTCATCTTTGAGAACTTCTTTGATTTCCTAATCCAGTGGTTTTCAAGCATGATGTCATTACACATTTATGCTAGCAAGAGCTTGAAGCTAGCACATGACTTATTTAAAAAAAAAAAAAAGGAGTACCTAGTACGTAGTGAGTACTTAATAAATACATGTGGAATGAATAAATGGCATGCTGTCCTCCATGTGTTGTACCAGAAAAAACAGTGAACCATGCCCTTGTTCATACACTGCAGTGGAGCACATCTTCAAAACTGTTGATCGTATACTGTGTACTGATTATGAATCCAGCACATTGCTACATCTAATGGCACTTTTAGGACATTTAAGAGGTATACCCCAAGAAGCTAACCATCTAAGTAGAAGCAAAGGAGTAATAGATGATAAGGAGAAGAGCTTGGTGAAGGGGAGATTAGCACACAGGGCCGTGGTGGTGGGGAGGAGATTTTTCCTGGCTAGGTGGGACCACAGCTGAGCCTTGAAGTTTCAGCAGGAAAGAATGGATGTTACAAAATGAGGTGGAAAGATGTTCCAGATGGGAGAACAGTTTGGGCCAGGGGTTGACTATGATCTACCTCTTGCTCTTGTAAATAAAGCTTTACTGGGACACAGACAGCCAGGCCCATGTTTGCTTTTACCCTTCCATGGAGGAGTTGAGTAGTAACAACAGAGACCCTCTGGTCTGCACAGCCTAGAGTATTTACTATCTGCCCCTTGACAGAAAAGGTTGGCTGGCCTCTGGTCTGGGCCAAGACACAGAGGCCTGAACAAACCGTGGAGTCTGCTGAGGACCAGGTGAGAAGGGAGCTGGGTGTAACAGAGGAAGTGGGGTGGGAGGCAAGGAAAAGATGGGACAGGTAAGGTGCCGAGGGAAGTGGGGGTAGTGAGGACGTAAATGCCTGGACTGAAGTTCTTGTTTCCATGGAAGCAAAACAGCACTGCTGAATTTGCCGGGGAAGAAGAGGTTCTGGGGACCTGGACCAGCCGACAGCCGGTCTTGGAGGGGCCTGGTGGTGATGACCCTACAGCTAGGACCGCAAGAGAGAGTGGCCTGCAGTGGTTCTGCCATCCTGCACGGGGGCTGGGAGAGGCGCCTCTGTCGGAACAGTGAGGCTGAGGGGGATGTGAAGGCGGGGCCCTCCCTACTGGCACCCACCCACACCCCAGGTGGCTTCGGCTCTTTCACAAACTCTGATGCCATCCTCTGAGCCTGGGGGTGTTGGAGAGGGAAGAGCCTGCTTCTGTAAGAACAGCGAGGGCTGTCAGGGGATAAAAGGCATTGGTCAGACTCCAGCTTTGTTCTTTCCTCTCTCGTTCATTCATTTTAAATGCCTTGAATGAAATTACTCCCTCAGTCTCCAATTCAGCTCCCCTGTTCCTGAGTTAACTCCCATCCTCCTATCTCTCCATGAAAACTGCACTCAGAGTAAATGATTTCTTAAGGGCTACACCCAGGCATCATGCTAGGTTCTACTTTTGTCCTCAGGGCCTATCGCAGGGCCTGGTACGCATGGCTGTCTAATAAAAATGTTGGCTGAACCACTGAAACGACAAAGGTGGGCAGGACACAGTTTCTGTTTTGGGAACTGTGTCACTCCTGTGTCTCAGTTGCCTCATTTGTAAAATGGGGATGATAAGGGCATTTAGATCATATGATTGTGAGGATTAAATTTGTTTAACAAGAGTCACTTAGAACAGTGCCTGAGTCAAAGCAAGAGCTCAGTAGAATACCACAAAGCTACAGTAATCAAAACAGTTTGGTACTGGCATGAAAACAGACACATAGATCAATGGAACAGTATAGAGAGCCCAGAAATAAACCCAGGCACCTATGGTCAAATAATCTATAACAAAGGAGGAAAGAATATAGAGTGGAGAAAAGACAGTCTCTTCAATAAGTGGTGCTGGGAAAACTGGACAGCTACATGTAAAAGAATGAGATTAGAACATTTTCCAACACCACCTACAAAAATAAACTCAAAATAGATTTAAGACCTAAATGTAAGACTGAAAACCTTAAAACCCCTAGATGAAAATATAGGTGGAACACTCTTCGGTGTAAATCGTAGCAATATTTTTTTGGATCTGTCTCCTAAAGCAAAGGAAACAAAAGCAAAAATAAACAAATGGGACTACTTAGACTTAAAAGCTTTTGCACAGCAAAGGAAACCATCAGCAAAACGAAAAGACAGCCTAGCCTACTGAATAGGAGAGAATATTTGCAAATGATATGGCCAATAAGGGGTTAATATCCAAAATATAATATATAAACAACTCATACAACTCAACACCCAAAAAGCCCAACAACCAGATTAAAAAATGGGCAGAAGGCCTGAATAGACATTTTTCCAAGGAAGACATACAGATGGCCAACGGGCACATGAAAAGATGCTCCACATCGTTAATCATCAGAGAAATGCAAATTAAAACTACAGTGAGATACCACCTCACACCTGTCAGAATGGCTGTTATCACCAAAAAGAACACAAATAACAAATGTTGGCGAGGATGTGGAGAAAAGGGAACTCTCACATGCTGATGGTGGGAACATAAATCGGTGCAGCCACTGTGGAAAAGAGTATGGAGGTTTCTCAAAAAAAATTAAAAATAGGGGTTTAAGAGGTACAAATAAGCTACAAGTATATATTGTACAACATGGGGAATATAGCCAATATTTTATAATAACTATAAATGGAGTATAAACTTTAAAAATTGTGAATCACTATATTGTACACCTGTAACTTATATAATTTTTTTTAAAGATTTTTTTTTTGATGTGGACCGTTTTTAAAGTCTTTTATTGAATTTTTACAACATTGCTTCTGTTTTATGTTTTGGTTTTTTGGCCGTGAGGCATTTGGGATCTTAGCTCCCTGACCGGGGATTGAACATGCACCCCCTGCATTGGAAGGCGAAGTCTTAACCACTAGACTGCCAGGGAAGTCCCTAATTTATATAATATTGTACAGCAACTATACTTCAGTTAAGAAAACCAGAACTACTGCATTACCTAGCAGTTCCACTCCTGGGTATATATCCGGAAAAAAAAAAAAAAGAAAGAAACCAAAACACAATTTGAAAAGATACATGCACCCCAATGTTCATAGCAGCACTATTTACAATAGCCAAGATATGGAAGCAACTTAAGTGTCCATCAACAGATGAGTGGATAAAGAAGATGTGGTATATATACACAATGGAATACTACACAGCCATAAAAAATGAAAAGTTTGCCATTTGCAACAGCATGGATGGACTTGGAAGATACTATGCTTAGTAAAATAAGTCAGACAGAGAAAGACAAATACCATATGATATCACTTATATGTGGAATCTAAAAAAATACAACAAATTAGTAAATATAACAAAACGGAAGCAGACTCACAGATATAGAGAACAAACTAGTGGCTACCAGTGGGGAGAGGTAAGGGGGGGAGAACAAGATGGAAGCAAAGGATTAAGAGTTACAAACTTATGTATAAAATAAATAAGCTATAAGGATATATAATACAAAACAAGGAACATAGCCAATATTTAAAAATTGTGAATCACTATGTTTTACACCTGAAACTTATATAATATTATACATCAACTATAACTCAATTAAAAAAAAAGAGAGGTTAGTAGATGTTAACCATTAGTTTTATTATTACAACCCGAAAGGGCCCAGACAAGAGCAGCAAAATCCTGAGGGTTATGAAAGGTTAAAAAAAAAAAGGTGGAATCATTTCCATTGGAATCATTTCCAAGGCTTTCCGGGGATCCAGAAAGGCTTCAGAGTAGAGGTGTGGTCTACAGTGCCTTGAGAATGGCGTGTTTGGGAAGAATCCTAATGGCTTTACTAGATAGACACTGAACTGTAATTGATTACTGATGTCTGCTCTGGGCAAGGAAAAGTATAACGGTGGTGTGTGTGCCTCCTTGGCTTATATTGTTTGTTTTAGGATTCAGACATGTTAAGGCACATTTTGAATTCTGGCAGTACAGACCCACCAATAATTTTTTGAATTCTAAGGCCTAAGAGTTATCTGGGAGGTAATGTATCCTTAGGGAAGGCATATGCCCTGACTCAGGAACACTGCCTGAGTCATCAGAAGGAAATGCAATTGTGACTGCAGCCTGGTGCCTGATCTTCATCAGATCATCCTTTGGCCCAGATCCCAAGGATCCATGCCTGACTCTGAGAGGAGGGGACAAGTAAAAACTGACAGAGTTGTTGAGAGGAAAATCTCTGCGTGAAGCAGCGCTGCTAGGGCCCCGTGACGGAATGTAACACATGGGGTGGGGGGTAGATTCTCCTTGTCACAGCAGGGTCCACCATGGGGGTGGGGACACTGTGGGGACACTGGCACTCTGTCAGACGCCGGGGAGTCTCACAAGGGCAAGAACTGGAGGCCCAACTCTGGCAGAAACAGGAGATGCATTCATGGTGGCTCCTTAAAGACTCTCTACCACGTCCCCTGAGGACCCCCAGGAATAGTTAGGGGGCTGGAGATGGTCAGGGCCTGGAGCCCCACCGCAATGGGAGGGGACAAAGCCTCATGCATAGTGACGTATATGTGAGCCCAAGGCTGGGAGCCCTGAGAAACACAGGTCACTGGGTTAGACTGCCCCGAGGGGATGAGTGCTCGGTGTGCCCAGAGGAGGGAGGTGCTCATTGCCTGGGGCGAGGGCAGAGGTGCTGGAAAGCTTCACAGAGACCAGGGTAGAGCCAGGTGAAGGTGTGGGTGGGGACCTGGAAGAGGAAGGGCATCCTGGACCAGGGAAGATGCATGAGCCAAAGTTCAGAGGCACGAAAGGAAGGCTGGGGCCGGGAATGGTGCGGGTTTGGGTGGATGGGGGTCAGGAGATGATGAGCGCTGGGAGGGGACGCTGGAGGGGCTGGAAGTGGGGAAGGCAGATCAGGGGTGCGAACATGAACAGCAGGACTCTGCTTTGGTCTTTGTTGCATTTCCTTTTCCTAAGGACAGCAGCTAGCCCAGAGGGAAAGCTCCATGAGAAAGAGTTAAATGAGACGATGGATGGATGGAAGGAAGAAATCAGGATTGGGGGGAGGGTAGAAGCTCCCCTTCCTTTTATTGAGAGCAAAATGGGAAGGAAACCCTGGTTGGCCTGTTAAAGGAAAGGAAACCTGACAAGCAAGATTATGAGCAAATACAGCAAAGAAGAAGGGTGTGTGCGCAGGTGCGTACATAAAGCAAAAGCGTAAGAGACAGGTTGTGTTCTCAGCCCCGAGCCTCAAAAAAGTACCTGTAGGTTTAAAAGAAAAGAAAAAGAAAGGCAACGGAGCCCCTCTGCACTGGATTGAAGTGAAGAGCACAAAGCAAAGGGATGATTAGAGCCTTCCCAGGATGCAATGCAACTTCCTTCAGGCGCCAAGGGGGAAGGACCCCTCTTAACCTGGTCCCCGATGCTCCCTTCTCAGCCTCCGCGGCTCAAAGGGACGCGGCAGGAGGATGCGCAGGCCAGGTAACCCCGCCCAGCGGGGCCGCGGCCGCGCATGAGCCTCCTCTCCTTGTTCTCGCCTCGTTGTCTGTCTTTGGAGCCTTGCTGAGAAGGAGGAAAACGGGGCCAAAGCTGAGATGAAAGCGCCTGTAATCTCATAAAAGAGCCAGGCGGAGGCTCTGAAAGGCACAGAGGAGCCAGCACCTGCCATTTGCACTTCAAGGCAGGCAGTTTGAAACCCACCAAGGCGAGAGGCCTGACTGTCCTTCCCCACCAGAACCCGGGCTTGGGCACGCTATGGCCCTGGGTACCAGAGCGTGCTGGTTGGTCAGCTGAATATCCCATGGGCTGCAGGAGGTAGAGGAGGAGAGGCAGGCAAACCACCAAAGCCCCCGGCTTGAAAGCTGCATTTAGGAGAGCTGGAGACTTAAAAATCCATCACCTCCTTTCCTTGCCGGACACAGTATTTATCACTTTCGTCGGCCCTCAGGCCACTGTACAGTGGGGAGAAGGACCTGCTATCACAAACGAACCCTTTCCCAAGGCCATCACAAAATGAGGCTCCGTCAGAACTGAGAAAAGAATGAGTCTGCTTTAGGTGGCACACGAATGGAGCCTTTTCTGCTTTTATTTGCTCTCCTGAGAAATTCTGCAACCCTGCTAGAACCCAAGGCTTGCACGGGGTCTTGTTAACCACCCATAACTGGAAGAGGGAATGTCTTCTCAGAGCACAAAGCCAAGGAAGCAAAAGCAGAAAGAGACGGATGATTTTCCAAATGAAATCGCCACAGGATCAGTACAGGACTTGTGACAAATTTCTCGCAAAGTCATCTTCTATTTTCCATGAGCAATCTAGAAGGAGGACTTGGGGAAACCTACGAGGCTGAAGAGAACACGTTGTCCTTTCCAGCTGTGAATTGCCGTGATGCTGGGAGAGGCCACGGGAGGCAAGGTGAAGTGGGAAGAAGGCTGAGTTTGGGGGCACACTCCCTCACAGCGTGACTCAACTGTGTTCAGGATGCTGGGCTCTTGGTTATCCGCTGCAACTCTGGGAAGGCATCCACGTGGAGAGAGCCTCTGAAGGGGAGTTGGAAGACCTGAATGCTCCGCCATTCCTAACAGGTGTCATTTCACTACCTGGGGATTTGACGGGGTGAGCTCCAGCCCTCCAGGGTTCTGAGATGCCAACAGCTGTTCCAAGAAAGGTGAAGAAGCAGCATCCCGGAGAGTCAGCAGGAAGTAGGGGGAGAGGGTGCCCAGAAGATGCGCAGTCATGGCTGCAAGGAACCGGTTATGACAGACCCAGCCTAGAGTTAGGTTTAGGGAAAGCAAAGAAGAAAGCAAGATGCTCCCCTTTGGGAATAACATTAAAATACGTGCTGCAGGAATCATCATAAGGACAGAGATATGCCTCCCCAAAGCAGCTTCCCTGGGAATAACTGAATTGCAGACTCTGAACATCAGAAAAATCCAAGAGAGATGAAAAACCTTGGGTAACAACACAATAGGGAGAAAAACACTTCTCCAGGAGCTGCCTGAAGTATCTGAATTGACCTGTATTAGGGAGTAGAGGTCTGCCACTGCAAGAAAGGAAATTGGTTGCAAGTTTTAATTAGCTGGGGTTTTGATAAGTGGTGGATCTTGGAAGCGGTAAAATGCCAAGTGATGGGCCTGGAAGGGCAGGTGAACCAGAGACAGGGTGGGCACTTCGCTCTGCAGCAGCATGTAATGAGCTTGAAAGTGGGCCAGGGCTGAACCGGGGCCCGCAGGCGTGGCTGAGAAATAACCAGTGGGGCCCTTGTGCCTGTCAGTCGTAGACAAATGCCATCTGCTCCAGCTGCTGCCCACTCTGCCTCATTCTCTCTCCACTTTACCATTGGTGGTTACGGCGACCTGGCTGGTGGGACCAAAGTGCCTTGAGTGCCCTTCTGTTCCTCTGGCTTAGCACATGCTGCCATCTTGGCCAGGGCAGCCTGGCAGAGAGCCGGCTGCCAGGATCAGACAGCACGGTGAGAGCAGGCACTCTCCAGTGCTCCTTGCTGGCTTGCCTCCTTCCTTCCACAGCCTTCCCTGAGCACCTCCAAGGCATCAAGGACTGTGTTAAGTGCTTTGACTGTGACAACAAGCAATCTTTTCTCCCTGGGTTCAAGGAGGTGGCAGATAAGAGGACAGGCAGAGATGTAACAGTAGATAAGTTCTGTGAATGGGAAACAGAAAGGACCATAGAGGATAGAGTGGGGGGGGTGCGGGGTGGAGATTAGGAAAGGCTTGCCCCAGGAGCCAGGTGAGCTCACTAAGGCCACAGTTATAGAGGATGGATTCACCCATGGACTTGGTGGCACTTGCTGGGCTCTATGCACCTATCCTTCCTTTCTATCAATCGTTGATAGTGTCAAAACCTTTCTTTTGTCGTAAGAGTGAACCAGGTAAGGAGGTGACTGGCTCAGGAAAGAGCCACGAGTGACTTTAAGCACGTGCTCTGTGGTCCGTGAGCAAGTGCAAGCCAGAAGGGCCACCACGTTCAGGCTCCACTGTGGATGCTGACCCGACTTCTCAGTTAGTCCCCTCAATCCCCTGAGCTCAGGCTTGCTCAGGACACAGCACCTCAGCCTTTGCTCTCTGCCTGTTCCCGTCATGAGGGGCAGGATGAGAAAAACACAACTGCTGGAGAACTTCCTCAGCTGCCTGATTCCTGGGAGTCTAACACGTGCCGATAGGTCTTCCGGGCTCAGCTAAGGCCATGGTACCTGAGGATGAATTCTTTCCCTCAAAACACACCTAGCTCCAAGGCAGACAGGCTCCTAAAGGCATGATCTTTGTGTGGGGGGGGGGGGCGGGGCACGGAGGCTACCGGGGAATACAGTAGTTAGGCTTTGGAGATGGGCAGAACTGGGTTCCAATCTAGGTTTCTGCTGTGCAAACATTTGTACGTGAATGTTCACAGCAGCACTATTCATAATAATCAAAAGTGGAAAGGTCCGTCAACCGATGCCTGATAAGCAAAATACAGTCTATCCCTACGACGGGGTCTTACTTGGCAAAAGAAGGCATGAAGGGGTGATACATGCTACAAGAACAGGCCCTGAAAACATGATTCTAAGTGAAATAAACCAGTCACAAAAGACCACATACTGTATGACTCCATTTGTATGAAATGTCCAGGATAGGCAAATCTATAGCGATGGAAAGCAGATTCGTAGCTGCCAAGAGCCTAGGGGGCTGAAGGCCTGGGGGAGGGAGGGAATTGGGAAGCGACTGCAGATGGCATGGGGTTTCTTTGTGGGGTGATGGAAGATGCTGGACAATTGTGTTGAGGGTTGCACAACTCTGGACTATAATAAAACCTGCTGGATGGTACCCTTCAGTGGGTGAGTGACATGGTATGTGAATTTTCTCAGTAAGGCTGGTATATTTACATTACTTCTTGGCTCCCACTAGACTAAGGTTGACGAGGGCAAAGACCCCTTTCTTTCACTGTCTTCTGAGGACCTGGCACATGGTTGATGTTTTCATATTTGCTAATGAATGAACACGTGGCCTTGGGCAAGCCCCTTAGGTTCTTTAAGCCTCAGTTTCTGCGTCTGCCAAGCGGAGATAAGAATGTCTCTTGCGGGCTTCCCTGGTGGCGCAGTGGTTAAGAATCTGCCTGCCAACGCAGGGGACGTGGGTTTGAGCCCTGGTCCGGGAAGATCCCACATGCTGCAGAGCAACTAAGCCCGTGCGCCACAACTACTGAGCCTGCGCTCTAGAGCCCCCGAGCCACAACTACTGAGCCCTTGTGCCACAACTACTGAGCCCGCGTGCCTAGAGCCTGTGCTCCACAACAAGAGAGGCCACCGCAATGAGAAGCCCGCGCCCTGCAACGAAGAGTAGCCCCCGCTCGCCACAGCTAGAGAAGGCCCGTGTGCAGCAACGAAGACCCAACACAGCCAATAAGTAAAAAAAAAAAAAAAAAAAAAAAAAAAAAAAGATTGCCTCCTGCGACGGGCTGCTGACTAGGAGACGGGGCACTGGAGGCCGTTGGCAGGTCTGGGCACACAGTGGTGCCGATTAAAGGTTGGTCCCTGGATGTGTGGTTCAGCGCCACTGACTCGGCTCCATAGGGGGGTCCCTCCCACTGGGAATGCTATTTCTTAGCCACCCACCTCCCTCCCGCCACTCATCCGTTCTTAGAGCCCAGCGTCCACGGCCACGCTGTCACACAGAGCAGCCCGCATGAAGCCGGGTGTCAGGCCGTTAGAGGCTGCCCCGTGCGAGCACCCCGGCCAGCAGGGGGCTGGTGAACACATCAGACTGTATTTGCTGTCTGTCTGGAGAGGCCTCTGACAGCCTCTCCCAGACTGTGTCTGTCACTGCCGGTCAGGGCGGACGCCAGCTAGCAGCACGCGCTGCTGAAAAGGCACAGTGTTTTCAAAACAGCTGCGTGAGGGTCAAGGCTACGAGTGCGAGAAGCCACGCCGCCATCCTTACGAATCCGTTTTGCAGAAAACATGAAAGGGAACTTCCAGGCCCCCAGATGCCTGGAGCTCTGCGTCCCACTCCCACTCTTGTTCACACTGGGGCCCCAAGAGCCCCGGCCAGGGGCCCTGGTGCGCAGTGTCCCCCAAGCATCTGTCCTTTCCAGGCCTCCGAGCCCTCGGGGGAGCCATTCTCTTCTCCAGGAAGGCGGCTCACTGCCACCCTCCAGCCTCCCCAAACTTCACCGGTAACCCCTCCCTCTTTCGGGAACCAGCTGGAAAGTACCTTCTGCAGAGAAGCCCACCTGATCCTTTTAAGATGAGGTTAGGTCTCCATCACATGGGCTCGGAGCTCCATTTTTCCTTCCGTCTGCAATGTTACATTGATGATCGTGTGTCTAAGGTCTGTCCCCCAACCAGCCCGTGTGCTCCCGGAGGGTGGGATCTGTCTTGATTACCGCAGTGTCCCCAGGGCTTAGCGCACAGGAGATGCTCGATAAGTACTTGTTCAGTGAAACAGTCCCAATGACATTCTCCTTTCTCTCCACTTCTTCCGGCTCTGCTGGGCGGTGGCCTGTTCCCGCCCTGGCCCCTGTACCCCACGAAGCCAGAGGAGGAGAGGGTTGGAGGAAACACTTGGGTCTCTTCACGGAGAAGCCCTTTGTGTGGCAAGAGCGTGGGGAGGGGAGGAGAGGAAGCGGGAGGGGTGCGGGGTGAAGCCTGGAGGTGGGGGGATGATGCAAGGGATGGGGGGGCTGAGGAGACTGCGAGGCTGGCCTGCGGGCCCCTCCCACTCTATCCACCCGCACCCCACCCACACTGCCCACCCCTCGTCTGGGCAAAGCCCCTTCATCCTCTGGGGAAGGTGACACTCTAAAGCTGGTGGAGAGCTGACTGAGCAGTCCTACAGGTGACCGCAAGGGGCTGACCCACTGGTTTGGTTTTTGGACATTTTGAGCCAGCCTCACAGTAAGAAATACATTCCACATGGCAGTCCTGTGTGTGTGTGTGTGTGTGTGTGTGTGTGTGTGTTTGTAGACTTGCACATAAAAACGAAGCGGACAAATATAGGAGGAAGGGATTAGAGCTACAAACTATTAGGTACAAAATAAGCGACAAGGATACACTGTACAAGAATATAGCGAATATTTTATAAGAACTATAAATGGAGTATAACCTTTAAAACTGTGGATCACTATACTGTGACCTGTAACTTGTATAATTCAAACAAAAAAACAAACCCCACAAAGTGAACAAAATACTGCTCACCCTCACTATGTTGGGTGTATTCTAATACCTTCTACTGTTTTCTATTCAATTGCAAAAACACTAGCGGTCATGACTTACTAACAGGGACCTGCAGCCAGGACTGGTTAGGTGTGGGAAACAGATACTTCTTACAGTTTTAGGTCAAATGAAAGGGAAGACGGTGATAACGAGAGTGTTCCATGTGGACAAGGCTTTAAAGTTTATATAACACTCCTCTCTCATTTGTGTTCACAACAGCCCTGCAGCATCAAGGGGATAAGACTGCCATCCAACTTCACCCACATAGAACCTGCGCCATCTGTGAAAGGCGTTATAAGGTCGCAGGGCAAGTATGGAGAGAGGTCTTCTGCCTTTTACCATCTGTCCTCCCATCATGCTATGTTACCCAGGGAGAACCCCTTAACTGTCTGGAGATCACGTATATTTGAGAAATGCAGCAACAGGCATTAGAATTAGTTTCGTTTGGATTAGAAAGAAAAACTACCCCACACTTCGGTGGTGCTTGTCACGTGCCTTTCACTGGGATCTATGCTGGGGACGGTGGTGTAAAGGCACTAACACAGGTACCTCTTCTGAGTACTTAAGATCCAGGCACTTTATATAGCTTTGATTTCATTTAATCCTCACAACACCATTATGAGGTGGGTGTCATTCCGAGAAAACATCCTCTGACCTGACTCGGCGGCTCTGGGCACCCAAACAAAGAGGCCGGGGCAGGACCGACTTCCTGCTAGTTGGGTGTTGGCCACGTAGCCGCACGTGTTGCATTTTTCCAACACTCCTGGGAGGTTTCCCATTTTGAGGAAACTGAGGCTGAGAAGGGTTTAAGCAAGTTGATGATAGACCCCTGGGATGGGGGAAGCCTTCATGCTCTGTCCCCTTTAGTTAAAACCATTTTAATTTTTTTAAATTTCACAAGCATTGTCTGATTTTTCTGAAAATCTAAACAATACAGGAGTATTCAGAGGAAAATGCTCCCCCACCTCTGCTTCTCTATTTCCACTCCCCAGAAGTAACTGCTTTTAACAGTTTGATGTCTATCCTTTTCCCATGCACAAACACACCCAGACGTGGACATTATGTTTCACAAAAGGGATTGCACTAGACACATTATTCAGCAACTTGTGTTATTCACTCACTCCGTATCACCAGTTATCAGTCCCCATCCACACGTAAAGAGTATTCCTTATCCCCCGGCCGGATTTCATTGCCTGAAGGTAGCATAAACCGCTCCCCTACTGCTAGACTCTCCAGTTGTCTTCAATTGCTCATGAATTCTGTACCAAACATAATTGTAAATGTAACAGATTCCTGAGCTGTAAGCTCTCAATAAACATTAGCTAAATTTTTAGCTTCCTTATCTAGCTTTATTTAACCGATGGCTTCCATTCAATTCCTATTGCAACTGCTCATTTCAAAGAGTTGGAGCTAACTATGCCTCAGTCTCCCGACCATTATGAAAACTGGTTACATTCATGGCCCACGGGTGATAGCTACCTAAGCCAATATTGAAACTGGGTTTCGACAGGTCATTTTTGAACTGATATTACTTTTCCAAATTTTCAGACTCATTCCCTAACTGCAGCTGAGCTTTTGCAGGAAACTACACAGTGGTATAAAGTAATGAAGGTTGTGGTTTAGGTTTTTAAGAGAAGCTGTAGAACTCCAGCCTAATATAAAGAAGGGAGGAAGCTACACAGCCTAACATTTTTGCTGTACCTCAAATCATGTTATTACACTAGTTCAAACAACAAGAAGTTGAGCCTGTCACTGCAGACTGTGTCCCCTCATAGGTCCCCAGGCCGCTTCTCTGCCCTGGGCAGAAACTGAGTCACTCCTCTCTTCCATTTCATAGTATCCTTGAGATTCAGACTGTGTTCCTTTTTCAGAACTCTCAGACTCTGCTTTGCTTTTCCTTGTCCTTTTCCTTCAAGATGGGCAGCAAAGCAGAAGAGAGTCTTGTGTTCTTTCTTCCTTCCTGATATTCCAAGATCCCTTCTTGTATCATTTCCTTTCTACCTAAAGAACTTCCATGAGCTGTTCTTTCAGGGCAGGTGTGCTGGCAATAAATTCGTAGTTTTCCTTCTGAGAATGTCTTGATTTCCCTTTCATCCCTGAAGGATATTTTTTGCTGGATCTAGGATTCTCGGTTGACAGTTCTTTTAAAAATGCTGTGCCTCTTCCCTTTGGCCTCCGTGGCTTCTGATGAGAAATCCACTCTCATTCATGTTGTTTTATAAATGAAAGGTCATTTCTCACTCAACAATTTCAAGAGTTTGTCTTTAGTTTTCAGACGTTTGAGTATGATGTGTCTTGGTGTGGATGGCTTTAGATTTATAATATTTGGGATTTGCTCAGCTTCTTGAATCTGTAGGCTTATGTCTTTTGCCAAATTTGGGAAGGTTGAAGCCATATTTACTTGAGTAGTTTTTCAGCCCCACTGTCTTTCTCCTCTCTGTCCAGGACTCTGATGACATGACTATTACGACGACTGTTACAGTCCTATAGCTCCCTGAGGTTCTGTTCATTCTCCCCGCCGCCCCCCCACGCCAGTCTGTTTTCTCTTTGTTGTTCAGACTGGGTAATTTATATTGTCCTATTTTCAAGTTCACTGATTCTTTCGTCTGTCCCTTCCATTCTGTTATTGAGCTCATCCAGTGAGTTTTAAATTTCAGTAATTGTATTTTTCAGCCCTAAAATTTCCATGTAGTTTTTTTTGACTTCTATTTCTTTGTTGAAACTTTCTATTTTTTTTTTTCATTTGTGTCTTATTCCTACTTGCTTTTTTTTTTGCGGTATGCGGGCCTCTCACTGTTGTGGCCTCTCCCGTTGCGGAGCACAGGCTTCGGACACGCAGGCTCAGCGGCCATGGCTCACGGGCCCAGCCGCTCTGTGGCATGTGGGATCTTCCCGGACCGGGGCACGAACCCATGTCCCCTGCATCAGCAGGTGGACTCTCAACCACTGTGCCACCAGGGAAGCCCCCTACTTGCTTTTTGAAGCATTTTTATGATGGCTGCTTTAAAATCTTTGTTGGAGAATTGCAACATCTGTGTCATCTTGGTGTTGGCATCTATTGTCTTTTTTCATTTAGTTTGAGATCTTCTTGGTTCTTGGTATGAGCGATTTTGTTCAAAAATGGAAATGTGGACGTTTGGGTATTATGCTATAAGGGTTTGCATCTCTCATGAAATCTTCTGTTTTAGCTGGATTAGGGGAAGGGAGTACCACCTCATTAATGCCAAGTGGAAGTCTAGGCTCTCCACTTGGTCTTCATTGACATGTGAGCAGGGAGTTTCCTCATTACCGAGCAGGGATGGGAGCTCCAGCTCTCCACAAGGTTTCCACTGAGGTCCCCAGCTGGGAAGGGCAAGGAGTGTCTCCTTACTGCTCCCAGGTGGCCTTCACTGACATCAAGGAGGTGGGTGTGGCCAGGTTACCTTTGTACCTGGCCTTCTCTGATACCACCCTGGGCAGCTGGGGTGCCTTGTTATAACCTGCTAGGGTGGAAGTTGAGGCTCCCCATTTGGCCTTTGCTTGTGAGATGGAGGCTGAGCCACAGTTTTTTCTGTGGTGTTTGGATCAAGACTGTGATTATTCTCTAGAAGTGTTCAGCTTCCTAGGCTACCCTTTCCTGGTCCTTTGGCTACAGAGAGAGCAGGCTTTTTTTGTTTGTTTGTTTTTGGATCTGTGCCCATTGGCATTTCTGAGCTCCGAGTCTTGGATATATGAGGCAAAACAAACAAAACAAAAACAAACAAACCAAAAGAAAACCCCAGGGAACCCACCACCATGTCATTCCTTGGGTTATGAGGCCCCTAGATAATCTGTTTCTTCTTTCCACCTCCCAGAGTCTTCTTACATTTGTTTTGCACATAATATCCAGAGTTTTCAGTTGTATTTAGTAGGAGGAATAGAGAGAAGTGTGTCTACTCCATCTTCCCAGAGGTAGCGGTCCATCGACAAACATTAGCGATTTCCATTCCCCTCTCTTCCCAGGCCCAATGAAACATTATATTTACCACTCGTATCCTTGGACATTTCTATCCACCCAACGTACGACACCAGCTTTATCTTCTTAGCTTCCATGAAGATGATGATGAAGATAAGGAGGAGAGGGAGGAAAGCTCACGTCAGGACACACCAGAGCAACATGCTATTTCCCTTTCCAAAGTCTTGTCTACATCTCTACTGTCTACAGACCAGACTCCAAACTCATCAGCCTGCCAAAGGACACTCTGTACAGTTCTGGTCTCTGTCTTCGTTCTTGCCCAGAGTCCCCTTCACTTGTGTGCAGGAGCTTATCTTCTGCCCGGTGTGTCTGCCCTTGTCACTCCATGCTTGCACACAGGACCCATTTCTCAATGCCCGTTTTCTTCCATAAGACCTTCCAGCTGAAACCGAAGTCCATCCCAGGACTTGGCACTTATATTAGACATTAATAATTACTGAAGGTGTGCCGTTTACTTCATTATTTGGACTTTAAATTCATGAAAGGGCTGGGTTATGCTTGATCCTTCTTTATCTCTTGGCCAACCATAAGCATCTGATAAATACTTTTTTGGAAACAGTGACTAAAAGCCCTTGCTTGTCAGTGTGAATCTGATGGCAGAATTCTGAGAATTAAATAAAAACCCAGCATCAAGCAGATAAGATCAGCTCTGGGCGAAGTTATCTTAAATGCAGATAAGACAGAAGCTGGAGAGTAAGAAGAATTTGGAGTGTCTGGACTAATAATTGAAGTTATTAATACATCTAAATAAAGAATAAGTTTAGAAGAGAGCTAGGAGAAGCAGTCACCCAACTAGGAAGAATGTCCTGGCCCGGGGAAAGCCCAGGGGGGCTGGAGGCAGGGCAGCCCTATTGTGGTGGTAGATGCCCAGGTGGAGGCCGTGCATATGTGAATTCCAGAACCACCTCCCCTGAGTGGATTCTGTACGTACTCAGGTGGCCTTGGGAAGCCAGCTTCCCATCTTCACTTCCCTACAGAGTTGGGGAAGTGACCCAATGATGCAATTGTCTGGGCCCTTGGCAGTCTTATTTTTCACTTATTGGTCTTTGGTGTCTTATGAGTTTGGTTGGCAAAAAAAAAAAAAAAAAAAAAATCCATTTATAATATCAATAATTCAAATAATAAAAAATGACAACTGAAAGATTATTCAGTGCCTATTATGTGCCAGACTGGGATGGACAGTTCATGGAGCATCTTGTTTCATCGGTACCATCATCCTGTGAGGCAAGTACTGTGACTGTCCCATCTCACGGATGGAGAACTTGAGGCTCAAATAGATTACTCTACTTGCTCAAGCTCAGAAGAGTCAGAGCTGGGATTTCAGCCCAAGTCTCCTGACTCCAAGGTCCACCCTTTACCACTGGGCTTTCTAACATTGCCCTTTCTAAGTGCCAGGCACTGTTCTAAGAGCCTTACATATACAAACTCCTATAACCCTTCAAAGAACCCCTTGAGGTAGGGACTATTTCTACCCCCAATTTACAGCTGAGGAAACAGAGGCACAGAGAGGTCAGGTAACTTGCCCAAAGTCACACAGCTAGTGTGAATAGAGCAGGATTTGAAACCAGGTAATGTGGCAAAGGACCATTATGTCATGCTGCCTCTTTTTGAGGCACTGGCCTGACTCCTTCTAATAGACCTAAGCCCCTTGAGGGAAAGAACTCCACCTTAGTCGTTTTTGTATCCTTACCAGCTACTGTAGTGCTGGCACAAAGTACGCCTATAATACATGTTGAATCATTTGAATTCCATTGGAAGGGCAGCCCTCTAGCCACCTGCCCTGTTCCAGCTACATTCTGATTTCATGAAGCCCCTTGAATTTGCAGCTGAACTAAAGTAGGTTTTTGCCAGGCTGCAGGCTTCTCATTTTGTTTCATGCACAGATTACAAATGCAAGGCCCACAGAGCTACGAATAATTGCTACTGGAGCATATTTTTCCCATTTGGGGACCTGAGTTTTCAAGTGACTCAGTCCTAGAAGCAGGAGGCTAGCAAATGCCTTTTTAGCACCATCTTCTGAGCCCAGTTGTGACTCGAAAGGTTTATCGAAGTGGAATAAAGGTACCAATTTAGCCGAGTGGTTCTCAACGGTGGATGATTTCATCCCCCTAGAGGACATTTGGCAACATCTGGAGATGTTTTTTGTTGTCACAACAGTGGGGACATGGGGGGGTGCTACTGGTATCTAGTGGGTAGAGGCCAGGGATACTGCTACACATCCTACAATGCAAGGATAATCCATCACAACAAAGAATTAGCCAGCCTCAAATGCCAACAGTGCTGAGGCTGAGAAATCCTGATTAGCCAAGCAGCCCCCAAATCTGCATGTACAAGTGGTTTTAAAGAGGAAGCATCGCTCAAAGATTAAATTAGGTTTTATGAGACTTTTTTCCCAGAGAGCAGGCATCAATCACTGGCGGAAAAAATAGAAGTGAGCCTTCTATGCCAAAGCTAAACCATCTTTGTTTGGGCGCACATTCCGAGGCAGTGCTTTGAGAAGTAAGGTCCTAAGGATCTCCTACCCCAAAGCCACTTGGGAAGCTTATTAAAATGCAAATTCCACGGCCTCCCTCAAACCCACTGCATTAGGCTCTCTTGGTGAGAGTACGAGGGATCTATGTTTTTAGGACACCCCAAAAGTCGTTTGGCTGCACACTGACAGTTTTCTTCCACTCTTCCAGAAGTAGGGGAGATAAATTGGGGGGTGGGGGAGGAGTGCGGTAGACCGACCATATGCATGGTGGTTTTTAAAAAGTTAACTAAAAATGCTCACATTCTAGTGCGGTTCCTCTAACTTCAGTCATCTGTACCACACTGTCATGAGTTATGCCCTGGACGAATACCACCCCTTCTCTTCTCTTCTTAATAATTAAAAAAAATTATTTTGGTTATCTTTTTTCCTAATACTCCTGAGAATACATACGTAACCATGAAAATGATCGAGATCTGTCCATACCACTTAAAATCGGCATGCAGTATGTGTAGGAAGCAGTGCCTTATGGCAAAGCAATTACAGTCCGCCAGGAGAATGCTAATAACAGCGCCTGCAAGCTCTGGAAGGCAGACATGCACGGCTCTTCATTTGGAACCTCAGAGCCTCCTTTTCAGGGATGGATGACAATCCCCTATGCTTCCTGGAAGAGGAAGAACAGAGTGGGCAACGGCCCATGCTCCTGACCGTGACATTGTGGCCTCAACCACAGCTGCCAGCTCCCATTTATGAGCCTTTGAAAACAACCATCTTAAACCCAGCACTGGGACAACATGAAGGACCAACACATTTTGAGCCTCAGAAATTGGAACCCACATGTGTGAAGAGCAGAAGTCACACTCCAACCATACACTCGTTTTCACAATCATCCTCCTGTTCCCAGAGGGCACCCCACTTTTAGTGGGGAGCAGAGGGAAAAGAGTGATACACAGAAAGCTACAAAACGATTCACGTCTCTACTAAGAATCAGAACAAATATTCGCCATCTGTTTTTCCATTTACATCTTTTTCCAAAATGCCTAAACTTGACATAATGTTAGTTTTAACTGGGCTCTGCACCCGGCCCACCATGCTGCCAATGCTGGGAACACAGCAGCAGTGGCAGGGAATTACGAGTGCGCCTGTACTAGCTAACACCACTTTATTTTTGTCTTTCCCTCCAATTTGCCTTAAGCTGCCTGCATAATTTCCACCTCAGGTGAAACCTCTCTGTCTTCGTTCTTTCCTACTTGAAATACATTGATTTTCCACGTAAGTCAGGAGATGGGGAAGTGGGATGGGAGGTGTGACTGTGGAATTGGGTTAAGAGGAGGGTAAGACATCACATTCTAAACTCAGGTAAGATGGATGCAGAAGAAAAAAGAGGAAAAGAAAAAAGAAAAGAAACCTGTGGGAGCATTTCTCTTTGGGGACTCAAAGAGGGGGGGTTCCTGAGGGAGGCCATAAATGTGATACCCTTTTGCTCCAGCCTCACGGGGCTTGTTATTTAAGCAGCTTCTCTTTTTGTGCCGTTGTTAACCATGCCTGATTGGCTTTAACCGGAAAGACAAGGCAGGGTATGAACATCGATCGTTAATAAGCAGGTTCCAAGCGTTGAGGACAAATTCCTACTCCTGGCGAGCAGGACTGCGGAAGAAAGACAGTTACCACAAAGTTCATTGCAGCTCTATTTACAATAGCCCGGAGATGGAAGCAACCTAAGTGTCCATCATCGGATGAATGGATAAAGAAGATGTGGCACATATATACAATGGAATATTACTCAGCCATAAAAAGAAACGAAATTGAGCTATTTGTAATGAGGTGGATGGACCTAGAGTCTGTCATACAGAGTGAAGTAAGTCAGAAAGAGAAAGACAAATACCGTATGCTGACACATATATATGGAATTTAAGAAAAAAAAATTTCATGAAGAACCTAGGGGTAAGACAGGAATAAAGACACAGACCTACTAGAGAATGGGCTTGAGGATACGGGGAGGGGGAAGGGTGAGCTGTGACAAAGCGAGAGAGAGGTATGGACATATATACACTACCAAATGTAAAATAGATAGCTAGTGGGAAGCAGCCGCATAGCACAGGAAGATCAGCTCGGTGCTTTGTGACCACCTAGAGGGGTGGGATAGGGAGGGTGGGAGGGAGACGCAAGAGGGAGGAGATATGGGGATATATGTATATGTATAGCTAATTCACTTTGTTATAAAGCAGAAACTAACACACCATTGTAAAGCAATTATACTCCAATAAAGATGTAAAAAAAACAAATGTTTGTCAGGGAGAGGAAGTGCTCTCAGTGCTGTGGGAGCGAGGTAAGAGGCAGGTGAGAGGGTCTGTGTAGGAGATAGAGACCATAGTTCTGGGAGGGAGAGAAAAAAATCCAAGCTGCGCCCAGCCCTCCAGCCCTCTGGGAACTCGGAATTCTGTGACGACTTGGATGAGAACCTGAGCTCACAGGGCCCCGTTTGGTGCTTTGGACCTAGCAGGGATTCGGTACAAGTTTGCTGAGTGGATGGATGTTGCGCGGCTGCTGACTGAACCTCTCACCCCTCACCGTGGACATCCAGGACGTCTGTAAAATTGTGGGAAGATCCAGAGGGTGAGTATTGGACAAGTCTGTGCAAAACCACCGCTCGACTGGAAGAACAAGGCTGGGAGCACGTCCCCCTGAGCTGGGGTGGGAGTCCAAAGCGGGTTGGGTGGGAAGAGCAGCCTCAGGACCAGCCTGCCTGGGCACGCATCACAGCCGCCCTCTGGGGAGTCACCTCCACAAGTGACGTGGCTCCTCTGGGCCTCAGTTTCCTGATCTGTGAAACGATTATGATAATGGTGTCCGTCTCAAGGGTTCTGGTGCAGCTTTAAGGAGTTAATACAGAAAAGTGTGTAGAACAGTGCCTGGCACACAGAGAGTGCTAAATAAGTACTAGCTGCTCTCATTTTTCTGTGGGTGGGAAAGACTGGGTTAACTTGGTCCTTTTTGGACTAGAAGCAAAAACCATCCTGTAGTGTGAAGCTTGTGGATGCATGAGGGTGGGGAGGAAAAAAAATCCAGAAGCATGTTGATCGGGCTCAGTTCTGCCTTTGACACTGGGAATACAGGCCTAAAAACTTCACTCTTAAACAGAGTTGACTATGTATCTGTTCATCGGTTCTTAGAGCCTTTTCTGAAAGTGAAGAGCGCAAACATCACCACTATCATGATGAACAGCTACATTTTCATTGATACCACCTCCACTGCCATCACCCACTGTCCCTGAGGCTTTTTCTACTGTTTTCTCATCCCCTATGTTTAATTGTTTTGGTCATTTACCAGAAAGAAAAGAGCTTTGGGAGAAAAAAAGACCTGGCTCAACCGCTTCATAGCTGTGTAACCTTGGGCGAGTCATTCCACCTCTCTTGAGTTTCACTTTCCTCATCTGTAAGATGGGTTTCTGATAACAACTGGTGATGACTATACGAAGCGCCTGGGAAAAGCCTGTCACATGCAAGGAGACGCTGAATGGGTGGTGGCTCGTTTTTGCAGTGTGGACAAATCAGTGTGTACGCTTTGCTGATACCCCTTTGACGGTCCTGAAACACATCGTTCACTTGAAGAGGCTGGACGGCCATGACTTCTCCTCATGAATTTAGGTTTCCAGGTTGAGCAATACGACCTGAGGCCTCAAATAAGCCCAAATGTGGCCTTGCAGTGATCTGGACCCACAGCTGGCAAAAGGAACCAAGCTGTCCGCTGCACACCAGATGGGACTTGTCCCTGCATCCAGACTGGTGATCTCCTGGCCCACGCTTCCAGCTATTCGGTTAAACAGAGTTGACCCAGGTTTGAGAGTGGGGGTTTCATCACCGACCAGCTTGAAGGAAAAACAAAGTCTCAGTTCTTTGTCAGGAAAACATGAAAATCACTCCATGTGTGAGGCTATATCCTGGGATGAGAACCTGTTCTTTAGTTTTCTTGTTCCTTTAACAATCTACTTCAGTCAATGGAAACGAAATTGCTCCATTCAATTTCTAAACATATTAAAGGAAAAGAACACACAGACAAAACAAAAACCTCCCAGGCTGAAGGATATAAATCCCAAACCGAATAGTGAGACACGATGTTTTCCAGAAACAATTAGACTTGATTTTGAGACCAAGAAATGTAATAATCAGTGACATCTCAGAATCTCAGGGTTTTGCTGTGCTTTTGAAGGAAAGAACAAAGCTTTGGTGCTGGGACGCACGGAGGCATGGCGGTTACTGTCGGGACAAGATCACTGAATTCTCGTAACAACCCTCTGAGGTAGGTACTATCATTATCCCCATTTCACAGGTGACAACACTGAGGCACAGTGATTTCAGTAACTTGCTGAAGGTGATATAACTAGTAAGTGGAGAGCTGGGATTTTAACCACAGTTGTAACCACTAGGCGGTACTGCCCCTCATGACCCAGAAGAAACTCCAGTGCCCAGTACCAGAAGGAGCCCAGGCTTTTACTCAACAGGCTCCCAAGACTGTCGAGGGCTTTGGAATAACTCACGGTGCCAAGGAATAAGTCAGGTTAGCTCAGGACATCAGTTTTTGAAGCATGTTCCCACATCCTGGCTGTTTGGAAATCCATCCAACCTTGTTAATTTCATCCCCATTTCACAGTCATGGAAACAGGCTCGAGGGGTTAAACAACTTCTCTGAGGTCACACCCATTATCTCCTAACTCCCAGGCACCGTCCTCTCCTTGATGATGCGTAATCAAGTCTACATGGACATACATACACTACCAAGTGTGAAATGGATAGCCGGTGGGAAGCAGCCACACAGCACAGGGAGATCAGCTCGGTGCTTTGTGACCACCTAGAGGGGTGGGATAGGGAGGATGGGAGGGAGACGCAAGAGGGAGGAGATATGGGGATATATATATACATGTATGGCTGATTCACTTTGTTATACAGCAGAAACTAACACACCACTGTAAAGCAATTATACTCCGATAAAGATGTTAAAAAAAAAACAACAAAAAAACCCCAAACAAAACCAGGGGAGGCGGGAGGGAAGCTTCAGATGATGGCAAAGCTCTCTCCATCTGCAGCGCTGTGCTCAGACCCGGGGAGGCAGCTGCCTACAGCAGAGGGGGACTGGCTTCAGAGCCAGCCAAGTGGCTCTGTGACCTCGGCCAAGTGACTTAATGTCTCTGAGTCTTGGTGTCTCAGCCTGTAAAATGGCATAACAGCAGCGACTAGAACGTAAGTTCCTTGTCAGTAGGGAACTTGCCTGTTCACGGCTGGATCCCCAGCTGCGTAATATTCGACCATAGTAGATGCCCAATAAACGCTTTTTTTTTTTTAGCATGAATAGATAAATGAACCAAATCCCCCCACTTCACAGAGTTTCTGTAGGGATTCAATGAGACACTGCAGGCATAGTGCATAAAACGGAGAACACGTGCTCAAAACATGCCAATCACCTCCATCACTGTGTCACAGGCATTCATATTCATTATCTTTTTGTGTCCTCCAAAGAATCCCATGAAATAGGTCTGGCTATGCCCATTTGATGCGGGAGGAAACCAGAGAAGAGGGTAGGGAGTGAAAGAATTCTCAGAGAAGAGCTCATCCCTTTTAATAAAAATTGCACCTTTAAGAAAAAGGGTCATAGCAAAGAGCTGTAGAAAAAGGTTCTAGAGTCAGTCCAGGGGGAAGAGAAGGGCTGTGGGAACTGGGCTTTGGATCCAGACTGGTGAGCGTTTCTGCCTCCCTCCTGAGTCCTCCTCTGCGGGGGCATCCCAGGACCTGGCATGATGGACCGCCCCCCACCCCTGCATTTGCCATCGGTCCCTCCTGTCTGCAGAGAGCTCTGGCCGAGACACTGAGTGCCCAGCTGTGCTCTTACCGATGATAATAGTAATCCTAATGAATTGCAGCCTGATGACTCACTGATTGCAGGAGAGAAAAAATTAAGAGTGAGCTGATTGAAACTCTTAATAAAGCTTATTCTTTGGGGAGGGTCTGGCTTGGCAGGTGGGAGGAGTGAGGATCTCCCTGGGATCTGAGGGGAGATTTTTAAAGACGGTTCTGATGGTTAAACTGCAGAATACTCTCTCTTGGCCAGAGCATTTTTTCACACAATATCAAAACTGCTTGGTTCCTAGGCTGTGGGCACCTAAAGGGCACCCACCTCGTTCCCCAGTCGCTTGACATCTAGCATCCTGAACGTAGCAGGTGTGAAAATATCTGGTCCATATCCAAGACGTAAGGAGTCTAGGTACTAGTGAGATGAACAATGAAACAAAGGAAAGAAGCAGAAAAAAAGTCCTACAGGGTGAGGACACACAGATTTGTTTATGAATTCCAACTGTAAAAGGGCTTATCGAAATTGATTGCTAAATCTTGAGCCATGCAAAGCCAATTATGCTGGAAATAATCCCGGCGGCCACACCCTCTTCCTGTGCTGTGCGCTGCATCTCCTGCGGCGCTTCTCAAGAGAAGCCGGCTCCCCTGCAGGCGCACCACCCTCAAGGTGTCCCTTCCTCAGAAAGCGCATCTCTCCACCTGATTTAATTGCAAATGCCCTCACCAGTGCTCACACCTTCCCTACAATGTGATTACTAGTGGCTCTTGAATCTGCCCCCAACCTGTGTGCCCCCTTTAAAGAGAGGGGGAGGGCAACAGGGAGACACATGTCAACATGAATTGTCATTTAATAGAGTTCCTTGGTGATGACCCTGGGGAGAGGGATGGGGGAAATCAATGCCAGTGACTGAAAAACAATATGCGAATTAAGAGGCCATCCTGAAGTCCTCTGGAATGGACAGAAAAATGCCTCTCTGAACTTTCTGTCCGTGGTCCATCAAGACTGTCACTTGTTCAAAGCAGTGCCAGTCAAGCATTTCTTGAGGACACACTCTACGTCAGGCACTGTACCAGACACAGAGGGGACTGGAAATGACCAGGACACAATCCAGGTCCTCATGTGGTTTTCTCTGTGAGTGACTAGAGGATGGGGGTCAAGATAACTGAGATGGATAAAATAAAAAGGTGACAAAGCAGAATTGAAATTGGCTTGAGAGGTATGCCACCTTGCCTCCCATGCACGACATCACCTTATAAAGGATGGGGAAATGCTAGGCAGGGCAGCTGGGTCTTCGATTCATGGTTCAGTTCAGAATAACCTGATCGGGAATCCTCAGGAAACTGGTGGCACAGGACAACTTATTCTAGCACCTTCTAAAGGAGGCAAGTGGCTGTTTCTGGACTCTGAATGCAGCAGGTACTCTCTTCGGGGCTAGAGGCGGCTTTTGGGGATCATGGGTTGCTCAGCTCCATTTAAGGATGGGACGGCTCCTTTCTGGTCCTCATATTCCCTTTTGAACAGGGGCCGCCTCTGGAGAAGGGGGCGGGGCTCCTGCAGCTGGCTTGGAACCGCCATGCAACCTTGGGTGAGAGAAGCAATCCAGGACCACCCAGGACGGGAGGCCAGCTTCAGATGCAGCTCTCAGGCTGGCCAGAGGGAAACACTGGTCAGCCTGGGTCACTGCTGCACACTAACCCGTGATGAGCCCTAGTGGGCAAGCGGGGCAGAGGGTGGCAACACCCACAGGAAGAGCCCCAGACGCAGAGCAGAGGGGAGTGGATAGGGGACGCCGGGAAAACCTTCCTGAGCCCAGGCCACCAGCTCAAGGACGTGGCTCCTTGCCCTCTCCCTCCATCCCCTTCTGCCACTTTTTCTCTCTCTTTCTCCTTCATTTGTGTATTTTCTTTCTTTTTTAAAAAATTAAGATAACATTGGTTTATAACATTATATAGGTTTCAGGTGTACAACATTATATTTCCACTTCTGTACATACTACAGTGTGCTCACCCCCAAAAATTTAGTTTCCATCCATCACCCTACAGCTGATCCCCTTTACCGACTTCGCCCTCCCTGCTTCCCCTTGCAGACCAAACAAAAACACACACAGAGCTACGGAGAACAGAGTAGCTGTTACCAGAGGGGAAGGGGTATTTTCATTTTTGATGCATTTTTTTTCTTCCTCTTTCTTTCTATCCACTCACACTCACCAATCACCCCCATCTTGCTCTCCTCTTACACACACACACACACACACACACACACACACACGGGTGTGCACAATGGCAGAGTGCAATGTCAGGTTCATGGGCCTAGCAATTAGATCTGATTCACATCTCGCCTCTGATGCTCTGTGACCCAGCACACGTGACTGAACCTCTGAGTCTCCACTTCCTTGTCTTATAAAATGAAGATGACGATAGGACTTCTTCCTAGTGCGGTGGTGGGGACTAAATCTATAAGGCTCAATGTTGTACCTACTTGGACCAGAGGAAACCCTGTTTAATGAGTGCTGTCCTTCCTTCCCGGGTCTTTTGTTAAAGCCTGGCCTGCAATGATGACAGTAACAAATATTTGTGATGTGCCTGCCACTTCGGAAGCACTCAATAAGTGCTAGCTATTAGAATATAATAGTTTTGCTAATTCCGTTATATCATATTGCTTAACTTAAAAAATTAATATTTAGGGCAGTTTTAGGTTTATAGAAAAAAATGTGCAGAAAGTAGAGTTCCCACATCCCCCCTGACCTCTCTTCCCCTGGTTTCTCCTACTATTAACATCTTGCACTGATGTGGCACATTTGTCACAACTGAACCAATATTGATACAACCAAACTGATCATTAACCAAAGGCCACAGTTTATGTTAGGGCTCATGCCTTGTGCTGTTCCCTTAACGGGTTTTGACAAATCTATGGTGACACGTATCCACCATCACAGTCTCACACAGAAGAGTGTCACGGCCATAAAAACCCCCTGTGCTCCACCCGTTCAACCCTCCCGCCAGGCTAACCCTGGCGACCCCTGACCTGTTTATTGTCCCTGTAGCTGTGCCTTTGCCAGAATGTGACAGAGCTGGTATCACACAGTATGGGACCACTTTGGATTGGCTTCTTTCACTTACTAAGATGTATTTACGTTTCCTCCATGTCTTTGCTTGGCCCGAGAGCTCATTTCTTTGTGGCTGAAATAACACCCCGCCCTGTGGATGTGGATTGTCTGTCCGTCCCCTACTGAAGGGCATCTTGGTGGTTCCCAATTCTTGGCGCATATTGCTTAACTATTAATGGCATTTTTGTACACTTTAATTAAAAGAAACATGTTTCCCAAATTGGCAGCCTTTCAGAAATGCTGATCTAAATACATGTGCACTCAGCTCAACATCAATGCCTCTCAAACACAAAGAGCAAGAAACTCCTTTATCAGGTGTAGACACCAGTAGAGCCCCACAGGCCATGTGGCCAATGCTCCGGACCACAGGATTTTGCAACAGGCCTGAAAAGGGTTAACCATTTCCCCCAATGTTGGAGGTTTATATTTAAAATGAGGGTTTCTCCCATAATTTGAAAAGATACATGGCACCCCACTGTGCATTGCACTATTTACAACAGCCAAGATGTGGAAGCAACCTAAATGTCCATCGACAGATGAATGGATAAAGAAGATGTGGTACATATATACAAGGGAATACTACTCAGCCATAAAAAAGAATGAAATAATGCCACTTGCAGCAACATGGATGGACCTTGAGATTACCATACCGCGTGAAGTAAGTCAGACAGAGAAAGACAAATATCATAGGATATCGCTTATATGTGGAATCTAAAAAAAAATGATACAAATTAACTTATATACAAAATAGTAATAGACTCACAGACATAGGCAACAAACTTATGGTTACTAAAGGGGAAAGGAGAGAGGGATAAATTAGGAATTTGGGCTTAACATAAACATGCTACTATATATAAAATAGATAATAATCAAGGACCTACTGTATAGCACAGGGAACTATACTCAATATTTTGTTATAACCTATAAGAGGAAAGAATCTGAAAAAGAATATACACATATATATGTATACTGAATCACTTTGCTGTACACCTAAAACTAACACAACATTGTAAATCAACTATTCTTCAATAAAATACAATGAGAAAAAAAAGAAATTACTTTTTTGTATGCCAACTGGAAAAAAAATCAGGGTTTCTCAGCCTCGGCAGAGCTGACATTTTGGGCCAGCTGACTCTCTGCTGAGGGAGCTGTCCTGTGTGCTGTAGGGAGTTTAGCAGCACACTAAAATCCGTCACCAACTAGATGCCAGTAGCAACCCCCCTCCAGTTGAGATAACTGAAAAATGTCTGTAGACATTGCCCACGTCCTTTGGGGGGCAAAGCTGCCCCTGACTTCTCCCACTGCTGTGAACCACTGTTTTTTAAATTAATTAATTAATTAATTTTATTTTTGGCTGCATTGGGTCTTCATTGCTGTGCGCGGGCTTTCTCTAGTTGCGGCGAGCGGGGGTTACTCTTCGTTGCGGTGCGCGGGCTTCTCGTTGCGGTGGCTTCTCTTGTTGCGGAGCACGGGCTCTAGGCGTGTGGGCTTCAGGAGTTGTGGCACGTGGGCTCAGTAGTTGTGGCACGCAGGCTCAGTAGTTGTGGCGCACGGGTGTAGTTGCTCCGCGCCATGTGGGATCTTCCCGGACCAGGGCTCAAACCCGTGTCCCCTGCATTGGCAGGCGGATACTTAACCACTGTGCCACCAGGGAAGTCCCCCACTGTTTTAAATATTTTGTTATTGTCAGGGCTGTTATGATGAAAACTTTCAATGCCACTCCAAACCTCCAATGTGAAACTGTACTTCCTAAGAGGGGGCCTTTCCTTTACTAAGCAGTAAGGAGATGCCTCAGCCTCCTAACGTCTCTCGTATCTCACTCTCGGGTGTGTTTACGTACATCACAGCCAAATGCTGTCACTATGCGGACTGTCCTCTGGATGTTTCCTCTAGAAATGACAAATTCAACATCTCGATGATACGAAGCTTTCGCTGACTTGCCAAGTACCACACTGCTAACGGATGAGGCCTGTCTCCTGACTGCAATCCGGTGACTTTTCCGTGAGCCAGAAAGATCTCGCCAGCGGAGTCACAACAGGAAACAAACCACTCTTCTGCTCACCCCAGTTTATGTATCGGCAACTCCTGTCAGCTCTTCCTCCAAAATATACCCCAAATATGACCCCTTCCCATCACTTTTCTACCCTGGTCCAAGCTGCCATCACCTCTCACCCGCTCTCCTGCTTTGGCATTTGTTCTCCAACAATCCAGATTCTACGCTGCTTTAGGGCAATGCTGGAAAATCGCAATCAGATCACATCACTCCCGTCTCCAACGGCTTCCCGTTTTCGTTATGAGCTTTTCAGTACTGTTACTGCTCTGTCTATTGTCCTTGCCTCCGCTGCTGAAGGGGTGTCTTTAAGTGGAAATAGGAAGAACCAGAAGCTGGACATGTAAGGATCAGAAAATCTCAGGGTTATACAGTAAACCCTGTACACCTGAAACTAACACAATATTGTAAATCAACCATACTTTGGTTAAAAAAGAAAAAAGAAAGAAAAGCACAGGTACCAGGCTCAGCGTTAAGTGCCTCCCTTGATCTGCTGGACTTGCATGCACCCTGGGTTTCCACTACTTGCCTCTGATTCCACGAGTTTTCTCATTCCCCCTCCCCCGCCAGCTCCCATGAGGGCCAGGCTTCAGCATGGCCAACATCACACCTCAATATGGGAGCTGCTGTGGCTTCGTTCAGGTCCCACCTGGCCAGTCCCAAGGACTGGACCAGGGTGGCAGAAGTGGGCTTCAGGAAGTGGCAGGCACCACAGTTGTCCCTGTGGACTTGGGAGGGAAGGGAGAAATTCTAGGGGGCCCAAGATCCAGTTTTGTGTATTTCATTACTTCACAACTTGGGGCAGGTCACCATCCTTCAGAAAAAGGAAGAAAGAATGTTTAAATAAATTAAAGAAGAAGATTCTAGAGGGTAGAGGCAAAGGACCTTAGTCACAGCGGTTGCAAAAAAAAAAAAGTGCAAAGCTCATCCGTTGGCTTTGGAATTAAAAAGAGGGGTGGGGCTTCCCTGGTGGTGCAGTGGTTGAGAGTCCGCCTGCCGATGCAGGGGACACGGGTTCGTGCCCCGGTCCGGGAAGATCCCACATGCCGCGGAGCAGCTGGGCCCGTGAGCCATGGCCGCTGAGCCTGCGCGTCCGGAGCCTGTGCTCCGCAACGGGAGAGGCCACAACAGTGAGAGGTCCGCGTACCGCAAAAAAAAAAAAAAAGAAGAAGAATTATGCAAGGAAAGTTACTGTTTCCACTCACTCCTTTCAGGGAACAATAACCACACACAATAAGCTGCAGTGCAGTGCTTGTCTGTGTCTGAAACGTGGCCAAACAAAGGAAAGATTAATCACACAGGGAAGGCTGATATCTCATGGGCAGATTAAGACAACAAGGTAGCAATTTTGAGTCTGACTAGAAACTGCTAAAATCAGAACTTCTAGTTAGGGACTTCACTTTCAACAGCCTTCTGGTTTGAGGGGGATATGGGAACAGGGAGGGTGATTGATTTAATTAAACCTAGTGCTTAATTAAGTGTTCTTAGATATAAACTGTCTCCTTTTTGCATGGTTAATGCAAACCTGGGTTCACAGCGCCATTCAATTTGCTGGCTGGAAGGTTTAAGGAGCTGGGGAGGTTTCCATTAGACGTATGAATACAGGGACTTTTCTAATGGTAAGTTATGGAGTGGTAGAAGGGGTGACTTGGGGATGGGACAGAAGCCCCTTCTCAGGAACTGTGGAAAAGCAGAAAGGGTCCTGATCTTGGGGTCAGGGAAACTGGCTTCTACTGGTCACGTGGCCTCTCACTAGCGGGATGACCTTGGGCAAGTCACCTATCCCCACGGATTCCCAGATGTGTTCATCACACAAGATGCCTTTTGTGACTCCACTCCCATGCCCCCTAAGGATTTGGTCTCCAAACTACATTTACCAAACTCAACTTCATTTCCAGTTGTGATTAATCAACATGCATGTAGTAATGGCGATACGTAATATTTATCGCAGGCTTCCCATTTATTCCAGGTACCCTTGTTCTAAGCACATGACATGGATTAACTATTTAATTCTCAGAACAACTCTAAGAGGTAAACACTATTATCCCCATTTTACAGAGGAGAAAACGGAGGCACAGAGAAGGAAAGTAACTTCCCTAAGGTCACACAGACAGTAAATGGCGGAACGGAAATGTGTACCCAAGATTCTGACTGAGCACAGAGAAACAGTATTAGTCAGTGTCAACCTTGACCTCTTTTGCCAAAATTTAAGGGCTCCAGCCTTAGTTTTCTTATCTGTAGAACACAGACACTCATCCCTGCTCTAACCTCCCTCCAGGAGTTAAAAGGCTCTGCTGTCAAGGTGCTTAGAAAGCTTTACATTGTAGATACGAGAGGTGTTAGGATAAGGGTGGAGGGGCCTGAGTGCCCAGCGTGGATCCTTTTAGCGACCTCACGTGCCACCCGCAAATTAACTGGCAGTGATACTGCATCTGAAGCAGAGGAATTTGGTCACGCAAGGTATTTGGTGTTTATCAGCCGTGAGTTAGATGATGCTACAGCCTTCTGAATCACTGGGTTCCGTGAACTCAAGCTTTAGATGGGGTAGGGTTTTTTTTTTCTGTTGTTTCTTGGGGCGTGAACTCAGGGGTTCTCTAAGATAACGTTTCTATTGTTTGAATGGACCAGATGCTTGGGGCAGCACCTGTTTTAGACGCTTTTTAGGGTGGTGGCAGGGTTTTCCCTTTGATTCGACTGTAGTACGTTTTCCCCTGTGCACTGCTCAATCTCAAGGTTCCAGAGGGACAATAACAGCATCCTTGCTGAACTTTTTCATGGGAAGCAGAGGTGCCCAGGCCCCTGAGGCACACAGCCTACCGCCAAGTCTCAGCTCCATCGTGGGGCGACTTTTGGCAGGTCACTCGGTGTCACTGAGCCTCAGCATCCCATCTGGAAAGATGGGATAATAACAGTACTACTTCTCAGTGTGGTTTTGAGGGTTGAATGAGAGCACGAGGAACATTTCTGACTGTAGGGCAGCACTCAGGAATCTTAGTTAACGGGGATATATGTATATGTATAGTTGATTCACTTTGTTATAAAGCAGAAACTAACACACCATTGTAAAGCAATTATACTCCAATAAAGATATTTAAAAAAAAAAGAATCTTAGTTAATTTTAAACTCATGTACTTCTCATAAAAACCCTATCAGGGAGGTAAAATTCTCTCCAGAGTCCCGGAGGCGGAAAGTGACATGTCCAAGGCCACATATCTGCAAGAGGCAGAATCAGGATTTGAACACAGTCCCCAGGGCTGAGTTGCAGATTGGTGGGGGTGGAGACAGAGAGAGGGTCGGCTGTACACCTGGCTTTGCCACACTTAGGCTCTCTGGACCTCAGTGTCCTCACCTGTGAAATGGGAATCATGCTAGTCATTAGTGTTATGGGAAGTATCAAGTGCAAAATAAATTCAAGGTATGAAAAAAATGATGTGGAATTAAGAAAAAATCCTTAGACAAGACCTTTCTTTCATTTGACCTACATTTCTAGGCAGGCTGCCATTAGGGCAAACCTTGGGTACAAAGTTCTGCAGGGAAGCACACGGCTAGCCCTGAGTTCTCAGGGCTGTGTGGGAAAGCAGCTTAGGACCAGAAGGCGTCCAAACCCAGTGCTATGGAGAGCACACCAGTCTCCATTCCTCAGCCAAACGTTCTGCATGTCTCCGCAGACACCTTGAGTCAGGGAGCAGGTGTGATGTTGAAGACACAGACGCTGACTTCAATGCCATGCATTGAGGACCCACTTTGAGGTCAAGTTCATCTTGTGGCTTCTGTGCCAGAAGAAATTATATGACTATTCCAATCTGTCATTGAGGACTCCTCCTCCTAGATGGCTTGATGTTTCCATCAGGTGGATTTTGGGAAACGTGGGATTGATTGTGATAACGGTCCTGATTCTGTATCCCTCCTAGTATCCATACTCTGACATAGAAACTCATAGGGCCTTCCCACTGCCACTCTGGCTATGACTTGCTTTGGCTCACTGGATGTTTGTTAGCAGATGGGACGCAAGCCATGGCTTGGAAAAGCACTGGCACCTTTCTGCCTATACTGTTGCCCATCTACCATGAGAACATGCCTGGGCAAGACCTGGAGAGTGACAGTGTGTGGAGTTTTGTCAAGTCACCCTTGTCATCCCAGCTGAAGTCATCTTAGGGCAGACAGCATCCTGACAACCCCAAAGGTAATGGTAAGCCCAATCAAGACCAGCAGAGCCGCTTAACTGATCCTTACCTGACCTCAGGTTCATGAGCGAACCCAACACAGACAGGCTGAACCCTGCAGATCGTGAGCTAAATAAATACTTCCTGTTGTTCACCAGTGAGCTTGGTGGTTCTTTGTTATGAAGTGCTATTGTTGCAATAAGTAGCTGATACACATACACATATATATATTAAAGAAGGTAGTACACTATGGCTTTCATTATAATTTGCTATGCAACCTAAACTATCATTTTTCTTTCTTTGCTTTTAGAGGTACTAGCACAAAATGTTTTCATTTTCCATATACACACACACTTGATACAGACATCACTCCAATGAAATCCTGATATGAGGAAATGGAGAACTCTAAAAGCTGTGCTCTCCATCTTACGTCTCATGATTTCTTTTCCAATCCATTTATTTTATTTTTTAAAAAAATTTTAATTTTAGTTTTTTATACAGCAGGTCCTTATTAGTCATCAACTTTATACACATCAGTGTACACATGTCAATCCCAATCGCCCAATTCATCACACCACCACCACCATCCCCTGCCGCTTTCCCCCCTTGGTGTCCATATGTTTGTTCTCTACATCTGTGTCTCTATTTCTGCCCTGCAAACCAGTTCATCTGTACCAGTTTTCTAGGTTCCACATATATGCGTTAACATACGATGTTTTTCTCTTTCTGGCTTACTTCACTCTGTATGACAGTCTCTAGATCCATCCACGTCTCTACAAATGACCCAATTTCGTTCCTTTTTATGGCTGAGTAATATTCCATTGTATATATGTACCACATCTTCTTTATCCATCTGTCTGTCGATGGGCATGTAGGTTGCTTCCATGTCCTGGCTATTGTAAATAGAGCTGCAATGAACATTGTGGTACCTGACTCTTTTTGAATTATGGTTTTCTTAGGGTATATGCCCAGTAGTGGGATTGCTGGGTCTTATGGTAATTCTATTTTTAGTTTTTTAAGGAACCTCCATACTGTTCTCCATAGTGGCTGTATCAGTTTACATTCCCACCAACAGTGCAAGAGGGTTCCCTTTTCTCCACACCCTCTCCAGCATTTGTTCTTTGTAGATTTGCTGATGGTGCCCATTCTAACCGGTGTGAGGTGATACCTCATTGTAGTTTTGATTTGCATTTCTGTAATAATTAGTGATGTTGAGCAGCTTTTCATGTGCTCCTTGGCCATCTGTATGTCTTCTTTGGAGAAATGTCTATTTAGGTCTTCTGCCCATTTTTGGATTGGGTTGTTTGTTTTTTTAATGTTGAGCTGCATGAGCTGTTTATATATTTTGGAGATTAATCCTTTGTCCGTTGATTCATTTGCAAATATTTTCTCCCATTCTGAGGGCTGCCTTTTCATCTGGTTTATAGTTTCCTTGCTGTGCAAAAGCTTTGAAGTTTCATTAGGTCCCATTTGTTTATTTTTGTTTTTATTTCCATTACTCTAGGAGGTGGGTCAAAAAAGATCTTGCTGTGATTTATGTCAAAGAGTGCTCTTCCTATGTTTTCCTCTAAGAGTTTTATAGTGTCTGGTCTTACGTTTAGGTCTCTAATCCATTTTGAGTTTAGTTTTGTGTATGGTGTTAGGGAGTGTTCTAATTTCATTCTTTTACATGTAGCTGTCCAGTTTTCCCAGCACCACTTATTGAAGAGACTGTCTTTTCTCCATTGTATATCCTTGCCTCCTTGGTCATAGGTTAGTTGACCATAGGTACGTGGGTTTATCTCTGGGCTTTCTATCTTGTTCCATTGATCTACGTTTCTGTTTTTGTGCCAGTACCATACTGTCTTGCCAATCCATTTATTTTAAATAAAAATTAAATGTATTTTTAAATTCAACAGGTCATATTTAAGATGAGCTCCTACTCAATGCGAAGAATGTGCCTTTTAAATAGTCAACCATGCTGTGGTTTTCCTCCAAATGTTCCCATTCTCTGTCCATGAAGACCCATGAGCCTTCAGGGCATCCATGGCCACTTGCCCCAGTCAGCTGTCCCCAGAGCCCTCCAGGGAGGCACCTGTGGTCCCAGCACCACCTGTGTGCTCCTCATGGTGGTGGCAGACACAGACAAACTGGATTCAAATCCCCTCGTACTAGCCTTACAACTAGTTCCCTAACCCCTCTGGGCCCATCTCCTCATCTGCAAGGTGAGGACACTAATAATGAGAGTCTCTGTCTCACAGGGCTGCCTGTGAAGATTAAATGAGATAGTGTACCTCCATCACTGCCTAGTGCCTGAGGCACAATTGTATGCATGGTACCATGGGAACCTGAAATCCCAGCGAGCAGCTTTTTAATACTTACCATGTGCCCACTGTTTTGCATATTTTAAGAACGATTTTAGTGCTTTTTATACGTTTATTTCATTTTTCTTAAAACCTCACAACAACAGTTAGGTTTTCATATAGGTAGTGTTGTTATCTCCAATTTATGGATGAGAAAACTGAGGCACAGAGAGGTTAAGTAATTTACCCAAGGGCACACAGCTAAAAGATCACCATGACAGCACTCTCCCCAGTTTATTATAGTTATTTACCCATCTTTCTCCGTGGGGATCTGCAATGGGTAATTAATTTGTGCCTCCCTTGTGCTCAGCATATAGCTGGTCCATCATAGTGGTAGAGGTTGCTACAGAATGTTCTCGTCTTTCCTCTCTCAGCATTGACCCTTTTGAGGGCAGAGGACTGGGTCCTCCGATCAATCCCTGCACCGGCCTGTTACTGAATCGATCGGGTGGGACCAGATGGCGCCTTGACGAGGAAACGAGCTCTTTCTCACCCCAGCGCACACACGTTCTGCGCTCTTCGCACACTGTCCCACAGCCCAGCTCGATTCAAGACACAGGAAGCAAACAAGGCTTGCAGCAGCCTCAGGTGTGCGGCAGTGAAATTAGTAGATCTGTGTACAAAGGAGCATTTAATAATGCTATCAGGCTACCCCGACCACGCGGAGCCGTTGTTAACATTCTGCATGAAATAAGTGACAACCCTTGGGACTTCCCTGGTGGCTCAGTGGTTAAGAATCTGCCTGCCAATGCAGGGGACACGGGTTCAAGCCCTGGTCCGGGAAGATCCCACATGCCGCGGAGCTACTAAGCCCATGGGCCACAACTACTGAGCCCTCCTGCCACAACTACTGAAGCCTACGCACCTAGAGCCCGTGCTCCGCAACAAAAGAAGCCACTGCAATGTGAAGCCCACGCACCGCAAGGAAGAGTAGCCACTGCTCGCCACAACTAGAGAAAGCCCGTGTGCAGCAACGAAGACCCAACGCAGCCAAAAATAAATAAATAAAATAAATAAAAATAAATAAATACATAAATAAATAAAAGGAAGCGACAACCCCCAATTGCTGCGGGTAACAGAGGCCTGGCATCACGCTGGCTCCCAGCCCCCAGAACACTCGCATTTTCTGGCAACGGATGGCACATGGGGATCAGGGGGAACTGATGGCTTTGTGCAAAAATGTCCTCTAAGTGCTTTGTAGTGTGGTTGCTCTTCTGATTGCCTGTCAGGAGTGTAATTTTCATTAAATATTAAGGAGCTGTTTGTTAAAATAGTGTCGTCATGGTAACCGGGTGGGGGAGGGGTGCTGAAATAGTCTGGTGCTGCCCGAATTGCAGCATGTTAATCAAATGCTCGGTGCTATTTAATGAGCTTCTCTGGGCACCTCCCCCTGACAGTGAATTTGGAAGACCCAAGGGCTTGGGGTTTACCCCAGTTGTCACTGTCAAAGACGTGGGTGCTTGTGAGTTCCTGGGGCTGTGCTGTGTTTGCTTGATGGATAGATGGGTGGGTGACGGACAGATGGATGGATGATGGATGATGGATGGATGCTGTAAACAAAACTTTAGACGTTCGAGTCTGAGCTGTCTCTCACAGCTCTTCCATTTTTCAGTTTCTCTTTTGCAGTGGAAAGGAATTTTGCCAGAGAGCTGGGAGAAAGAGGTGAGGGGAGTAAATGGAGGAGGGCTTTGCCTGAAAGGAGAGCTGATGGCAATGACAGGGAAGCAGCGTGGAAGAGTGTAGACCCGGACCGCCTGGGTTCAAGTCCCCACTCTGTCTCCTTTCCCTGTGTCACTGCGACTCGGTGACCTGCTCCCCCAAGCAGCTTCTGTTGCCCCAGACATCACAGGCGTTCATACTGTGCATCCCTCAGAGGGCTGGTGCGGGGATTCAAGGAGATGAGGCTCGTAACCCAGCGCTGGCCCAGAGTAAATGCCCAATAAACCCTGAGCACGTCCTCTGCTATTGCTATGGGCACTGCTGCTGCGCCGGGGGGTTATGAAAACGCCCCTCCCCTCCGAGGGAAGGCCTCGCCATGCTTTCAGGGCCTAAAGGTCTAATGGGGCCCTGACCAGCCAGTGCACGACCCAGACCCAGGTCTGCTTTACTCTTACTACCCATGTTCTTTCTGAGGTCAGCAAACTTTTCCTGGAAAGGGACAGATAGTAAATATTTTAGGCCTGGTGGGTCACATGCAGTCTCTGTCACATACTGTCATTGTTGTTGGTTTTTTTAAACAATCCTTTAAAATTATAAAGCCATTCTTAGCTCCCAGGCTACTCAGAGATAGGCCTGGTTGGCCGGTCCCTGCCATGCTGCCTTATGAGGAAATAGAGAAAAAAAGGAAAGCAAAGTAAAGGGAGATGTAGACATGGGTATTTTTTTTTCCCCCACTAAAAGTAGGTTGAAGCTACATAGAAAATAAAAATTGGGGTCCAAGAATTTGTCTGACTTTAAAAATCAAAATAAAACCAGCCACAGTGATTCACTACAGCCTTGTGATGCTCATTTCATTGTCCAGGAAAGGGGGGCAGACGGAAGTGGGGTGACCTGGCCAAGGTCACATCACTAGTAAGGGACAGAGCTGGGACATAAACCCAGGGGGTCTGGCACCAGACAACCTCCCCACCACCCCATCTTCCTTGACTATTGTAGGAAAGAATCTCTATTTTCTATTATTCTGAGACTCCCGGCATCCTCCATCAGCTGACCTCCTGGTTAAGAGCCAGACTTTGGGGTCTGACAGGTCTGCAGTCCAGCCTCAACTCTACTGTCACTGCATCTATGACCTTGGAAGTGATTAACTTTTCGGTGCCTCAGTTTCCTCAACGGTAAGATGGAGAGATCTGCTATACCTCCCTCTGGGTGGTTATGGGGATGAAATGAGTTAAAGGCATGTAAGGGACTTAGCAAATGGCTTTGCACATGGTCAGTGTTGGATCAAGGTTAGAATTGATGATTATAACAATCACTGTGGCAGGCAGAATAATGGCCCCCAAAGATGCCCTTACCCTGAACCGCAGAACCTGTGAATATGTTATCTTAAATGGCAAAGAGGACTTACGGTAGCAGATGGAATTAAGACTGCAAATCAGATGACCTTAAAATAGATAATCCTGGATTATCTGGGTAGGCATGATGTAATCACAAGAGCTAAGTTAGAGATGGAAGGGAGAGGCAGAAGAGCCACCATCAGAGTGCTACGGCCCGAGAAAAACTCAGCTGGCTATTGCTGGCCTTGCAGGTAGAAGGGCCCACGAGCTAAGGAATTCGGAAAGCTTCTGGAAGCTGGAAATTCAATGAAACAGATTTTCCCTTTGAGTCTCCAGATAGTAATGCAACTTGTTGGCATCTTGATTTTAGCTCAGTGAGATGCATTGCAGATTATTGACCTCCAGAACTGTAAGATGATAAATGTGTGTGGTTCAAGCCACTAAGGCATGTGTTACAGCAGCAATAGGAATAGGAAATTAATATACTGTTTGTCCTACACACGAGAGGACTCCCCAGGGTTGGGAGAGCCACCGGAAGCGAGCGTGGCATCCCACACAGTCTGGAGGAGGAGGCCTTCTCTGCACACTCCCCAGCCAGCAACCCTTGGCTTAGGGATGGACATGAGGCCTCACCCTCTCAATTCCAGGGCATTTGCTAGGATGACGACAGAAGCAACACCCTCTTTCTGAGGGGGCTGCAGAGAGAAGGGGCTGGGTCAGTGGGGGACACATGCCTTGGTAAAGCCTGCGTAGGAGAAAGTTGAGGCAGGAGATGGAGCAAAACCACACCCACCAGCACTGTTTAGATCCAGCTGGGCTCAAAGCCAGACCAGCTCAGACTTTTCAATTACACGAGCTTCTTTTTTGTTTTACACTTACGTCAATATGAATTAGATCTTTATTTTGTACCTAAAAGTCTGACTAATATAATCCAATATCCACTTAGGTACAGTTCCCTACTAGTTTCAGGTGTTATCCTTTCCTTGGCCCATACACTTTGGGTTCTGGAGTAACGTGGAGTGGGCTTTAGGAGTGGGCACTTAGGTCAAATTTTTATTTTTATGTTTTAAAATTTAAAACATTGGATTTATTTATTTATTTATCTGCCCCCACTGCGAGGCATGCGGGGTCTTAGTTCCCCGACCAGGGATCGAACCGGTGCCCCCTGCAGTGGAAGCTCGGAGTCTTAACCACTGGACCGCCAGGGAAGTCCCCTAGGGCAAATTTTTGGATGGACGTCAGTAGGGGAGAGTGGGCTGCCATCTCTCACTTCTCCTGCTTAGCTCAGAGATGTCAAGTCTACTGCTGCTGGCAGAAGAAGGAGTGAAGAGCCCCTCATGGGCTACTGAACGGGAATGTGGCTTGAACTTGCACCTGGATCTGTGGGAGAACCAACGGCCTATGGCGGAGTCTTCATGTCTAGTCCATTAGGGCTGAGTGATTTCCACATTTATGGCACAGGGGACGGTTGTGACTTGCTTTCCTGGTTAGGCTGTTTCTTCTGGTCTTGCCTCTTGCATGTTGATGGTGTCCCAGGGTTCTGTCCTCTGGCTCTGAGCTGTCCCCGAGAGAGCGCAATCCCCCCATGGCCTCCCCTATCTCCTTCATCTGCTGTCCATCCATCCTTATTCTGTCCCAGTAGGCCTGAGGGATGTGACACACGTCCTTGGGTGATGGTGACGGCTGCCCTCCCTCCTCGAATTTTCATAGGGCAGCAAGGGTGGAGTGGGGCTATGTTGCAGTCGGGGAAGTTGATACGATTCGAAAAGAACCCAGGTCATGCTCGCCTTTTCCTCCCCCAAGCATACACTGGCCAGGTTGACAGATAATCACTGACCTATATAAGGATGACTCTCCTGAATTAATCCATCCCGACCTGAGCTGGCTTCTGTGTTCCAGGCCCATGCTGGACATTCCCACTAGGACGATGATACAAACACTAATCCTAGAATTACTATCAGCACTAATACTAATGTAATTCCGGGTCACATTTATTGAGCACTCCCTCTGTGCCAGGCATAGTGCTTAACACTTTACATGTACTGACCGGAAGGACCCTCTCGGGCAGCTAATAGCTGCATAATCCCCATTATACAGATGAAGAAACTGAGACTTAGGAACGTTAAAGGACCCCCCAGGATTTCAATTCAAGCCATTTGGACTCCTGAGACCACTTGTTCAACCACTGCTCTATGTTATCTCCCAGGCCCCAGGCGTCCCACCGGTGTGCCCAGTGCCATGTCCTCAGTACCTTCTGCGACATACGCTACTTTTTCCCTACCTGTGCACTACCTGGTTAACGGGATCACTCTCTTAGATTCCCAAGCCGGGAGACTGGGGCTCGCTCTTGACCCCTCTTTCCTCACTTTTCATGTTCAAGTCCAGTCAATGCTTTCTCTGAATCGGTACTCCTCAGCGACCCCCACTCTCACCCCTGCTGTGACTGCCTCCGTTTAGGTGGCCACACCCTGTCTCCAGGGTCATCTCTCTGCAGCTGCCCCCGACTGCTGCCTTGTCTTTGATCTCTCTTATCTGCAGCCTACCCGCTGCGCTGTGACCATGTCAAGTTTCTAAACCCAAGGCTGCGTCGCTTGGTTTGAGAGAGTGGCATGGACATATATACACTACCAAACGTAAAACAGATAGCTAGTGGGAAGCAGCCACATAGCACAGGGAGATCAGCTCGGTGCTTTGTGACCACCTAGAGGGGTGGGATAGGGAGGGTGGGAGGGAGGGAGATGCAAGAGGGAAGAGATATGGGAACACATGTATATGTATAGCTGATTCACTTTGTTATAAAGCAGAAACTAACACACCATTGTAAAGCAATTGTACTCCAATAAAGACGAAAAAAACCCCAAAAACCAAAAAACTTCTGAAAGTTGCTTATTGCTTCCTGCAAACAGTCCAGTCCTGAGCATGGCATTCGGGAACCTCTGCGGTTTGACTCAGCCAAGCTTGCCCATCTCAACTGCCACATGCTCCCCAGCCAGGCTCTCTCTGCTCCAGCCACAGCAGGCTTCCCGACACCCTCCGCACGTCTTCCTCTCCCTTGGCACCTCTGCCCAGGCTGCCCCTTCCTCCCCTTCTGCAGAAATCCTTCCCTTCCCTCAGGGTCTAGCTGAAAGCCTCCCTGAACCCACAGGTCGAATGAGGGACTTCATTTCTGTGGGTAGGAAACTGACTGTCTTGGTGTCAATCGGGTGATCATGTGACACACTGACTTCTGCATTGCTTTACCTACAGATTTTGTTTTACTAACACCTCTACTCAGTGCCAGGCGCTGCTCTAAGCATGTTTCATAAGCTCAGCAGTCGTCATAACTACCCTATCCAGTGGCGCATTTTAAAGATGAGGAAACTGAGGCACAGGGACGTTAAATAACTTGGTCGAGATCACAGGGCTAGCAAAGGTACGGCTGGGATTCTAACGGAGCCAGTCTGGCACCAGAGTGCATGGATTTAAGTGCTCTGTAGTGCTGCCTCATGCTGGGTGGTGTAGACAGTACCCTCTGTGGGAGCCCAGAGAGGAGACAAGGGCCTTGGGGAACTGTGGCACCTGCTGAGTTTGGAGTGATGTGACGCCCCTGCCTGCCCAGGTCTCCAGAGGCCAGCTCCCCAGGCGCGCCTATGCCTTCTAACCCCAAGGCTTCCCCCTGGTCCACGGTCCCCTCAGCTCCATCTTCAGGAGCTAGGAGTCTGAGGCCAGACAAGGATGAAGCGAGGGACCAGGACAGGGTCCTTGCACCAGGATGTGGAGCCTCAGTGGGAAGGATGGGAGGGCAGGATGGGCCCTACTCTGCTTTTCCCTGCCGGTGGGACAGTAGGGTGACCACTGGCCACGCCTTCTCTGGCGGGGCTTCTGCTTAGGCAGGGGAGCCGTTCTGCTCTAGGCCTCGGAGAGAGGAGAGAAGAGAAGCATGAGGTTATCTGACCCAGCTCACCAGGCCAGGGGCTGGAGAAGACTGGGGACAGATGCTCAAGGTGGCCAGAATAACAGGCATGCACTTGCCTGGTGCCCCCTGAGAAGCCAGCTCTGGGCTAACAACCCAGGAGTCCCAATGAGCCACCTGGGCTTGCAGGCCCTCCCCCCGCCCTCGGCTTCTGTGACCAGAGGCTCTGCTCTTCCCACTGCGTATGAGTTCCAATCCCCCCTTCATATCGATTTAATGCTCTTGATGTTTATTTAAGTATAAATTGAATCCTTCTCTTGAAGAGTCTCAGAAACTAAGGCTGAAAGAGGAGTTCCAGTTCAAACTTCTTCCCCATTTGGAACAGGTAAAGCCCATCCTTTAGACACGCTCCCACTCAAATTCAGTTGGTGCCAACTTGGCGTTCAACCACCTTGGCTGTCCGCACTCTCCCTGCAGTGGGAGTGAATTCGGGTGTTGACACTTGCTGAGCTGAAGGGAAGACGTGGTCTAGTCACTGTGGGGTTCAGTCCCCTCCAGAGACACCCCCTACCAAGACACTCGTGCGCATGCATGTTAGGACCCTTGGGGCATCAGCTACTCCCTGCAGAAGACCGAGAGTAGAGTAACTCAAGTTGAAGGTTTAAGTGGACCTTTTCTATTGGAGAATCATCAACAATGAAAAATGAGCCTCTGAAAAACGAACAGGAGTCATTTGAAAGTACGGTACTATTAAAAAAATCTGTAGCTTCATTTTTCTCGTATTATAAGAAAGCTCTTCTTTCAGGGTGACTATGGATGGGAAGTGATAGAAGGGGAGAAGAAACAGCATCTTTTGACCATATTTTGTGAACAAGATCTTCTGCTAGGTCTCTTCCACGTTTTATCTCATTTGCTCTCCTGCAGAGCCCTGTGAGGTATATTATATCCCCATTCTACAGATCGGGAAACTCGGGGGAAACCTAGTTCTGAACTACTTTGTCTCATCTTCTGCATATAATTCTGGAAACGCAGCTTATTCCCAGCTAGTGCGGTGAAGTCTCTCTAATTCAGAGCCCTTGGCAATTTGAAATAGAAGCAAAGCTGCCCACGGAATGATTTGCTACTTCAGAAAACGTCCTGCTTTTGGGAGAGTTTCGTTGGTATCCATCCTAAGCTCATAAACAGAGCAAGTGCCCTAGAGGTACAGGTCAGGTGCGCTCAGCCATACGGTCAGACGTGCAAGCACAGACCGCCGAGGCTCCTGCCTCCCCTCCCCACCTGTCAGCTAGCTGGGCTGAGCTGACTCCGTGTACTGAAGGATAATAGAGCTCACCTGCATGCAGAAGACACCCTCAGATTAAGACTTTTCACTCGCTTGGCTTGGTACCAAAGTGGTCCAGATTAATGAGGTTTTGCTGTGCTTTGCCTCTCTGATGTAAAACAAGGCTGCTAGGTAGAAGCACGAAGTGTGAGAGCAGGCAGGGGCCTTGGAAATTGCTTTGTCTCAGATGCCAAAAGGTAGCACATGTGCTACGTCCTCCTTATTGCTCCCCAGCAGACATCACTAATCCATTGCAGCACACTCTCTCCTGGGTATGCCTCAGAATCCTTCTCCACACAGTGCCCCTGGCAGCCGTGACCAATTGATCAGAATGGGCGGGAGGTGAAATCTACTTGCCAGCCCTGACCTAGCCCAGTCGCCTCATGGGAACAGAGGTGGAACACAAGCTGAGAGATGCCAAATGGCTGACGGAGCCAGGAATTGGGACCTCTTCTAACCGTTTTGCCTTTGAAGCTGTTTCCTGCCTCATCCCTGTCCCCTTCCCACTGAAGGTAGAACTGAAGTTGGGGTCGCTTGGCAGATGTTAGGGGGTACATAGGGAGAAGGAGACTGATATGAGTGACAGTTTTTAGGATCCCCATAGGCATAGGGGCTGTGCCTATGCCATAAACAATTTTGGCTTAAACGACCATCGTATTAAATTCCAGCTAGGATCACAGGGCGATGGGGCAGGAGAGGCAAAAGGTAGGCCCCCGAGTAAGCCTGTTCCATAGTCCCAGGTCTACCACTAATGCAAGAAATGTGACCCTGACAAATGCTTCAGGCAAATGCCATTTTATTTGAAATATGCTACAAATCCTGGGTGGTGAATGGTGCCTTTTGCGAAGTGAAGCATCGTTTTGAGAATCTGTCTTGAGACAGCCAGGCCTCACTGGAGAAGGGACTGGGAACCGACATTGACTGTGAGACTCCAGACTGGGCTACCCAAGCTCAAGTCTTAAACGATTTTCCATCTGTACCAACAGACCCTCATACCCGTGCTTTTCACTTCTGCGAGGGAAGGACGCCCGCATTGTTTTCTCATTTATTGGGAGAAAGAGAGGTCCTGAGAAGTCAAACCACTCACCATGAGGCCCCCAGCTAGTAATAAAGGGCTGAGCTGCCCCTGCCTTTGAACCAGTGCTGGGACCACCAGAGGGAGAGCAGGAAAAATGGAGCTGCCCTTGACCGCCTTCTTGCAGCATCTCTGCTGTAGAGTGAGCTCAGGGGGAGTGATCACTTTCCTCATCCCCTCCCTGCAGCTAAGCCAGGGCTTCTGACTCCCCATCCAGTGCTCTGTCCTCCCACCTATGTTGCTATTTCCCGTCCCAACACTGAACCTTAATCTGGGGTCATGCCCCACATCTAGAATGAGAATAAGGGCTAATGTTTATTGAACACTTACGATGTGCTGGCACAGGACCAAGCGGCTTTGCATGAATCAGTTCATGGACTCCTCACAGCCCCCTTATGCAGTAGGTACTATCATGACGCCCATTTTGCAGATGGGGAGACTGAGGCATAGAGAGGTGGGCGACTTGCCTGAGGCCCCACAGCTAGCAGAAGAGGCAGGATTTGAACCCTGCCGTCTGACTCCAGGGGCCCTGCTCTTAACCACAGACACGGCCTCCTGAGCTGCCACCTCTTCACTTTCCCTTTTAGTCATTCGACAATCACTTCTTGAGCACCTACTATATGCCAGGTCCTTTGAATCAAGGACACAGCCTCTGTCCTCAAAGCCCAGCTCATGCTTGAAGACTTGCCAAGGAAGCATCGAGTCACAGCTGAAGCTCCTGTTCAGCCCCCTCCCCTTCCTCTCCCACCCGTCCGCCCACCGCATAGCACTCGGGACTCAGCTGAACGTACAGCCTCTGCACAATGACTGTCAAACTCGATTCTCGTCCAGGCTTCAGTTTCTTAAAGAAAAACCCCATCTCTGGCCTCCCACAGCGCCTTGCCCTCGATGCCCATTTTGTGCTGCAGCTGACCCAGGCCCGGGGGAAGAAGACCCAGTTACAAAGCACAAAGGAAGCCCCCGTGCTCATTATTCAGACCTTCAGACCCTCTCCCTTGCAATGGGTGTCTCTCCTGGGCAATTTCGCCACCGGCATCTGTGGTATGACTCCTCTCATGTTCACTGGGCCAGGTTTTGGTCACTGGAGAATGTGGTCCTACCAAAGGAGCCCAGCGCCCTTGGGGAAGCCATGCTCACCGTCCTCCCACAGTCTGGGGGTTCGGGGAATCCTGCGGCAGCATCCCCCCACCCCAACCCGGTGCCTTTCCTTCTGGTCTGTGTGGTCGGGATCCCGGGCAAGTCTCTTGAAAGTGCGACTCACTGGCAACTCTTTTGGTGGTCCTAGTATGGGGGAGAGCTCCCTCGAGCCTCTGGTCAGAGCCCCTACCGTGCTTGGAGAGTTGCCCACCCCTTCACACAGATCAGGTGTTTGGGGTCACAAGTGCGATGTGTGGACGTCTGTCATAAGCTCAGGTACAGTTGGCCAATGGACAACAGGTCTGAGGATAGACCGTCTCAGCCAGTAGCTTCTAAACTGTTTTAAGGCAGCACCCTGCCCCATAAAACAGGCAGCGTCGAGAGTGTGTGTGTGAGCTCACAAGTTCCCCTCATTCACGCTCCCTAAACTCTCTCCCTCATCCTCCGGCCCCTCCGGGATTCTTAGTCATCACAGAACAGCCTGTAAAACACTACCCTGGGCCTTTCCTGGTGGCGCAGTGGTTGGGAGTCCGCCTGCCGATGCAGGGGACACGGGTTCGTGCCCTGGTCCGGGAAGACCCCACATGCCGCGGAACAGCTGGGCCCGTGAGCCATGGCCGCTGGGCCTGCGCGTCCAGAGCCTGTGCTCCGCAACGGGAGAGGCCACAGCAGTGAGAGGCCCGGGTACCACAAAAACAAACAAACAAACAAACAAAACTACCCTGTCAAAACCCCTCCCCACTTCAACATTTCCCATCCATGCTTCTCCAACCTGTGGTTGAATTCTGCCAGCGACAGGGAACTCACTACCTCTAACGGACGTCGATTTTACCGTTGCCAACCTCTTGTTAGGAATTTCTCCTTAGGCTGAGTCGATAGCTGCCCTCTTGCCAGTGACAGCCGTTCAAAGGTGCAAAGGTGGCGTTCTCGCCTCCTTTTACTCATGTCTCCTCAGGGCTATGGTTTACAAACTGGTGTGAGCCTGGTAGTTCCCTCTCTAGTCCAAGCATATGTCCCTAACCCTGGTTACCGGGTTAGAGAACAATTCCCAGCATGAACCCTCCGGATGGGGAGCCTGAGTTGTTGTCATCTGAGCAAAGAGAGGTCGGCACAGCCACCTGCATTCTCCCTTTGCTTCTGGGGAGGGACGGGCAGGGACCCAGTGAATTCCAAGGGATTCACACCTGGATTCTCTGCACTGTGCACTGTTTCCAGCTGCATCTGGAGGGAAACCGTTTCAGGGGCGCAAAAGCTCAGCCGCCCCTGCCCCTTCCATTCATCTCCCTTCCCTTCCTGAAATCCAGCTGAGGCCCCGACCTCCGCCAAACACACGGGTCACTCACCAGTCCCATATTGCTTACATCCTGGGAATCTTTTTACACTTTGAGAGCAGACAGTGCGTCAAGACCTACAAAGAAGAGATACTCAATATTAAAGGCAGAACAAAGCAAATGGGGGTTCAACTCTCATTTCTAGAAGGATTAAGGTGCTAGGATCCTGGGATGGAGATGGGGAGGAGAAAGAAACAGGAAATGGTCAGGACCGGGGTGCTCGCTGAACTGCCCTCAAGAATCTCAGGGCTTTGGGACGATGCTGAGAAGAAAAAAAAAAAAGAGAGACCCTTACTCTGGGTGAGTCAGCAGCTTTTTGAGAAGCAGGCCTTTTAGAAGAGCGAAACTAAAAGCCAAATCTGCTGGGTGGGGCTGGGGAGGCGTCTCTTGAACCCCACTCCGGGTTTCCTTGAGTCTTTGGTGTCCGTTCCTAGCAGCAGCGGGGGTTCACGGCTCCACGTTGGTGAGGGTGGAGGGGAAAAGCTCTGCACGCAAGGCCTCAAGTCCGAAAGATACAGCAGTCCTGAAAACAAAAGCCCCCGACGTGGATTTCCATCCTGGGAGACTACCGCCAGGCGAGCCCTGTGCGCTTTGAAAATTCCTCAGGAGAGCGGTAGCCGGAGGAACATGCGTGCGCCCGGCTCGGAGGACGCGTCCCCTGCATGGCAAGTCGAGGCCTGAGCTCTAGAGGTTTCTGCAGCCCGGCAGAGGCCCACCTGCCACGCACACGTGAGCGTGGACAGCCTGCTGATGAGTGGCTGCTGGGGCCACGCTTCTCCTCCCTCCCCACGCCCTGCCCACCTTTAAAGCCAGACTTGTTTTTTCTTGTGGCCCTCAGAATTCTGAGGGGAGCAGAGGTTTCTCTATTCACCTATCGCTGTTCTCAAAGGAGCACCCTTTGCGGGGAAAGTCTTCATGGCAAGTTTCTACTGACTGAGTACATACTATATGGCAGGCGCTTCATACCCCGGATCCATAGTCAAAACTGAAATCGCATCACCTGGGAGCTTGCTGGAAGGGGCGGTTCTCGAGCCCCACTCAGCCCTACAGAATCAGAACCTGCTTTTCAACAAGCTCCTCAGGTGATTCCTGGGCACATTGAAGTCTGCAAAGTGTGTATTTCTAATCCTCTTAATCAGAGAAGGAAAGAAGGAAGTCAGGAAGTTGTAGCCCATTCCCAAGGTGAAGAAATAGGTTCAAGAAACCACAGCTTGGCTATTATGATTTTAGAGCTGCTGCGTGGTAGAGCTCATTAAACCCGTGTTCCTGTGATTCCGGAATCGGTGTTCCTTTCCTCTGCACGATTTTGGGGAAGCAAGATGAGAGGCTGATGGGACAGGCGGGCCTGGCTTGGTGGGAGGGGCCTGGGGAAGAGCAGTGGGCCAGGGGTCGGCTGATGACCTCAGGCTTGGAGGCGGAGGCTGCCGGGTGAGCACTCAGAGAGAGGCATCAGATACTGTGGACGCAGGGGCTCCACAGAGGCCGTCGGATACCAGCAAAATTTCCCGAAGCTCATTCAAGCTTCTGCATTGAATCCCAGTGATTAATTTATTTTGTTTGATTCCAGTTTAGCTGCATTTGCCCTCTGCCCTTAGAACTAGCCATACAGCAGGAGAAGGTACCCTAGGAGGCAAGCTAAACTGAGCGTCCCAGCACTGATCTGCAGGAAGGACAATACTCTCTAAAGCCCCTTATAGTTTAGAGAGAACTTTTCATCCACCAGCTAATCTGCTCTTTCAAAGAACTTGGGGAGGGTCACTAGTGCTACTCTGCAGTTGAGGAAACTGAGGCACAGAGAGGTTAAGTGATTCTCCTGAGGCCACACAGCTTTCAGGCAGGTTGGGGTTGAGGTCCTCTAAGTCCATGTCCAGAAGTGTGAGCTCAGCTGCTTCTGATGGGGAAAGCGATCACATCACAGGTTTATGATGCCCTTGCTTAGTGTCACCCACTCCATATGTCTTGCTTTACCTTCTGCTCACTGAACGGGTTTACTGAATAGACTCATGAACCAAGAGGAGAACAGTCTACGCCTCACACAGGGTGTGTGACTGGTACCTTACTTGATGTAAACTGGCCAGTGGGCATTCTTGGTTTATCAGTTAGTCATGTATTCCATTATGTAATGTTTGATCTGCTGCACTTGCTTCCATGAGGAAGATTAGTGTATATAAGGTATAGAGGGATCGATAAAACCTGGAGTTTGCACTGGTTCATAGGCAAATGTTCCCAGCACATTCATATTGTGCACCACCAAGTGCGGGTGGCTGGATGCAAGGTACACACAGCTGAGTAGAACAAGCCACGGGGGACTCCGCCCTCCCAGCTCCTCCTCTGGGCTCCAGTGGTCACGTGCTCTGTCTTAGCCACTCCTGTTGCTCGGTTCTTCCTGGTCTTTGTGCAAAGGCCATGGGCTAGAGAAGCCATCTGTCCCTGCTACACTCTGGCAGAGCCTGAAACTGCTCTTCCACGGGGAACTCCTGATAAAGATGATCTGACCCCTTCTGTCTCTAAACCCATCAGCCTCCAGCCTTCTCTAGCCCCTTCCATCAAGTTTTACCCCTTTTAAAAATAATATATTGTCCTATAAGTTACTCAGGTCCTAAAGTTATTGCTATATTTGTTTTCACCCAAATTTTTTAATATAAATTTATTTGTTTTATTTATTTTATTTTTGGCTGCGTTGGGTCTTTGTTGCTGCGCGCGGGCTTTCTCTAGTTGCGGCGAGCGGGGGCTACTCTTCGCTGCGGAGCGCAGGCTTCTCATGGCGGTGGCTTCTCTCGTTGTGGAGCACGGGCTCTAGGCGCGTGGGCTTCAGTAGTTGCGGCATGCGGGCTCAGTAGTTGTGGCTCGCAGGCTCTAGAGTGCAGGCTCAGTAGTTGTGGTGCACGGGCTTAGTTGCTCCACGGCATGTGGGATCTTCCCGGACTAGGGATCGAACCCATGTCCCCTGCATTGGCAGGCGGATTGTCAACCACTGCGCCACCAGGGAAGCCCCTCATCCAAAATGTATCATGCCCTTTGAACTCTGCTTGGTATCACCACTTGGATTGTGCTTCATTACAGAGTCACACGAATCGTGAATGCTCTGCTACAGCCCAATTGTCCCCAAAGCGCTGTGATTTTTGAATTTTTCAGAGTACAGGGTTTTACAGGCACGCATATATCATTTTAGAGCAGAAATGCCTGCATAAAGGAAGTTATATTACAGGTACTAATAATCTATATATAACCAATATATAATATATAGTTTTTAAATATTGAACATGTCACTATTATTAAATGTTGGATATTTTAAATATCTGATGAACAACCATTTATTGACTATCCATATATACCTGATTCTGTGCTAAGCACCACATGGCCATAAATAAATAAATACATACATACATACGTAAATAAGACCCAATCCCTACCCTTAGGAAACTCACGGTATAAAAAAGGAGAAAGATACGTAATAAACTGAATGTGAGGAAGGACAATGTACATAGAGGTGGGACAGGTGGGAGCAGTTAATGAACACCCCATTTGTCTCAGGAGAAAGCCACACTCCTTACCGCAGGGTCTTGGAGCCTGTGAGGTCTGCCCCCTGCTCATTGCTCCCCGCTCCCTTTGCCCCACTGTGTTCTGGGCTCACGGATGCCTAAGCTTCTTGAACCCACTACGCCCCCTGCAGCCATATGGCTATGCTATCTTAGACCCTCTCTCTTCAATGCTCTGTTCTCCCTCTTCCCCAAATTAACCCCGAGTTACCCTGTAGGACCCAGGGTGGTAACACATACAAAACGCTGAGAATCATGTAATCAGGCGTGATAGCTACTATTATTATTGATAATACTTATTATCACCCTCAGCTGACTGGGTGCTTCTTGAGCACAGAGGCGTGGAGTGGGGCTTGGCTGGGGCCGCACCGTGAAGTCTTCTCAGAGCTGGGGAGTCTCAATGGATCTGTTACATCTTCCCCATTTATCCTGGAGCTCAGCTCTGCAGCATCACCCACTAGACACTGGATCCTTCCTAACCAGCATGGGGGGAAGAGCATAGGTCTTGGAGACAGGACGTCTGAGTCTGGTCCTGGTTCTGGTCCTGGTTCTTTCACACGCTTGTGCTGTGCCCTGACGCCAAGCACCTCCCTCCCGGGGACCTTGGTTTTCTTAGCAGCCAAGTGGGGCTCTAAACAGAACCTGCTTCCTTGGGTTGCATGGGGGATCCAAGGCCACGGTGCCGACCGCAGTTCCTGCACGTGGAAATGGCAGCTTTCATCGCGAGCAGTATAAATGAAGTAAAGGGCTTTTCACTGTCCTTCAAGCTCTTAATGGGCACACATTTCCAGTCTTCCCGGCTCAGAACTCCTTCCCCCAGAAAATGGTCACGCGGCGCGAAATCCCAATGAGGAAAAATCTGCCTGTAGGATTTTCCCTACAGGTCCCTCCTATTCCCTTTTGGCCTAGTTTAAACCTACCAGATGGCAAGACAACTGCAGGGGGAAAAAGAGGAACGGTGATTTAACGGTCTGTAGAAGAAGAAAAACACCCTTCCCCAGGGTCACCCCCTCTCACGTAGTTTATTCCAGTCCATTTTTTCACTCGGCAAACGTTTAGCAGATGAGTGAGAAATTCTAGTAAACAGGTCATGATGTCCCGAGGTGATGGCCTCATATGGAGGAGAGGGTGAGGAACCCATGGAGGACACTGCTAGGGAGTGACTGACTCAGGCCAGGGCCAGTGCAGACTGGATACAAGAGAGGAAGGTCAACTTCAAAGAAGGTGGAAAACTACAGGCCACTTCTGTGCAGCCATCATTCTGCCAGCCAGAAGTGCAGCCTTAAGTTGCCTGTCTTTGCTCCAGAAAATGTTCCACTTTGGACACCAACAACAGTCTTTAATTCACAAGAGCGAGCAGCGAGTGACGGGTACAAAGGCCACCCCTTCCCGAGTGCTTGCTCTGCGCCAGATGTTGAGCTGGGCCCTCCACATGGCTTGTCTGTCCTTCCCGCAGCAAGTCTGACGAGCACGTATCCTTATACCCCTTTTACAGACAACAGACCTCAACCTTAGAACCTTAGAGTGATTAAGTACATTGCCACGTGTCATAAGCGTAAAATGTCCAGCACTGAGGTTTGAGCTCAGGCCTGATTGAGTGCAGTCTTTCCATTCCCGCTCCCACCCCCACCCCGCTGCCTCTTAAACTTTGGCTCCATGACTTGAGCTGCTGACAAACTGGGCCACCTCTCCCATCACCCCCAACCTGGTCTTCCACTGAGACGCCGCCAGGAGCACGGAGGAAGCTGAGTTCATAACCTCCCCAACGTGTGAGGGCGCAGAACGACACCTTGAACGTTCACCAGGACACTGAATTCTACTCTAGAATTGATCTGTATTTGCTCCCAAATATTTCCCCCTGAAAACTGTCAAGTACAATCAGCACTCCACAAAGATGTGCCCAGCACCGGGCAGGGCAGTGTCTGATTTGCTCACTGCTGTCTCTTCATTCCTCCGATAACTGTGGGGCACTGACTATGGGCCAGTGCTGGGGACATAAGGTGAGCCCTGCCCTTGCAGTTGGGTTGGATAAGAGACTCCAGTGGCGTGATGGTGCTACCTGAAGGACATGCAATGGTGGCGAGATCGCCAGGAGAGGCACGTGAGGATATGGCAGATGAGGTGGCGGGGGGGGGGGGGGGGGGCGGCGCGCCGGGGCGGGGAGCTGGACCTGAAAGGCAGGCAGCAGCAAACCTCGCCAAGAGGGGAAGGAAGAATCGAGAAAGCCAGAGAGAGCGTGTATGGGGCCGAGGGGGAGGAGGCATACTGGTCACCAAGCAATGGAAGCTGGCTGGGGTGGCCACAGCCAAGCAGGGCAGAGAAAGAGCAAGCACCAGCTCTTCCAGGGAGTTGCTGGCCTTTAAGAAGCTGGGTCTTTATCCCTGTGAGTGACGGGAAGTCACCAAAAGAGTTGGATTCTCAGTGTCTGCAGTTCTCCACACGTGGTGGCCCTCAGTAGTATTTGTTGAACGGAGGGTGGAATCTTATTTACCCCTGGCCCCATCAGGTCCTCCAGCAATCTGAGAAGCACCGCCTGGGACTCTGCCATCTCTACAAAGGGCAACCACGGGACAATCTGATTTGTGTAGGGAAAAATTCTCCCCGGGCACCTGGCCTGAGCCTCCTTCTGTCAGGCCTCGGGGAACCGTGGCTCCGGCGTGGCTGCTGGCAGATGTGCGGGGATGAATACACCTTTGATTACAGCTCATGTTTCCGAGGGAAAGACACAGCTCCCTGGAGATTGGGAGTCTATGAAAATGAACCCTTGCAAAAGAGATGTAAGTGAGCTGGAAATACAAGTCCTCTGGGCGGGTGGTGGTTTCTTTCTTTAAAGTAAACAATAGCAGAGAGGACCAGCCTGGACCAGAAGCAGGTTTTTTGTAATCCCGAACGGGCGGGACTCAAAGGCAAGTGGCAGGAGGTGGTTAAAGGGACTGGTCTGCGAGAAAGTGGTACCTGCTTAGGATATGCGGATGTGATCTCCGAGAATGGGTGTCTTTGCTCCCCTCCTTGGTGGGGAAACTCAGCCCCTGAGGACATAAATTTAACCCAAATTTCTTTACCCTAGGGAGACTCACAGACCCAGTTTAGAAGATGATTTCTACCATTTAAGAGCTTTGTGTCCACAGACAAATTATTTTCTCTTCTCTGAGCCTTAGTTTTGTCATCCACAAAATGGGAGAAGAGGGGGCTTAGATAATATTATGAAAGTAGGCTGAGGTTTGAACCCAAGCGTGTCTGAATACAATCATTCCATTTTTCCCCACACTTCCTCTTGAACTTGGGACATGTACCCCGACCCCAGCCCCGAATATCTGGCACATAATAGGTTCTTAATGAATGCTGGTTATGCCTCCCTTCTTTCCCATATTTCTTTCCCCACTATGTTGAGTATAAATCAGGGAATCCAGGAGGTGCTTTATAAACCCACGTACATCGGGTCCTCCTATGTGCAATGCAGCAGCTGAGAATACAGAAGGAAAAGGCAGCTAGCTGTGTTTTCTCTCCTCGACTCTTGTTTCGAACCCTTTATTAAATATCTTAAGTATTACTTGCCTTCAGGGTCAAAATACAGTTTCCGGAGATTTCCACTTTGCACTCATAAAGGATTCTCGCTGAAGTCTCTTTCTTCTTAAAATTTTTAAATGTGTGTGTGAGAGAGCATAAAGGTACTGACTCATAGCTGGAAAAACTCTCTCTCGCTAACACATTCCAAATTTGTCGAGTCACATGAATTGAGTAAGAGCACTTAATGTGGCTGTTAGCCCCAAGCTGGCGAGCAGTTACGCCAGAGACGGCTCTTCTCTCCCTCCCCTGCCCCCTGAACCGAGCCAGTGTAGCCGGGGAGGCTCTGCGGACGGCAGTGAATACCCAGTGCAGGTTCTGTGAATGCAAGGATTGGAAAGGATCTGGCAACTACCTAAAGCCAAGCTCGAATTCTGTAAGGCGGTGTAATATTTTTTCAAAAAATCAAATAAAAATTTGCATATTGGATTGCCAGAATCTCACAACTTCACTTATTAAATCAAGTCTATGCTGGGCACGACATCAAGCACTTGACAAACGTGACTCATTTAGTCTTCACAGCCACCCTGTGAGGTAGGGGGTTATGACTTATCCTCATTTTATCAGTGAGGAAACTGAGGCACAAGTGTTAGTAATTTGTCCAAGGCCCCCACCGTGTGTAGATGGTGGAGCTAAGATTCCACCCAGTGCAGCTCTAGAACAGACGCTCTTACACATCTGACCATTCATTCTGAAAGGAAAGAATCCTTTCACATAGAAGAAAGAAAACTCCATTTATTCCACAAATATCTACCCAACACTTAGAATACAAACACCGCAACAGATGTGAAAGAGGAGGCTGGTGATAGGCATGGGCAAAATGGAAGCAATTTGAGTTTGGAATTGTGTAGAGGAGCTATGATGTATGCACAAATAATTACAATACAAGTAAGTAAAAATGGCACCAGCAAGATTATAAAGTGGGATGCATGGGGAAGGCTTGCTTAGGTGATGGCTCTGGCTGGGGTGATCTGGAAGGCTTCCTGGTGGAGGTGTCATTTGAGTTGGATCGAAGGATGTGGAGCATTCAGACAGAAGCTGGCTGGAGGAGGTCCTGCTCACTTATCCCGGTGAGTACAGACAGATGGCTGATGGCCCTGGGAGTTCTCATCTTGGTTCTGACTTGGGACCCACCCACCCCAGGAAAGGCTGAATCTCCATGTCTGGCAGGTGAGGGGCACAGGCAGAGCGGAAGGAGGGAAAGAGGCGTCCAGGAAGGAGAAGATCGGGGAGAGAAGGCAGGACACTGGAGCAAGGCGGGGAGAAGTGCCGCTCTGGCCGAAGCTAGAGCTCCAGTCCCACCTCCAAATGGGCGGGCTCAGATCAGGTCTCTTGCTCTTGGGCCTCAGTTTCTCCCATCTACAGGGAGGAACATGAATGAACTGCCTGAAGAGTCCAGCTGGGCGGAACCTTGGAGAGCTCCCAATTCATCCCATCCATTTGTAGATGAGAGAACCAAGGGCTGGAGAAGCTGGGCTTGTGCAAGTCCTTGGATTTGAATCCAAGTTTGTGGGATGAGGATGCAGGGGTTCCATCTTCCAGTCTAGCTGCGCTTCCCACATCCACACCTCAAGGGGCGTGCCGACCTGTGTCAGAAGTCCAGGAAACTCCAGGCACATTGTGGAAGGGGAGACGTGCCTCAGCTTGTCCACGGGCACCAGGCTCAGACCTCAGCTAGTCCTCTGGCCCCCAGTGTCCCCAGGAAGCTCGGCCATGGTCCCGAGAGTGCAGCCCTGGCCCAGCCCCCCAGCACGGTCTCCTCTCTCTGCCCTGGCTGGCACCTATCCTCAGAGTGCCCCTGCCCCACACTGAGGAAGTTTCCAGGAAACCATGACCAGTTCTCCGCGGCCATGTCTCTCCCTGACAAGACGTACATCTGGTTGTGACTCACAGTGCTGGATTTCTGCCCGGGGCCCTGCCTCTTGAGTGGGGAAACCCGCCCACCCCGCCGTGACAGTGAGGGCTGCTGCCCTTATCAGCTCACGCTGAGGTCATCCACGTGGTGCCTTGGGCTCCCGGCCTGGCATTGCTCTCAGAATCGGCTCAGGCCTGGGCAGTCTCCCAGGGTCCCTCAGACACCAGGCTCGTCGACCAAACTCCCCTCTCCCCCGGGATGCTCGTTTCTCACCCCCCCCACCAAACGCCACATCCTCTTCCTCCGTTGCTGTCCATCTCCCAGAGCTCCAGCCCTCAAGGCGCTGCTCCCCTCTGAGAGCCAGGTTCGTCTAGGCCCTGCTCCCTGGAGGGCTGGGCAGAGGTCCTGTGTCCCCCCAGGGTGGTGGCCTCTGAGGGTGGGACCACATGCAATAGGACCACAGCTATCAGAATGAATACCGTGGGCACTGAGCGTGCCCACCTTCAGGCCTTCGTGATTGCTACTCCCCCGCCTGGAATACTCTGCCCCGAGGCTTTGAATGGCCCTCAGCTTCTTGTCAAAGTCACCTCCCCAGTGAGGCCTTTCCTCCCTTGCTGCTTTTTACTTCCTTACGGCCCATGTCCCATTCTCAAATGACGGACGTGTTTGCTATCTGATCACATAATTCCTTGTTTATTATCCGGCTCTTCAAGGAAGAATGAGAACAAGGGATCTGCTCTGTCCTACTCACCACCGGCTCCCCAGCACCCAGCAGAGAGCCTAGCATGGAGGATGTGCTCAGTAACTGTTTCTCCAGGGCGGTCGTGAATTCTGCTGGGCGTGGTGGATGTGCGTGGATCTTGCTTAACCCTCATACAAACCCTGGGTGGTTGGTGTGAGGAGTGCAAGGCTCCTTTCACAGTGAGGAGTGCAAGGCTCAGAGAAGTTGGGTAGGTTGTCTAAGGTCACCTGGTCAGTAAGCGGTAGAGCTAAGTACCAAACTTGAATTTGCCTGATATGAAAGCTCGTGCTTTTGACAACTGGGCTCTGCTGTTTGCCTTCAATGTTTTCAGAATCCCCATAGTGAGGACACAGGAAAGACTTGTGGATTGAATAATCTGGAATGCCATGTGTTATGGACTGAATATTCGTCCTCCGCTCCCCAAATTTATATGTTGGAGCCTTAACCCCCAGTATGACTGTATTTGGAGGTGGGACCTCTAAGGGAGGTTAAATGAGGTCATAACAATGGGGCCCTGACCCCATATAATTAGTGTCCTTATAAGAAGAGACAGCAGAGAGCTTGTTCTCTCCGAGTGCACACACCGAGGAAAGGCCATGTGAGGACACAGCAAGAAGGTGGCCATTTGCAAGTGAGGAAGAGAGTCATCACCAGAAACAGAATTGGCTGGAACCTTGACCTTGGACTTCCAACCTCCAGAAACTGTAAGAAAACAAATTTCTGCTGTTTAAGCCACCCAATCTATGGTATTTTGTTATGGCAGCTTGAGCAGACTAATTAATACACCATGTTTTACGGAAGCCAAATTGCCAGGTCTAGGAAGGTAAGTTCTTCCTTCTTTCCTCCCCTCCTTCCCTCCCTCCCTCATTTAAGTAGTGACAATGGAGAGAAGCACACGAATCCCGAGGAGCTCCCAAGAGTCTCAGACTGGTGGCCCATGGTTCAAACACCAGCCACAAAGTTGTTTCGTTGGGCTGGCGTGTGTTTTAAAAAAAACCCACAAGGAATCAGAATGCTCTTAGGCGGGGCACACATTGTCCGGTGCTTCCACAAGCCACACTGCTCCCTGCTGTCCTTTGTCCCTCTATCTGAGGGCTATGTTAGGTGCCGGTGACACCGGGCGAGCTGTGCCGCAATGGGGTGTGGTTCAGGGTGCCCTGGGGCAGAGTGACGCTGGGCAGGGAGGAGGGCATGGGAGATGGTGGGTCAGAGGAGGCTGCGTGGAGAAGGTGGCTTTGGCCTGGTGCATGGAGGATGGATGGGAAATCACCAGCCAGAAGGGGAAGGAGCGTGCCTTCCAAGGAGGGCAGCAGAGAGGCGAGGTCCAGAGCAAGGGCATGGCCTAAGCAGGGAGCAGCTGGTGGTTGAGTGTGGCTGACAGTGAAGGTGGAGGGGCTAGGACGTGGGCTGGAGGGTAGGTGCCGTGGGCACAGGGAGGCCCTGCACACCACGACAAGGAGTTTGGACATTGTCCTGTCCAGGAGTCATGACCAGCAGTCCCGGTAGGCTTCAACCAGGGAGGGGTCACCGGACAATCTGTGTCAACGCGTGCAGAACCTGGGTTTACCACCTCCTCGTTGTGTGACTATATGCACGTGTTGCCCCGGGGCTGTGTGGTCTCAGGCACCTCATCTGTGAAATGGGAGTCATAATGCTATATATCTCAAAGGGGTATTGTGGGGATTAGAAGGACGTAAAACGCGAAAAGCCCCTAGCACAGTTCCTGGCACATCAAAGGTACTCAGTAAAAGATGGTCACCGTTCTGACAGGAATTTATTGCTAATCTAGTGGCGACAACAGTGTAGGAGGTGGCTGGGAGCAATCGAAGACTCTGTTTGCTAAGATTATTACAGTAAAGTAAGAAAAACCCTGAGGAAGGACCCAGGAAATACTCATAGGAGACAGGAGGAGATAAATGCAACCTTAAGATCAGCCTTCTCCACCTCTATTTCCTCGTCTGTAAAATGGGACTCTCCCTGCCTGTCCACACAGGGTCTCTATGTGAATCAAGTGAGAACAGAGATGTGAGAGTGCTTTTAAAGTTAATCAACACCAGAGGACCATATGGGTTTCATAGATTTTTTTTTTTATCACACAGAGGGGAAAGATGTCTGGGGGTAGATGAGCACCTGTGGGCTCTTATTTCTGCAAACAATCAAGGCAAGAAAAGTAGCAAATGACAGGACAGCAAGACACAAGAGAGAACCTGATGGAAATGAAGCCCGGATCGCGGACCTTCCTGTGATAGCCTTAATCCTGCTGCATCCCAGTCACCTATACTTCTTGCACTCATACCAATGACTCAAAAGTACTACCAAGTTCTCAGCCTTACAAGCATAGTTTTTTCAAGCTGAAAATACGATTGAATGCATTCCCCACAATTTACAGCTGAAGCTGAGAGTCACAAAAGAGAGCTGGTTAAAACCCATCCTCAGGAGACATACGGCCCGCGTTCACATCCTGGCTCTGCCGATCATGAGCTGTATGATTTTGGTCAAGTTATTCAACATCTCTGTGTTTCTGTGACTAGGATTACTGGAGTTAATAAGTGTACTTGTTCCCGTGATTGGTTGGGGAGCTAAACGAGTTAATATGCATAAAGCACTTGGAATGTCTCTAACACCTGGCAAGACTCAGGGACTAAGGGGTACTATTACTATGTAAGGGTACAGGTTATCTCAGTGGTGGAGCTCAGAGTGCATCTTTGCATGGTCCCACGCTGAAATATTTGATTCTTATCAACACACCATGTTTACTAAAGGCGGAAAATGGACTGACCTGTTTTTGGAATAAAGGGCACATTCACGCAGCCTGCATGCCCCATTTCCAGAACATTCCGGGCCACTGAAGTCTGACAGTAACTGAATAGAGCAATAGTGCCTCATGGACACCCTTCTTACCCCCTCACGTTGTACCATCAGGGGAGGCAGCAAAAAGCTCTCACAATTTAAAGAATGAAACAGGAAGGAGACCCAGAGCAAATTTGGAGCAATCAGCTTAGACGTGCTGGGCTCGGCTATTGTCGTCCTGGTACATTCATGTCGTGCGTTTCCGTTTCCAAAGGTCTGTCACCACAGTCTCTCGTTTCTGTCTCATGACAGATGGTGATTCGGAAACTGGGTTCTGGCAGGAGACGAGCTGGTTCAGATCCTGCTGCTGCCTTTCCCTCGTTGGGTAGCCCAGGACATTTATTTACTGTCTCTGTGCCCCGGACAAAATGAGGGTGTGACAACACCGACATCACTGGTTGTTGGGAGACCAGGAGGATGTGTGCAGAGCCAGAGCCCGGCTCGTAATCATTCCCTTGTCCAGAAAGTGCTTCTCATGTGTTTAACATGTGCTTGGGGCTGAGGACACAGCAGCCATCAAAACAGAGTTTCTCCCTTCACAGACTCGAGTGTGATGGGGGAAAGCACGCAATGCCACAAGCAAATAAACATCCGGCGCCAGGTAGCAAGCTGTGCTTTGAAAAAGACAGGTTGAGAGGATGGAGATCTGTGGGGATGCCGGCTGAGCTATGACCCTGCGGTGGGCAGGGAAGGCCTCCGTGACAGCGTGTCTTTTAAGCACAGACTGAATGAAATGAGGCAGAAAACCACAAAGATAGCTGGGAAAAGAGTGTTCTAGGCTTAGAAAGTAGCAAGCACAGATGCAAGTGTGTGTGTGTGTGGGGGGGGGTGTTTTGTTCAAGGCTGGTGGCAGAGAGGAAGGTGATCACGTGGGCCTGGGGGTTACCATGAGGCCTTTGGCTTCTGCTCTGAGTGAGACGGGGGAACCACTGGAGGGTTTGGAGCAGGCGAGTGACAATCTGACCTGTGTTTTGAGGAGAGGAGACGGTCGGGGGGTGTGCATGAAGTGAGGGAGGGGCGGCAGCTAAGGGATGAGCTGAGAGGACAGCCAACGGTGACTGCAGTGACCCACGTGAGAGACGATGGGGCTTGAACCGGGGGACGGGGGTGGAGGTGGCAGGAAGCAGCACCACGGTGCTGAATATAAGACTCCAGAGGTGCCACTCATAGCCACCAAAATGGGAAGGGTCCCCTGGAGGGGTGCAACGTGGTGGTACTGAAAGATGGTGGTCACACTGGGGATATATTTTGAAGGCAGAATAGACAGGACTTAGATGGAATGAGGTGTGAGAGAAAAAGAGGAAACCAGGATTATTTACTGAGAAGTTGAATACGAGTCAAGAGTTGGTTTTAGATGTGTTCAGTTTGGGAAGCCTCTTCACAAATGTTAGGGATGATGGTGATGGTGATGGTGATGGTGGTGATGGTGACAGTTGTGACAGTGGTTGGTGATGGTAATGGTGGTGATGGTGATGGTGGTGATAATGGTAATGGTGATGGTGATGGTGGTGATGGTGATGGTGGTGATGGGGGTGGTGATGATGGTGATGGTGATGGTGGTGATGGTGATGGTGGTGATGGTGATGATGGTGATGGTGGTGATGGTGATGGTGGTGATAATGGTAATGGTGATGGTGGTGATGGTGATGATGGTGATGGTGGTGATGGTGATGGTGGTGATAATGGTATGGTGATGGTGATGGTGGTGATGGTGATGGTGGTGATAATGGTAATGGTGATGGTGATGGTGGTGATGGTGATGGTGGTGATGGGGGTGGTGATGATGGTGATGGTGATGGTGGTGATGGTGATGGTGGTGATAATGGTAATGGTGATGGTGGTGATGGTGATGGTGGTGATAATGGTAATGGTGATGGTGGTGATGGTGATGATGGTGATGGTGGTGATGGTGATGGTGGTGATAATGGTAATGGTGATGGTGATGGTGGTGATGGTGATGGTGGTGATAATGGTAATGGTGATGGTGATGGTGGTGATGGTGATGGTGGTGATGGGGGTGGTGATGATGGTGATGGTGATGGTGGTGATGGTGATGGTGGTGATAATGGTAATGGTGATGGTGGTGATGGTGATGGTGGTGATAATGGTAATGGTGATGGTGGTGATGGTGATGATGGTGATGGTGGTGATGGTGATGGTGGTGATAATGGTAATGGTGATGGTGGTGATGGTGATGATGGTGATGGTGGTGATGGTGATGGTGGTGATAATGGTAATGGTGATGGTGATGGTGGTGATGGTGATGGTGGTGATAATGGTAATGGTGATGGTGATGGTGGTGATGGTGATGGTGGTGATGGGGGTGATAATGGTAATGGTGATGGTGGTGATGGTGATGGTGGTGATAATGGTAATGGTGATGGTGGTGATGGTGATGATGGTGATGGTGGTGATGGTGATGGTGGTGATAATGGTAATGGTGATGGTGATGGTGGTGATGGTGATGGTGGTGATAATGGTAATGGTGATGGTGATGGTGGTGATGGTGTGATGGTGATGATGGTGATGGTGATGGTGGTGATAATGGTAATGGTGATGGTGGTGATGGTGATGATGGTGATGGTGGTGATGGTGATGGTGGTGATGGTGATGGTGATGGTGGTGATAATGGTAATGGTGATGGTGTGATGGTGATGATGGTGATGGTGGTGATGGTGATGGTGGTGATGGTGACAGTTGTGACAGTGGTGGTGATGGTGGTGATGGTGATGGTGGCGATGGGATGGTGATGGGTGGTGATGGTGATGGTGGTGATGGTGATGGTGATGATGGTGATGATGGTGATGGTGGTGATGGTGATGGTGGTGATGGTGACAGTTGTGACAGTGGTGGTGATGGTGGTGATGGTGATGGTGGCGATGGGGGTGGTGATGGTGGCGATGGGGGTGGTGATGGTGGTGATGGTGACGGTGGTGATGGTGGTGATGGTGATGGTGGTGATGGTGACAGTTGTGACAGTGGTGGTGATGGTGGTGATGGTGATGGTGGCGATGGGGGTGGTGATGGTGGCGATGGGGGTGGTGATGGTGGTGATGGTGACGGTGGTGATGGTGGTGATGGTGATGGTGATGATGAAATGATGGCTTGCTGAGGATTATGACAAAAGCAAACACTGAGTGTTTGCTGTGTGATAGGCACGGCTCAAAGGACTTTAGACGTATAAACTTGTGTAGTCTCCATAATGGGATCTCCATTATCATCCTCATTTAATAAACCAGTGTAGTGGGTTGAATTGTGCCCCCTCCCCCGCAAATGATATGTCTATGTCCTAGCCCCCAGAATCTGCGAATGTGGCCTTATTTGAAAAGAGTCTTCCTAGGTGTAACTAAGTGAAGGGTCTCAAGATGAGATCGCCCTGGCTTATCCAAATGGGCCCTGGATTCAATGGCAAGTACCCTAATAAGAAACACCTGGAGAAGAAACCCACAGGCGGAAGAGAAGGTGATGTGAAGGCAGAGGTGGAGTTGGGAGTGATACAGCCACAAGGAATACCAACAACTTCTAGAAACTGGAAGAAGCAAGGAAGGGTTTTCTCGTAGCCTTTGGAGAGAGCCGCGTCCTGCTAACTCTTGATTTTGCATTTCTGGCCTCCAGCACTGCGAGAGATCAAATTTTTGTTGTTTTAAGTCATCAAGTTTGTAGTCCTCTGTTATAGCAATCACAGGAAACCAACATAACAAGGAAAACCAGGCACAGAGATATTAACGTAACTTGCTCAACGTCACACAGCAAGCAAGGAGCACAGCTGGCAACGTTTGCCTCCAGAGCGGCTCACTCGGTAGGTGAGTATTGTTCGCCCTGTGTCTCCAAGGAGGAAATGGAGGTCAGAGCCTCAAGGCCACACCGAGGAACACAGCTGGTGAAAGGCAGTACCAGGCTCCCTTGAGTCTCTAGCAGGGAGGCCGGATGCCTTTCCCACTCTCGATCCCCACCTCTCCACTTTGAAAAATCCAGAAAGGCTCTTGTCCAGACCCTCTAATGCTTCTTGGCAGCCACCACATGCATCCAGGGCTTTGCTGGGAATCCCGTCCAATCTGGTGATTCCAGTTTACAGCTGCTGGGTCCATGTACAAGTGACCCCAGAGACACCCTGGCGGGCTGGCGGCCTCAGTCAACAGATTTCAGTGGCACCAAGATTCACAGCAGTCACTCAGGAACGGCATATGATCTGGATTTCAAAACCGCCTCCTCCTTCTGTGATACTGACACTGAAAACCTCTTGGCTACCTCCCTACCAGGGACACGAGGACTGAAAAGGGAGGGGTGCTGGGGCAGGGTACACCGGCTGCCCCTGAACCTCTGCCAGCAGCTAAAATCAGTCTCTGAAGAAACAGAGATTGTCCATTTCCTCTCCCACTGATGCCCGGGAAAATATTTTACCGGACAAAACCCAAATATTGGGAATCCAGGGAAAACATCCTCCCTCCCTTTCCGCTCCCCCCCGCCCCCGCAGCCACCGCGCCTCCTGCCTTGTCAAAGCTTCATCATTTTAAGAGAGATAGACAGTGGGACCTGCAACAAACAGGGCCTGTGAAGAGGGCCCAGGCCTCTTCCCACACAGAACCGCGTCCTTAGAGCACCTAATGAGAGGAGGGCAGTTAGTTTTGGGGTTGGGGTGGGAATCGGGGGCAGGGGGAGGTGTTCTATTTATGAAGAATACAATCATTACGTTCAGGTCGCTGGAGGGAGCCAGCGGGCTGGAACAAATTTGGGGGCTGGGAGAAAGGGAGGCAAGTGGCAAAGGGATGAGTGCTATGGCTGCCGCATAGCGCAGGGAGATCAGCTCGGTGCTTTGTGACCGCCTGGAGGGGTGGGAGGGAGGGAGACGCAAGAGGGAAGAGATATGGGAACATATGTATATGTATAACTGATTCACTTTGTTATAAAGCAGAAACTAGCACACCATTGTAAAGCAATTATACTCCAATAAAGATGTAAAAAAAACCAAACAACAAAAAACAAAAAAAACCAGGGCTGTCTCCCCCGGGGCTGGCTGGCCTCTGGGGGCCCAGGGGGCTCAGCAGGCCCCTGCTCTCTCCCCTAAGGCACACACGTACACAAGCACAACACACGTGTTCTTCCGATCAAACACACACTCACTCGTTCATTCCTCTTTGAGGACAAATTTTAAACACAGTCACAGAACTGACCCTGCCCAAAGCGAACCACTGTCTCAACGAGGCCCCCATGGCAGAGCCTGCACGTTCATCTCCACGATGCCCAAGACATGTGTGGAAGCCCTCCTCTGGAGCTGTCTTCAGAGTCAGGTTACAAGGCAACGCATAAAACTGGGCGCATTATCGTTTAACTGCCCCTGATTCAGACCATCTTTCCCCGACAACTGTATTTCTAAAGGGCGTCAGTCCTGGTTCCACAGATGTGAGCCGTGGAGCCACCCTCAAAGGGCAGAGATCTGCCAACACCAAGGAGAACAGTGCGGTGTTGGGGGACGTTCTTGAATGTTCTTGGGGGTCTCGGGGTTCCGAGCCAGGGCGCCACCTTGGGAACTTCCCAAAGGGATGACCTGGGTGAACGCACCACCCCTTTGCATAGGTGGGTGCTGGGCATGATTATTTTTATTGTTTTCTAAAAGTCAGTTGTATAATGTCATGGCACCTGCTCTGGGCGTGGCCCTGGCCAGGCACATGGGAGCTGGAGAGTCACAAGGTACAGGGCAAGGCCTCTGTCTCCCTCTACCCAATGCGGAAGCCAAGACTCACACCTGCGGAGTCACCTGCGATGGTAGGGGTGGGGCCCGGGATGGCTGGAGAAGGGTGCCGTGAGGGCGGGGGTCAGGGAAGGAGGAGGTGGAGGCGGGGTCTGAACCCCACTTCAAAGAATGTGGCCGGGCTTCCCTGGTGGCGCAGTGGTTGAGAGTCCTCCTGCCGATGCAGGGGACACGGGTTCGTGCCCCGGTCTGGGAAGATCCCACATGCCACGGAGTGGCTGGGCCCGTGAGCCATGGCCGCTGAGCCTGCGCGTCCGGAGCCTGTGCTCCGCAACGGGAGAGGCCACAACAGTGAGAGGCCCGCGTGATGAGCGGCCGGGGGCACCGGGGCAGGAGGCAGGGAGGGGACAGGCTCCGAGCAGTCCTGGATGGTGTGTTCAACCCACCTCACAGGGGATGGGGACTTGCAAGGGAGAGAAGGGGGAGATGGGGGAGGAGAATTTCAAAGGGATCCAGGCCCGGCAGCAGCCTTCCTGGCTCACTTCGGATCCCTTCTGAGCGTGGCATCCAGAAATACCGCACATCCTACACAGCTCGGAGTTGATTCCACTGCTGAGAGTGTACGACGCAGTTTCACTGTGCCTCAGTTTCTCTACCTAGAAACTAACCATACAAACAACAATAGCTACTGTTCACCGGCCAGCCCCGTTCCAAGGACCTCAACTCTTAATCTAGCCATGCCATAGTTACGTCACTTTTACACACTCTTGGCTACTGTAGGCCTCCGGTTCTCAGAGCTTAACATGCTGTTTATCTCACCTCAGAGATTGTGGGAGGCTAAAATCAAATAATGCATATAAAAGAGGTCTTTTAATTAAATGACACTCCACCAAAGCTCATTATCGCTGTCGATGTTATTAGCATTTTACTAGGCTTCATCTACCTCAGGGTAAAGGTTATTTAAGGCCTGAGCACAACATTAAAAAAAAAAAAAGCATCACTTTCAAGCATTAGCAGAGGAAAGATCCCATGGAGACTGGCAAAAGAAAAAGTTACCCAAAGCCTGAAACACGAGAAGGCAAGACATGGGGGTTTTTGTTTGTTTCTTGTACGGGCCACAACGTTCTCAGAAGAGGTCATTAATGGCTTTCTGGTTCCTTGGCGGCAGAAGGAACACAGCACCTTGCCATCGGCGGCATTTTTCACAGACCGGCTGCCCGGGGGTGGACCTGAGTGCACCCAGCTCACATAAAGCATTTATTCAATGCCCAGGAGCAAGTGAATACGACCTGCTCTCTGCCATCAGAAGGCCCAGTGTTTGGAATAAGATACCCTCCTTCCAAAAACAAATGCAAGTAGAGCCCCTGATTCGCCCCTCCCCCCCACCTCTGAAACCTGTTCCTCCTCAGACGTCCCCACCGTCAACCGCCCATCAACCCGCTGGGAAGCTGGAAGCCATCCTTGGTTCTCCCTCTTCATCAACATCCACGGCCAACCCACCCTAAGGCCATCTTGTGACCTCCACTCTCTGACCCACCTTCTCTTTATCTCCGCTAGCGCTGTTATCATTTCTTGCCTGAACTTCCAAAGCCACCTCCCAAGTGGCCTCCTTGGTTCCACTTTTGCTCTCTCCCCTCTCTACCAAGAGATCTTCTAAAAATGTACATAAGATTGCAGTACTTTCCTGCTTAAGCACACTGAACTCAGAACAATCCAAATTTCTTTACCAAATCCTACAAGGCCCAGTGGGATGCGGTTCCTGACTGTCTTTCCCACTCAGCATCAGCCTGAAACTGTCTTCTCTCCCCCGAGGAATGGGCAGAATCATACTTACCTTCCAGGACGGTTGTGAGGCCACTAGGGGTGGGGAATGCCTAGAACTGCTCTGTAAACCAGAAAATGCAGTACAGTGTAACCTCTATTCCATTATAATTGGGCTTTTGTGTTTTGATTCTTGTTTTCATGGTTTCCAGTTCATTAATATCTTTCATTGTTTGCAATTTTATATCCTTTTCAGATATAAGGATATTTATATGCACAAGGTAGTACTGAAAACTACCATGCCAGCATCTTGGTATTCCAAAGATAACAGCCCAGCTATGGTGTGCTTAAAACCTCGACAATATTTGTTCTTCCCAGGGCAGAAAATCAAAGTATTAACTATGCAGTCAGATTGCCAGAGGCCTAGAGAGAGATCTCATTTAAATGATGAACCAGTTCATTCTCTCACGAAAGTGATGCAAGAATGTGATCTTCAACATCTCTCCAACGTTTTCAGTAGCAGCAGATAACGTTTATTAAGCCCCTACTTTGTACCAGTCCCTGTATTAAACACTTTTAATGCTTTACCTTTGTTAATCCTGACAGCAACATTAAGAGGTGTTATAATTGTCCAGACGAGGAAGGTGAAGCTCAGAGAGGTTAAGTAACTTACCCAAGGGCACACTGCTAATGAGAAATGTCCAATCCTCTGTCTATTTTAATAGCCCATGTTCTTTTGTTCTACCCTATGTGTGTTGCAGGCAGGAGAACCAGGAATGTGTCTATCTGTGAAAGGGGAAGAGGGATAATTGGGAGATGGGGGTTTAGGCAAGTACAAGGCCACCAAGCCCTATGGATGCAAGGGATTTGGGGCAGTAGATTCTCCTTAACTTCAAGCTTCACTCCTCCGAGACTTTCGTTCTATCTTGCAAAGTTAGACGATGAACAACAGGTTTCCCCATAATCAGTGAAAAAGTGTATAAGTCTCTCCTGTAAAGGGTAGTCACTGCCTTTTTGTTATTTACAGCAAGAAATGTGTGTGTGCATGCATGTGTCTGTGTGTGTCTGAGAGACAGAGAGGCAGAGAAGGTGCTCTGGCCAGAGAGATTCCCAGAGAAGTTTTCCTGTCACTTCACTCACTGTTTGCCAAACAATCACCCACATGGAAATAGCAACAGGACCACCAGGGCAATACCCTCCTTCTACTGTCAGTTCTCTAGTGCCCCCAAACTCGCTGTGCAACTTCATGCAAGTTACCTCCTCCCTCCGGGCCTCGGGTTTCTCATCAGTAAAGTAAAACATCTAGATTCCTAGAATTTCATCCAGCTCTCAGACTGGAGGGATGCTCTCAGGTCCATGATCTTTTCTTTTTTTCTTTTGCAGTACGCGGGCCTTTCACTCCTGTGGCCTCTCCCATTGCGGAGCACAGGCTCAGCGGCCACGGCTCACGGGCCCAGCTGCTCCGCGGCACGTGGGATCTTCCCGGACCGGGGCACGAACCCGCGTCCCCTGCATCGGCAGGCGGACTCCCAACCACTGCGCCACCAGGGAAGCCCCCACGATCTCTTTTGCTATCACCACCTCCCTGAGGAGACGGGTAAGTCAGACTGGCCATGGGAGGCTGGGGGAAGGTGCCATGGTTGAGTGAAAGATCCTGGACCAGAGCTATTCACTTTCGACGCCAATTCCAATGTCAGTAGACTCCACCGAGCTGCCTTCAAGGGTGCGGACAGAGCTTGTGCAGGACCTATGCATGTCTGTCCTCTTAAAACGGAAAGGGTAGCACGCCGAAGCCACTGTATGGGGGGCTATGGCCACGCCAATGGATCAGTGTTTGAGGGCAGTTCCTTCGTTTATTCCCTCCTCCCTCCCTTCCTCCCTCCCTCTCTCCCTTCCTTCCTTTTCTTTGCAGAGGGAAGAGAACAGGTAGAAGTAGGAGATGCCGCCAAAAAGGTATGGATGGCTTGAAAAACTTGAGATCCCTGCCAGACATAAAAATAACTGAAAACAAAACAAAACGACACACACACAAGCATGATCTGTGTTGTATGTGTGTGTGTGTCTGTGTTGGCGAATGGTAAGATTAAAGAGCTAAGTGTGGAAAAAGCCCTCATGGCCACTTGTATTTCCTAGTTACTCTGTGTTTTATATGTTTGCACAAATCAATGAGCTTCCTATTAAACAACAGGCCAATTTTCACATGTTAGAGGGAAAGAAGCTCCCCCACTAAGACGCACCAGCTGGGAGAGTTGAACTCACGACTCAACCTTCTCCATGTCTATCTGTTCCCTGGGATCCAGCACCAACAGTTCTACTATTCCAGGGCGCTTACAGGCAAACAGAACATTGGCCAGGCCAGAACCCACGCAGAACCCCAGCAGGCTGGGATCCAGCAGCAGACCACCGTTTTCACCCCAGGAGCTCAGCCTGCTAGAGCTGCAACGGTCCCCGCTTACACGAGGGGTCCCTTCAAAGTGGGTGAAACGAGACGAGCAGCAAGCAGGCTGTCCCGCGGGTGTGAACCAAGGGCCACCACCGGCAGGGTACAATTTGTGGGGAACTAATGAAAGCCTTCTCCAACCCAAAATCCCACCCCCAACCTGGGTGGTGACCCCTCTCTGAACCTGGCTGGAAACTCTCCTGACACTCCAGGCAGAGACAAAGACAGGCCTCGTGGGGTAAAGAAAATAGCCCAAGCTTCCCTCTAGAAAGTCCTCGTGGTATTTGTAGCAAGTGCAATCTTAGACGATCGCTTAATCTCATCCTTTGTTTTTGAATCTGCAAACCCTATATAATAATGAGAGACATGGATCGTAGACATCTAGCACAGGGCCTGGCATGTAGCGTGTATCATACCAAATGGTAGCTGTTATTATAATATCTCAATAATTTCGAAGGTCTCTGTTAAAAGTTCATGCGCTGACAGGACTGCTCCACCCCGGCCGTCGCCCACGAGTAAAGATGCCTTTGCTGGCTGGCTCGGGAAATGAGCTAGGGCAGTGGTTCTCCAAGTGTGGTTCCCTGCATCACCTGGGAATTTGTTTGAAGTGCGCATTTGTGGACCCCACTCTGAACTACTGAATCAGAAATTCTGGGGGTGGTGCCCAGTCATCTCACACCCCCGGCCCGTGACTCTGATGCCTGCCAAAGCTGGAGAACCATTGAGCTCAGCAATGCCTGCCAAGTCTGGCCGATGAGCAGAATTTCCTGGGAGTGTTTAGAGGAGAAATGCAGGTCCCTGGGCCCATCTCCCAGGGACTCAGAGTCATCAGGTTCTGGGAAGCTGCCTGGGAGTCAGCATTTTAACAGGCTCCTCAGGTGATTCCACTGAGCTAGAGGTTGGGTCTGTTGGGGAGAGGGGAGCACAGAGGCTGGGAGAGACCCAGGGATGGGGGTTCCGGGGAAGGGACTAGGAGTGCAGGCCTGGCAGAGCTGGGGGTGCTGAGATGTAAGAAAGCACTGAAGACCAAAGTTTTCATAATTCTATAGATTTATGAGATGGAATCTCCTACCATCTTCTCATTTTCCATCCAGGGAAACTGAGCTCCAAAGAGAAGTGACTATTCTAAGTCCATGCAGCTCATGCTTGGAAGAGCTGGGACTTGAGCCAGGGGTCTCCCTTCCAGAGCCAGCGCAGCATCTCTCTCTGCGCTGAGCACTGAATCCACGCGCATTCCCTCAGTGTTGACCATGAGGGTGAGATCTAGGGAGGAGTTGGAGTCAGACCTCAGACCTGAGTGCAAATCTAGCCTCAGTCACTGAGTAGCTGAGCCATCAAGTCACCCTCTCAAGGCCTCAGTTGCCATATCTGTAAAATGGGCATAAAATCTGACGTCACAAAGCTGCCGAGCAGGTCAGCAGCCGATGACTCAGGCGAAGGTGTTTTCCAAGCTGTCCATCACCCCCACAAGCACAGGGGCTAGAGAAGAAGGAGCAGGGCTCACTATGACCTCTTGCTTAGAAGCACTTACCATCTAGCTGAGGCAGAAGAAACACACTCAAGGCAAATGGAGAACAAGGAAGCGCTCAGCTCCACGCCGAGTGCAAGGTCACGCTTCAGTGCCTTTGCTCGGGCGCCGCTCTGCCTGGAACACCGGCCCCCAAAACCCTGTGGGTACAAGAATCCCCGGTCATTAGGCTCACAGTCTGGGCCTGACTTTGCCCACCCGTGAAGGCAGGAAGCAAAGCTCGTTCAGCTTTGTGGCCCCAGAATGTCTACATCTCAAAGGTGTGCTCAGGAAGTGGCTGATCCAGGTAGGGAGGCTTCTGGTCAGAGGGGACTTAGAGACCTGGAAGGGCCTTTTCAGGGGGGCACGTGCCTCAGAGGATTCCTGTAATGCCCCACCAGGACAAGCATAGTGGGGACAAGGGCTTCAAACCAGCCAGAAGCCATCAGCCGACTCCTGGCCCTCCTACAGGCCCCCAGCGTGTCTATCATCCACCCCAGGGACCAAGGCTCTCAGGTGGGGTTGGCGGTTCCTTCACAGTCAGGAGGGGAGGAAAGTGAAACAGGAAGCATCAGCTCCACGCAAAGCGGCACCGAGATCTACTGAATAAGGGAAGACACTAAGCAAGGGGCAGGCGCACAGGAAACAGCGATCCAAACTAGGGCTCCCGAGCATCTGGTCATTTGTTTCTCCTGCTTCTCCCTCTTCTGGTCTGGAGGATCCAAGGAGGTGTCCAGAGGGAACAGGGCACTGCAGAGTGAAGACCTCTCGAGACGGGAAATTTCTCCCACTGCCCCTAGGAGCAGTGTGACCTTGATCATACCACGTCAGCTCTCAGGGCCTTTAAAATGGGTACCAGGTGAATAAGGAACTGGTGGATCGTTTTCCCCTGGAGGATAAAGCAAAGAACACAGCTAGCAGAGTGAATGCCCCTGGTCCAGCCAAGCAAAATAGGTTCAAAGCTGGCTCTGGGTCATGGCTGTGGTCTTTCCATGGAAAACTGATAATAACAATGATGGTGTTGAGGGTGACAACTCATCTTTACTGAGTATGTACTGGGCACCAGGAACCGGGCAAGCACTTTTCATTCATTACGCTGTTCAATCCTCGCCATGACCCTTACGGCAGATACTATCATTATTCCCATTTTACAGTTGGGAAAACTGATACTCAGAGAAGTTACACCTGGGATCGTGGTCTGGTGGGTGGGGGAGGCAGGATTTGAACCCAGGCTGTCGGATTCCAGAGCCCACCTACTTTCCTACTGGAATCTTCTGAACCTGCGAGTCAGTATTCCACAGCTGGGAAATATGGGAGGATCTAGAAAGGCAATTACAATAATCATGTTCTAGACCCAGGCCTGAGTCTGGAAAGAAAGATCACATTTGGAGCAAAAATTCAAAGTCTGCTGAATTATTCGCAGTACAGGAAACACAACTCAGGGACTTGGTTGAAATAGGCAGATTGGGTGTCCTGGAGGCAGCCCAGGCCTTCAGGGTAGACACCCTGGATTCTCGGCCACTGCCCCCACGCACCAGCCTGCTTAGCTGGGGTCAGGCAGCTGCTCTCCAGTCCATTTTCTCATCCATCAGGCATGCCAGGATATTCCTGCCTTCACCACCTCGCAGGTGGGCCCAAGTTAGCTGAGTCCCAGCAATGTCCACCTTCTCTCACCCCCAATTTTAAAAGATTTTGTCTCTCATACAGTAATTAGTTTCTCCATTAACAAAATAGCAAAGCATTTGTGTAAGTGCCAAAGTTTCTGATCAAAACAAAGTAACCGGGCTTCCCTGGTGGTGCAGTGGTTGAGAGTCCGCCTGCCGATGCAGGGGACGTGGGTTTGTGCCCCGGTCCGGGAGGATCCCACATGTCGTGGAGTGGCTGGGCCCGTGAGCCATGGCCGCTGAGCCTGCGCGTCCAGAGCCTGTGCTCCGCAACGGGAGAGGCCACAACAGTGAGAGGCCCATGTACCGCAAAAAAAAAAACAAACCAAAAATCCCCAAAGTAACAACTGTCACCCACTTCCAGCCCAGAGCGAAAACAAAACAACCCCCCAAACCCCCTACCACACCACAATATTTTTAGGCAGCCAGTGCCACTGTATCCTGGGTACTGTACAACTTCCACTGGTTTCTGGAATACTGGCTCCCATTATGTGGACTTTCAGGAAGACACTGGCCTAAACAATTTCTGAGGTCTCCTCCAACACCAAGTTCAACAAGTCTACAAAATCGATGCTGTCTCTTCGTGTGCTTGGCTAATTGTGAATGTGTAGTCACCGTTCTTCTTTTGTTTGCTCAGTCCTAGAAATGCAAAACCAGGGAGGACCCTTGGAGTCTAAAGGAGGTCACCTAAGGATACCCGTTGCGCAGGCCTCTGCCACTTCACACCGAGGGTGGAAAACACAGGGAACTTCTTGGGCCCGAGAGGCTGTAGCAGCTAAAAATATAAACAAGTTCAAGAAGTGTTTAGATGGACTCACGGAGGAGGGAATGATGGGTGAGGGGAATTAGGAGCATCGGGTCTCGTCCTTATACCCCTGCAGCTTTCTGTTTCCTGCTAGCAATACAGTATCTGGTGGGCAGAACACCGACGGTTCCACTGACAGCATAGCTGATGTTCTCATGCAAGGAGATTAAAAGAGGAAGGAAAACAAACAAAGAAAAAAAGAAACGAGTGTATATGATAGTTTCCTGCTTTGACATCTAACTTCTACGATCAGAAAAAAAAGAAAAATTTCCATTGTCGGAAATTTAGAAATAGAAGAGGAAACATAATCTCTGATTCCACGTCTAAGGATTAAATGCATTAACATTTTGCTATGTTTCCATCTGTGTGCCTGTTTTTTTTTTTTGTGGTACACGGGCCTCTCACTGTTGTGGCCTCTCCCGTTGTGGAGCACAGGCTCCGGACGCGCAGGCTCAGCGGCCATGGCTCACGGGCACAGCCGCTCCGCGGCCTGTGGGATCTTCCCGGACCGGGGCACGAACCCCTGTCCCCTGCATCGGCAGGCGGACTCTCAACCACTGCGCCACCAGGGAAGCCCTGTGTGTCTGTTTTTTAAAAGATAAAAACTCTATGTACAACATGTATCCTGCATTTTTCATTTAACATTGAAAAGAATCACATTACTTAATAGACATGCTGTTGACTTAAGGATTTCTACTACTTATTTACTTAAGAATGAATTTATTTAATCGTTGAATTATTTTATCATTCACCTCTTGTTGGACATTGTTTTTCTTTTCCTAATTTTCTACCGTATAAATAATGCTGGGATAGACATGCCTACTGACTTCTCTTTGGAGAAATAACAATAAATCTCAAAATCTTGGAGTGCACCATTTAATAAGTTTCTCTTACATAGACGAAGGGCAGGTGAGGGACAGGCTGGCGAGGACTTCCCCAGGGAGCCCTGAGTCTTGCTACAATACCATTGTAAAGGCTCAGTGCTTCTGGTACTCCCCCATCCCGCCATTTCCCCTCCTTCTCCACAGCTATTTATTCATGCTGAAGACTCTTGCCTTGGTCCCTGGAAAACAGAGTGCTTAAAGAGCTAAAGAAAGAGACCCGCAGCCACAATAAGGACCTACTGGATAGCACAGGGAACTCTACTCAATACTCTGTAATGGTCTATATGGGAAAAGAACCTAAAAAAGAGTGGATATATGTATATGAAGAACAGATTCACTTTGCTGTACACCTGAAACTAACACAACATTGCAAATCAATTATACCCCAATGAAAATTAAAAAATTAAATTAAATTAAAATAAAATTATATATACTAAAAAAAAAAAAAAAGACATTCGCAGCCACTGGGTTGCAGCTTTCCAGGACATGGCCCTTATTAGAAATGCAAATCCTCAGCTAACAAACCCCAAACACCCAGCTCACCAGCCCCCCTCACCGTCTGCCCGGTCGGGTGGCCCCCGTCTTCCATTTTACCTGAATGGGCTGAAAGGGAGTTGGCTGGGCTGTGGATGAGTCATCTGAGAAGGAAAGGGTCTGCCTGAAATGGAATCGTCTCCTCGGGGTTTCAATTTTACCCAATAAGAGGAAGTCAGTTCCTTTCTTCCCAGCCTTAACTCTACTAAAAGCCATTAAGCACTGCCAGGGACAGGAGACATTTATCTGTTGGTGAGTGTGAATGCTGCGTTCTGTACCTCCAGCTGGGATGGAAATTAAGCTGTTTACTTGGTGGCCACCCCAAGGGACCGAAAGGAAGCTCTAACGTGATGGTACTTCTGAAATGCATTTTTAAAATCTCAAAGTCTCGGCCTGCATTCCTGCCTGTAAAATCACCAGGAATTTGCAAAATTCATTTAGCTGAATTACACCCTGATCAGCACTGACCACCAAATGCAAATGGGGTGACCAGCAGGTGACCTCACCTAACCGGTTCTTGTTTTGGAAAGGGTGGTGGGCATCTGAAGGCTGTTGCGGTTGCAGTCAGGTTAGCTTTTACGATAACCAAGATCAAAGGGAGGTTTGGTACTGGTTTCCCAGGTGCGCTTCCTCTGCGTGTTCAGTCACATTCAAAACTTCACATGATAGAGTCCCTTTATGTAGGGCAGGCCACCCCCACAATATGTCTCAGTGACGTATTGATTACTTTGAATTAAAGTTACTTGAGAAACAGCCGGTGGCAAGAAATGACATTTAAAAAACCCATTCTGATCCCCAACTTTCCCCCTGAAAGTGGGGCATAAATCTCCCATGTGAAGGTACCCTCCCTATATCAGGAGGATAGAAAACATCCTTCTCACCAGAGTTAGGAAAGTCAAGGCTAAGAAAGCTATAGAAACAAACTTTGTTACTTCTTCATTAGTCCGCTACCCCAAGCACAAGCCCCTTTGTTTTGCTCTGTCTTCACAAAGAACTGTTTCTTCTTTGTCAAAAAGTGATATATAAACAGCCTGCTTTGGTCACTTGAGGGAGGGCATCCCGTTTCTACAGAACCTCCATGCCTATGAATAAAATTGGCTTTTTCTCCTGTTAATTGGTCATGTGTCAATTTAATGATTAGACCAGACAAAAGAACTCAAGAGGGGTAGGGGGAAATTTCCCCCTTTCCGTCCCCCTCGACGTGGCATGAGCAGGTTCTCCCTGTCTAGAACGACAAGCCCACTTCCTCATCAACAGACTTCCCTTCACAATTGGTCCATGCCATTCCTTCTGCCAGTCTGGGGGCCATTGCTACTTCAAAATGCCACTCCAAACTTACCTTTTATATGCAGAAAACCTGTCAGGCTGAATTCCATCTGAGGTCATTTACTTTGTATCCTTTTGGCACTCTTAACACTCAGAGCCCTCAACATGACTTTGCTTGTACATTTGGTCTCACCCCTAAGTTCCTTAGCACTGGAAGGTGGAGCCAGTCTTTTATGTTTGGTCCCTGCTATACTGAATGTTTTTGTCCCCCACCAAAATCTATATGTTAAATCCTAATGCCCAAGGGTGATGGTATTAGGAGGTTGGGGCCTTAGAGAGGTAATTAGGTCATAAGGATGGGGTCCTCATGAATGGGATTAGTGCCTTTACAAAAGAGAACCCAGAGAGCTCCCTCGCCCCTTCCTCCATGTGAGGACACAGCGAGAAGACAGCCATCTATAAACCAGGAAGTGGGCCCTCACCAGATACTGAATCTGACAGCCCCTTGATTTTGGACTTTAAGCCTCCAGAACTGTGAGAAATAAGTTTCTGTTGTTTATGAGCCATATACCCAAAACACCATAGACTCAGTCTATGGCATTTTGTTATAGCAGCCCAAAGGGACTAAGAGTCCCAACAGTGCTTTAGTAGAGAGACTGTTGCCCTGCTCCTAGAATAAGGTGGGAGAGTTTTCATATTGTTCTTATTCTTATTTTCTAATTTATATGAATGTATATGTGCGCATATCCTTCTAAAGGTAGTATAAACACGTTAAATAAATTCTGAAAAGTACAGTTCCAACCACTCTAACCACTGTTGTAAGTTCTTAAAGTTCTTTAGTGAGAGTAAAAGGTAACGGGCCTCGCTTACATGCGAATTCTGCAGTCAAACAAATGATTTTGGATTTGCAGATTTGGAGTTAAAGGTGTATCATAAGATGCCCTTGGTAGTGTAGTGGTGATTAAGAGGATGCACTCTGTCTGCGTTGGATTCTGGCTCAGCCACTCAACAGCTGTGTGACTTTGGGCAAGTTACTTAACGTCTCTGACTTTGGGCATACCCAGATTCTTTAAAAAATGTCCTTCTACTACACATACCCTTTATATATTCCTCGTTTTACCTAATGTCCCATGCAAGTATCTACCCTTATTATTACACAGTTCTCATAACCAACATTAAAATAGTCGTGCAATATTCTAGTCAATCACTGGTGCAGAGTTAAGTAAATGTTTTCTAACTTTTTGCTGAAATTCAGTATTTCAATGACTGTTTAAAACAAGATCAATACCCTCAATTTGCGGGATCAATGAATTAGTATCTGCCATCTCCTGGATACTCTGTGTAAAACAGAAGCCAGCCCACAAGACCCTGGTAGACCCCAAACACACTGTACTTTATGTTTCCAATGAGAACAACCTGGAACTAGTCATCCAAGAGCCCATTCACATATACGATCCATCATCCTCAGGAAGGGGTGGGAAAAATATCAGATGAAATAGACCATGCAGCCCTTCGGGGTAGCACCGCCCTGCCCCCCACCCCATCCCATAGTCCATCTCGGCCCACGTGCACTGGGGCTGCCTCCATGCATCCACTCCCATCCATACCCCGCACAGTCATCTCACGACAGCACGGGCGGCTCTCCGTCAAACAGGTGTGTTGTGGGAGGGAGTCTCCTGAGGTTCCGCGGTCAGACACTGGGGGCAACACTTCAGTCATGGCTTTCCCCGTCTTCCCAGGTTTTGGGTTTTCTTTCGATCAGTCCCCTCATTCTTTTTCCACACAACGACCCAGGCTGAGCTGGTTTGAGGACACACCCTCCCTTACGGCAGTCGCTCCTGAGGGATGTGTGTAGGAGGAGGACACACACACACACTCACGCACGCACACACACTCTACAGGAATTTTTGCATCATTCCTCCTGAGCCCAGGTCTGTGTTTCTGCCCTGCGGTCAGAGCTGCCCTCCCCACAGACATCAGCGCCCAATTCACAGAGGTCCCTTTGTTCCACGCACACTGCACCTCACTCTTGACCGGAACCTTCTAGCTGCCCCCGCAGGGCTCTCCTCTGTTCCAGCTCTTTTCTCCCTCATCTTGTCTCTGTTCTTAATACTTTCCAGGGGCCTGTTGGCCCCATCCTACCATTTCCTGATCACTTGCTTATGGATTCTCTCCCTTTTTTCCCTAAAGATTCTGATTCTGAAGTCTGATCTGGGTCACCCTGGGCCTCAGTTTTCTCATCAGTAAAACAGGGTTATGTTAGTACTGACCTGCTTCCCAGAGGTGTGTGAGGATTAAAGGAGATAATACAGGTACAGCACCAGGCACAGCGCTTGGCTCCAAGAAAGCACGCAAATGTTAGCAATTATTACCTTTATCATTATCATCATTAATTAGAATAATGAATAACAACCCTCAGTTTTTCTAAAAAGCCGGAGGTTCTCCCATAGCTTGTCATTCCTAAATTCCTCCATCTCAGACGTCCTAATCTCCCCCTAGGAATCCTACTCAACCCCGCACCCTGATCTCCTGATTGGTTTTCTCTTCTCTGGACTCGAAAAAAATAACAAATCCGGATTAAGAGTCAGGAGATCTGAATTCTACTGTCATGAAAGAGTGAAAAGGGCTTGTGACCCTGGGCAAGTAATAGTCTTTCTGGGTTCCATCTCCTTCACCTGAAAAATGAGGAGATTGGACCAGAATAGCATTTTCCCAAGCATGTTCTGGAAGCTTCCATCACACTCGTGCTCCCCCCACCCCCCGCCCTGAGCCCCTCTGGCCACAGCAGTGCCATAAGTGACCAACCTAGCACCCAGCTCCACCTCACTTAGCTCATCGTCAGAGCTGGGATACTGTCTACACTGCCTGGTGCCTCAGTACATGATTACAGGGCTGATCCAGTCCCTTTCATTAAAAAAGAGGTTTGAAATGGCTGTAAATCTCAGCTCTGTAAGGGAGGAAAATGAACTGTCAGCTCTGCTGAAAAACTAGGACAAGGTTCTCTTTAGCAAGTCTCCAGGTACTGTTCAGGCAATCACTGGGTATCACGAGCCTTAAAATATGCCCCTGCCTGGTACAATGTCTCCTGATTAAGCTGCCTGCCAGGCCTGGGGTATTTCAGGCGGGGATGGTGTATTTTAAAACCACACAATTACTAGTAGTTTGGAAGAACCTTTTGAAACACCATGCCAATCATTTAATTCATTTTCCAAGTCCTTTTTAAATGCAAAATATGCTAATACGTTGTTGGAGTATCCAGCAGAGAAACCTGCGAGAGACTGGGGCCTCTCTTGCTTGGAGGTTAAGCGGAGGGCTGGTGGGAATGGGGCGCAGCGAGAAGAATGGCCCATTTTCCCGCCGATGCCACTGGGCTCAAGTGTTTCTTTGTGCTCCCTTCAGCTGCGAAAAGGTGCGATCACCCTCACAGGCACAGATTTGGGGCATAATGGGCTTCTTTTCTGCCCAAAGCCCAAGTCCTGCCCCTGGTAAGTAAGACATGTCCTTGAGTTGTCTGCTAGCTCCTCCTGGTGAAGAGGGGACAATGAGGGAGGGAATAAAGAAAGGGTGAGACAAATTGATGGCTTGAAGGAATAAATTACTTTAGGCCCGGAGGGGCTGCTGCAGCCTTTGAAAAAATGATATAAACCAGCAAGGCTCCATTTCTCTTACCTATACAAGGGAGGAGGATAAATTACAGACCAGGGGTCTCTCTTAGAGGATTCAGGTGGATCAGCCTCTTTACCAAATATTACACCCATTTTGCCAAAATCCACGGGCTTCTCTGTACCTACTTCGTAACTGACTCCATAATATCATTCAAAGTTGCCTTTGCTGCTTATTTAATAAGTACACGTTACTGGTCCTACTCTGTATACCCGGCGCTGTGCTGGTCTTGGTGGGACGGGGGCAGCACACAGGAGTACAACACGGGGATCTAGCCCTTTATAGCTATCTTTAATTGAGCCTCTGCTATCTTCCAGGGACAATAAATGCCTGGACTGCAGAGGGAAAAACACACATCCAGGCCCGAAGGAAGCGAGGCAGGCGTGGCAGCATCCCCACCTGTCCGAGTGGGAAAGCCGGAATGCAACCTACCGAGGCTCTGGCCCAGGTGGCTGACACTGGATTTGACCCTTAGATATGTTTTCTTTGACTTTATACACTGCTTTAAACATCTGGGGAATATCTCATAAAAATCAAGATTTCCAACTTTTCTTTAAAAAATGAATAAGGGGCTCCCTGACGTCACTGAATCCATATCCCTGCATGGGAACAGTCAGGGGGAGTTCAGTGGCCAGTATCCCCTTTAGACTGGGCGTGGATGCTCTCATTTACCAAAGTCGCCGCCACTCCTGTGACTTACCCCTAGCTAGCCTCCCTCATTCTCTTCACCTGCCTGACCTCTGTATGCATTTGGGTGTGCAAGCCTGACTCAGGACAGGCCCCTTACTTGCAAATGAGCAGTCTGAGGCCCAGAGAGGTTAAGACAGAGAGAAGTACAGGTCTCTGCTGGACACCTGGGTCTGTGCTATTTTTACTATGTCATACTATGTGTCATCAAGGGCAACCTAGGGGTACATGGTGCATGAAATAACTACTCGATGGACAGAGGAACAAATGAATGAACGGATGGACCAGCCCAAGCCATAGATGCAGGTGTGCAGGGGCCACGGTGGGTAGGGGGCTGGAGGAGGCTTTATGAAGCGGATAGAAAGAGAACAGGCCTGAAAGAGCTCAGGAAAGGAGTAAAGAGTTCCCAGCTGACTTGAGGACCTGGAACCCCATTTATTTAGTTTAGTTTTTGTGACTTTTAAAATGTGTTTTTATTGTAAAATAGGACATAGAAATAGAAAAGCATTCCCACCAACAGTGCAAGAGGATTCCCTTTTCTCCACACCCTCTCCAGCCACTATGGAGAACAGTATGGAGGTTCCTCTAAAAACTAAAAACAGAACTACCATACGACCCAGCAGTCCCACTACTGGGCATATACCCTGAGAAAACCATAATTCAAAAAGAGTCATGGACCACAATGTTCATTGCAGCTCTATTTACAATAGCCAGGACATAGAAGCAACCTAAGTGTCCATCGACAGATGAATGGATAAAGAAGATGTGACACATGTATACAATGGAATATTACTCAGCCATAAAAAGAAATGAAATTGAGTTATTTGTAGTGAGGTGGATGGACCTAGAGTCTGGCATACAGAATGAAGTAAGTCAGAAAGAGAAAAACAAATACCGTATGCTAACACATATATATATGGAATCTAAAAAAAAAAAAAAAAAGAAAAATGGTTCTGAGGAACCTAGCGGCAGGAAAGGAATAAAGACACAGACATAGAGAATGGACTTGAGGACACGGGGAGGGGGAAGGGTAAGCTGGGACGAAGTGAGAGAGTGGCATGGACATAGATACACTACCAAATGTAAAATAGATAGCTAGTGGGAAGCTGCCACATAGCACAGGGAGATCAGCTCGGTGCTTTGTGACCACCTAGAGGGGTGGGATAGGGAGGGTGGGAGGGAGACGCAAGAAGGAGGGGATATGGGGATATATGTATACGTATAGCTGATTCACTTTGCTATAAAGCAGAAACTAACACACCATTGTAAAGCAATTATACTCCAGTAAAGATGTTAAAAAAAAAAAGAAATAGAAAAGCATATAACACACAAACATACAAATTATTTTCAACTATTTATGATTATTTTTGGTCTTGTTTTCTTTCTAAAAGTCATCAAAGCTACTTCAAAATCAGGGTTTTCTGTGCTTTTCAATCTGTACTCCCTGCAGAGTAAGAAACTACCCTACCCCTTCCAGCCTGATATGGTGTAGCAGAAACATCAGGGGGCAAGCAACTGGGAGACCCGGGGTTCAATCCCAACTTAGATGCATGGGGAAGGTGGTTTACCCTCTGACCTCAGATGGGGAGACAGGACCAGATCTCTCTGAGGTGCCAATGTTCCAGTGCTGTAGGATTCTGTAAGGCCAGGAACGCTGGGGAGAACAGAAGGAACCTGCTAGGAGGTCCAGGAAAGGAAAGTCAGTGATCCAGTCACTTACTGGCTCAGGCCAGAAGCAAAACTGTCATCATGGCTGCATTAGAACCTGAAACCAGTCACCAGAATCTGTCCTAGATCCCTCCAGGTAATAAGATGTTGGTGAAAAGGGAATTTAGAGGTCATGGGCTCCAGGCCAGCTGAGTACAAGTAGTTTGGATGAGGGATGTGACTTGCCCAGGGTCTGATCCTGAGTATTAAATTGCATCCCAAAGGCTTTTCCTTCAGCCGTTATTCCAAGCATGGGCTCTTGCAAGGGCCAGAGGCCTGGGGACGTGAGTAGGAAGGCTTCTTGGGCCAGGCCTCTCCTTCATGAACGGGCATACACTTAAACTTTTGACAGTCCCTGCAAGACACATATGTGGCTGTCTGAATTTGGGCCTACAACACACGTAGAATACCCTGAATTAATGTATTTTAAATATAAACCTGCAGGAAGCTTACAAGACGATTCTATAGCATTGTATTTTGGATGTCAAAAGAGTTAACCTGCTGGTTTAATTATTTTACAGATCTTCAATTTCTATAATCAGTTTTAATATTTTTTTTCATATTTTAGCATGCCAGGAGTATAAAAAATGTGGATGTGGCCCGAGTCTCTCTCGATCTCGGTGAGGACTGATCCCAGGGCAGAACTTGAACACCAGAACCTGCGGGAGGTCCCTTCAGTCGCTGAATGGCAATGGGGATGGGGAGAGTGCAGTAAAACGAATATGGAACACTTCGGTCTCAGCCAAGGCAACCTGCACTCCCCAAGTGCTTTCTAAGTGCCAGGAATGTCCAACAGCTGGCACAGAGATGGCCAGGCCCTGCCCATGAGGCAGTCATGGCCTAGCCAGCCAGCCAGCCACTGAATGAGCTATAAAGTGACGTGACAAGTACTGCAACTGAGAGACGCAGGAAGTGCTGGGGCATGTGTGGGGAGAACGTACATTCGCCTGAGGGTGGACCAACAAGCAGATGACGCGTTGGGAGGTGTGGCGCACGGAACAACGCCCCCTCCAAATATGCCACGCCCTAACCCCCAGTACCTGTGAATATGTCACCTTACATGCCAAAGGGTCTTTGCAGATGTGATTAAGGTTGTTGCCAAGGGGAGATTATTCTGGCCTATCCGGATGGGCCCAGTGTAATCACAAAGGTCCTGAGGAGTGAAAAAGGGAGGCAGGAGGGTCAAAGTCAGAGCGAAGCAGCTCGAGAAGGACTCAGTCGGCACTGCTGGCTTGGAAGATGGAGGAAGGGGCTGTGAGGCAAGGAATACAGGCAGCTCTAGAATCTGGAAAAGACAAGGAAATGAATTCTCCCTTAGAGCCTCCAGAAGACAGAGTCCTGCCAACGCTGTGCTTTTAGCCCAGTGAGACCCATTTCAGACTTCTCACCTCCAGAACTGTCAGATAACACGTGCGTTGCTTTAAGCCACCAAGTTTGTGGTAGTTTGTCACAGTAGCCCCAGGAAACTAAGGCAGGAGTATAACCCAAGTAAGAGACAGGAGTCTTGGTGGACCAGTCCTGAATTGGTACCAACTGCCCTCTGAGGGCCTCTATTTCTCCCTCCAAAAAACAGGGGCACTGGGTAGATGGCCTCTGTCATCCCTTCCCTTTCTGACACTTGGTGTCTTGATGGATGGAGGCAGCATCCGCTGTACCAGAAGGCTGGCAACTGGTGGTGAGAGTTGACAGAAAACAGCATGTCCCAGAGTGTGTTTGGTGGAATTTAAGTTCTATGGGCTGTGGATGAGGGTTAGTCAGAAAAGAGGGTTATTCACGCAGCAAATCATTACCAAGCACTTCCCAGGCACTGTTCTAGGCACGGGGGAGTCAGTGGTGAACCAGGACAGACAAGGTCCCTGCCCTCGTAGAATTCAGAGCAGAGGAGTGAGCGAGCTAGTGAAGAAGCCCATTTCTACTGGTCAGCAGACCACGGAGGAAATGAAACCTGGTGACGAGACAGAGTGGGACGGGGAGGCCTGCCACTCTCGGCAGGGTGGTCAGGGCTGGCCTCCCAGGGTCTAATGTGACTTGGTCCTACGTGACGTGAGATGAGCTGGGCATTTAAAGAAAAGGGGAGGGCTTCCCTGGTGGCGCAGTGGTTGAGAGTCCACCTGCCGATGCAGGGGACACGGGTTCGTGCCCCAATCCGGGAAGATCCCACATGCCGTGGAGTGGCTGGGCCCGTGAGCCATGGCCGCTGAGCCGGCGCGTCCGGAGCCTGTGCTCTGCAAGGGGAGAGGCCACAACAGTGAGAGGCCCGCGTACCGCAAAAATAAATAAATAAATAAATAAAGGGGAAAGAAGGATGAAAAAATGCTGAGCTAAATAGAGCTAAACAGAATTATGTATGAAGGAGTCCTGAGCATTTGAACATATTGATTGGTCCATGTGTTCATTTGACACATTCTCTTATTGAACCAGGCAGTGTTCTGGGCACGAGGGATACAGTCCGGAACAAGACAGCCAAGCAAGAACGGGGGGAGCAGCATTAGTGCAGGGGAGACGGACAACACAGAGGTAAACAGACAAGTGTAAAATGAGGATGTGAAAGCAGGAACAGAGCAGGTAAGGGGGTGGAGGTCTGGGAAGACCTCTCGGAGGTGATGCTACCTGAGTGGAGTCCTAACACACAGGAGGAATCAGTGTGCAGCATTTCCCAAACTAACACGACAACGGAACTCTTTGTCATAGAGCGTCTTGCAGGACGACTGCTCCTCAGACGGGCCTTGAGAAAAGCCTGAAGCGTCAAGCTGGCGTCTGCACGTGCTCGCAGGACCGCAGTGGGCACGTCAGGATGGAGGCTGTGAATCTCATGAAAGCCAAGGAAGACATCTCACGTAGAAGTCCCCCCTCCGAAGGCATATCAGAAGACGGGAGTGACTGGGAGGTCTCCTCCGATGGACTTGTGGATTTAGAAATCCCCGCACTCTCTCCTGGGCGGCCCCAGATTCCCCCTTGGTGCTGCTGGAGAGTAGCTGAGAGCCCAAGATTAGATGAGATGGGCTCTGCAGGCATGCACAGGTGCCATTTTTCGCATGTCCCAGAAAATGGAAGAGAAGAACAGGAATCCTTTTCCTGGGATGTTGCGTCATAAAGAACACGTATTTTTTGGGTTTTTTTATTGGAGTATATATAATAGATAACTTGTATTTGTTTTTAAAGTGTATCTGGGTGACGATGATCAATGTTCCCACTTCCAGGGATTTTTACCCAAGTCCTCCTTCAGTCTTGATAAAGGAATACATTCTACACCCCAGGACCAGAAACAAGAACCGGGGGCCCAACCAGGGCACATCCTATCCTCATGGGAAGTCCACGCCCAGAGAGAGAGACTAATATCCTCTGCAAGAAGTCCCAGGGAGTTGCTCTGAGAACGAACGCCGCCGTCCCTGCGATGTCCTCTCCTGTCTGGAACAGGCCGTCTGGACTTTCTCACAGCTCAGATCAGCTGAGGCACATTATGTATTCAAATCCTGCGGCAGGAAGCCTCCCAGCAACGGCCATCCCGCCCGGGCTCTGTTCCTGATAAGCTGGACTCCAGGGCTGCCAGGGGGCTGCTCTGAGAGGCCACAGACGCGGCCTGACCTGGCAGGTGGTGACGCCACTCATTTTCCACATTCCCTCGGCAAAGAGGTCAACGCAGAGACATATGGGAGCAGCCTTCGCACGAGAACTGACATCTGTTTCGAGCCCCTGCTTCCCGGGAGCAGTAGGAGGGGCATAGGACCAAGCACACGTGTGGTTCCTCTGCTTAGAAGCTCTCCTTGGCCCTCATTACCTTTCTACTCATCATCTTTTCATCTCAGCTCAGTGTCACTTCCTCTGGGAAGCTGTATAGATTGGATCAGACCCACCATTTTGGGTTCTTACGGCACATCCTGCCTCTATTATGAGCATCTGAGACGGCTTCAGGCCCCAGGTCTGGCACTGACTGCGCCTTGAACAAATCCCATCATCTCCCGGGGCCTCAGTTACTGAAGGAAGGGGGTTGATAAGATGCTCTCTGTGGTCCCTCCCAGTCCCAGCACCCTGGGATTTCCCTTCCCAAAAGAAGAGCCCTGAGCACAGCATGTACCCAGTCAGAGGTCTTGGCCTTGGGCCATGACCTTGGGAAAATCCCCTTCCCTCTCTTCCATTTACCCAGCATTAAAATGACAGAGCCAGTTGCCATGCTGGTTTGCAAACTTTTTAAGGCATGAAATCCTTTAAAAGAAAATGCAATCTGATACCTAAAACAGGTAAACGTGGAGCCACTTTGCTTGAAATAGGCGCGAGGGTCTGGGAGGCCCTTTTTGTTTTGGCCTCTGAGGCACCTCCCCCAACAGCGCTCCTAAAGCGCAGCTAAAAACCGCCGCTCCCTTAGATGCTCCTTCCAAATCCAACCCGGAGTCAAGTTCCGATGTCCACCCACGCACACCTCACCTCTGCTCGGTGCCTGCCTTCTGTGGGGTTTGGAGACCTTCTTTTGAGGCGCGTCCAAAAGATACAGAAGTTTGCCTGCTCCTCTTTAGTTTCTTGGTTTTGTGTTTTACATGCTTAATTTCCAACATCACTCCATAGAGCACGAGAAGTGAGAATTATAAAGGCAGGAGAGGAGAAACCCATCACTTAACCCATTTCCAAATCACTGCTATGGACGCAAAAGCCACAAGTGCTGAGATGAAGGACACAAGTGACTGTGGCCAGCTCTGCCTGTTTACAGAGGAATCACCAACACCCATGGAGGGGTTGCCAGCCCCCAACGCCCTCCCGGGCACGTGTGTCCCACCACGACGCCCAGCAGAGCTCCTGCCGTTCCTACCACCGAGTTTCTACCATGGATGGAGGGGCAGCCAATCAGGAGACCTGGCCGCTGGTCCCCAGGAGCACCTTGCAGAGCCAAAGACACAGACAAGGACCCTGCAGAAGCAGCCCGCCTTTCCTCCAGAACTCAGAATTTGCTGAGACACCTCCCCGCCGTCACTATTCCCCAGGTGTGAGCGACTGGGTGGCTTTCTACAGCCCGGGCCGCACACTCCTTTACTTCTTTATTTCCTAATGCCTTCTAAATTCATCACCCTCCCTGTGTTGAGCAAAACGTGCTGAGGTTTGTAGAGAAGGAGTGCCCTTGCTTCCTCGGTGTCCGAGGGACAAAAAAACCCACTGAGAAATCCCCTGGGGGAAGGCTCAAGGGATGGCCCTTTGTGGGTACCTGGCCGTAGGTTTATTTATTTATTTTGCGGTACGCGGGCCTCTCACTGTTGTGGCCTCTCCCATTGCGGAGCACAGGCTCCGGACGCGCAGGCTCAGCGGCCATGGCTCACGGGCCCAGCTGCTCCGCGGCATGTGGGATCTTCCCAGACCGGGGCACGAACCCCTGTCCCCTGCATCGGCAGGCGGACTCTCAGCCACTGCGCCACCAGGGAAGCCCTGGCCGTAGGTTTTGATTTGGAGGCCCGGACAGCTGACCTTTCAGAACCAGAGAGAAACCTTTTATATTTTGAGGCAGCTGATTTTCATTATTATTTTTTAGAGACTCTAAAGCGTCTCTAAAACCATCTCCTGGACGTAGAACTTCTCTTTGTTTTCCCCTAATGCTTACTTGGCTTATGAAAATGCATTAAATCAGTAGTCATTCTGCTACTCCCAAATGTGTCCCACTCTCAGCCCCATCGTCTGGCTGGTGATGGTTCTCTTTATCAATCCCAAGACAGCAGCTGAACCTCCTGCGCGATCTGGCATCTCCCCGTCCTCCCCACTCCCCGCCCCCCTGTCCTGCTCGGTCCTCCTGAATTTAAACTGTCAGCCCTGCAGTGACAGACATCGCGAGTTGGAAGGGGAGGGAGACAGTGCTATTTATAATCCAGCGGAGTTCACCCTCAGAACACGGCCATTTTTTTCCAGGCCACCTGCCAGAACCCACATTCTCCAGGCTCCATATATGGGCCTCCCCACAGGCCCCTGTGGCCACAGCCTCACCTCTGAGGGGACCAAGGCAGCCAGGCGACTCAGGAAGGTAAGGCCGGATCTGCTTCTCCAGGGCCTGTGACACCCCACTGCGGGGTGATCTGAGACGGTGGGGTGTGGGGGGTAAAGAGCCAGGAACCCTGGGGTACCAGCCTGACCAAGCTTGGAGGGCAGCCGGCTTTCCCCCCAAGGCTTGAATAAGAATGGGGAGGAAGAAACGTATTCTTGCTATAAAACATTAGATCACCCCATAGTTTTGCCAAGTGGTTTTCAATTGTTTCCACTGCGATGTGACTGAGGTCCGTGGCGGCCTTGCCAGCCCCCAAGGGCTCCGAAAGCTGGATTTATGGACGCCCCTGGATAGGCAGATGGGAGGGGAAGGCTGGGGAGGGTGCGCAGGCCAAGGCAAGGGAGCGGGGCTTTGCCAAGCAGATCTTTTCTGCAGGCTGTCGGCTTTGATTAGCATATATTAAGGACACAGAAAGAGAAAGACGTCTGGCTTCTCCTGGGCATTTGGACACAAACACCCAACTACCTTCTGGAAGCCAAGCATGGAGGCAAACAGGAAGGGCCTGACCGGTTGAGTTGTCACTCTGGGCTCTTCTCTGTCCTTTCTGTGCTGATGTCCGTGGGACCAGGCTGGGGCCACAAACGGGTCGGGGTGGGGTGCCTACGGACCAGAAGTCCTGGAAACCCTCCTCCAAGTTCCTGTAAGCAGTTTTACTTTGATGTCTTGGAAGGCATCTCCAAACCTCCTCCAGAACTGTCTGCAGTGGACACAGCTGTGACAAATCAAGTTCAGGTCCTTCCTCTAAATAGCCTTCTGTGGTCATCTGGCTATCTCTTCCTTAGGATGGAGAGTATCTGGTTTTATGATGAATGGTTATTACTAATATTAATGATAACAGTTTGGCTTTATTGAGTGCTTACTCAATGCCAGGCATTTAACACGTAGCATCTCATTTAATCCTCATAGGGGTGTTACTTTGTCCGTGAGGAAACTGGGGAGCAGAGAGGTTAAGCCGTGTGTCTACCCCCGAGTCTATCCGGCTCCTGACCCCCAGTCTCTCCGCTGTACGTACTGGTTCCTATCACTCTTGCCTGCCGCCTTCTTTGTTACATTTTTATCCTTGCGGGTGGAGGCCATGCCTTAAACTCCTTGTCTCTCCTCTTCTTCCTTGAGCATCCTTGAGCATCCAAAGTAGACCTGCAGAAAATCTTCACTCACGTGGCAGTCCTTCGGCTGAGGCACCCTTTACTTGACAGCTCTTTTCAGCCTGGGATGGATTCCTGATTCTCTTTTGACTCCGTGGCCTCCGAAACCAGCCCCGAGGGGCCACGATCCTGTATCTGCGGAGGTCCCAGGCATCCCTACCGTTCCTCGTTCGCCTGTGACAAATATGGGACTGGCACTTCAGCAGAGGAAAAGCAGCAGCAGGAGTTGATCAATTCCTAAGCAACGAAGATCCTGTTTTCATGCAAACGTCCTCGGCATTAAAACAAAAACAAATTCTTCCCAGGGTGCGTCCTGGATGCCAAGTCTTCTTGCAAGACACATTTTGAAGCAAGGTTTTGCGCCTGTGCTAGAGACCGAGGGGGGCTGGGAGGAGAGCTGCGTGCCAAGTGTCGTCTTGATATGCTCTCATTTTAAACTCACAGCCACCCCACGAGCTAGCCCCAGTCGGATCTCGGCTTGACAGATAAGGAAACGGGCAGAGAGAAATGAGGGAACGGGTCCAGTGTCTATCAGCTGGCGATGGCAGCCAGGGCACATGACCAGATCTGATTGAAGCTGTATTGTTTTGGACACAGACACAGGTATCCACTGCGACTGTATTCACCTTACAAAGATGAGGGGATGACCATGAATGTTTCAGATGACTACAGACAAAATCTTTTTTTCCCCTTAGGGTACTTTTCCCATCACTTAAATAAAAAGTGTGCTTTTCCCCTCAAATAAAAAGAAAGAAGGATGCCGCCTGGGTACCACTCCTCTTCTTACAATAAACTAGTCCTGGGTGTGAATCTGGATGAAATGTTAGAACTGACTAAATGCTGTTGAGTCTGTGATGCCTACAAAGTGCTCAGGAGTGTCCCTGACGACTTGGCTCTGGCCACGGTCTCGGTTTCCTTGCCTCTGAGGCCAACAGCAGATAAAGAGAGGGTGACTATGAATGAGGTCACAAAGCAATGCAGGGCCTATATATAGGTGGAACGGCAACAAGTGCCCTTGAGTTCTGAAGAGGTGGGGATCATAGAGGGCTTCCTGGAGGAGGGATTTATTCCAACTCAGGAATAAATCCCTCCTAAAGGAGCTGAGTTCCCACCAACACTGGCACTATTGGAACACTGCCAGGGTCACTGGGCTTGCCCAACAGTTACAGGCAGTGCCCACAGGGCATCTAGCCTCGAGCCGGCTCCAGCAGCTTTGTCCCTTAGGATCCCGTGAGTTCAAAGGCAACACACACTGATAGATTAGGGACAGCCCACGCGAGTCACTTTTGGCAAATGATCCATTAATACCAGGATTGCGGCCCTTTAGTGCTGCATGATCACTGGGTGCCACCCCCTTCCTGCTGATGTCTTGCCCAAGGCTCATGGTCCAGCCAAGTCTCCAGCTCAAAACTCTTTCCTCCTGCCGCTGAAGCCCTCTGCTGAGCCCCCTTTCCTCACACTGAAGAGGCGATCACTGGCTTCTGCATGTGCCCAGAAGCAGCCAGTGAGCCCGGGACTGGGAGATACAGACAGCAGCCTTCTCAGGGTAACCTGAAAGCGAACCCAGGGCAGGGAGGAGCTTCTTTTTGGAGCATCTCTCTTCCTAGCACTACCGCAGCAACTGGGACTGAGCAGGCGAAGGTCTGGTGCTGGGAACAGTGAGTAGGCAAGTCCGGCTGGAGAAAAGGGCCCATAAAGAGGCTTTGTGGAAGTTAAAAGTGACAAGAACCAGTTGAGTGGAAAGAGCGTGGACTTTGTGTACAAAAGACCTGGGCTGGCATCCAACACTGTCGCTGTGTCAGGGGTTGAGAGTGCTCCCCAGCATACATGTTCTTTTCCTCCCAGGCAGCAGCTAGACTACATCTCCCAGCATTCCTTGCAGTGACAGGTGGTCATGTGACAGCTTTCCGAAATTTGAGTGGAATTTGAGTGGAAGTGACGCGGGCCAACTCCAGGCCTGGCCCCTAAAAACCTCCCACTTGTGGTTCACTTTTCTCCATCTCCCAACTGAATGGACAGAGCCCCCAGGACTAGAGGGAGACAGCCACAAGAGGGAAGGAGCCTGGGTCCCTGAATCACTGTGTGGAACACTGCCTGCAGACATACACACCAAACTGTGGTGTGAGCAGGAAATAGGCTCCTCAACTGTTAAGCTATTAAAATTTGGGGGTTGTTACAGCTGTTAGTTCAACCTGACTAATATAATATAGGATTTTACTTGCCATGTGACTTTGGATGAATTTCTTAACCTCCTTAAGCTTAGATTTCCTCATCTGTAAAATGAGAATTAAAAAAAAAAAAAACAAACCTTCCAGAGAATGACCAGGCTAGCATTTGTAAAGTTTCCACAGCAAAGGCTGCATCGTAAATTTGGGAGCCCTAGGCACTTTTGCATTTGTGGGTCCCTTCCCGCATTAAAAAAACCTCAAGGGCTTCCCTGGTGGCGCAGTGGTTGAGCGTCCGCCTGCCGATGCAGGGGACACGGGTTCGTGCCCCGGTCCGGGAAGATCCCACATGCCGCGGAGCGGCTGCGCCCGTGAGCCGTGGCCGCTGAGCCTGCGCGTCCGGAGCCTGTGCTCCGCAACGGGAAAAGCCACAACAGTGAGAGGCCCGCGTACTGCAAAAAAAAAAAAAAAAAAAAAAAAAAAAACCTCAAAACAAAACCCATAAAAAATTAGGTTTTAATATTATGTTGGTATAAAGACAAATATATTCCAGGTTGGATTAATCGTTATGTTTATTATTGTTTAGGATTTTAATATTTGATTTTATAGTCATTATTACTATATTCATTTTTTCTTCTAATTTTAAGAGAAATTAAAATGAAACGTTTCCTGGGGCCCTAAAAGTATCGTGGGCCCCAGGCACTGTGCTTATTGTACCGAATGAAGAAATCGATCCTTCTTACTACAGAGCCTGGCCCCTGATGCACACAATAAGTGATAACTACTATGGGTATTTAAAAAATAACAATAGGAAGATGGACACATGAACGGCCACAGATGGTTATGAAATCCCTTTCACACCCCTCATAACCTCCCGTGCCCACATCCGTTGTATGAGATGGTTTCATCTATATTTTCCAATGAAGAAAAGCGAGGCTCAAGGAGGTCAGGTACTATGCTCAAGAGGGGTAAGAACGTCTACCACTCAGCGCTTTCTGCCTGCTGCCTTATACCAAGCACAATGCTAGACACCTGTCTTACTTGATCACTTTTAATTTTCACAACCTGTCACGAGATGGGGCTTCTTTCTTATCCCCATTTTACAACTGAATAAAAGAAATCAGTATTGAGGACAAGTGGCTAAGTTGAGAACTGAAACCACTTCTGGTGCCAAATCTAATGCTTGTTCTATCAGCCCACCTTTCCAGCTCTCGAGAGCTATGTCCTGAGCATTGATAAGTGGCCGTGTCTGAGGAGGGGGTCAGCCACCCCAGTACCTCCTTTCATGGAGCAGAGAAGGATCTGCTCAGGGCTGACATCCAAACACATCATGCTAAGGTTACACTTGAGCTTTCTCATTCTCTACCTAAATGTACTCCTTCAAAGGTCTAATTATAGTGACTTTTATTTTCTTGTAAATTATCACATCTGTCATAACTGATTTCACTGATCCAAGGCTCCAAGTTGGCAGTCTTGGAGGCCTGAGCCAATGCGTCAGTTAGGCCAAGTAGGCTGTAAGCAAAAGTTGCACGAAATGGCAGGGAGAAAAAAAAATTAGTCGCAGGCATATAGATGGTGGGGACCAATATGTGCTTTTCCACAACAGTTATATCAACACAAACTCCTAAATGTGGCTCATGGTGTCAATCTCTCGGCAACCGAAGCTAGTAAAACTGGCACAGCCAGCCAGATGCCAGAGAATGAAAACAATCTTTTTAGTGGAGACTCAATCCTAGAAACTGGTTTTTCTAATATCTTTCGAGTCTAAGGTGATGCCCCCAGGAATTTGCCATGGCTCTTTATGCTCGTTTTCAGTAAGAAAGACAGGATGCAGGGCTCCCTCCCGTGAAGGGCTCCCAGAGTCTTAAGGGCTACGTTTTGAGTGTGGCCGTTCAGCCAGCATTGAGTCATAGATCAAACGTCGTCTCCGGACTTGGGTACGAGTCTCTTTCCACCTGCCTTATCAGTACTGTGACGAAGCAAATCATTTCACCTTCCCCAATTCATCTCGGCTTCCTTAAGCTATGAAATGGTGACAGCCCACAACCCTCGTGAGGCTGAATGATATAATGACGGTGTGTGACAGCCTGTTGGATAAGTGCTAGTCATCCCCATCACGATCAACAGATCAGCACATACTGAGTTCTGTTTTCAATCTGTGGGGATGGTTTCTTTCTCTCCTCAAATAACTCTACATAGAAACAGTCATGCTTCAAGTCATCGAAGGATGGGAGCCATGATCTACTTGGGACTTCTTTTGTGGGGAGGTGTTTGAAAGTCATCTTGCTAATTAAGCTCGGAAAGTCCCTGTGTCTGATGGGAAGCTTCGAGAAAGGAGTGTCATCCAGGTAAGAAGGTGGGGAAATGGAAGGCAGCGCTCATCTACTCCCCAGCCTGCTCACAGGAAACTGACATATGCTTTTGGTGACCCCAGTTCTGCGGCTGGTGTAACCTCCTGTGGGTCTGGCTAATCTGTGTGAGCAGCCGGGTTAAGAGCACAGACTCTGAAGTCAGGCTGCCTGAGCTTTGAGCCCAGCTCAACTCTTCACTCCCGGTGGGACCTTGGGCAAGTGATCTCATCTTTCTGCGCTTCAGTTTCCTCACCTATAAAATGAAGATAACGATAGCACCTAGCCCTGAGGGTGGTGGTAAGGAATAAGGAGGAGAACACCTGTCAACAGATTGTAACAGGCCAGGTACCCAGGAAGCAATCAGTACCTGTGAATGGTTATGTTACAGTCAGTGACCTTCTTTCCCTCATTCAGCGTTTATTAACATGTGTGTTTAAGTTAGCCATCTTCGGATTTCCACCTCAAACCCCTTACTAAGACGGGAATTCTGAGTGCAATCTAAATTGTACTCAGATTCTGATTCAATCAAAATGTTGAATCACTATGTTATACACCTGAAATATAATATTGTAAATCAGCTATACTTCAGTTAAAAGAAAGAAGGGAATTCTGTAGTCCCCATAGAAAATCTAAGAGCTCCATGATCTAGAACTGAATCTTCAAGAGAGGCCCAGAGCCACCTCCTTCAAAGGAATTCCTTTCTGGGGCAGAGATGTGGGAGGAGTTCCAGGCTGACAATCAGGGGACCCAAGTCCTAGTAAATGTCATTTTCCCACTCTGTGGCCTTGGGCAAGTCACTCCCCCTCTCTTGAGTGTAAGTTTTCTTTTTCTTTGCGGTACGCAGGCCTCGCACTGCTGTGGCCTCTCCCGTTGCAGAGTCCAGGCTCCGGACGCGCAGGCTCAGCGGCCATGGCTCACGGGCCCAGCCGCTCCGCGGCATGTGGGACCTTCCCGGACAGGGGCACGAACCCGTGTCCCCTGCATCGGCAGGCTCAACCACTGCGCCACCAGGGAAGCCCTTGAGTGTACGTTTTCTCAGTTGTAAAATAAAGAGGGCTATCGGCTACGGCTCTCAGTTTTTCTTCTGTAAAAAGGGATAATAGAAGAACTATCATACATGTGCTATGATGTGCGACCCAAACAAAGCATCACATACTAAAATGGGTGAGGGCCTGACCATGGCCCACAGGCTCTAGGCCATCTGGCTCCTGTCACTCATGGCCCATCTCTCTCCCTTTCACCCATTCTGCTGCACACATTGGTCTCCTTGTTTTGCTTTCGTCCCTCAGCACTACTGCCTTAGGGTCTTTGCCCCAGCTTTGTCCCTCTGCCTAGGGTGCTCTTTCCCCACATAGCCCTATGGCTCACTCCCCTACTTCCTTCAAGTCTTGAATTATTATTTTTTCCATAGCAACTATCACTTTCGAGCATAGTACATGGTTTCCTTACCTGTTACGATTATGGCTTACTCTCGGTCTCACCCCAGACTGGGAATGTAAGGAATCTGTTTGGTTCCTCAAGAGCTGGGAAGACCACCTGGTACATAATAGGTGATCAATAAATATCTGAGGATTCCCTGAGTGAATGAAAGGAGAGCACTTTGTACACTAAGAAGGGGCTTATTTCCGGCAGCCTTCCTAAGTGTGAAGGGGGCATTCTCACTCCTCACCTGTCTTCTTTCCCTTAATTACCTAGACACCTGGACCTGTTTCCACCCCCCCTCCTCCCTCCCAGCCTGGAAGTGGAGTAAAGCACCTGTTGGCAGGTAACTGTCACTGGTCTATTTCTCGACTTGGTGAAGTTAATCTGTAAACATCAGAGATGCAGTCCCTCTGCCTGTTCTGTCTCTCCCTGATCAGAGGGCAGCCATGGCCTGAGTGTGCATCTTTGCAGACTCGCAGTTTCACTGATGGACACTTTATGGTGTGGGGTGCAGGGCAGGGAGCGTTAGAAAGACCTTCTAGTCAGCGACCTAGCTAAGTCATGCCCTCTAGTCTGGTTCTGTAAGGAACAGAGGGGATATATATTTTGATCACACCTGTCTGACTCTGTCTTTCTTGATTGGTCTTGAACCTGGCGAGGTAACAGGGTTGTGTCATTTATTGACCCCTAAAACTCCAACACCAAACATTCCGGATTTTAGCAAGTGAAGCCTTACATTCCCTGGTTCCAGATTGTCTACAGTTCTTGCCATTCTCCTCTGACGTATTAATTTGTGGATGTCCCACTTTACATACAACACTGCAAACTGGGCACAGTTCTGCAATGAGGTTTGTGACCCAGGGGAGAGGGGCTGTTACCAGCTCGCCCATTCCAGACACCGTTTTGCCATCAATGCTGTGGAAAGATATCTCTATATCCCTCCTCCCACCACTGGACTCTCCTAGACCTGCAGTCCTTGGACACTTTCCCACCCAGGATCTGTGATGCCTCAGGGCTCCACCCCCAGCTCCCATGGGATGTGACGCTGTTCTGTAAATTGCTAGATTAGGCTCCTTCTTCTTGTCCCCTGAGATCTTCTAGGATACTGTCTCTATCACCCGACAAGTTCACTATCGCTCCCAGATTCATGCTATCCCCGACCACAGCGAAATGATAGTGACCGCTGCCTGAATGCTTGCAAGGGCTCAGGAATGGGGCCCAGCGCCCTCCCTACCTCGTCCTGTTTAATCCTCCAAACAAGTCAACGAGGCAGTCGTTACTATCTCCCATTTTACAGCTGAGGAAACTGAGGTTTTTCGAGGTGAAGGGTCTTTATGTGTCATTGTAGCTTGTAAGCAGTAGTGTGAATTCCAAAGCCTAGACTGGATGGCTTCTAGGGCTAGCGTTTAGGTCTCCATTTAAGCCACAGAAAAACATGTGGACAGAATGGGGGTGAGCCAGAGACCCCAGGCCCACCCCCAGGAACCTAAGTCCAGACGATTTCACTCAGGTCCGTCGGCATCCTTTGGGGTGGCCATTTAACCTGCAAACTTATCCAAAAGGATCTTCCAACATCTCTCCATCATGTTGCCAAGGAGCTCACGAGTGGTGTTCTCAAACACCTTAATGACAACCAGGGATGCCTGATTTGTGGCTTTTTTCCTCGCCTACTGGCTGAAAAGCCATGAAAAAAACCTTAAGTTCATCTGGCTCCACCTGATCTGGGCGAATCCACGCTGGATTCCAATGAGCACCATTGTGCTCTCTCTAAGCCCTGGCAAAACAGCCTTGGAAACAGCCCAGGAACCAAGAGATTTAAGGCAGTTAAGATCATCACTAGCTGAGTCCAGGTACAAGGTTAGACCTGGAGTAAGGCATTGCTTACCCACCAGCAAGTCAAAGGCAGGGAGGTGAGCATGGCATCGGACAAGGAAGCAAAGCAATTCATTTGGCAAGAAGAGGTCTGTCTCAAGGCTCCCGGTTCCCCTTTCCCACTGTAATTCTGGAGCTCTGGGCTGCACTCGGCTGAAACAGCAACCCCTGCTGACTCCTTTCCTGAAGCGTCCAGGCAATAGTGACAGCGAGTCGTCAGGGTACACAGACATTAACAGCCTGCATTTATTAAGCTCTTACTATTTGCCAAGCATCGTGCACAGTGCTGATTTACATGATCCCTTAAAATGCTTAAAATATATATATATATATATATATATATATATATATTTTGCGGTACGTGGGCATCTCTCTGTTGTGGCCTCTCCCGTTGTGGAGCACAGGATCCGGACACGCAGGCTCAGCGACCATGGCTCACGGGCCCAGCCGCTCCGCGGCATGTGGGATCTTCCCGGACCGGGGCACGAACCCGTGTTCCCTGCATCGGCAGGCGGACTCTCAACCACTGCGCCACCAGGGAAGCCAACTTTAAAAGTATTTTTAGCAAAGAAATACATGCTTATGGTCAAGAAATCAAATACTACAGAGGTTTATAATGAAAATCACCAGCTTATAATACAAACTAGCCATCCCCCCAAAAAAAACACTCCCCAAAGGCAACTCTTTGTTTTCTAGTTCTTTTGGTGATGACTTCTCTAAGTATAGGATTTCTCTTAACCTTCAAGAAGATTGGATGAGGTAGATAGAATTATTACCTCTCTTTACAGATGATGGAAGGGTGGCAGAGTGTAGCCTCAGGTCACACAGCTGGAAAGTGATGGAGTCAGGATTCAAACGCACGTCTGCCTTACTCCAGGGACTGCTCTTAAACTTTAGGCTCTGTGGCTGACAGATCTGGAGCCTAGTAAAGGATGTGGCTCAGGTCACTTAGGCCCAGGATGGCTCCTGAGGTCACCTGTTGCCTAAAATCACTCGCAGAGGCTATAACTAAATGACATCATGGGATTACACAGAGGTGAGCTTTCTCTTCTCCTGGGAGGTCTGTTTTCAATTCTTCTTTCTGGTCTCTTTGCGTTTCTCCTCCTGCAGCCACTTCAGGCCTCTCTGCCCTTTCTGTTATGATACATCAGCCAACGTGACCTCAGAGGGCGAGTCTCTGGGCCCCTTATATTCCTCTCTAGGAACTTCACATCTTCCTGTCTCTCATCCTAGAAGATGGTACTTAGAGCGTTTATCACCATCTCCACTGGGATGCTGCAAGAAAGACCAGTCCCTTCCAGATTCAGGTTTTATGAAGAAATGGTTTTCCTTTGTTTTGTGCATTTGCAGTGCAAAATGTGCCAACATGGACAGTCTTTGTTGATAACTACTGGTTAGGAGCGCCAACCCAGACTAGTCAGGGTTCAGTCTTAGCACGGGCACTCGCTCACTAGCTTTGGTAACCTGGCAAGTTATTCCCTTCTCTGCAACTGATTATCCGACTGTAAAACCAGAAGGCGTGTGGTGAGAATTACGGATTATGAACGATAATGACGGGGCTAACAGATGAGAGCTTGGAACTCTGCTGATCAGAACCAGGGCTCCAGACATGTTATTGTTATTTATCAGTACTGTTTTCGTTGTTGCCTAGCCCCTTGCAGTTTACCTGAGGTGTCCATATATGTCGTATGTGGTCCTCACATCCAAGAGGAGTCAGGGCAGAAATGACCGCGTCTCTTAGAAGTATTTAAAGGTATAACTATTAGTCCCATTTTACAGATGAGCAAGTAAATGGAAAACAAGGTGAGTGACCTGCCCAAGGGGACAGGATGGTTCAGAGTCAGAAGCAGTCATGAAGACCCATTTGAACTCTCTTGCTAGCAAGGCTGGGGGCCTTTGGACAAATCACTGTACCTCTCTAATCCTTGTTTGAACAATAAGACGGCTGAAGTCAGGCCTCAGTTCCACCACTCTCTAACAGAGACGCGATTAGCACTGCAGTTGAAAGAAGGTCTCCCGAGTCAGACTCTGGACTTGAATTAGGGGTCTTCCACTTACCACCTGATGACCTTGGGCAAATTACTTAGTCCCCCTGGGCCTCAGTTCCCTCATCTGCAAAATGGGGCTACTAACAGAACCCACCCTAGAAGATAGCTATGGGAACTGAATGAGTAAACTTGTGTAACATCTCAGGACAAGACCTGGCCCATGAAAGCACATAGTGAATGTCAGCTGTTATTCCTGAGCCTTAGGTGGCCATCCCGGCCTCCTATACCCTGTCAGCCCTATGCCCTGTGTATCAGCACCACAACCTCCCTCCTGACCATGTGGAGCCCACTGGGCAGGGCATCACCTGTGGTTTCCAGGTTGGGTGGTCTCAGGCAGAAGTGTTAAATTCTCAACTTAAATTCAAAGGCCACCACCAAGTGCTTAACGTTTCAACCTGAATGGAAAAACCTACTTTTCTATTTCTGCCTAAAACACTGATGGTAGTGTTTTGCTTTCCTTCTCATATTGTCTGAAAATCCTGAAAAAATGTCAAAAAGAATTCACTGAGTCAAGCATGTGGTAGTATTTAAACTCTTAGGAGTGAACTATTTCCTACATTACCAGAAGCGTAAAGGGATGATATTTTCAATTACATTACTCAATAAATATGCTCTTCAGGGCCTGATTGATGTTGCTATCATTTGTAGTTAACAGGACAGTGGTTCGTTCGTTCCACTGGAAAATATCTGAGCCCACCCTGGAGCCAGGCATGGCCCCATGCTTTGATGATCCAATGACAATAATAGTAGCAGCAGTAGCAACCGCACTCCTACTTACCAATCGCCTATTGTGTTGGATCGCCCCCCTTTGCTTTGCAGATCCACTCTCCACCCTTCTCCACTCTGCTCTGTGACTCGCATGGACTGTTTCAGTGGGGGTCCTCACCCTCTACACCCAGGTGAGTTCTACCACTGAGAGGGACCAGCGTGAGATGAGAGGGTCAAAGGAGAGTGAGGTCCCACCACCACTGTGGGACCCAGAAAAAAAAAAAAGAATCTGTGCCTCAGCTTTCCCATCTGCCAAATGGGTCAAATAGTAATACTTACCCCGTAAATATGGCTTAAATGAATTAATGGGTTTAGAACAGTGCTGGCCATAGTCGGCACACAGTAAACGTTAGTTCTTACTCCTTATTATCTTATGGGATAGCTACTCTGCTCCAGCTACCCCTCTCTTGAGTTCCAGTGGCCTCTTGCGCCCTCAGGTATAGGGGAGACAAGGCCTTCAGCTGTTGCTAACCCGGGGCTTCTGCAGGTCTTGTTGGCTCTGTTTAACCCTGCCCACCCCACTGTCAGTAGTCCATTCATTAGCTCCCCTTACCTCCTCATTACCTGCTGGGACCCTAACTCAGACACCTGTACATACTGTGTTCTAGGTAGTTTTCATGAACTTTCTCTAATGCTTTGCAACCCCCCTGTGAAAGAAGCATTATTGTGCCCATTTCTAAAGATAGGAAAACTGAGGTTTAAAGTCCAACCCAAGCCCCACAGTTAGGAAGTAGTTAAGCTGAGCTTCAGCTTCAGGCGTAGCGTTCATACCCAGGCCCGGCTTTAATGTCCAGTGAAAATGACACAGGCATCTCCGACATCCCCCAAGCTTACAGACAAGAGGTGAGGACAGTCTTGCAGAGATGACGACTCTGATAGGAATAAGAACAGTGAACCTGACAAAAAACCAAGGGCACCCGGGATTGGAGTGTTAGTCAGAGATGGCTTCCCAGAGGAGGTGATATTAACCTGACTCATAAAGAGGGGGGGTTACTCTGGAGGGAGAAGTACTGGAAGGTGTAAAGGTCCAGAGGGAGGAGAGTCAGAGAGAAGGAGCTTCTTCAGGAGCTGCAAGTAGTTCAGAAGTCCTGGAGCAGAGAGCTCGAGGGGGAGGTAATGACAGGAGAGGGGTTTGGGCCCTGATGATGAAGAAGCATGGATGCTGAGCTGAGGGGCTGGGACTCAGACGTTTCAGTGCTGATGCTTGAACAGGAGGTGCTCTGCTCATCTGTCCACGATGGCCAGCTCGGTCAGGACAGAACGTCTTCCTATTTCAAACCTATCATGGAGCTCTGCATACAATTGGTGGCTCAGTGACTGAGACTGCAAAGTAACAGAGCGAACTCGAGTGGAGAGCTGTTCCTCGGACTCTGAGCAGACGCTGCCCATGCCCCGCCCACACCCCCTGCCCTTCCCGCTCCAGTGCATGGTGGCCTGGCTTCCAACTGCCGACACCTGGGTTTTCTCGCTTGGGGGCTCTCCCTGGTTTCAGGCCCACTTTGCTTCCTGGGCGGCAGGCTGGAAGCACAGGAGAATCCGGCCCCTCAGGGAGCAGCCCACAGCCGTGGCTGATGGAAGCTGGTGAGAAAGTGCCATACCTGTCTCAGCCAACAGGTGGCCAGAGGTCCCCGTGGGATTAAGTCCCAGCTGCCCACTGTGATAACTTCCTTGAAAATGCTCCATGTCTTGCTACCTTCTCATCCCCGTCTCACTTCTTGGCTCACCCACCAGTTTCCTTCACTTCTCAGATAAATGACGTGCGCCTGGATCTTTGTCTTGGGGTCTGCTTCTGGGGAACCCAGACTAAGACAGTCTGACTCTTGGTTTCACAGAATGAAAGAGCACAGAATAAAGGGTCTTCAGGGGTCAGGGGCAGAAAACACAGACTCAATTGCTGGTTAATGGCAGAAGTGGGATTGATCTTACGTGCCGGTTGTGTGCACAAGCCAATCCAGGACCCTGTGTTCTAGCCTCAGCTCTGGATGCAGCATCGTACGCTGGAAAGAACGTGGGCTTTTGAGAGGCAGACCTGGGTTTGAGTCCAGGCTGGGCCACACATAGGCAGGTGACCCCTATTGGAAGTTAGGTAGCACCTCAGTTTGCTCAGCTGGGAAATGGGGGCCACACCTACTGTGCATGGTTGTGATGATGTTCAAGTGTGAAAATGTAAGTAGAACACTTCATGGAGAGAAACTAGGTGCCTTTCTAGTGTCTTTTAAGGAACTGCTTATTCTATGCGCTAATTGCTGTCCACAGACCTCCAGTCTAGCAATGATCTCATGATACGGGCAACCCTGTGTCTTTGCATATTTGTGCCTCCCAGGGGACTGGAGGCACCTAAAAGATGGGGGTCACGTTTTACTCAACTTTGCATCCCTGCATTTAGCACCTCACCTGGCACAGAGCAAGCACTTCATGAATGTTTGTTGAATGAATGATAAAAATGAAAGAATCCCTACCAAAACCATCCACCGCTGACGATTGGTTTTCTGAGCATTTGTTCATTCGTGCAATCTCAGTTCTGAGTCCCCACTATGCACCAGACACCCTCCTAACAACACAACTGTGGCCACGGAGCCATGTTCCTTCCTCAGGCGGCAGCTCACCCTCCGGTGGGGAGAGAGAAGTGATCCTCAAGCCAGGCTGCCCAGCAGACGAATCTGGGAAGTTTTTTGTTCTTTTTTTTGCGGTACGCGGGCCTCTCACTGCTGTGGCCTCTCCCGTTGCAGGGCATAGGCTCTGGACGCGCAGACTCAGCGGCCATGGCTCACGGGCCCAGCCACTCCGTGGCATGTGGGATCTTCCCGGACCGGGGCACGAACCCGTGTCCCCTGCATCGGCAGACGGACTCTCAACCACTGCGCCACCAGGGAAGCCCTGGGAAGCTTTTAAAATGAGCATGTCCCTAGACTCCAGAGATTCTAATTGAATTATTTGGGGGTGGGGCTGGGCAGTGGGATTTAAAAAAAACTTCTCAGGTGAATATACTGTGCTGCTGGGCTGTGCACCAGACGGATCAAGTGAAGAAAAAGTAAGATCCTTTCAGAGAGTGAAGAAGGCTGAGATGAAGATAAAACAGAGGATGTGATTTAGCCAGTGGCTCTCAGTAGAGGGGGAGGGAAGGATGGGACAATTCTACCCCCATGGAGACATTTGGCAACATCTGGAGATGTTTTTGGAGGGAACTGGAGGGAAGGCGCTACCGGCATCTGGCGGGTCGAGGCCAGGGATGCTTCTCGGCACCCTATGGCGCACAGAACAGCCCTGCACAACAAAGACTCCGCCATCCCCAAGTGTCAACAGTGGTGAGATCGAGAAATCCTGGTCTGGGGGAACGGGGAGCAGGGTCCACTCCAGGGAAGGCCTCCCCGTGGAGGGGACAGGAGGGCCGAGACTGAGCTCCGGCGCAAGTCCCTGGAGGAAGTGACGCGGAGCGCTGAGTGTGCGGTGGGCCCAGAGCCACCGTTACAGCTTCGCACAGAAAGACGCCAGATGGTTAAACCGCCAAGTCTGGCTCACGCCACCTACTAACCTAAGAGCGCTCCCACCTCTGCTCCGGGTGCCATTTGGGGGTTGCTTGCTGGGCTGGGAGGGGGAAGGGAGAGGGAAATCCGGTGGCTTGTGCTTGGCTGCTTTCACTTTTAAGTGCCCACAGCCCTGAGTCCCCACCCCCTTCTTCCCAGGCTCAGAACCGGAAAGGGGGAAGGAGAGGGCGTTCATACAGGCTGACCACTCAGAGTCCCGCCACCACCTGCAGGCTCACTTTGTCCTCTTCTCCTAAAGCATGTCACGCTGCCACCCCCTGGTCCCCAAAAGCTCTAACTGGAGGGGAAGGGAGATTGCTTTGGAGACACGCTGCCAGCCTCCTGCAGCCGTGGAAGAAGTGATTTCCCAAGAGAAACAAGGATCCACAGAGCCGTAAATAAACATGGCATTCCAGAGGCCGAGGGCTGGGAGGGCAGCCCGGCCAGCTTTGCCCCCCTCACCCTCACCGAGACGGCCCATTAACTTTTCCAGCAGGCGATGGGCCCCGAGAACCTGCCAGACCCCGTCCACCCGCCACGAGCCGCCCCTTCTCTTTCCCTTTCTCGCCTCTTCCCTGTAAATCAGTCCCAGGCCCATTGCCTTGGGAGCTGCACACAGCAGCCTGCTTGCTCAACACCACGTGGGCTTTCCAAGGAAACGTCATACCAGTTCCGTGGGCAATTTCGCTGGAGAGACGAGTTCTTTTGTACAAGGCTTCCAGAAAGATCTGAGTCAACAGGCTCCTCTGAGGCAGCTGGGTGGCAGCAGGCCTCTGACAAGCAGCCCAACCTGCAGAAGCCCTGCCAGCCTGGAGCGGACAGAGCGAACCCATCCAACAGACCACTGGGAGGAAAAGTCACTCCAAGCCCGTGAGGCCACGCCCACTTTACAAGCGGGGTCACTGAAGCCAGAGAGGGGGCGAATGACACCCTCCAAGTCAGCAGGCAGTGGGTGGCTGAGCTGGGAGACCCCAGGCCTCCTGACCCCCGCCTGTGTATAGAATTTCTTTCAGGACACATACTTATTCCAGAAGAGTGGAAAAGTTCCACGTCGACTCATTCGAACGGAAAGACAGAGATTGCCCAGAACTGGCAGCCATCTTCCTCCAAACGTGCATCTGGGGTCAGGAGGGCGCTACTGAGCACCTCTGCTTCCCTAGTCTACAGAGTTCTCATCTGAGCTGAAAACATTCCCCTGTGCTCCCAGAGTCCCCAGATAGAAGCCCCATGTCAAAATCCTGCTCATGAGGAAAGCTGTCAGACCCAACTTACAAAACTCCATCTCACAGGAAGGGGCATTATGGGAACTTTGCAGGAATACGTTTAATTAAGTAATTATTTTACTAAAAATGATAATTTGCCCACTATGCCCTGAGAGTTTTATTCCAGATAGCCAGAATGAAGTAGCTAATTTGCAATAAATACACCCTCTCTGCAAACCCAGGAGCAGGAATTTTTCTGTGTGTTGTTATTTTCCACAAACACCACACAAACGTATAGTCTTTTCATTCGTTGAAAGCCTTGGTTTACAGAGTTGGAGGTCTACAGCACGGAACTTACAAAACAAACCATCAGACTTAACATTTTTTTTTTTTTTTTTTGCGGTACGCGGGCCTCTCACTGTTGTGGCCCCTCCCGTTGCAGAGCACAGGCTCCGGACGCGCAGGCTCAGCGGCCATGGCTCACGGGCCCAGCCGCTCCGCGGCATGTGGGATCTTCCCGGACCGGGGCACGAACCCGCGTCCCCTGCATCGGCAGGCGGACTCTCAACCACTGTGCCACCAGGGAAGCCCTTAACGTATGCTTTCTGCTGTTAAAGTTGGATACAAATACCTTTGCATTGGCAAACAAAAGACTCAAAAATATTAAACTTTCCAGCTGTGCTGTTTTAGCTCTGTTTGCGTGTGTGCGTGCACCTGTCTACACATGATATAACTTCCAGTTGTAGGTTTTTGTTTTGTTTTTATAAGTCTTTCAGGCAAACCTCCCACATGGTTTTGAAAGGAGGAAACAAAACAAAACAAAACACGTTCTTTGTTCTTTAGCTCCTGGATTTTAATAGGATTTTCATTCCCCCTCCCCCTGGGGAAAAGGCTCTGCTCTTAAGTGACCACTAGCTATTCTCACGACTAACGCAAGCATTCACTGTTAACCTGCATTTAGGGTTACCGAGACCATGTGGTGCAAAGATGTTTCATCCGTTGCCAGAACAAATGACCGAGTGCCAAATCTCCAACAGCTTGCCTCCTGGATAAGGGTCACTGTGGGTCCATTGGTGCTGCCTGACTCAGGAATTCCACAAATATTTACTGAGCACAAGGGGTGGCCACAACAGCCTGGGGGCTCACTGTGCTGTCTCCCTCCCACTGTTTTTGCAGAAGCCAAGGGTTGCAGGCCCAGCACCAGCTTCATCCATGGGCGTCTAGCAGAGCAGAAAAGCTGGAGGCCACCATGACCCTGGTAACCGGTACCATGTGAACCCAGGACAGGGGAAGAGGGCAGGATGGGATGGGGCTGGGATGAAAGGGACCTAACGGTGACTAGTGTCGTCTGTCGTCAAGGTCACCTGAACTGCAAGACAGACAGACTCTAGCTGTACCAGACCAGCTAGGAAAAACCAAAAGCATTTTCTTTTTCTCCAAAGTAAATTCAAGTGCTGTTATTCGTGCAAAGCAAAGGCAGAGGGGTTGGTGGGATGCAGGTGGATGGGACTCTTCCAGAAGCTTGGAAAGGAGAAGCTGACTACACCTCAGGGTCCAGCGGGGTCATTGAGACTGAGAGTTTCTCATAATCAGAAAGACTGGGCACTGGCCTGCTCCCTCCTCGGATGACCAGCACCACCACAACCAAGGCCTCTACTTCGTGGAGATAATCAAGTCATACCAGTATATTCTGGGCACCAAACCAGCTACAATATGTGAAGTTCACCAAAATGATATTTAATAGACTTCTTTGGATTTATATCTCTTCCACCTGTACCCCCCATCCCCCAGTATGAAATGATTAGCTTGGTCAGAGAACTTGGCATGAAATTCTAATACTGCAAATCAAACAAGAAAATAGTGAAGCCCAAGCAAAAAGCACAGGGCTCTAGCCCAGTTCCCATTGCTAGTAACTTGACATCGTGTGTGTCCTTTACCTTCTGTGATGGAGGGAAGGCTGGCTGCAGCCTTCACCACCTCCCCATTCTCCCCCAAAACCTAGGAGTTGGGTGGGGAGAAGGACTTGTCAGCTCTCCTGCCCTGGGCGCTCTGGGGGGGTGGAAGGGCATGTGGGCAAGGTGTTAAGAGCTTAGAGAGGTGAAACACTGCATCCTTTTTTTTCTTTGGCTGCACCGCAGGTCATGCAGGGTTTTAGTTCCCCGACCAGGGATAGAACCTGGGATAGGAGCTGTGCATGCTGCAGTGGAAGCGCGGAGCCCTAACCACTAGACCACCAGGGAATTCCCAAAACACTGCATCCGTAACATTCCCGAATGTAAGTGTAGAGGAGAGAGGTGCACTTTTTGCACCATTGATGCTGTTTGCTGTCCTGGAGCCAGCTTTGATATTGAAACCTTTTATAGGAGCAGAGGGGCCTTGGGCCTTTCACGCCCCAGGGAGAGCCTGGGTTTCCTCTCCTATCAAACCTCAGAGGGTTGGACTAGGTGATCTTGGAGGTTGACAATAATATTGGTTGGCTGACTGTTCAAGACAGGAACTACGCAAAGGTGATAACCAGCAAACGCTTGGCTGGTTAATTATGGGATACATTGGTTGAAGAGGGTCCTTATTTTCCGAGTAGAGCTCAGGGGCCACGTGCAATGTTTTCAGAGTTAAGATTCAAACACAGGACCATTCCTGGGCAGGGTGCTGGGATCAAGGTTCTTAAGTTACTTTGCAAGGTCATTTAAAAAATGTAGAAAGTTCCATAGAGAGAGAAACGTATCTAGACTGAAGCAGCATCTTGTTCACCACTGTAGCATTTAGCAGGTGCCTGTAGTAGGAGGTGGAACACTTCTTGTATGAATCAACGAAGTGTCCAACACTCAGAACGCTTCTGACACTCCCCCCACTCCCGGAATGTATAGGCATAGCTGAATCCACAAAAACCTTTCAACTTCTTACCTTAATGGCACTAGTATTTAATCCCTGGCCTTTTCTGCATCCCCTACATACTCCCAACCTCACAAATCAAGTGTTGGGTTTAGAATCAGCTAGACCTGCCAGGGAAGCCGAGCTCTGCCCCTTCCTAGCTGTGTTCCTTCACCTCGCTGAGCCTCAGTTTCCTCATTTATTATATGCAAATAATCAGGCCTCTCTCGGGAGGAAAGGAACGGTCAGGCCCTCCGAGGGCAGGTGGGTGGAATATATAAATTAATCCACTAGTGCTGAGGCTCCACCTGGCACAGTGCACACTTGCTTGTGGTAAATACCAGCCATTAGAGTTACTCCTATGCTCAGCATCATTCGTGCTTGGCAGTGATTAGGGCCTCATAAAATTTTAATTTCCTTTATGCCAGACTGGATGCTTGAGGCAGGACCAAACTGGAATGGTACTCTACAAAATGTAAGAAAGGTAAATATGCTGCAAAAAATTAACTTGCACATTTGATGGTCTTTCGGATCCTCAGGACCACTTCCCCACATACCACTGGGCAGGACAATTGGACGCTGTCCTTAGAGCCAAAAGTTACGCTGGACCAAGTGGCAGGAAGTTTTGTTCAGATCTGGGCTTCGCCACTGGTCCTCTTCACTCCCTGAGACTCCGTGAGGCCGAGAAGCAGCACAGTCCGTCAGCCCAGGATGTGGCTGGATACAGAGACATGTCCTACTCGACAGACACCCACGTGCTCTGCCACGGTTTTCCAGGCTCATTGCAATTAGGCTGGGTCATGTGAGCAGAAGTGACATGTTTAGAGTGTGTATGTGTCCCTTTGATTTTGTTTTCCTCTTCAGCAGCCTGAAAGCCGATTCTTTGAAATGACGTGGCTAAAAAATTTAGCCTGGGGACTTCCCTGGTGGAGCAGTGGATAAGACCCCGCGATCCCAGTGCAGGGGGCCCGGGTTCTACCCCTGGTCAGGGAACTAGATCCCGTATGCATGCCACAGCTAAGAGTTCGCATGCCACAACTAAGGAGCCCGCAAGCCACAACTAAGACCCGGTGCAACCAAATAAATAAATAAATATTTAAAAATATTTACCCTGCCTGGATCCTTAAGTCATAGCTACCTTGAAGAGCTCTTGTCCTTCAGTGAATTTCATGAAAGTAAGAAATAATCCTTGCTTGGTTAAGCCACTAGGATATCAGGGTTTATTTGTCACTGCATCATAGCTTAGCCTAAGCTGACTACTCATACATCTTATTCAGTGCCTGTTCCAGAGGGTTTATGCATGTTTGTCACAGAATAGCCAGTTATTCTCTATTACACACACACACACACACACACACACGATTGTAATCTCATAGTCAACTGGCCATCTCTCTTGTGGCAAGTATTTTTTTTTTCTTCCCGCCCCAGAGGAAAAATATTTGGCGCCAAAACTGTACGAGGACAAGTATCTTGAGGATAAGAAGCTGTATTAGTGCCAGGAAGCACCTTCTAAGGGAAAGAGAAAAGATGCCTTTGTTACTCATTCTAGCCATGCAGCCTTTTACATCAAAATAGTAAACTCTGTATCCCACTCACTAAAGCACTTAACACAGAGTCTTAATAACCTTTAACTTACATGCCAGCTCTGCAATGTGGCAAGTACTTGGGCTGTGATGTCACTTGGGCCTGCCTTTAAATCCAGTTGATTTCATAAAGCCTCAATTTCCTCATATGTAGAATGGGTATAAAAATTTCTACCAGCTGGGGGTGTTGGGGGAATGAAATAAAATAAGACAAGGTAGAGAATACAGTATGCTTGGATCAATGGTTGGCATGCAGCAGGCATTCAATCAACGTGTGTCCTTCTTTCCTACCACCTTTAGAGTTTGGTTTCAAGTTCAGACTTGGCCAAAAAAAATAAAAAATTACCATTGGAATTGGTAGAAAGATCCTGCAATGCCACCTGTGATATTGCTCTGGGTGCCACACAGGAAGGTGGACCCAGTGGTCCCGGAAGGAAACAGAGGCTACAGCCAAGTCAGAGGGAGGAAGTGGACCCAGGATGCACACAGAGGCCAGATGTCCAGACAAGGTAGCGGGGCTGAGCCAGGGAGGCAGGCAGATCAGCAGAATTTGGCCCAGAGGCCCCAACCCTGGGACAAAGGCAGCCTGGGACGGAAGCCTCCTTGCCGGCTTCCTGTGACGAAATGGTCCAGTGACTGTCCTTCCAGGCACTGGCAAGGACCAGCCACCAGGGGCAGCAACTCCTATTTAACTACCTCGCGCTGACCCAGAACACAGGCTCCCAAACAGGCTCTGGTGAAAGAATCATTTACTCATTTGTAGAACCATCCAGTCACTCGAGAGAGACGCTCATTTTGAACCTACTCAGTGGGCCAGCCCTGGGAGGGTGCTGGGAACACGAAGACAAAGAGGACAGTCTCCCTTGGAGCGCAGGGGTGGTCCACAGCTTTTCACAGAGACAGATGTGCAAACAGATCAAAATCCACGTGCTAAGATTTCTATGTGGTTATTTCCATGGCATACTAGCCTCTCGGAGGGGAGAGCAAGTATCTCTCTAGCAGGAATGAGTAGATTTTGCTAAGTTTGGGGGTTGAGTCTTCCGGGGAGAAGGACCTACGTGTGGAAAAGGAAAGAAAAGGGAGAGAGGATGGCACGTGTGGGGTTTAGGGGTCAGCCTTGAATGGCTGAAGTGTGGGACACGTGGCAGAGCAGAGGAAGAGGTTATGGCAAAATACGTCTGGTAGGTAGAGGTCGGCTCTCAAAGAGCTGCCACGCCAGGCCCAGGAATCTGGACTTGATTCTATGGGTTAGAAGTTACTGAGCAGCAGTCCTTGGAATGGACAGGAAAGCTCACTTAAAATTTTTTAATTTTGGGTGCTTTAGACTGGACATATGCTTTCTCCTTTGACCCACTCCCCACCACTCCCTAATGTCCTACACTTGACCCCTTTACTTGTTTCTGCTACCTGCAAGGCCCCTAAAAGCTTTTGGGTTTATGACTCCTGGGCATGATCAGATTTCGTATTTTAGAACCACACGTCAGTGGCGTGGAGGCAGGGGGAGAATGGTGACAGATGCCACGACATATATTCCTTCTGATAACTTCCTCCATCCCCCTCTTATTGAAAAAAACAGATGCAAAAAAAATCAACTCTGGAAGAGTTCCTGTTCACTTCTGGGTAGTGAGGCCCATCATGACTCCCTCTTCCTATTTCAACACACACAGATTCTCTTTTATTCGCTTCTGTTTATCAATTAAACAATGATTTATTGAGCCACCACTCAGCCAGAGCTAGGGGTTCAGGTGGCAGGGGCTGAGGGGGGGTGTGTGTGGGCTAACGTGTAAAGCCCTCATGTCCCGCAAGTCTGAGGTCTTGTCATGGTGTCAGAACACATCTGAGGCCACCGGTGAGGCACACGGTGACCCTGCAGCATGGACTGCCCGTGCTCAGTGTGCCAGCAGGTGTGTGGCAGGCACGGTGTGTGCACAGGGCTGGGGAGGGCACCAGCCGGGAGGTCTGGATGCCTTTGGTCCTGTGGTTCTGCCAGCAAGCCGCCTTCCCCCGAGGCAAGACCACTGAGCTTCAGTTATTAAGAGAGGTGGGTCCACTTTAAGCCATGTACAGAATCTACGTGGCCTCTGACCAAGCTGAGCATCATTTCTATCATTTTTGTAACTGAAATGTCTTCTGTACCCAGACATCTTGAAATTGATTCCCCAAATCTCCTACCAGGATCAATCAGTGCACCCTCTCCAACCCTGAAAGACCAGCAGGCTGAGGTGTTGACAACCCAGGCCACCGACAGGGCCCCTTCACCCAGCTAGGGAAAACCAGGGGACTGTCAGTTCAGCACAAAGGACCCAAGGCCATTCCTTCCCTGGCTTACCTTGACCCCCACCAGTATTATCCATTAGGTCTTTTCTCAGTCTGGGAGCACAGGAATTGCACTCTGGCTTTGGAGGTAACAGAGCCAGACCTGGAGTGTCTACAGCCTGACTGCGGACACCCGTGAGTTGAAGGAGAGCTAGTGTTGGGCTCTGTGGACGGACCCACCATTCCCAGGACAGGCTCAGCAGGTCTGAGGAGGACGCAGATGGCCAGTTTCCTTCGTCTCTGGCCACTGCTTGGTCACTGGGTGACGGCTCTTCTGTGGGGTGGGGATGAGGCTCCCGGTCACAGATCCAAAGCATCAGGACATGCCTCAAACTCCCGAGACTCAGAGGCAGCCTCATGACACACAGGTCCGAGATATGTTCACACCATGGTGCCAGCCAGCACTTCTGAGGCACTGCCTGGGTGTCAGGCGCTGTGCTAAGTTCCTCACAGGTATTCAGGTTCCCCTGAAATCTGCACAGCAGCCCTGTGAGCAGGGATTCTGCCTCTGCAGGTCCAGCTAGGCTCGCTGTGTGTGGTTGCAAATGCACAAATTCTCCAGCCAGACTGAGGGCCCCTCCGGGGAAGGGGTGGTGGCTTGATTTTCTGTCCCCACCCTCGCTCCCACCCTCCCACAACACGGAGCACAGTGCCCTACACACAAGGAGCAGGGTGGCTGCAGGGCAAGGGCAAGGGAGAGGTAAGGAGCAAACTAGGCACCCAGGATGTGAAATTTAAGGAGGCGCTTTTACTCTCTCTCAGGTGCCAAGCCTGCACTTGCTGACCTTGAGAGCAAACACTGTCTTAGGTTTCACACACTGGGTGCCTCACTTGCTAACCGGTCCTGGACCCGGGTAGGGAACTGGTCAAACTGGTGTGTGTGTGTGTGAAGCCTGCTCCTCTGCTCTCTAACCCTGTGATTGACCTTCCCCGTTCAGTGCCTCAGTTTCCTCACCCGGAAAATGGACCTTATGACAATGCCAAGGGTTGGCGAAGATATGGAGGAATCAGAATCCCCATACGCTGCTGGTGGGAATGTAAAATGGAAACAGCCAGGAGAACAGTTTGGAAGTTTCTCAAAAAGTTAAACACAAAACCCAGCAATTCCACTCCTAGAAATCTACCTAAGAGATGAAAACACACGTCCACACAGAGATTGCACACGAATGTTCACAGCAGCATCATTACAATGGCTAAGACGTAGAAACAACCCAATTGCCCATCAGCAGGTCAATGGATAAACAAAACAGCCCATGACACCACTGTGGTATGATATGAATTGTGTCCTGCCCAAATTCTTTTGTTGAAGCCCTAACCCCAGAATGTGACTGTGTCTGGAGTCAAGGCCTTTAAGGAGGTGATTAAGCTAAAATGAAGCTGTTAGGGTGGACCCTAGTCCAATCCGACTGGTATCCTTACAAGAAGAGGAAACTGAACACAAAAAGAGACACCAGGGAGGCACGTACACAGAGAAAAGACCATGTGAGGACACAGTAAGAAGGTGGCCTTCTCCAAGCCAAGGAGAGAGACCTCAACAGCAATCAAACCTGCAGACATGTTGAATCTGGACTTGCAGCCTCCAGAACTGTGAGAAGATGTCTGTTCTTTAAGCCACCCAGTCTGTGGTATTTGGCTATGGCAGCCCCAGCACACTAATACATGTGGTATAGCCATACGATGGAATATTACTTAGCCATGAAACAATGAAGTACTGATGCATGCTATAACGTGGATGAACATCAAAAACATGCCAAGTGAAAGAAGCACATGAAAGACCCCATGTTATACGATTCCTTCCATAGGAAACGTCAGTAAAGGCGAATATATAAAGACAGAAAGTCTAATCCGTTGTTGCCGAGGGCTGTGGGAGAGAGGGTGGGAGATGGGGATGGAGAGTGACTGTCAATGGGCACAGGACCTCTTTCTGGGGTGATGGAAATGTTCTGAAATGAGACTGTGGTGATGAATGCATACCTCTGTAAATATACAAAAAGTTAACTGTACACTTTGAGTGGGTGGATTTGAAGGTATGTAAGTTACTTCTCAAGCTATTTTTTTAAATTGTGACTAATGCTAATATCTATGCTACAGAGATGCACAGGGCCTGGCACACAGCACTTGGGACTTCTTCTTATGCTCAAATAAGTATCTGTTGCTCAACTGAAAGTTGCCTAAAGTGTCTTATAGTTCCTTTAGTTTTATGGAGACCTTTGGGAAACTAAACTGGGCTGCCACCTGTGATTCTGTGTCCCTAAGTGACCTGCCCCGGCCCACACAGGACTCCCCAATCAGCGACTTCTAGCTGAGGCATGCCTGCCTGATGTGGCTAAAACTGATCCGGTCTGGGATTGCACAGACCTGTGCTGGAGTTCCGGCTCTGCCCTTCCCACTCTCTGCTTAGCAGGATTGCCACACAAATGACCTGGGCTATGGTGTTAAGGGTGTGTGGAGCCTAGACACAGTTGACATTCGATACCTTGGGAAAACCCCCCACGCATAAGAAGGCCCTTTGTCAGGCCCTGAATGCACACCCATCCTTGTGTCATCCTCAGTGCGGGCTGGTGACTCCGCCCTCTGTGCTCATCAGTGGGGGAGGGGCCCCAGCCCTCTCGCTGGAGCTGCAGGTGCGCAGAGGGTAGGAGAGGCTGCATGTGCCCCTGCCTTAAGAGCATCAGGTGTGGTGTAGGATTGACTGACTTGCAGAAACCTTGGACAAAGGACTTCCCCACTCTGTGCTTTTTCATCTGTTAAATTGGGATGACAGAGTCCTCATAGCTCCTAGAAGCGCTGTGAGCTAACCCACAAAAGGCACTCACTCAGCTTTGCGCCTGTGATGTCAGAAAGCAGTTGCCGCTAAGCGCCACGTGACCGTGAACTTCCTGAGAGCAGGGGCGTTGTTTTCTTCCTCTGGTAGGTGCTCAGTGAGTGTTTGCTGATTGGACAGAAAAACAGAAGGGGGGAGGGAAGGTACTGTGATGGGGCTGGCTGGTCGGGGGAGTCCGAAGGAAACAGAGGGCCTTGAGTTAGATTGTACAGAAGAGGGAAAGCCATACACTGTCATATGATCCTGTAACCTCAGGCCAATTCCCTTATTGCTCTGAGCCTCAGTTCCCCTAAGCCTGATTAGGCGATCCCTCAACTTTCTTCCTGCTAGAACACTCCTTGATCCTATTAATGCACCATTAATAATTAATTAATAATTATTATAATAATAATTAATAATAATGCTATTATTCTCATCCCCCCAATGTCCCCCTCCGGGGATGCCAGAGGACATTAGACTTTCTACCAGGAGACCCATAAATCCCATTTCTAAAAGTGCCGAAGTCAGGACATGTCCCATTTCAGTGTCGACTCCTGCCCTCTGTCTTTGGAGGGTCTACCATTAACCCACCAGTGATCCAGACCGTTTCTACTCTTCGGCTCCGTGGGCCCAGGAACCTTTGCTCTTAGAAACAATGTGAAGTCTTCCAGCTCTCCTGAGCTGTGTGGCTCTGGCAGAAATTCACTGCCTGCTCAGAATCAATTAAATTCCAGGCCGTTCTACAGGATAACGTGATCCTGGCACTCTGTTAGGGCAGGTTAGGTGAGGCCCTGTTCCTCTCCGCTCCTGCCTGGAGCCACCAGCATCCCTTCCCCTCGATTTCTTGGCCAGGGGGGCAGTCTCTTCTTCCAGCTTCTAGCTGTGAGTCCATACCTCCCCTCCTCCAGCCCCTGTCATTCTGGCCTCTCCTTACCCCCTCTGGGCCACCACCCACCCTAAACAACTTGGCCGTGACATCCAGCTCTGACCAGGCTGGGTACAAATACCTTAAAGGTGCTGTTTCCAAAAAGAGTGCAATGCAAAGCAAAATAGTTTCTAAAAGTCCTCCTGCACAGGCCAGGGAGGTTCCGTGGGGGCTCCGGGTACACACAGGGGCTAAAGGAGCCTGAGATGGCTTTTTCGTTCGAGCAGTTCGGCCCAGTCTCATATTTTAAAAACAGCGGGAAAAGTAATGCCAGATGAAAGGAGTTTTCTGTGTGCTATTTAACTAAATGGCCCTGCAGCTGGAGAGAAGCACGGGCAGACGTGTAACGATTCAAGGGCTCCCAGTTAACAATGATCCTCTTTTATTGTATAAAGACAGCGACGCAGCCATTCTCCTCCCTCCCAATGCCTGCTCTCTCTACCTGCTTCCCCCACTGGCTGGCATGGCTGTTCAGCGTCCGGAAAGGAGCACCCAGCTTCTCCTCCCACTGTCTCCAACTCTGCAGCTTTCAGCCCACTGGGATTCCTTTTCTCGCCGGAGCCAGGGAGGAGAGGGTGGAGAGGGTGCCGTGCTCCCTAGAGAATGTTCTGGTAGAGACACTGATAGAGGCTTGAGAATTGTCTTGGGGGTGGGGTTTGGGGGGCTAAGGATAACAGGCACAGATTTGGAACTGTCTTCTGTTTTGACTAAACGCACAAACACACGCACGCAAGCCTGTGTGCACTCACCCCTACACTCCTTTAGCAGAAAAGCTGTCAGACTGTCCAGAAGCTCATTCTAAAAGTGTCCCTTCTCCCGCCATTATTATTCCAGGCTGGGGTGGAGCTGGCCTCCAGAACACTTCAGAAAGACCCGGCGATGACCAAGGGCATCGGCTTTAGAATCAGACTGATGTGAGTTCGAATCTTGGCGACCTTCTCTCTGTGACCTTGAGCAAGCATCTGAGCGCTCTGAGCTTTGGCCTCCTGTCTTTAACATGGGGCTCCGCCATGGCTCTCAGTGTTCCTCAGGGTCACACTGAAGGACGCAGTGGAGAGAGAGCATTCAGCAGGGCGCCTGGCACAAGGTAGGTGCCCAGTTTTTGGAAGTTGTTGCTGCCCCGAGGATGGCGGCACTGTGTTTGTGGTGTGTCTGGGTGTGCAGGGAGATCTGTATTCATTCCATCTCATCAGCCAGAGTGGACAAGGCTGGGGTCTGTGGCAGGGCGGAGATGGCGGTCGGGGGGGACACAAATGTCAGCCCTGCTGAGGAGTGTTTTCCTTGAGGCTTTCTGCGACACTGATTTAAACCGTCACGTTGGCCCAGCCCACGCGTGCGCGCATGCGGCCTCCTCCGTGTAGATTCTGGTCCTTCCTTGGTTTTCTGCAGATGTTTTGGAGCCCAGAAGCTGCAGCTGCAGGCATCCAACCAGCCCAGAAAATCTCATTCATCTTTTTCTCTCTACCCTTCTTGACAGCAGGCTCCTTCTTTCTCCCACAGAGTCTGTTCTGGGCCCCCGACAGGGAGGATTCCCTCCCAGAGAAAGAGCTAATTCAGTTCGGCCACCCTCCGATGCCCCAGAGACACAGGAATCCACTCCCTGTCTGGAGCTTGACGGCAAATGGTTCCCAGGATTGGGCTTGTTTTCCCCTGCCTGGTGAACCCAGAGTGGCTTTAAACCCAGGAAAGTAAACCCAGCCCACGCTTCCCATTTTTCCATCCCAAGCAAGCCTGTGCACCCCTAAAATATACTCTGAACCTCTTAGAACCGAAGTGAGTGAATGCCTGGGTCACACTCCTTAAGATCGATCCCCCATGAATCAAGAGCACAAGCGTTTCATTCACTGCAGGTTTTATGTGGTAAATACTGTTGCAGTGAAACATTGTGTAATAAGATTTAATCTCTACTAAGTGTTTCTAGCACTAGGGGACCGGAGCTGGGCAGAAAGAGGAAGAAAGTGTGCAGAACTGTGGCTCTTAACACGTAAATTGTTCACCAGGGGGTAAGGAGAGGTGTCAGCAAGAAAACTGACTCTGGTCTTTTTTTTTTGACTCCATTTTAAAGTTTGGGTGGAACGTGATGGACCGTTGCCAAGACTGTTTATCTCCTTGAGGGCTTGTTACATGTGCGTATGTGTGAGACACACACACACACACACACCATTGCCAATCAACCCCTCTTAAGTGCATGACTTCAAGCATAGGAAGAGCAAACAGATTGGGGGTGGATGCTCTTAAAATCACAACCTGTTCGATGTAGGGTAGGGGCGGGGAATCCAGAGGACTTTCTTTTTTTTTCAACTACAAATGAAATTACCTTGTCAATACCAAAAACAATGCCCACTTTATTGTCTACCACAGGGGTGTGTGAGTAGCTAAGCATCCTTTCAGAACTGCGCTGTCTGGGTTTGACCATGACACAGCACATTACGGTACCTGAAGACTGCGCCAGGGTCCCACTGTGATATTCAGGAAGAGATTTCCATGTCAGTAGTTGCTCAGACTTGCCACAAAGGAGCATATATGTGTATGGAGGAGGGGGGGTAGGGAGGAGAATTGCAATGAGATGGGGACAGTTGGGGTCTCGAAATCTACGATAAGAATCCATGCATGTTAATTACCTCAAGGAAACAAGAAAGTCACATCCTAGAGGTGGTGGCAGTGATTATGCTGGCAGAGGAGATGATGGTGATAACAGGTAACGTTCACTGAGAATAATCCACGTGTTAGGCGCTGTGCTAAGCTCCTTTATAAATCTCTTCTTAAGCTTCACAACAACCCAGAAGGCAGCTGCTGGAAGAATCTCCATTTTAGAGATGAGGAAACTGAGGTTTAAAGAGGTATGTAATAGCCCCAAATCATAAAGCTACTACTTGAGCAGAGAATCAGGGGTGTTGGTCCTTGCTGGAGGAATCCAGCGTGGGGAACCTGACCGGAGGCCCTCTGAGGCCCTCTGATAGCATCCCCTCCTTTAAAAGCAAAACTGAAGGGTCACGACCAAAATTATTCTGCTGGTGAGTGGTGGAGTTGCAGGTGGGGCCTGGGGAGTCCGAGGGTCAGGAAAAAAGCAAGCGTCACGTCTGGGGAGTAAACTGGTACCCTTCCCAGTGTATCCGGTTCCGCTCACTGAGTTACTGCACAAGGAGAGCTAGTTACTTCCTGGTGACAGTCGACTGACATCAGGTTAATTTTGGATTCCTATTGGCAGGACCTAAAAGAAAATCTCCCTCACTTTCTTAGCGTGCTGTCTTCTTTTTGCCCTAAGGCAGAACTGGTCCCCTGGTCTGAAACTTTCCAGAACTCATTTTAGTTCAAATAAGAACCAAGCTGATTCATCTCCATAAGGCACAAGGCTGTCAGTCTTACCTTCCTAAAACACCTGACGCTCCCTCCTCAGAAGCCTGCCATGGCTCCCCAGTACCTACAGATTAACAGCCAACCTCCTCTACGTCCATCCCCAAGTGTGGCGGCATCTCTTTGCACAACCTTCCCTGCATCCCCCTCTCCATCTCCCCAGAATACACACAGCTCTCAGGACGCAGTTTTAACTTCATCAGGAGTAACCTCCTCTTCTCATCTGAGGCCACTAACGCCTTATCTGCCAACTCAACAACCGTTTCTCCATTCACCCCTTTTGCCTTACATGCTGAACCCCAGTTTGCTCGTGGCAGTGATGTGCCTAACTAAAAACACGGCATTGCCCCTTCCTGGTAGGGTTGGGTGGCCATGTGGCACAGTTCTGGTTGAGCTAAGGGCAGAAGTCCCTGAGAGGGGTGTCCCTTTCCAAATGTAACAGTAAAGCCACACTAGGTAAATGCTCTTTGTGCCTCACTCATCCTACTTCCCCTTTCCTGGTATGCAGATGTGAGGCCTGGAGATGCAGCAGGCCTTCCTACCACGAGATGATAGACCTGGGGCCAAAGGCCTATACTCTAAGGGTGGCAGAGTAGAAAGACAGAGCCTGGGTCCCCAGCGGTACAGCTGAGGCATTGTCCCACCCACTTTCTTGCTGTCTGACACAAATAAGCCCCCATCTGGTTAAGTCACCGGTGGGCAGGATTTCTGTTGCTAACAGGTGAGTTCAATGATACCCGACACACCGCCAGACATTGTTCCTCCTCAGTCATGGGTCAGTTCTGATGCTACCCCCTCTGAGAAATCCTCCATGGGTCCCTCAGAGCACAAGAACTGCACCCTTCATCGTACTTCCACAGTAGTTACTTTTCTCAATTCTAGCACCTAGTTAATCCTGCTTTATTTGGCCTGCTGGCTGCTCAAATTCCTAGAGGGTAAGGCGTCTTGGTCTCACTGACGTCTCCATAGTGTCTGGAGCAGTGCTTTGCATCGAGGTTAGATAGATGCTCTATCTCAGCAGCGCCTCTATAACGTGTGGAGCAGCGCATTGTCTGCAAACGTGGAGTGTGCATGTTCTGGGGTCTGGCACTCTGCTTGCTAGCTGTTTGGTCTTGGGCAAGTTAGAGAACCTCTCCGTGCCCGTTTCCTCATCTATAAAAAGGAGAGGATGACAGTACTTTACCCCGCAGGGTTGTCACGAAGACAACACAGTTTAATCCTAAGCGCTTAGAACGGTCTCTGGCATGTAAAACTGCTTAATGACTCTAGGCTTTTATTAGCGTGATGAACATTTCAGTTGCGGAGTGAACAAATAAATCAACACACAGCTGCGAAATAAATGAATTAAGAGATGAAAACTAGGAAAATTCCTGAGTTCGGACCACTGGGCCATGGTCACTCTTCCCTCTTTTCTGCCTTTACTTTTCATTCTAACTACAACTTCCCATATCTGGGGAGCTGCTATACTGGAGTGTTGTAAGGCTTGGCTTCAAACATGGAATTTGATTTTTGCCATGCGGCTTTGGGTCAGTTTGTTTCACCTCTCTGAGCTTAAGTTTCTTCCCCACTAAGCTTGGGATAATAATAGTATGTATCTCATAGGGTTACGGTGAGAATTAAATGATAAAGCATGTAAAATATACAGCATTATGCCCGGCATACTGAAACAGTGTCAGCAATTGTTATCAAACACCGTCATTATTGTGTTTGTCAAATGCATGGCATCCCACTGAATCACATGGTCCTGATGTGGATGGGATGCTTGGGGTGGGGTCGCCTTTTGGCATGTCAAGGTACACTGCATTTACATTGGGAGAATACTTTTCTTGAGTGCCAACGAACATTTGTGGCATTTTGATTTTTTTTCCTTTAAACAGGGATTAGCTAATATATCCGATTTACCCCAGAACGTTGGCCTCCAAATTTTCCCCTTAAAAGCTGTTAACTTCAAGTGGATCCTTAGTTGACACCAAACCTGGCCGCAAGGTACGCGTGCACATGAGAACAATCGCAAAGAAGAGTGTTTAAACAGCAATGATATTCCCACAGATCGCGGATCCAGTCATTGTCGGTGACGCATTTCAATCTTACTTGTAGATTTCCCGCCTTTGGCCTTAAACGATGTGTATACAGCTTGATATAACTTTCCCTTTAAACTGAAACCGTTATGTTAGCCCCATTCAAGCACTTGGCGGCTCCATTAATCTATTTTTACCATTAAACGTGCCATTTTACAAGATATTTATTCCACTTGGTTGTCATCCAAATGCTTTTTGACATCACTGCCCCGGGACTCAAGTTCTTTAACTGCCCTCATAAATAGAAAATCCCCTTTTGACGGAAATCTTGAAGAGCTCTCTGAACCTCACTCTCTTCACTTCAACAGGCATTAATTTCTGCTCTACATAAAGGAGAGTGTGTGTGTGTGTGTGTGTGTTTTAAGAGGGTAACTGTGGGAGGTCTGAGCGACCCAAGGGATGAAGGGGAGGGATGCCTGCTCCCCAAATCCTGCCCAGCTGGGCCTGCCTCAGACTTGGGGAGCTGCTAACTTGGAGGCAGAAGGCGATCATCAGGGAGCAGGTAGGACAGAATTCTAGGGCCTGAAGAGACTTGGAGATCCCTGGGGCCCAAGCTGGGCAGCGACACTTTCAAAGGGGAGGGGTCCAGGGAAAGTCATTATTTCCTCACCTTCCTCCTCCCTCACCTCCCAGACAAACAAAAGGCCATCGCGGCAATAGCTGAAGGCAGAGACCCCACTGGCTTTGAAGCCGATCCATCAGGTGGAAGCCTGAGCAAATCACAACTTGGCTTCCCCGGCAAGTTTTCTCCGCAGCCTAACACACCACCCTCCTCCTCCCGGTCGTGCGCCGCCGCCTCCCGAGCTCCGCACAGCGACGAGGCCGAGGGGACGGTGCTGTGATGCTCACTGGTTTCCAACTTTCCGCTCCTTTTCCAGCCTCCTGCAAAGCGGCTGGGAAAGGGGCAAGTTTGCAAAGGCGAAGATACCAAGTCCTGGGGACGCCACAAAGGAGCCGCAACACCAACAAAGATGAACCTCTCGTGGGGCAGACGAAAAGCCCCAGCTGCCGTTCCGGGGGGCGATCGTGGGCTTGGGCGGGCTGCGGGCGCGGGCCCGCGGGCGGCGGGCAGCCGGGCCCGGGGGTCCCCAGGGTCCCCCGCCGCCCCTCCCCACGCGGGTTTCCCGGCACCTGAGCGGGGCGTGGGGACAGCGCCGCACTCCGGCCCGGCCCCCGGCAGGTAGCTGGGGCGGCCGCCCGCCCGCGCCGCGCGCCTGCTGCCTGCAGCCACCAGGAGCGCGGAGAGGAGAGGCAGCCTCAACCCACGGCGTCATGCTTCCTGCCACCACATTACGGCGAATCGTCACCGGGAGAGGGGAGAAGAGGGGAGAGCGGGGGAGGGAGGGGAGCACACACACGCAGCCCCCCGCCTGCCAAACCCCGCGGAGCCGGGGCCACGTCCCGGTGGAGTCCCCGCGGGACCGGCCCCGTTCGCACAAAGCGCCGCAGTTTGGCCAAGAAGGGAGGGAGCCGGCCACGAAATAAATAAATAAAAACAGAGTCGGGTCTACGTAACGCCCTGTCGAAAGCGGACGCCATATTTTTTTGTGGCTTATGTCGACATAGGGAAACGTAGACATGTTTTTCCTCCTCCTCCTCCTTCTCGGTCTGCCTCCCATTGATCCAAACTTGTAATCAAAACTCTTTAAAAAAAATCTCCCCCACCTCTGGATCCTCTGATCTCCTCCTACCCGCAAAAAGAGCCTGCACCCTCCCTCCCGCCCCCCCCCTTCCAATCGCAAACCCGGCCAAGTCCCATTAACAACACATTTTCGGGAGCCGCGGCGGCGGCTGCGGCAGCGGTGGGAAAGTTGGGCTGGAGTGGCCGGTGCCCGGCGTGCGGGGCTTGGGGCCGGCGGCGCCGGGCGGGGGGTGCTCCGCGCCGGGGCGAAGTTTCTTACCTGCGCCGGGGCTGGGAACGCGGAGACCCGGGCTGGGAACGCGGAGACGCTGCACGGGCGTTCCAAAATGGAACTCTGCTGGCTCCCCCCACCTACTCCCCACTCCCCACCGGGCGCCCGGCTCGGGCTCCGTGGGAAAGAGGGGGAAAGCCAGCCTGCCAGACAGACAGACAGAAGAAGCCCCCGTTCGGAGAACAGTGGCCAAAATTTTTAGAAAGAAAGAAAAAAAAAAAAAAAAGAAGGAAAAAAAAGGGGAAAAAAATGTCTCGATCAGTGGGGAATCTACGCCAAAACCCACATGATCTGTAACGTCAGCATGCGTATTTGCATACGATACCACCACCCGAGCTGCCACCCGGGCTCGGGTTCCGCAGAAAGTTACAAAGTGAAATTCAGCCCCCTCCGGAGACGCCGGCGAAATGTCATTTTCAGGCGGGAGCCGGGGGGGAAGCTAGCCCTAAAGGCGCTGGTTACTAGCCAAGGTTGGGGGGAGGGCAGTAAATTAACTTAAAAGTCTGAGCCCAGTAACGGACTCGGTGGAATTTCTGCGAGGGGCGGAGGGGGAGGCGCGAGCGAGATCATTGAATATTAAGCAGGACCCGGCGCGGCGGCCGCGGCCGAACCCTCCCGCTGCAATACCCATTTTCTTTATGAAAAGTTCAAGGTGTCACTGATGAGCTCAACAAACTGTTGATCTTGACCACGTGGAGTGGCGGACGGAGGGACCGCGGGGCTCGGCTGCTCGCCCTGAACCGGCGGCACCCGGGATCCCGCGTTCCTGCCGCAGCCCAAGGGGCAGCGCGAGGGTGGGGCTGCCGCGCGCCCCCGGCTCTGCCTGCTTTCTCCCGCCTTCGGACTCAAAGAAATAATAATAACTTAAAAAAAATTTTTTTTAAAGCGAGACACATTTAACTCCTGGAATAGTAATGAGAGGGCTTGGGGTAGGGAGGGTAAGAAAGAGCCCCTCACTTATATAACGAGTCGAAATTAGATGACTTTTGCTGGAGAGATTCTGAGATTTCCGCTTGCGCCAGGTCTGAGGTTGGTTCAACATCCTCAAACTTTTCCCCTAAGAGCCAATAAACAAACAGACGCCCCGGGAGCTGACTTCAACTCTTGTCGGGCCAGCTTTCGCCCGGATTCTCAGACTTCGAGAAATGCACACCCCTGCGGCGCTCGCAGGGAAGTCCCTCGGAAGCGAGGCGGGTCTCTTTCGGAATTGGGACTCCGGCGTTCCTGGCGGGAGGGCATCCCTAACCGCCGCCGCCCCCCGGATTCCCCTCCGGCGCCTGAGAGCAAAGGCGAGTCAGGATCTCGCCGCTCTTCGCCTGCGGCCTCTGCAACCGTGAGCTTGCGTTTGGGGCGCGGCGTTCCTGCAACAGCGCTCAGCTGCGGAGCTCTAAGTGATCTGGGATTCAGGGGACGCTTTGGAATCTCACGGAAAGCAACCTGTCTGCGCCGCCCGCTCCTGCCCGGATGGACCAGTTTCTCCTCCGTGGGCATCTCGGCGCGTTAGCATCTCCCAGGTGTGAGCTGAGCGCGAGCGCGCACGAGCTAAGCGGGGACAAGGGGATACTGTCTGGGGTCCACTTTTGACGTCCGAGCGCGGCGAGGAGACAACGGGAGCCTGGGGCTGGGAGGCTCAGCGGAGTCCCCGCCTGCCCTGAAGATGAGCAGGGGCGGAGTGTCGGGGCTTCCCGGCCAGCCTTTGCTCCGGGGAATTAGAACGAACTCTAGCGGCGGCTTGCGACTCGGCTCTGGGCGCGAGGGCAGCAACAGGTGGCCGTGTACGGCGGAGTGGCTGGAGGCGAGGACAGGGACTGGGGTGAAAACGGCTGGCTCTGGGGCTGACTGCGAGGCCAACGCACCTGGAGACCTTTTGGCATTTTCTTAGGATGAGGAGAAGAAAGCAGCTACAAAGTTTTTCTAGGGTCTCTCCTAGGGCTCCAATTTCTCTAACAGAACCCCTTCTTTGCGTCCCCAGAAATTTCTGCAATAAAAATAAAAATAGCTCATATGCAAAACTGTCTTACTGGCTTGCACCTGTTTGTTCCGTTATTGCTGATGTAGGGTTTGTTTGTTTGTTTGTGAGTTAACGGTGCATAAAACTAGGTCCTGGCCTTGGAGGGGGTCTCTCGGTAGGTGCTCTCCTACCTGAGAGGCGAACTGCCCTGGCCGGCCCTTAAAGGATTCCGTTAAGAACTTCCTTTATGACTATGATCCAGTTAGCGCCACATCTTTCTCAAACTCATTTAATACCTACCGCCTAAAATCCTCATCTACTTGCCATCAGTATCGGAATTTAGGGATGCCGATTTTTTGTTCTTCCTCAAGGGTGTGTCTGAAGAGTGAAAGAAAAAGACCCCTCCCCCCGCAAGTCTAATATTTTTATATCGCTTACTCTTGACTCTTGCAGGTCATCCCACCGTTTCCCCACCTTCCCTTGAAAGTAACTACGGTTCTTAGTTTGTTTCCATGGAAATTACTGAAATCTTAAGGAAGCTATTCCCGTTTTGAGGCGGCACCTCCTTTTGCTGGTCAGCCACTCAGGAGGGGGTTCTATAAGCCACCTTTCCTCCGCCTCCACCTCGGTACCGCCTTCTTCTGGCTGGGCCAGCTAGTAATAGGATGGAAGGTTCAGGGTTGAGCCAAGCAGGGTAAACCCTCGGGACTGCCCACTGAGTTCTCATGTCTTCAGGGCACTTGGATCTCAAGTGGGGGGCCTTTGATGACTTCAGTATCTTTAAATTGTTCAAAGTTTAGCATGGGCTGAACCTTCACTATATAAACAAACAGAAGGGGATAAAACAAGGGTGACTTTTGCATCAAGTGCTATGATTTCAGTTTGCTTTATGTATAGGTGGAGTAGACAGACCCTTATCTTAATCTTTTTTTTTTTTTTTACTAAAGTATAGTTGACTTACAACATTGTATTAGTCTCAGGTGTACAGTACTTAATCTTTACAACAACCCTCACAGGCAACGATTCTCCAAGTGTTTTGTCTTAGGTCCCTTTAGACTCTTAAAATTATTGAGGACCCCGAGTAGCTTTTGTTTACATGAGTTACATACATCTTGATATTTACCATGTTAGAAATTGAACTGAAAAAGAAAATGGAAGCACAGGAATTTACAAACACACTTTCCGTTAGTCATGGGAGCAATGATACTATGACATGTCACGTAGCCTCTGGAAAACTACTGTATACTTGAGAAACAATAAAAAGGACAAGTAATGTTTTAGCCCTATCACCAAAGTAAATTTTACCTTGAAGAGCCCTGGAAGGGTCTTGGGGGTCTCCAGGATCCCTGGATAATATTTTGAGAAACACTGTGATTGTAAGTTATTGTTATGTGCAATTTACAGGTGAGGAAGCCAAGCTTCTTAGAAATGTAGTAAGTTGCCCAGGGCAATGCAGGGAGCAAGGATTTAAACTGGGTTCTTTAGAGGCCAGAGCCAGATTTCTTAATGATTGTACAATTCTGCCTTTTATTAACAACCCAAGCTCTGCCCTCAACCTAGAACAGCCTCTAGGGCTTCCCAAGACTACTTTTTATTAATAGCAATTACCTTTTGAGCCTTTATTATGTGCCAGCCCTTCTTACCCATTATCTTGTCAAATGCTTACAACCACCTTCCCTGCAGGTATTGTTTCTCCCATTTTACAGATGACAAAACTGCAGTTCAGAGAGGTTAAGAAGCTTCTTCAAAGTTGCTCAGCCAATAAGGAGAAGAATCTAGATTCAAATCTTTGTCTGGTGGCTTCAAAACCAAGGAAAGACAGGAGTCTATCACAGTGATTTATAGAGGCCTAGCGGGGAGGAAACGACTTCTGTTCGAGATTTGGTGAGAATGAGGCCTGGCTAAAAGTCTTGAAAATTTAGAAATATCAGGAGGAGAAGAAATAAAAAGCAGCATTGCCCTGATGAGGCCCCTAATCTAATGACAACAAGTCCACACTTGCATGTAAACTCAAAAGAGACGTAGGGGAGCAGCAAAGATTTGGAATTGAGATGGGAATTGTGGGGTCATCCCACCCAGCTATCTGATCCCTGCATGCACATGCTAGATAAGTATTTTTCTAAATGAATGAAAAAAGAAAACACAAAACACAGAGAAGCAAGCAAGAAAAAGAAAGCGTCAGCAGTCCAACCAGGTACTGCTTATCATTTTGGTATGGATCTTTCCACAAGTTACATTTATTTACTTTTTCCGCTATAAGACTCTTAAGAGAAATGAAAACTATTACATATCAATTTACCAACTGTAGCATGGAATGGCCACTACTGACATGTCTTACAACAAAGCGAGACAGAAGATGACCTTTCAGAACATTCAGATTGCTTTACTCAATACCTGCAAGTGAAAGGAAGTGTGCTAGACAGAGGCTGTCTCCTTCCATGTCTGCATCCCCCCCTCGCCCCCCGCCATGGCTTGAGAATAAAATGTCACATGCCCCGAGATCAATCCCATGGCACTGGTAGCATCGGAGCTGGGACTTGATGTTTGCAAGTTTACAGCAGGAGCTTGGCTTGGCAGTGACTTGATTCTGCTTGGAGGGTAGAGCTAAAAATGTACCAAATGGGGAAAACTCAGAACTTATTATTTGTTTGATTTTACAGTCTGGTTTAGTCCTTGTATCATCTCTGTAAGGAAAGCAGAACTGGTACTATTGTTCCCATTTTACAGAGAAGGTTACTGAGGCTTATAAAGGTTACAGTCATTAGTTCAAGTTCACAAACTAAATTCTGAACCACTATATAAATCTGTCTGGTGACTGCAAGACCAATGCTATTTCTGTGCCCCTTCTTCATCATTTGCTATTTTACTGAAAGGGCTCTAAACGTGCCTCCTATCAGATGTTGTCTCTCCTTTCTTGCGGAACCTTGGAAGAGAATTATCACTCAACAAGGTCTTTTTATCATATGCCATTTTATATGTACTTATGCATTTATTTGGTTGTCTCCCCACTAGAATGTAAAGTTCCTGCAGCCAGGTAGTTTGTTTCATTCATTGCTGCTGTGTCCCTATGTTTAAACCAACATGGCGTATCACAGGTGCACCACAAATGATTGCTGAATGAATGAAGTGCACTTCTTGTCAGGGCTTCTCCAGGTCTAGGGAGTCACTGCTTTTTAAGAGTATACACATCTTCTGTTTACCTCAAATGACCTTAGCTAAGAACATCAGTTCCCGGGGTCAAGTCTTCAATTTCTATGATGCATAAGATTTGTGTCTGGTGAGACACTGTGGGTGGTTAGTCCTCATATGAATTCCTAGCATGAGAAACGTTAGCAATGGAAAACGTTACGTCAAATGTTTTGAACCATCCAAGATTACTTCCTTATGATAAATTCCTTGATAACTAATCACTGGGTTGAAATATACACATAATTCGAGAGTGGAAACCCTTTGCAGTAAGTGAAAGCTTCAGGAGGCATGGTACATGGTCTCGCAAGATGGCTGCAGTCAATCCTTTCCCTCACTGTATGAAAGAGACTTCTCCATTAAGAGGTGGCATTTATCTCCCCTCCCCTTGAATCTGAGCTAGTCCTGTGATTGCTTTGTTGCTATGAAAGTGATATTCTGAGACATGTGTGCCCAGGCCTTAAGAGACTGGCATTTCCTGACTCCTTCCTCTTGGAATTCTGCTGCCATGTTGTGAGAAGCCCAAGCTTCTTGGGGAGGCCACATGGAGAAAAATCAAGATGCTACAGACAACAGCCCCAGCTGATTTCTGGCTGACTCCCAGTCAGACTTTAGCCGTGTGAGTGAGCCATCTTGGGTGCTCCAGACGAATTCACCTCCCAGTTGACTGCAGCCCCAGCTGAGATCACATAGAGCAGAAGAGCCGCTCAGTTTAACCCAGTCAACCCCCAGAATCATGAGTGATGATAATAAAATAATAGTTGTTCAACACCACCAAGTTTTAGGGTAGCTTATTACACAGTAATAGATGACTGAAGTGGGAGGTATTTTCCTTGTGTTTTCATTTGCACATATATCTGAATATTCCAGATGAGCTTCCCACTGATCTCTGTGGGATGTAGCATTCTGAGATCATAGAGAAAGCCAGACAAGGGGTGGAGGGACGGGTCCATGACGCCTGGGCTGGCCACTCCTCTGAGTCAAATGCTTTTCCTGATATCAGTTGTTTTTCACAAAACAGCTGAATTTAGCCTAAGGACACCCCCCCCCCCCCGCACGCACACACATGTTCAGGTCCCAGATCTGAAGCAGATATACTCTTGTGTAATATTTACCAAGCAGAGACACTCAGTAGGTGCTAGAGTTAAGTTCCTGTTTGGTGTTGCCAAAAACCGAGGTTTCCATTCTTCAGAGATATGCACTGTGATGGGAACTCCAAATGCCTACCATGCACAAGGCCACCTAGAAGATGCATCTTACACTTGGTTTCACTTAATCTTCACAACCTTCTAAGTAGGTGTATCATGTCCTTAATTTGTGGCGGAAAACTAAGACCCGTAGAGGAGTCGAACTTGAACCCAAGTTTGACTGACTGCAAATACTGCCTGCTTCTTATTACGCCTTTGTGTCCCAAATTAGCTCATTTGCAAACCACCTTCCCAATTTTTGCCCCAGAGGCATATGTACCACCTGTAATATATTTATTTAACATTTCAATTTACACTGATTTACATTCAAAACTTAAATGTATGCCCTTAATAATAATAATGATAATCTTTTTATCACAATGGAAAAAGAAAAACCAATACTGATTGTAACAAATGAAAGGTAGCAGTAAAAATAATCCACAGAAAGAAACAGTGCTATTAAGCTAGCTAGATACTTTCATTTTCAGAAGGTGGAGCCAGAGGGTAAAGATGTTAGAAAGGTGTTAACGACAGGCTAACACCAAACTGATAACTTTTTCTTGAGCTAATTAAAAGGATAGAAGGAGAGTTGCAAAGGAATGACTTTCTTTCCGAGTCAGGGTTATTTAATGCTGCGTCCATGCATCATTTAAAACCTGTCCTCTAAGATTTAGCATCAGTGGATAACTTGTCATTCTCTAAATTTGCTGGGTCTTTTCTATCTTTGTAAATGGTGCACCCGCTACTTGGAATGCCTTCCCTCCTCAGTGCTTCAAGACTCGGATCAAATGTCACCCCCTTTGGGAAGCTTTCCTGCACTTTTCCCGAAAGAGTTAATGCCTCCTCGGAATTCCTACAGAATATTGCACTTTCTTTGAATTAGCAATTACTGCCCTGTAGTTGAATCACTTCTTTGTATTTGCTACATTCACTTGACTGTAATCCCTTGAGGATAGGTATTTTACCAGTCATCTCTGTGTCCTCCTCTCTTGCCTAACATGGAATATGGGCTAGTAGAATTCTATGATGGCCCTCAAGATTCCCAGCCTCTGCTTATTCCAAGGTACTGCTGTGAAAGAATTTTGCAAACATAATTATAGTCTCAAGTCAGTTGGCCTTAAAATCTGGAAATTATGAAGATTTCTGGACAGGCTTGATCTAATCTTATGAGCTCTGTAAAAGCAGATTTTGTTGAGGAAGTCAGAGACATTCACAGTGTGAGAAAGATATTACACAAGGATGATTCTCTGCTGCTGAGGTGGAGAGGCCATGTGGAAAGGAACTAAGAACCACCTCTAGAAGTTGAGATCAGTCCCTGGCTGACAGTTAAGACAATGGGGACCTCAGTCCTGCAACCACGAGGAAGTGAATTCTGCTGATAACCACTGAGCTTGGAAGGCCCGGTATATAGTTTATCTTGGTATATGTTCTGTGGACACTTGAAAAGAATGTGTATTCCTCTGTTATTGTGCAGAGTGTTCTATAAATGTCTGTTAGATCTTGTTGGTTGATGCTGTTGTTGAGTTTTATACCCTTGCTAATTTTTGTCTAGTTGTTTTATCAGTTGAGAGAAGGCTATTGAAATTTCCAAGTGTACTTGTGAATTTGTCTGGTTTTTCTTTCCATTCTATCAGTTTTTGCTTTACAGATTTTGTAGTTCCTTTTTTGGTACATACATGATTAACCTGTTAGGGGTTCACTCAACTTCTTAAATCTGTAGTTTTATGTTTCTTATGAAATTTGGGATGTTTTTGGCCATTATTTCTTTGATAATCTTTCATCCTTGTCTTCTTTCTCCTGTCCTTCTGGGACTCCAATGACACAAATGTTAGATCTTTTGTTATGGTCCCACATTTCCGTGAGGCTCTGCTCTCTCTCTTTTTTTTTTTTTCAGTCTATTTATTTTCTGTTGTTCAGATTAGGTGACTTCTACTGATTTATCTCTGAATTCACTGTTTCTTTCCTCTGTTCCCTCCATTATTCTGCTGAGTCCATCCTCTGAAGCTTTTTTTTTGGATATTGTATTTTTCAGGTCGAAAATTTCCATTTGCTTTTCCTTTATATCTTCTATTGCTTTGCTGAGACTTTCTGTGTCTTTGACGAGGATTTTAATTTTTTCATTTGAAGTAGGTTCATTTGATTCTTCGAATCATTTTTATCATGACTGCTTTAAAGTCTGTGTCAGGTAATTCTAATGTAGTTCTGTCACCTTGGCATTGGTGCTTCTTTTCTTTTTTCTTTTTTTTTGCGGTACGCGGGCCTCTCAATGTCGTGGCCTCTCCCGTTGCAGAGCACAGGCTCTGGACACTCAGGCTCAGCGGCCACGGCTCACGGGTCTAGCCGCTCTGCGGCATCTTCCTGGACTGGGGCATGAACCCGTGTCCCCTGCATTGGCAGGCAGACTCTCAACAACTGCGCCACCAGGGAAGCCCCATGACATTGGTGCTTCTTGATTGTCTTGTTTCATTCAGTTGGAGATCTTCCTGGTTCTTGGTATGGCATAAAATTTTAGACTGAAACATGGACATATTCATGTTATATTTTGAGACTCTGGGTCTTATTTAAACCTTATGTTTTAGCTGGCTTTCACTGATATCACTCTGGCATAGGAAAGGAGAGCAGCTCTGTCTTGTTTCTGCCAGATGGGGATAGATGTCCAGGTTTCCCACTTGACCTCTGTTGGTACCTGAGAGGGGGACTCCCCATCACTGTTGGGCAGGGGTTGGTATTTCAGTTTCCCATGTGGTCTCCACTGACACCACCCTACAGGGAGAGGAGAGACACCTCATTATTGTTGGGTGAAGGTGGAGGTCCGGGCTCCTACATGATCTCCACTGAGACCAGTGGTGATGAGAGTCCTGGCTACCCTCTTGGCCTTCTCTGACATGACCCCAGTGGGTGTGTGTGGCACCTCATTACAGCCACACCAGGGTGGAAGTCTGGTCTCCTCACATGGCCTTTGCGGGTGTGAGTGGGGCTGGGTCACAGTTTTTTCTGTGGTGTTTGGCTGGAATACAGATGTTGTCTTAAAATTTTCTATCTTGCTACTCTGTTCCTTTCCTTGTCCTGTGACTAGAGAAAGCAGGCTTTGGTTGAGTTTCACTGGTGCTTTTTTGTCAGCACCTGTTGGTGTTCGTAGGTTGCTGGCTTTGTCAGCTTCAACTCTGGGTTGTACGAAGCAAAAGAAAACCCAGGGAGGGCTTCCCTGGTGGCGTAGTGGTTGAGAGTCCGCCTGCCGATGCAGGAGACACGGGTTCGTGCCCCGGTCCGGGAGGATCCCACATGCCGTGGAGCGGTTAGGCCCGTGAGCCATGGCCGCTGAGCCTGTGCATCCGGAGCCTGTGCTCCGCAACGGGAGAGGCCACAACAGTGAGAGGCACGCGTACCCCTCCCAAAAAAAAAGAAAAGAAAACCCAGGGAAATCACTGTTGTGCCGTTCCTCAGATCCAGAGGTTCCTAATTGGTCTGCCTTCTTCTCTCCACCCTTCAGAGTCTTTGTATGTTTGTAAGTGGTTTTGTTTGCAATGTCCAGGGATTTTAGTTGTACTTTGCAGAAGGAATAGGGAAAAGTACGTCTACTCCGTCTTCCCAGAAGAAGAATTACTAAGTGATGGGATTTTAAAGCCATTTTCATAGGATTGTCATGAACACTTTAGGTCTCTATGATGGTGAATATGCTGTTATTGCCTTATAAAGGATGCTCAGCTGCTCTTATAAAGGGAATTGGGTGCTGTGGGGACATCCCGACTGGAAGACTTGCCTTCAATGCCCCTGGATCTTTAAAGGGTCTTGATTCATTCCCTTTTAGAGAAATAAAGGAAGCATTTCCTTCTGCCCTCATTGACACAGGGCTTCTGAGCTTATCTTGCGAGCTTGAATCCCACTTCTTTCATGAAAGTCTGAAGCTTCCCATGTGGTAGATGTGAAAGAGCACTGAAGAAGAGATCAGGAGAAGCGTACTGCTGTGTGTCCTTGGGCATTTCATGTCCACTTTCTGAGCCTCAGTGTCTCCATCTCAAACTCAGGAAAGGTGGGGATGGACCAAATCAGGGTTTCCAAACTTCAACCATTTATCCAGCACCAGTTTGAGTTTGTCATGTAGGACCACCTGCTTCTTTATATATGGATTACTTTCCTCCACACTGACTCACTTTAAAGAGGAAACTTCACATTGCCTTGGGACCTGTGCCCCTCAGCAGGAGGGAAGCCATGCTGGCTTGGCACACCTGGGACCAGTGTTTACTTGCAGAGTCCTCTGAGGTTTCAGTCCCAGCCTGAAGGAGATGGTCACTGGGGCTTGTAAATTCGATGTGCTACCTCTACCCTAACCCAGATTCTGATAAAACGTATCCTCATGGCAGCAGCCCAGTTATGGAGACCCTCCAAGCACAGTTGCCATGAGCTCTGGGGAGTGTGTTGGTAGTGTACCCTCCCCAGACTGCAGAGGGGAAACCTGCTTTGTTTCATTTGAAAATTTCCAACCACGTCTCCCCTCTCTGCCTCCACTTCTAAGGCACTTAATTAAAAACACCTCTTTTATTCCCAGACATTTTGGAGCAGGCAATTAACATCGTGGCACTCCCTGTCTGGGAGCCCCCTTCTGCTCCCTCCATGACAGAAACTTGTTTGCCAGCATAGTCATCCTTTAAATGAAAGTGAATTAAAAATCATCTCTTCTGGAGCACTTGTGAGGAGAACTTCATGACACCTCTTATAATAATTGGAGAGCCCCAGGGGATTCAGCACAACTGGGATTAGCTACCCAGTGCTAGAATCCAGCCAGCCTCTCTCAGACCCCCTCCTGGGATGTGATGCTGGGAAGTGCCTGGGTGGGTGACCGCCCTCTGGGCAGCCCAGACGTCCCACCAACAGCTAGATGGCTCCCTAGAGGGCTGGGAAGGCACATCCCAGCTGGGGCCGAGTATAAGACTGGTTTCCCCTTCCAACTTTTCCACTGCCTAAAACGCTCTATTACATTGTTTTGAAACGTCCTAACACTATGAAGACAGCATCCCTGCCTTTTCTGTTCATTTTGCCACATCTTCAAACACTTAGAATTGTACCTGGCTCTGGAAGAATGACTCTCAATGAATATTGGTTAAATGAATAAATTCTGTAGTTGTATTCATTGGACTCTAAATTCTATTAGGCAGGGACCATTTCCGTCTTATTGCATCTCCAAGACTTAATACAGTACTGGGCACGTGGTATGTGATCGATAACTATCTACTGACCTGAGGTGCTCCTGAGACATTCCTCATTCATTCCTTCCTGTAGTTGCTGTGGCCTCACAGTTTGGGGCAGGGGTCCAGACTCAGGCCGTCCTGAGTGTGGATACCAATTCAGATGTTTTCTCCTTGAGGATCTGTGGCAAGAACTTCAACACTCTGACCCTCTGTTTCCCTTGTAAGTAACACAGAGATAATAACCCCCACCCAGTTTCTTCAACCCACAGGTCGTTGAGAAGATTAAATTGAAGGCACATGGCTTTAACAATTGGCAGTTATAATTATCGTTGCTGTTGACCGTAGGTCTAACTTCTGTTTCTTAGGCAGATAGGCATGACAGCACCACTTGGTTGGTTCTTAAGTGGAAGAACTGTCCTGGTGATACGGCAGGGAGAGCTGGACAGGGCCTGGGCTGTGTATCTGGTGGTGGCCTCCTGCCCACAGCCCACAGGCATGATCTGGGTGCTTTGAGAATTACCTGCAGCTTGTGAAAAAGCTCACTGGAAATCCTAATCCATCCTTGATGAGACTGCATTAAGTATGTGCGTGTGTGTGTGTGTGTGTGTGTGTGTGTGTGTGTTGTTGTGGGATGGCATTGCAGGCTGATGAATGAGAACTGATAGCCACACTACTTCAAGAAAACAATGACTTGATCATAATATAATAAATGCTGTCCTGTAGACAACATATTATACTCCCTGGGAGTTGTGAGGGGAAATAACAGAAGGGCCCTACATGTGGTTCCTAAGTGACCCTCAGTCTTCACCTCCCTGAGGGCTGGAACAGAGAATAGTGAAGCACAGAGGTTAAGTACAGGAGCATACTGGGTGCAAGTAAAGACTCAGATCTCCTGGAATGGAATCCTGACTCCTCCACGCACGAGTTCTACTGTCTTGGGCAAGTTACCCTTCTCTGTCTCTTTGTCCCTATCTGTAAAATGGAGATAATGGTGGTAGCTACCATGTAACGTTGACCGTGAGGATTAAATGAAGCAATGCGTATAAAGAGCTGACAGCAACACCTGGGGCATCGTAGATGCGTAGGCATCATAGATGTCTACCTATTACCTACCATAATTGGATAATCTGTAATTATCCAACCGCTTTACCTTTTTCACAGGTGTTATTCTCCAGCCGACTTTTTGGTCCCTTCTCCAATCCATCATGTTCTCCTATCTCGAGTTTGTTTGGGTACAGATGTGGACCCAGCACTCGCCTGGTCCTGCCATGATAGTGTAAGGGGAGGATGACCTCAGCCCCAGAAGTACTTCCTGATGACTGCTGGCCTCTATTTATACGCCCCAGCACTGGGCTTGCTCGGAGGATGCCAGCATTGCACATCTGCGACGCCACCAGCTTGTCAGTCACCCGGACCCTGAAACCATCTCCTGCAGGTATCATAAAGTGTCCCAGAATTACAGAATGCTGGAGCTGATGTCAAGACCACAAAAGCCTCTTAAATCTTATAGATAGAAGTAGTCATGACCATGGCCAATGTAGGAAAGATTGGCAAGGCCCAACATTTGTAAGCCCTTCCTAGTTTTCAAACACACTTCTCCAGGACCCCTCCCCCAGCTGTCTCCTTCTCTCCTGTTCTCTATTACCTCTTGCTCAGACTCTATAAGAGCCTCCTAACTGGTTTTCCTCCTTGTATCTTTGAGCTTCTCTGATCCAGTTTCTAGAGCAGGGGTTGGGAAAATTTTTCTGTAAAGGGCCAGATAATAAATATCCTAGGCTTTGCAGGCCGTAGGTCTCTGTTTCAGCTACTAAATTATGCTGTTGGCACATAGCAATAGCCATAGATGATACGTAAAGGAATGGGGTTGGCTGTGTCTTGATAAAACTTTATTTATAGGTGCTAAAATGTAAATTTCAGAAAATTTTCATGTGTCATGAATTATTATTACTATTCTTTTGTTAAACTAATCTAAAAATTTAAAACCATTCTCAGGGACTTCCCTGGTAGTGCAGTGCTTAAGAATCTGCCTACCAATGCCGGGGACACGGGTTCAAGCCCTGGTCTGGGAAGATCCCACATGCCGCGGAGCAACTAATTCCGTGTGCCACAACTACTGAGCCCATGTGCCACAACTACTGAGCCCGTGTGCCACAACTACTGAAGCCCACGCACCTAGAGCCCGTGCTCCACAACAAGAGAAGCCACCGCAATGAGAAGCCCGCGCACCACAACGAAGAGTAGCCCCACTCGCTGCAACTAGAGAAAGTCCGCACGCAGCAACGAAGACCCAACTCAGCTATCAATCAATCATCAATAAAAACATTCATAGCTTGTGGACAGCACAAAAATAGGAGGTAAGCTGGGCTTTGGTCCAGGGGCCATCGTTTGCCCACCCTGGCTCTAGAATGGCTTTTCAGAAATGCACTGCAACTACTATTATGGCCACTGCTGCTGCAAAGCCATCTGCTGAGTGGTGAGAGGCACCAGGCACTGAGCTAAGAGCTCCTCCTGGGATGCACTTAAACCTCACACACTGTACCAGAGGCACTCCTTGCCTCCTTACTGAGAAGCATAGGGCTGCCACAGGGTACATGCCAGGAAGTGGGTAGCCAGGATTTGAAGCGGGTTGCCTGAGCCTGCTCTCTTATCCACTGGGCTGCACTGCCTCTGCCTCGGGATGAACCGCCAATGTCTTCCCACTGCCCCTGGAAGGTACCCCATGGTCCATCCCCCTGCCCCTGAAGGCTTGGGATGCTTTCATCCCCTATGCCTCCAGCTCTGCCTCTAGCTCTCTGCTCCCTAGCCAGTTTGTCTTTTGGTTCCTTGAACTCTCCAAGTTTATTTCTGGCTCAGGATTCTCACCTGTACTGCTTCTCTCTCCTCGCTTGGCCAAGCAAATGCCTGTAGGTCTGAGCTTGTGTCACTGTCTCAGAAGGGCCTCCTATATCTCCTGCAATATTCTCTCTCACAGAGCTCTGTCCTGCTGCAGTATTTCTGACAACAGGCGACTGCGTAGCTACCTATTGATTTCATGACCATCTTCCCCCTTGCCTGTAATCCCATGATGCATGACGGGAGAGCATAGCTCCTGAGCACACCTTGTTAATACATAGTTTTGAGCCCAGACCCCAGGGCCTGGCCCAGAGTAAGTGCTCAACAAATATCTGGAGAATGAAGAATCAAATACATTTTGCCTCTTTGTCTTCTCAACATCCCTGGGAAGTAGTTATCGCTCTCTCCACCATCCCCCTTATAATTGAGAAAACCTGGATTCAGAAACAACCAGTAGCTTTTCCAAGGTGTCAGAAACAATAATCAAATTCAAGGTCTCTGCTGCCATGTCCAGGGACTTCTTTTTAATGGACCATGAACATTCCCTTATGATTATTCATATATGTGTGCATATTTATATAGATAGATTTATTTTGGTATAGCTGCCCACATTCAGATGATACATGATGGGATAGAGCAAAAATTCCCTGTTGCACTTCTGTCTCCCAACCACCTAGGTCCTTTCTGAAAGCAACGAGTGGTACCTGTTTCTTCTAGAGGTCATCCATGCTTATCTGAGAAAACACCTGTACTTATTCTTCTCCCTCCGCATATCTGACATAAGTGGTGACATAACATCCATGCTGTTATTTTTTTTTGTACTTAGCAATATGTCATAAAGATCCATATCTGACACATTCCTACACATCTCTTCTGTATTCCTGCAGATAGAGCTTACTTTAAATGTTTTTTTTTATGGCTGGGGAGTATTTCCTCATTTGCATGTTCCACAATTTATTTAACCATTCCCCAGTGATAGACATTTGGGTTGCTTCCAAGTTTTTGCCATTAAAAACACTGAGTAACTTTGTAAATATGTCCATTCACACATGTGCATGCATATCTGAAGGATAAAATTCTAGAAGTGGAACTGCTGGGTAACAGGTATGCTGCAATGAAAAAAAAAGTCTGTCTTTTCAGAAAGCATGTTTTAGAAAGCATGACACATCATTTCTGAGATTCATAATGACCATGACAATTGGCCCATGGTACTGCCAGGTCAATATCTGGAGGGGAGCTGGTGGTGGAGAGCTCCCTTTCTAGGGGGACTTGAGAATCAGTCAAGTGCACTCTTCCTCCAACATTTGCCCTCCATGCTGGCTGTTTAATACTATCACTCCTGTGGACTGTCTGTGAAAGGCAGGCAGCATCACGTGTCATATGGTAGAATCAGCCTGGGCTTCAAGATCGAACATACCTCAAATCAGGTACCAGCTCTGAAATTATAAGCTGTGTGACCCAGAAAAGGTACTTTAACCTTTCTGAGCCTCAGTGTCCTCACCTGTAAAATGGGGCTAATAATTGCATCCAACTCACAGGGTGGTTGTGAGGATTAAATAAACTAATCTGATACATGTAAGCTATTATTATTGTTATTAACTTTGGGGTCACAAAACCCTAAGTGGCTGGACACAGGAGGATAAAAGCAATGGGTCTGGGAGGGGGAAGGAGATGGGGCAGGGCGATTGTGGTCCTAGCAGACTAGGGGTCAGCTTAAGGCCACGTGGTGCCAGGGCCAGGGGTGAGAAAGTGATGCAATAACTCCACAGATAACCTTTGTCTGTTTCCCAGCTTAGCTAGAGCCATCTTGGTTAATGGTTAAGTGAGTGGCGCTTGCAATGTGCTGAACGTGCAAGGCCTTCCTGCGTACTTGGGACTAGATGCAGCCAATTAAAAATATCCTCTGCAGAACAGACTTGTGGTTGCCAAGGGTGGGGGAGGGAAGGATTGGGAGTTTGGGAATAGCAGATGCAAACTAGTATATACAGGATGGATAAACTACAAGGTCCTATGTATAGCACAGGGAGCTATATTCAATATCTTGTGATAAACCATAATGGAAAAGAATATAAAAAGAATATATATATATGTACAACTGAATCACTTTGCTGTACAGCAGAAATTAACACAACATTGTATGTCAACTATACTTCAATAAAATTAAAAAAAGTATATCCTCTCCAAGTGAAAGCTCCGAAGGTTGTGTATGCTGGAAGAGCTGTGTGGAGTGTGATCAGGGGCTGACTCACCTGTATGAAAACCTCTTTGACGCCTACTGGCAACCCCATCTTTGCCATTGTCACTCCCGCTGCTGCCAGCACCGCCCTTCTCCATGGTAACCACTGTTTATCAAGTGCCAGGTACTGTGCTGAGAAATAGATACACACTTTCCTCAACACCACCTTGAGGGAGCTATTATTCCCATTTCACAGATGAGGCAACTGAGGCTCAGGGAAACTTGCCTAAGATAATGCAGTGAGTAAGTGGTGGAGCTGGAATTTGAACTCAGGTCTCTGTGTAACTCCAAGTCTCTATCTTTACCCACTGCACTATAACGCATATTACTGTCACCACTGGTAATACCACCATCTCCATCACCACCAGCAGCACCATTATTATTATCATTGTCATCTTTATCATCCATTTCCAAGCCAGTTTCACATATATCATCTCATTTAATCATCTCAACATGTGATAACATCATGAGTTCGTTATCTCCAATCAGCAGATGTGTTAAACGAGTTACCACCTGCAAGTGTTTCAAGCAGTAACTGGCTCATTCCTAGCTCCCAATGAGTCTTTGTTTATTATGATTAAACTCGATTATTACCACCACCATCATCATCGTGGTCGTGATCATCATCTCAGCACCAGATCAGACGCCCTGCAAAGTCACTGGGTCCCTAACCTGGCCTGGGTCAAAGCTCCTCCTAATGTCTCCTAGTTGCCCTCCTGTAATGTGATCCACATGGCATCTGCCTCCCAGGCTGTAGGCAAGGTGCTCAGGGGCGAGGTCCAATGACACTGCACCCCTGGGACTCAGGTTTGGGCTGTGCAGCCTGACACTGCTTAAGAAGCCTGTGCACAGGGCCCTCAGAGGAGGCTATGAAGATAGAACAGCACCGGGTCCATCTCCCTGCTGCCATCTGGGCAGGCTTCACATTCGCAGCTGGTTCCCTTCTGGGTTGTTGCTGTACCTGGGATGCCCGCATCCTTCTTCCTGGAGCTCACAGCTTCCCCCACCTGGGGCTTCTCTCCTGTCACTAGCCTCTTTCTCCAAGACCATTCTTTCTCCTTTGTGTCATCTCTACTCACCAATCCCCCTGCTCTTCTTGGAGTATTATTATTATTATTTACAAATGAGATCTGGGGCTTGTATTTCAGTGATGCTTTTGCTTCACTTGTTCCAAGTCCAGGCCTTGCTGAACTTTCTAGGCACCTGGTCTGAAAAGCTGACCAATTTTTGGACTTGAGTGTCATGGCCATAACTTTCCTAATATCACACAGCTGCAGAGGAGGTGGGGTCAGGGGAGGCCAGGGCAAGGCCCAGGTCTGGCTGGGATTTAAATCCCTGCATGAACAGGGGACCCCCTTCCAGGGATGACCCCAGCCCTGGAATTCATGGGTTGCTACCTGGGCGTTCAGATAAGTTATATGCCTCACCTGCCAAAGCCAGTAACTCTTCTGATGTAGAGCCATGTGGAGGTAGCCCTGAGACCTTATCTCTGGGTTCCCCAAACCCCTGAGCTCACAGTCCCCAAAGAACACGTTGTAAAGATACATGCACAATAGGCAGACGTTCAAAGCAAGGTGTAAGTGTGTGTGTGAGAGGGGACAGGCGCTCGTTGCCTGGCTCTATGCTCTTGTGCATGGACAAGTGTGTGAGCCACACCCAAGTGACCACACGTATGGAATATTTTGAGTAGGCACAAGCTTTAGAGCTGGGCAGCTCTGGGGTCTAGCTCTGCTCCTCTCTGCCTCCCCACTCCCCGCAGCTATTGTCCATGTGGGAGACAGAATAAGGGCAGTGGAAAGTATGAGCTCAGGAGTTAGTGCAAATCCTGTCTGTCCTGATTATTATCAATGGAACCATAGACAAATTGTTTGATGCCTCTGGGCCTCAGTTTCTTCACCTGTAAAATGGGGATGATAATCACACTGATCTGCATGGCTGTTGTGAGGCTGCAGTGAGATAAATGCATCTCAAGTACTTATCCCAGGGCCTTCAAATAAACTTGAGGAAATTGTAGCTGATGGTTTCTAAGCATATTTTATTAGGGCACTATTGTTCTTAGTTCCTCTCTTTCCTCTGTAACCATGTCTGAGGATAAAGGCTGCGAGACCTCGGAGCCGCTTACCGTCACCACGCCAGTCTCCTGGGCTGACCCCGAGGTGTCTCAATTTGCCCATTTGAGTCACGTGGACAAAAGACAAAATCCTTGGCGCTGTTTGTGGAGCTTAACTGTGACGATGTCAGCCATGTCTCAGCTGCTTTTCTCCCCTTCTTGGCTTCAGAATATCTGATCTAATGACTTGCCTGGAATCCTCAGATTTCGCTGTGAGAGTGAATTTTGCAGGCTTTCTCCAGCACAGCCCTTGCTGGAGATGTTTTCCGGCCAGGAAAATTCTTTCTTCTCTAATGCGAGGCAGATGCCATTTACCTAAAGGATGTGGTGAGAGAGACACTGTCGTTGGGTTTCCAGGATTCTGCTCCATATGCAAAGTTGCTGGGGACATCTGGCCACCCCACGAGGGTCTCAGTTTAATGTGCGGCCCTGATATACCTGCAATCCATGGGTGTCTGCACAGAGCCTGTGGGCACTCTGAGGAAGGAGCTTAGCACACAGCTCCTGGAGTGGATGGAGGGTTCTTTCTCACCCAGGTCTCCAAGGAAAAAGGGAGGGGTGGACCAAACTGAGGGGTTCCCTACTTCCCCTGGCACTAGGGGTGGATGGAGCACATGGCCAACTCCGATGCCGTTCTCCAAGGGGGGCACTTCTGGTCCACCCACCAAAGCAAGGAGATTGTGACTGGTGGCAGTTGGCTCTACCTAGCTCAGGTGACCCTGTGACTCTCACTCTCCCTGCCTCACTCACCCCAGGAGAGGCAGTGTAGCACGGGGGTGATGACACGGGTTTGGAGTCTAAGTGACTTGGGCTTGAATCCTGGCCCTACCCCTTATTATCTGTGTGACATTGGGCAAGTTACTTACCCTCTCTGAGTCTCAGTTTTCTCATTTGCAAAGTGGGGATAATAATATCCACTTTGTAAGTTTGTGTGAAGATCGAAGTGAAATGACCTGTGAATGGTGTAGAGTCAGAACATTCAGTAAGTGGAAATGGTTTTTAAAAAACACCTCATGGAGTCCTTTTAAGTTGTGACACTAACAAGAAAATCAACTGAGTGGTTGAAAAGGACAAAAATTGTGATATGGAATCGATTAAAGCGGTTTACCAAGCCGTGTATGCACATGTATATCTACACGTGATATAGATCTGAGGTTAAGTATTAATTCTCTACTCTCCTGGCCATCGATGAAGCTCAAATCCAGGGGACCCCAAAGTAAATGCCGTTGTCCTGGTTCTCCTTTCTGATCCCCTTTGCTGTCTCTGAGCTGTTCCGTGTCATCCACTGATCCATTTCCACACATTACATCTATCTCTGCTGATTCACGCTGGAACACTTTCTTGTACCCGAGCTAACGAAAGAGCTACTGAGAATTCTTCATCTCCTCTTCCTCAACCCCTCGTCTGCAGCAGCCACTTACGTGCCCATTAGCAACTGTACAGACCCGAGCAAATCCTGCCTGCACGAGTCTCAGTTCTGCAAAGTCCCTGCTCCAGCGCTCGGTGGATGCTGCTAGACCACTTAAAAAAAACCCAACCCTTTAATTTTGAAATAATTACAGACTCACAGGAAGTTGCGATGGTAATACTGAGAGGACCCTTCTCCTCTTCACTCAGTTTTCCCCAGTGATTACCTCTTACCTACAGTGACCAGGAAATTGACACTGAAATTGACATTGTGTGTCAATGTACCATGTGTGTGTATCGTTCTTGTCCCTTATCACATGAACAGATTTGTGTAAACACCACCACAATCAAGATGTAAAACTGTTCCATCACCACAATGGTCTCCCCCTTGCTTCCGCTTTATAATCACACCCACTCCCTGTTCCCCACCATCCCTAAACCTCAGCAACCACATATAATTCGTTTTCCAAACTGGCATACTTTGGGGAGTGAAAGGGGATGCCATCAATTATTATGCTGGGTCAGCAGGTGTACGCTGGGATGTTTGGTCCCCTAATTAAATGTATTATTTCTTTTTTAAAAAAATAAGTTTATTTATTTTATTATTTATTTTGGGCTGTGTTGGGTCTTCGTTGCTGCTCATGGGCTCTCTCCAGCTGCGGCGAGCGGGGGCCACTCCTCGCCGCGGTGCGTGGGCCTCTCACCACGGTGGCATCCCCTGTTGCAGAGCAAGGGCTCCAGGCGTGCGGGCTTCAGCAGTTGTAGCACGCGGGCTCAGCAGCTGTGCCTCATGGGCTCCAGAGCGCAGGCTCAGCAGCCGTGGTGCATGGGCCCAGCTGCTCCACGGCATGTGGGATCCTCCTGGACCAGGGCTTGAACCCGCGACCCCTGCATTGGCAGGTGGGCCCTCAACCACTGTGTCACCAGGGAAGCCCAAATGTATTATTTCTGTGTGTGTGTGTGTGTGTGTGTCTGCGCGCGTGTAAGTTTGGGGGTGGGGTAGGGAGTGAAGCTCTTCATGCAGCTCTTTAGCTGTCTTACGGCGAAGTACCCTCCAAGAGCTGCCTGAGAGATTCCCCTTGGGCCCATGGGAGTGCCCTGCTCTGCAGTGTCTGCGGCAGCATCTAATCCTTCTACACCCATGCCCACTGCAGGATAGAGCGGCTTTTGTCCCCCGTAGAGCTACCAGGAGGATGGATTTAAGGACATTTTTTTGTTTGTTTTGTCCTTGTTTTGCATCTACTCCAAACTACAGCACTCTGCCCTCTGCTCCCCCAGAAGTTGCCCAAGTCACCACTGACTCTTCCTTGCCACACCCTGCCCTGGAGAGGTCGGAGTTTCCCGGATCCTGGCCCAGGTTCTCCTCTCACCCTGCGCACTCTTGCTGGGTTATCTCACCTCGCCCCAGCCCTTTAATAATCACTTAGGATGATGACATCATGCTGGTTGATTTCTCAGGTTCTTATTCCCCATGATGACGTGGCCCCCTGTGGCAGGGCTTCGTATCCCCAGGCTCGCTGTGGCTTTTCTTCCAGCCCCTGCACATTTTGGAATGTAGTTCAAAGTTGTTTTTCTTTGCACTTTTCCCCCTTAGCTGGTCTCTCCTGCTTTAACTCAAGTTAAGTATGGATCGAATGTACAGTTTATATATATGAGAAGGTTAGTGCACCATAATTATGTTGAATAATCCTACCAAACTGCTCTAAGTTCTTAAACTTATGATCAGAAAAGACTTACTCATTGATTTGCTTTTTGCATTTTAAATTGATGTGATCCCCAGCAGGTGCTTTGTGCTTTTTTTCCCCCCTAGAGATGGTGTTCCCTATCACTTTCAAGGTACTGATTCCGCTTGTCCTTTCCCAGACTATGTTTCTTCTCAATTTTCCTTCTTGCCTTATCATTTTTATTTTTTATCAGCTAGCGTTCTGGTGTTGTTTTCCGAAAGGGGAGCCCGAGACAGCTGGTGACACAATAAATATGGCAGTGTGGGTCCTACGCGTCCCCGATCCTTCTAACCTTTGATGTTTTGTGCAGATGCCACGTTCTTCAGGAAACCCTGTCTCGTTTCCCAATCAGAAATTCTTTTAGTTCTTCCAGCATTCTCAAGTCCTGATTTCATCCTGCTTTGAGTTACATGCTCCACTATTAGACCGTCAACTCCTTGAGAATGGAGATCATGCTTTTTTTCAGCCTGGCATCACCTCAGGTAATAGAATGATGCCTTGCATAGGGAAGATGCTTAGGAAAGGCTTGTGAAAGCTCTATGATCTTAGGAAAATCGCTTTCCCTCTCTGACCATTCTTGATTTCCTTACTTGTAAAATGAGAAAGTGCACAGGGTTGGACAAGATGATCTGTAAGATTCCTTCTAGCTCAAGAATACCTTGAAGAAAACAGTTATCTCCCTTGCTAGCTCTGCAAGCAAGGATGTGGCAGGGCTTCGTATCCCCAGGAATCCGTCTATGTCCCTTGTAGCGTAACCACAGAGAGCTGTGTAGCAACTTTCTGTGGTACCCACAGTCTCTTGGACTTTAATATCACTTACCTTGTCAAAGATAAGATTAAATACCACCACCCCAGACAAGCAACCAAGCACAAAAGACTAGAAGGAGAAAGACAAATTTCATATGATGTCACTTATATGTGGAATCTAAAAAATGGTAGAAATGAACTTATTTACAAAACAGAAACAGACTCACAGACATAGAAAACAAACTCATGGTTACCGAAGGGGAAAGGGGGGTTAAATTAGGAGTTTGGGGTTAACAAAGTACAATATATAAAATAGATATAGTGTATAGCACAGGGAACTGTGTTCAATATCTTGTAATAACCTATAATGGAAAAGAATCTGAAAAAGAACACATCTGTGTATATATTTATATACATACGTGTAACTGAATAACTCTGCTGTATACCTGAAACAATGTAATCAACTATACTTCAAAAAAAAAAGACCAGAGGGAAAATACACTCACACAAACACTCATATACATACACACATACACTGCATGTGTGTGCACATCCCCATAACTTGTTAGTCCAAAAGGAAAGATTTGGTTTATACAGGGAGAGAAGATGGAAAATGAAGGAAGAGGAGAATTAAACACATTGGTAAATATATATTTATATACATACACACGACCTGCTTTGGATCCTTAACACCTTGAGATTCCAGTTTAATCATGTGTTGTCCCTCTCCTTTACTCTCGTTAGCTATTCTTTCCCCTTAGTTATTATTTACACTTTATACATAAGTGTATTGTCCAGGTGCAAGATAGTTTCTATTCCAGCTTGTGTGGAAGAATGTCAGCAAGATAAAGTTTTTTGCATATTACTTCCTGAAAGAAAGAAAGACAAGACATATTATCCCTTCAACAACACCCACGGTCTTTCTAAAATAAACCTTCCTTCTTCATTATTCCTGAATGGACATCTCGATCTGTTTCACACGAATGTAGAAGTGTTGATACTAATTAAGGAAAAAAAGCAAAGCACAAGTAATTAGTAAGGATTTAAAATTCTTGTGTTTGTATGGGGCTTCACTGTGAAACGAAATATGCTTTTCCAGGTTTTATTTTATTTAATGACTAAAGCAACCTGTTAGAGAAAGTAGGTGAAGTATTATAATTCTCACTTTATAGATGAGAAAACTGAGGCTCAGAGAAATTAAGTATCTTGCTTAAAGTTACGTGCTTAGAAAGTGGCTGAATTCATTTATAGTTTAGGTTTTCTGACTCTAAATTCAGTGCTCTGTGTTGTAGGATTCTTAATATTTGTTATCAACAAATTTATGTGTTCAATATTGAGGTTTAACCAAGTTTACAGTTTCCTGGCAGAAATAGTGAGTTTCATTTTGCCGATGGAAAGCTTTTGTTCTTATCTTTTCATGTGTCAGTATTAATTTCAGATGGGTGATTTCTGAAAACCTAGCATCTGTTTACATGAATATCAAGTCCTACTATATATACCCTTAGCCAGGATGGCTGGTGAGAAGCCACCTTTCGCACTGATGTTTCAGTGACATCAGACATGCTGTGGCTTGCTCTGTGCATCATCAGGCCTGTGGACAGGGCAAGAGAGGTCCCAGTGTAATAGGGAAGAACCTTTATATTCTATTACAAGTTAATCACTAAAGGGATGTTGCCTATAAGTTTAAATTATACATAATGGCCCCCCCCCCCTGCTTCCCAGGTAATGAGCATTAAGCTAAAATACCTTTGTTTAGCTCACAGGAAACATCCTGACCGGGCCCACCTGTGCATGACTGCGGGGAGGAAGAAATGAACACATCCCCTCCGGAGGCTGATGGGAACCAGGAAGTGTTTGACTTTACTCCCTCCCCTTTTAGTATAAAAGGAGCCTGGCTTCTAACTCAGGCAAGGTGGTTCTTTGGGGCAGGGGCCCACCGTCTTGTCAGTTAGTTGGCTTTCCGAATAAAGCAATTATTCCTTGTCCCAACAACTCATTTCTTGATTATTGGCCTGTTGTACGGTGAGCAGTACGAACTTAGGCTCGGTAACGCCAGGCGTGCTATGGAAAGAATTGGGGGAGGCTTCCTAGAGGATGTGATGATTGAGGTGAGTATTTATTTATTTATTTATTTTTGCTGTGTTGGGTCTTCGTTTCTGTGCGCGGGCTTTCTCGAGTTGCGGCGAGCGGGGGCCACTCTTCATCGCGGTGCGCAGGCCTCTGACTGTCGCGGCCTCTCTTGTTGCAGAGCACAGGCTCCAGACGCGCAGGCTCAGTAGTTGTGGCGCGCGGGCTAAGTTGCTCCATGGCATGTGGGATCTTCCCAGACCAGGGCTCGAACTCGTGTCCCCTGCATTAGCAGGCAGATTCTCAACGACTGCGCCACCAGGGAAGACCCGGAGGTGAGGTCTTCAATATGATTTATCTTTCCCTGGTGGTCAAGGGGCGCAGAGCAAGCATTTCAGGGAGGGGAGATAGTGTGGGCAGATATATAGAGGAGTGATACAGTTTGGTGTATTCCAGCCATGCAATCTGGAGGGGCTGGACAAAGGAGCCTGTTTCAGATGGGGATCGGCTGATGTGGGGTTGACAGAAGAAGGTCAACCCAGCCAGAATTCAAGGCGTCCTCCAGTCTGAGGGTCAGTCCATCACAAAGGAGATTTGTGCAGACCTTCTGGGCCAGCGATTCTTACCCCTAGTACACATTAGAACCAAGCCCATGGTTCTGACTCCTTGGTCTCAGGTGGGGTCCAGGTCTCCCCAGAATTAAAAAAAATGCTCCAGGTGTTCTTAACCAACTGTGAAATAATTATTCCAACACTTGTTAAAATGGTAAGGGAGACTTATTCAGACTATTGCAATGGGGATATTGCAACAGGGGAGAGACATGGGGTTCAATTCCAAATACGACAAAGACAAGTAGGGGTTTATAGCCAATGGGTAAAATGCCCAGGGCACAACTGGTGACATTAAGAAGTAGCTGACTTTTCCTATTGAAACTACTGTACACATTTTGAGTATAAGTTTTTTAGTTGCTAAAAGTCCAGATATTTGAAGAAAGCTTAGAGATCTAAGGGAGATCCTGGCAGCCATTCAGAGATAATTCTCCAATATTTTAACCTCTTTCTTTTTGTTGGCAAAGGCTGCATCTCTCTGCAGGTAGAGGGTAAGGACTCATTCATGTAATTCTAAAGTGACTTCTGTTTTTGTCAAGGAAAATTTGCTACAGTGGCAACTTTATAATGAGTGACAGGAGGAAGCAAGCATGGTGATTACAAATTATTGGTGTAATCTATATGGTTTTTTAGGATGAATCCTTCTAATGTTGATCCTGACTTAGAATAAAAAAGAAAGATTTGGCAATAGAAGTCTTTGAGCTATCATCTTAACCTTCATTAGTACGCATACTTGTTTTATTTTGTGCTAACTTTCCTTTTCTGTACTTCATTTTTCATGTAGAAAATGGTCGAAATTAATTATTTTTTATATTACCTCCATGGAATTCCACAAGTTATATGTTCTAAGTAATCTGTGCTGAATAAAAATAGGATATTTGTTCTTGTAAAAAAAAAAAAAGTAGCTGTCTTTAAAGTAGGATTCGGAGTAAGGAAGGAAGTTCAGAAGACATGATTTCCTATCCTGTACTTATGCCCTGCTCCCTCACCAATAATGATAATGATTATATATATATATATAATATACTTAATATACTATATAACACATTATTTATAAAGTAAAGTATAAGTGATGCTTTGGATTCTGTTGTCATGAAACCTCTGAGCTGTGGGTCCTCTGGAGAAGAGTAAAAGGATTATTGAGCACAGGGAGAGACCATCTGGGGCTAGATAACACGATTTGACTTAATTACATGATTTATGATTTGACACCAGCAAGCTGGGTGGCTCAGAGGTAGAGACGGGGATAACAAATCTATAAGGTTGGCAATAAACAGAGTAAGATTGTGAACAAGGCACACATTTTGAGGTGGCTGAGAGGATATTATTAAAATGACCTTAGGGACCTGGATAATAGGAAGAAGGGGGACTAGGACAAGTTTGAGAGACTGGGGTCTCTGGAATCTGACACTTACATAGGCAGGAGTTCATTGATTCCTCCCAATAACATTGTAAGAAGGGTAATATTATTCCCAATTAACAGATGAGGAAACTGAGGCTCAGAGCAGTTTTATGATTTGCTCCAGCTCATAAAGCTTGTAAGAGGTCACAGTAGGACCAGCACCCAAGTTTGTTTAACACTAACAACAGTGTCCTTTTCATAGAGAGGGAAGAGTGAAGTCATGGGAAGACCCATGTTAGCCAATGAGGCAATATGCCCGCCTAAGTAGCCATTGTGGTCTTCCACCTTCCCAGCCCAGCCCTAGGGAAGCCCAGGGCTCCCTGTCCAAAGGCTCTGGAGAATGGCATCTGAAGATATTCTAGTGTCATCTTGCATGTGGTCCTGTGTGCCAACATGACAGGTAAAGGTCAAGGCTGCAGTGAGGGATTTCCCATCTGTTGATAATTAAGTTCTTCAGCCAACCACTCCAAACTTGAAATGCATATTTAATAAGCTGACTCTGTGTGACAAAGCAATCTAACTCACTGATAATTATGCAGGTCCACCTCTTGCTCTCAGGATGCTGGCTTCACTCACAGTGTCCTCCATTTGGCATAATGAAGACCCTTACATCTGTCTTGGGCATTTAAATTCCCAGAGATGTGATCATTATTTTGGAAATGTCAAGAATTCAGAGTCCTGCAAAAGGACCACGTTTCCACTAGGTTTGGCAGTTAAATATAGGATACCCAGTTACATTTGAATTTCAGACAAACAATGAAGCATTTTTTAGTATAAGTAGGTCCCAAATATCACGTGGGATAAAATTGTTTTTGTGAAATATTCAAATTTGATTGGGCATCTTGTACTTTTATTTGCTAAGGCTGGCCACCCTACTTTCCACTGAATTAAGATTTCTACTTGCTCACAGATTCCGGCTGAATCTTTAGCTCTAGGACAGAAGGAACCTTCAGCATATGAAAGGACCGTGGATTGGGGGAGTGTAGTCCAGCTTACACTGACCTCCTTTTTTGATAGTTGCTCAAAGCAGCCATGTTTATCCATGGGATCCAGACCCTCAGCAAGAGTTGATTGGCTGGGGTGACCATGTGAGTTGAGTTGGTCCAATCAGATCTCTTTCTGAGAATTGGGATTCAGAGAAACCCAGTTAGTCTTTGCAAGTGGTTGGAACCGAGGGGATGGCCCATGAGATAACCCATTATCTCTCCCACAAACCTTCCCCTTTCACTGAGCTAGACAAAGTTGGTTTTTGTTACTTGAAACCAAAGAGAAGGGGTGGTAATCCTAGATGGTTTTTTAGTAGAGGCATGAATGAATCCTCTCCTGGGATTGCCTTGCTAACCTCTTCCCCACTGTCTTAGTCCATTCAGGCTGCTATAACAGAATATCACAGACTGGGTAGCTTATAAATGATAGAAATTTATTTCTCATAGTTCTGGAGCCTGGAAGTCCAAGATCAGAGTGCTGGCATGATTGTGTGAGGGCCCTCTTCTGGGTTGCAGACTTCTTGTATCCTTACATGGTGGAAGGGGCTAGGGATCTCTCTGGAGCCTTTTTATAAGGGCACTAATCCCAATCATGAGGGCTCCACCTTCCCTATTTAAGCACCTCAAAAAGGCCCCACGTACTAATACCATCAACTTCAGGGGTTAAGATGACAACATATGAATTTTGGGGGGGAACACAAACATTCAGATGATAGCACCCACCCATTCACAGAAATGCTACTCATTCTTCAAGACCAGATTAAGTCCCATTTTGTCCATCTTAATGGTCCAGCACATTTTAAAAAACTGACCAATTGCCTGATTATCAAGGGCTACCTCAACTGAAATGTGAGTATGTGAAATTCCATCAGAAAAGTAGGACTTAGCGGAAGCTATAAAGAAGACATTTCTTTTCAACCTTTTTATATTTCTCCACTTGAAACCTCCATAGAGAGCCAACACTCACATTACCTGAGACCCTTCCAGGCTGTACCCTCTCTGAGATAGGATAAAGAACACTGCTTCAGGATGCAGTATATGAACCTGCTAGTTGACTTCCACTTTTGCCACATAGCAAAGCGTGACTTTGGACAATGCTCTTGGGATGCATTCTCGCTTTGACTCACCTGCTTTGGGTCTGCATTGCTTGTAAGTGGACGAATAATTTCCTAATGGATGCCTTATCTTCAGCTTTCCCCCACTGTAACCTACTCTATGCACTACTACAGTTTAAGTCTCTAATTTATGACCTGAATAGACAAAGGAATGATAGACTTAATTTATAAAGAGCTTATGCAAATGAATCAGAAAATCACTATGACCCCAAAAGTCTATGCCTTCCCACTCCCAGAACATGCCAGGCAGTCACGCCTCTTTTCCTTGCACATACTGTTCCCTCTGCCCGGAATCTCCTTCCCCTGCCTTTCTACTAGTCACTTGTCAAGATGCAGCTTAATTATCACCTCTTCTGTGGAGCCTTTCCAGTCTCTTTCCCAATCCCCTCTATCTCGATTGAATGTGTTTCCTGCTCTGTGCTCCCCTGCACTTTGTACTGTACATTGTTGCATTAGAGTATTTATCACATTGTATTGTAAACCGACCTTCCATATCCACAGCTTCTGCATCCTGGAATTCAACCAACCACAGTGCTGGTGGATGCTGAGCCTGCAGATACAGAGGGCCGACTGTATCATTTTATATAAGGGACTTGAGCACCTGCGGATTTTGGTGTCCACAGGGGCTCCTGGAACAAATTCCCTGCAGATACCGAGGGATGATTGTACTTATTATTACGTGTACTTCCTTGCATATCTGTCTCCTCCCACAGGCTACAAACCCCTCAAGGGCAAGGATGGGGCCTTCCTTGTGTCTTCAGCACCTGGCATGTATCAGGTGTTCAGATTGAAGCTCTCAGGATGAGAGTGAACCCTTCTCCCTGATACCCCATGGGTTCTTGGCCAAGTCATATGCAAGGAACAGTAGTCAAGTGGGGATAAAAAATTAGGAGCTTGCTTAATGATCTGCAAGTACCATAACCCTCCCCCCCCCCAAAAGAAGGCCTTCTTTGATAAAAGCTGGATAGGAGAATGTGGCCTCAGGCCAAGAGGAAAAATGGAGGTTCCTTCTCCCTGTTGCCTCAAATCTAGAATGGCTGGAACTACAGAGCCTTCTCCAAGTCCACTTACCCAACCAGCTCCAAGGTCCAGGATGGCCGGCTTGCATTACACACCCAGTAGTGGGCACAGAATCAGGCCCAGAAAGGGAGCCGGGTTCAGCAGGCTCTGCCCTGTGACAGAGAAATTGGGAAGAGGGTTGTGTTCACGGATGCAGCACGTGTAGTGGTGTAGTAGGTCCACCTGACAAGAAACATGGTCCGATGATCCCCTCGGGTTCTGATCCGTGACAGGAGCTTGTCTCTCTCTCGGGGGGAAACTCTTAAGGGAGGGAGTAGACAGAGGCACTAGAAGTGATAAAAGGGATGGAGGTTCCTCTAATCCTATGAAAAAAGGGCAGAAGACCCCCCCTCCTCTTCTAAAAATCAGGAAATGTTTTTTGAGTGAACGTAAAGATTTTCTATACAGCCTCCTCCTTTCCTTACCTAAACCCTGCCTCAAAGGATGATCAGAGAACAAGAAATAATATAAAAAAGACCTAAAGATCAGAGATTAGAAAGCAGTATAAGTACCGTATCCCCCCAGCCCCATTAAAAACTACTGGTAACTTCATAGAATCAACTCATTTTAATCAGGCTTTGGGCAGCCTAAACCAGCAGGTCGCCTATTAGAATGATTAAAATTTGGAGATGGAGAGATTTACTGAGAAAAGCATTTAATTTCCTTCTCTAGTTGTGGGCTATATCTTCTCATTGGAAAAGCCCATGTGTTTTTAGAGATGCACGTGTCCCAGATGGGCTACTTAGAGGTTAGAGGTAAGCCGATCTCTCATAGGGGACTGATCTCCGGACCTTTCAGATCAGAGAAAAATACAAGCCCATTTGGACAGGCAGCTAAGTGATGCTCCCCTTTCTTGCAGACCCTCTGCATTGGCTGCCCAGTGCTGTCAGAGTCGCCCTTTAATACATGAACACTGTAGAACATTTTAAAAATACAGATTAAAGAAAAAAAAAGAAAATTAAAATACAATTCAATCACTCAGCTATTATCACTGTCATCATTTTTAGTCATTATCTTTCCAGGTCTCTCTCTGTGTGTGTGTGTGTGTGTGTGTGTGTGTTTATGTGTGTGTGCATGTGTGTGCTTATGACATGAAAACTCTTGTTAGGTCATATCACACATATTAGTTTATGTGTCTATGTACCTGCTTTTAAAAAAATGACCAAAGAATATCATGGTCACTTTTCTGTGACATTAAATACTCTTGTACAAAATCATTTTCAGTGGCTGCTAGGTATTCCAGTGTGGGGATGAACCATGGTTTAATTACTGCACTCTCCTGTTATTGGACATTTAGATGGTGTCCAATTTTTCACTATTATAAGCAATTCTGGGAATGAGAACTGTTAGCCATATTTTTGTGAAAATCTGTGATTGTTCACCTAGGATCAATTCTTGGAAGCAGAATTGCTAAGTCAGAGTTTGCAAGCTTTTGAGGTTTTGGGGACAGCTGTTTGACATCACGTTGTGCTAGTTCCTTTCAGCAGTGGTCATTTCCTCTGACATTCCATGACTGGGCAGTATTGGGTCTTCAGCATGTCCTTGTCTAGCTGGGAGATGAGGCGCTTTCCTGGGGGTTCAGTGAGCAGTGAGCTCCAGCGACACAAAAATACCCCTCCCGTTAACACACCCTTTATTTGTCTTCTTGCCTCCCTGTCTCACTTCTCCCACTTCCTCACCTGTCTTCCTGGGATCACGTCCCAAAGAAACTCCTTGTGTCCAAGTCTTTATCTCAGAGTCTGATTTTGAGGGAACCAACACCAAGGTTAGGAAACCCAACCTAAGTCACGTGGAAACACCAGAGGCAGGATCCATTCTGCTTGGGTGTCTTGTTCAGGTTGCTGAAACAGAATACCACAGACTGGGTGGCTTATAAACAGTAGGAATTTGGGACTTCCCTGGCAGTCCAGTGGTTAAGACTTCACCTTCTAATGCAGGGGGTGCGTGTTCGATCCCTGGTCCGGGAGCTAAGATCCCAGATGCCTTGTGGCCAAAAAACCAAAACATAAAACAAAAGCAATATTGTAACAAATTCAATAGAGACTTTAAATATGGTCCACTTCAAAAAAAAATCTTAAAGCAAAAATGGGAATTTATTGCTCCCAGTTCTGGAGGCTGGGAGTCCAAGATCAAGGAACTGGCAGATTTGGTGTCTGGTGAGGGCCTGGTTCCTCACAGATGGTGCCTACTAGCTGTGTGCTCACATGGTGGAAGGGAATTGGGGTCTCTCGCCAGCCTCTTTTATAAGGGCACTAATCCTATTCATGAGGGCTCCACCTTCATGACCTAATCACCTCCCAAAGGCACCACCTCCAAATACCATTGCATTAGGCATTAGGATTAAACATATTAATTTGGGGGGCACACAAACATTCAGCCTATAGCCCTGGGAGAGAAGTGGTAGTAGTAGCAGTGGTTGTTAAAGTAATAAAGATCATAGTTATAAAATGTCATGGGGATGTAATGTTCAGCACAGGGAATATAGTCAATAATATTGTAATAACTTTTATGGTAACAGATGGTGACTAGACTTAGCATGGTATCATTTTGAAACGTATAAAAATATTGAATCACTATGTTGTACACCTGAAACTAATATAATGTTGTAGATCAATTATAATTCAATAAAAAACGGTTTTGTACTCAAATTTTTTAAAGTAATAATGATAATAATATTGAAAATATATAGTAACAGTGTCATTGCTTATTGTGTGCCAGGCACTGTGACAGGCTCTTCCCGTGCATGAGGCCCCTTGATCCTCACAGTTCCATGAGGTGTGTACTGTTTATTATCATCCCTTTTTTTTTTTTTTTTTTTTTGCGGTATGCGGGCCTCTCACTGCTGTGGCCTCTCCCGTTGTGGAGCACAGGCTCAGCGGCCATGGCTCACGGGCCCAGCCGCTCCGCGGCATACGGGATCCTCCCGGACCGGGGCACGAACCCGTGTCCCCTGCATCGGCAGGCGGACTCTCAACCACTGTGCCACCAGGGAAGCCCTACTCTCATCCCTTTTGCTGGATGAGGAAACCAAAGCCTCAGATAGTCAGGGAACTTGCCCTAGACACTGGGTAGGAATGGCAGAGCTGGAAAAGTCTGACTCCAGGACCTGTGTCCTCAGAGAAGGGGACATGTGAACTGATCCTTTAAGGAAGAGTGTGTGGGGTCCGTCAGGTGGACGGGGAGAGGCACCCCTCAGACAGATGGAGGAGGAAAGGCAAGAGAGGCTTGCAGAGGGGCATGTAGGGAAAATGTGATGTATTGGGAAGGGTCTAGATAGAACAAACGAGGGAGACTGCAGCATCTGGCTGGGGCCGGGCTGTGATGGACTTCATTACCTGCTAAGAACTTTGGGCTTGGAGGTATTGGATAGGACACTTTAAAAATATATATATATATATATATTTTTATTTATTTATTTATTTATTTTTTTGGCTGAGTCAGGTCTTAGTTGCAGCATGTGGGATCTTTCGTTGCGGTGCACGGGCTTCTCTCTAGTTGTGGTGTGCAGGTTTTTTTTTTGCTCTCTCTAGTTGTGGCTTGCGGGCTCCAGGAAGCGAGGGCTCTGTAGTTTGCGGCCCGCGGGCTCTCTCATTGAGGTGTGTGAGCTCAGTAGTTGTGGCTCGCGGGCTTAGTTGCCCCGCACGGCATGTGGGATCTCAGTTCCTCAACCAGGGATCAAACCTGCATCCCCAGCACTGGAAGGCAGATTTTTACCACTGGACCACCAGGGAAGTCCCCGGATGGGACACTTTTAAGGACAGAAATGTCATGCTCAGGCCCGTGTGGCAGAGTGGAGAAGGGATAGTGAAGGGAGAGGTGGCAGGGAAACCAGTTAGGAAGCGATTGCAACTTGATCAGCCTCCATCCTACCGTTTCCATAACTCCCTCGGTGGAGATGGACCTGGGCTGCTTGGCAAACCAGCTGGGCAGCTCCCCGGGGATGATCTTTTTAGCAACTGGTTGTTCTTCCTATAGATGAGCTGGGTTTGCAGAGCAGCCCACAGACTGTCCTGATTTATAAATAAGCCTTCTCCAGCTCCATTCAGCCCTCCCCCAAGTGCTCCAGGCAAAGCCTTTTCTAGAATTCAGACAACCAGAGAAACCTCCGAAGCCTCCGTTTGGTGGGGACGGTCGTGGTGGGGGGTGGTGAAGAATGGACAGTGCTGAGGAATGTAGGTGCTGGAGTTGTGTATGTTTGAGCTGGTCAGGACCTAGAGGGCGGAGACCTCGAAGACATGGGGAAACCGAGGCTCAGAGATGAGAGCCTGGGTCTCCAGACCCCTTTCAGTTACACAGCCCTTCCTTAGGTCCTTTGCAGTAGCTGTTTCTGTTGCCTAATGTTCTTTCCCCAGGGAGTCACTTGGAATACTGTGCCCCACCCCTTCCAGTCTTGATTTACACTCGCATCTTCTCAATGGGACCCACCACGACCACCTATTCAATACTGCACTTGCTCCTTCCTCACCTGTACTTTCTTCTTTCTTTTGCCACAGTACTTCTAACCTCCGAAGATACGAGGTCATTAACTGTTTCTACCCTGTGTTAGCTTCTCAAGGTAGGACCTATGTTTGCTTTGTTCTCTGATGATCCCAAGTTTCTGGAAAGTGCCTGGCGACAGCAGATACTCAATAGATATCTGTTGGACTAACCATATTGTTTGTCTTTCTCTCTTCATGGCTGCCTTTAATGGCAATTTTCAACTGGTCTCACTGATGTTAAAGTGAGGTATAAATATGGTAGAGGGATGATGATGGTGATGGTGATGGTAATTTTTAGCTAAGAGCCACAATCCGATTGTTAAAGAAGAACTTAAGAACCTGTAAATCCATTCTCAAACATTTAATGAATTGCTTCTCTGAAAACACTAGTCCCGAGGCAGCTTTTATATTTCCAATAGAAATATAAGGACACACCTATATTTTAAAATTTTCTAGTAGCTACCCTAAAAAAAGTAAAAATGACAGGTGACATTAATTATAATAATTTATTTTGTTTAATCCAACACAGCCAAAATATTATCATTTTGAAATGTAATAAATATAAACATAATTGGTGAGATAGTTTACATTTTTTTTTCTCTAAGTCTTTAAAAGTCAGTGTGTATTTTATGCTTTCAGCACATCTTGATTTGGACCAGCCACGTTTTTCTTTTTTTGAAGTATAGTTGATTTACAATGTTATGTCAGTTTCTGGTGTAGAGCAAAGTGTTTCAGTTATATGTATACACACATATATAATTTTCATATTCTTTTCCATTATGGTTTATTACAGGATATTGAATATAATTCCCTGTGCTTTACAATAGGACCTTGTTGTTTATCCATTCTACGTATAATAGTTTGCATCTCTGGACTAGTCACATTTTAAGTGTTCAGCGGCCACAGGTAACTAGTGGCTACAGACAGGGGTTTGAAAAGGAAAACATAGCCCTTTCCCTCTAGGGGCTCATATATGAGCCAATAACTGCAACCCTGTGGTGTGTCCAAGAATAGAGGCAGGAACTAGGTACTAAGAGGGGACCAAGGAAGAGGTCATTAGTTCTGCTTCAGGAGAGGGAAATTGGCAAAGACATGAAAAATCAGGTCACATAAGAATCTATACTTAGCAGGTAAATATGGGAGCATGTTTAGCTTTCTTTATTATCAAAGAGATGAATTAAACTAAAGTCATAGTTTTATTTGATACAATTAAATTAGTAAGAATGAAAACTAAGGAGGTTGGTACACATGAATGGCTAGTGGTGGTGACAGTGGTACAGCACTTTTGGGAAGCATTTTGGGAATATGTCTCAAGTACCAAAAGAGGCCCTTATATACTTTACCTAATAAAACCCATTTCTGGGAATTCATCTTTAAAAATAATTCAGGGCTTCCCTGGTGGCGCAGTGGTTGAGAGTCCGCCTGCCGATGCAGGGGACACGGGTTCGTGCCCTGGTCTGGGAAGATCCCACATGCCGCGGAGCGGCTGGGCCCGTGAGCCATGGCCGCTGAGCCTGCGTGTCCGGAGCCTGTGCTCCACAATGGGAGAGGCCAAAACAGTGACAGGCCCGCATACCGCAAAAAAAATTCAAAATGAAGGGAAAAAAGACAATACGTGACATTGCTCATTTTAGCGTTACTTAAAAACCAAAAAACTGAAAATGACTTAATGAACAGTAAAAGGTTTACCTCCATTTGGAAGACTATCTTGGAGAAAACCTACCAACCCGGGAAATGCTATTGTTACTATGATAAGGGAAAACAAGTTGAACCTAACATTATATCTATTTAATGCCTGTAACTCTATAAACATTACCCAAGCATCCTCAGAAAAACTGTGAGGGAACATGGAATGATTTTCTTGTATGGTGAGATTGTGGCCATTAAAAATTTCCCACGTTTTATCTGTTTTTGGAAAATTATTTAACATCTGAGTAGCATTCTCTTATCTGACTATCCCCTATTACTGGATGATTGGGTTACTACTGAGTTTTTTATTGTTATAAAGCAAAGCTTCCAGCAGCATCCTTGTTAGCTGTCTTTGTGCGTGCGCTTAATTATTTCTTCAGTTTACATTCCTGTACTGAAATTGGTGAGTAAAAAAGATTGCACAATAAAAAATTTTAAAAAAGGAAATTGTTTTTAAAAAAGAAAAGCGGCAGCAGGACTTCCCTGGCTGTCCAGCGGTTAGGACTCTGGGCTTCCCCTGCAGGGGGCGTGGGTTCAATCCCTGGTTGGGGAACTAAGCTCCCGTGTGCTGCTCGGTGTGGCCAAAAAAAAAAAAGAAAGAAGGAAAGGAAAGGAAAGGAACAAATTATAAGCAAATGATATGGTGATGGCCTCCTCACTCTTTCTGCCTCTCCAACTAACCCTACTCCCAGGGTCATCACTGCTAACATTCCCCTGGATAGCCTCCCGGAACCTTCTCCTAGATTCAGGCAAGCATCCTTGTCCACTTATCCCCCTCATTCTACACTCACGTGCACACACATTGCTTAAGGCTTTTGATTTGTAATGTCCATTTATCTTCCAGAAAGATTCTTTCTCTCATTTCCACTTGTTTCTGTCTCTGACCCTGTTGCAGAGCTGCCACTGGGAAGCACTGTGCCAGCTGCTGTGGGATTTCGGCTCATCCCGGCTTTCGAGCTCTCTGAGGCAGGGCAGAGAAGGTTTGCAGCTGCAGGGGGAGGTGTTTCTGCATTGTGGTGTGTATTGGAAGCAATGTTCAGACCCAGTTCTCATTCGGCTTTCACCCAGCGCATGTGTAACGAGGACAGGTAGGCACTGAGAGGCTTTAGAGACAGGTGTGGGCTCCTTGAGGGATGTAATGTACCACCTCCACCTCGGCAGAGCTTCCTGCTTCTTCATCATGAGGCTCATGTGGAAGAAAAGAGAAAGAACAGGAGGACATAGTATCCCAGATCCTAACACTGAGAGGGCTGGTTCCAGGGCAGAGGCAGGGAGCTCTGAGGCCAAGGGACATGAAAGAGACATTAATGATACTGATTCTGGGACAACAGCCATCTGGTCACCCTCCCGAAGAGGACGCTGGTTTCACGTAGGTGTGCTGTTGTGGATAGAGCACTGGGTTGGAATCAGAAGGCCTGGGTTTGAGGCCCTGCCCCTCGTTGGCTGGTGAGACATGAGCAGTCCCTTCACCCCCAGAGCCTGTTTCTTCCTCTGCAAAGCGAGGAGTGATACCATCGACCTCACAGGGATGTTGTAGTGAAAGAGTGGGATGCCAAGCTTTGTAAAGTGTGATTCTCTGTAAACATCCTAGGTATGGGAGACCAACCCCTGCAGTCTCTCGTTAGTGAATCCCCAAGAAGGGCTTTGTGGGAGAAGCCCGATTAAGATACCAGAAGGGAGCCAGTGAACAGTACTGCCTCAAACTACATTGCAATCCTCCGAAAGGCGAAGAAACACTTACATTAACCCAAGGTATAGTCAAGGTGGGTGTAGTGGGTTGAATACTGTTCCCCAGAATTCACGTCTCCCTGGAAACTTAGAATGAGATCTTATTTGGAAATAGGGTCTAGCAGATATACTTAAGGTAAGGATTGAGAAGGGATTATACTGCATTAGGGTGGGTCCTAAATTCAATGTGAGCGCCCTTATAAGAAGACACACGCAGAGGCGGGGAAGAAGGCCACGGGAAGATGGAGGCAGAGACTGGAGGGATGCAACCACCGCCCAGGAATGCCAGTAGACACCAGAAGCTGGAACAGGTAGGAAGTACCCTTCCTTAGAGCCTTTGAGGGTGCACGGCTCTGCTGACACCTTGATTTCAGACTTCCAGTCTCCAAAACAGTGAGAGAATAAGTTTCTGTTGTTTTTAGCTAAGAAGTTTGTGGCAATTAGGCATGACAATGCTAGGACACTAATACATTGGTGTTGATATTAGCAAATGCCATTTACATAGCACTCGGGCCGAACTGGGCACTGTCTCAAGCATCACATGAGAATCAACTTATTTCATCCTCGCGACGCTATGAGGTAGCACCTTTACTGCCACCTGCAGCTTACAGAAGAGGTCCCTGAGAATCAGGGAGGAGCAATCACTTATCCAAGGCCATGTGGCTGATCGGTGGCGGAGCCAGGATTTATATCCAGGGGTTTCAACCCCAGACTCCTTATCTGCACCACAGAGCTCTCCTATCTCCTTTGGAAACAGGGGTCCTCACGGGACTGCCATGGGTCCAGGAGCCTGGCTGGTCCTCGCTGTGGTGGGATTTCAGGGGGGCCACCCTTTCTTTGAGGTTCAACCCTAGGCTTTCAGCTCATGCCTTCCTGATATATGAAGCCACATTCTCGTGAACTTGCAGGGCCGGGTGGGGCTGGAAGGGAAGTGGTCTTGGGGGTTAAGTCAACTTACATGCACGTGAGAGGGTGGGAGCAGGGGATGCAGCGCGGGGGCTTGGGAGGACATCTAGGAACGTCATCATTCCCTTGTAGGTAGTGATGCCCTGGAAGGTCTCTGTCACAGAAATCGGAAGATATGGGGACCAGTCCTGTCACCTACCAGTTGTGTGTCTGTGGAGAAGTCACTTACATTTCCCTGGGGTCCAGTTTCTTCAACTGTAGAACAGGACTCATCTCTGCTCCACTTGTATTATAGAGCTGTGTGAATAACAGGTGGAATTCTGCTCCTGGAAAGTTATCGTATGGAAAGAATTCAAAAGACAAGAACATAAACGTGGGAAGATATTCGTTGCAGCTTCATTTATAATAGCCAAACCAAAGAAACAAACACAAACAGCTCCACAAAGGAACCAGGCTATAAATAAAGAAAGGAAACCCTCAAATTAACCTGGAAGCTATTCTGTGACATCACCGGCTTGGAAAATTGTGTAGCTATTAATAAGGACAATTGCGAAAAGCGTGTAGCTACTTGGAAAAGTGCTTGAGCATTGTTACATAAAAAGAGGAATACAAAATTGTGTCTGCTCGAAAGCACATAAAATCACCTATGAAGGCGAGGCCAGCCTGAAAGGAAACGTGGAACCATGAAGAACCAAAGTGTTAAAACAAGGAGATGTTGAAGAAAACAATTCTATGAATACTAAAATGTTTTGACAATGAATGCAAATTAGAAGAAAGTTCAAATAAAATATATGTGAAAGTGCATATTTTTACCTAGTGGCTAAGGGACTCTAGCTCAGACTTCTTGATGACAGGGGAGATGTGATTTGTAGGAAAATCTGAGAAGTTCTGCGGGAGAATAATATATATTGGTCAGGGGACGACACTTGGAGCGTGAGGTTCCTGGGGGCAAGTATTATGTTCTCTACACCTCAGGGTCCTCCATGGGGCCTGGTCCGTAAGAGGCCCTCAGCTGGGAATCGTACCCAGCCCTCTAACAGTGATACAGGTGTGGGAGGTGGGGTAATTATTCCCATTTTACAGGTGAGGAAGCTGATGCCCTGAAAAGGGTCAACTGCCCGGAGTTTTCGGCAATGAACAGTCAGGTCAGGCCCGCCCCCAGGTCAGTGTCTTTCCAGCCCCCACAGGGCTGCTCAGTTACTGCTGCAGACGGGAAGGGGACCAACTCCTCTCCATTCACCCGGGTTCCACCCCATCTCTGGAGCAATAGGTGTGGTGGGCAGAATAATGGCCCCAAAGATCCCCGTCCTTAGAATCTGTGAATATGTTAGCTCCCATGGCAAAGGGAAATCAAGACACGTGGAATTCAGGTTGCTAATCAGTTGGCCTTGAGATGGGGTTATTCTGCTGGATCATCCCAGTGGGCCAAGAGTAACCACGAGTCCTTATAAGTGGAAGAGGGAGGCAGGTAAGAGCGGACTGGAGATGTCAGCATGAGAAAGACTCCTCCCAAAGTTGCTGGTTTTGAAGATGGAGGAGATATAGATTCCAGCACCAAGGAGTACTGGTGGCCTCTAGAAGCTGAAAAAGGCCCCAGAGTGGATTCTCCCCTAGAGCCTCTAGAGATAAGGCAGCCCTGCTGACACTTTATTAGCCCAGTGAGACTCACTGTGGACTTCTGACTTCTAGGACAGGAAGATAATAAATTTGTGCTGTCTTAAGCTACTGAGCTCGTGGTAAAATCTGTTACAGCAGCCATGGGAAACTAACACAGTGAATACTCCTGCGTTCCTGGCTGGGCACCTCTGAAAAGAGAATATCATGACCCCTCCTCAGGGAGGGCGATGTGCGGGCAAAGTCCCCTGTCTGTAATTAGTCATCATACTTAGTTTAACTGTTTACTAATCCAATGAGCAACTTATCCATCAGCTGTAATTAAATCATCCTCAAGCCGAGAGTCTCTTGTTTTAAGTCCCAGGTAAAGTTCCTAATGAAGCATTGTGGGGAAAGACCCTAAAGGGAAGCCTGATGAATCCTCAGAACAAGCCTCTGCCGTGGGCATTGTCATTCCCATTTCACAGATGAGAAAACTGAGGCGCAAGAGAGAATCAGTACACTGTCCGAGGTCGCATAGTGAATGGCACAACCAGGGCTTGAATCTGGGTTTGCTTGGCCAGACTCTTCCTCATACAACACTCTCTGGCCTGAGCTACCTTTTTCCTGAATGTGTTGTAGAGGAAGTTCAGACTCCCTCTGCAGAGACTCACTCCATCGTTGCCTGCTACGGTTCTGATGCTAAGTTACCACGAAGCTTTTCTGTGTTGCCTGGACATCAGCCTTCATTTCCCCCATGGAGGTCTTGCCTCCTTAATTAGGTCATATGCACTGAGAAGAAGCTTCAGCTCCTTCCGAATTCTGCTCAGTGCCAGGAGCCTGCTTTAGGGGCTCACCAGATTCCTAGCGGAGGAGAGAATGAAATCTGCCAGTACAGAAGGAGAAACACCTTTCTCTATTTTGAATCTGTGGGGAATTCCCATTCTCCTTCCCTGAAATCCCAAACCCACTTCTGCAATTGGTCATTACTGGATAGTAGCAAAGGTATGTGTATTAGCCTAGAAATTCCTTCAGTAGAAGTTTTAAAATTTCAACTTCAAAGGCAGGAAATGCTTGGTTAGTCTTTGATGTGCATGAGGGAAGTCAGCTAGACTTTTGGGAAGGGGGTGTGAGAGACACACACACACACACACACACACACACACACACACACACACACACCCTACCTTTCTTTACCAAATAGGAAAGTTTCTCACTGCTTCCTCCATCCTCAAATATTGGGAGGTTTCAATTCCTAGGAGACTCTCTCTGGCTATCCTAGGTGGGTGGAGAATGTTTCTTCAGATCTTTTGCTTTACTTTGCTCAGTAATGCCTTTCAAATAGAATTCCTGCTTTCTTCGATTGCAAATGGTGCTACAAAAAGGGCCGGGAGGGCTTCCCTGGAGCCGCGGTGGTTGAGAGTCCGCCTGCCGATGCAGGGGACACGGGTTCGTGCCCCGGTCTGAGAGGATCCCACATGCCGCGGAGCGGCTGGGCCCGTGAGCCATGGCCGCTGAGCCTGTGCGTCCGGAGCCTGTGCTCCACAACGGAAGAGGCCACAGCAGTGAGAGGCCCGCGTACCGCAAAAAAAAAAAAAAAAAAAAAAAAGGGCCGGGAGAGTTTCTGCAGCAATGCAGTGCAGGAGAAAGTACACTGGTTCCGAAGAGGGAGGACTCGGACTTCTCCAAGGTCATTCATTTAATCCGTGGCCCCGAAAACTGCTTCCCCTGTTTCCATGAAAGTTACACATGTGAGCGCTCAAAATCTACTTAATTGACAAACTGATGTGTGTCCCAGGGATTGTTCGTGCAACCAGCTGCTTGTGAATCTGAGAGGCGAGGGCGTCAGAAGGGCGAGCGTCTGGGATATTTTAATATTCAGTATTTCCAGACTCAGCAGGCAGCAGGCTAAATCTGTCTGCTGATGGGCAGGCATGAATTATGAAACTACTCACGTAGGTTGAGAGGTCGCCCGGAGCTCGGGAAGTGCCGCCACCAGTGTCTCCACAAGCTGCTTGGGGGAGGGGTCTCTCCCAGTCAAGAGGGAAGGTCTGGTGTGGACAGGTCGGTGATCACAGTGAGGGTATGGCCCGCACACAATGGGGCTAGTAGGGGATTCCCAAATTCTGGGCCTTAAGACGAGGTGGGCGTTGGGATCCGAGAACAGAAGAGGACCCACAGGACAGTCCCTGCTTTCTGCGTGGCTGGAGGGTGAGTCTGCTTCCTAGTGGCTAAGGTCCAAAGGGGGCTGACCTTCAAGGAGTCCAGGAACTAAACATGACCTCCATCCTGACCCGAATCCTGATGCCTCCTGTGCAGGCTGTGGGCTGGGAAACAAGGTCTAATCATCAAGGGGAGGAAACTGAATGCCAGGGGTAGGGTAGGCAATGGTGGTGCTGTGTTGTGAGCCAATCCTCTGAGATAATATTTAACAAAAACGCATCAGTAATAACCACTTCTTGATGTTCTGTGTCTGCAGTGGTGCTAAGCACATTGCACATATTTTCTCAGTTCTTCACGACAACCCTGTTCATTAGATATTATTACTCCCACATTTACAGAGGAGGTAAAGTGAAAACTCCAGTATCGTCATCACCACGTCTGTGGTGTGAACAGTTATGTAATTCTAAATGCAACAAGCATTTTACAAGCATCGTCTTATGTAGTTGTCACACTTATTTTAGGAAGCGGGTTTTATTATTCCTATTTTCATTACTTCCATTGTACCACAGAGGAGTCTGAGGCTTAGAGAGGGTAGGTGCCAGTTATCTTTTCCAATGTAGCAGATCATCCCCAAATTTAGTGGCTCGAGCCAACAGTCACTTCCTTAGTTTTTAACACAGTGAGTTGGCAATTTGGGCCGGTTTCTGCTGGGTGATTCTTCTGGTCTCGGCTGGTCCACGGAGAGCACCTGATCAGCTAGGTGGCTCAGCTTCAAGGGATTCGCTGGTTGCAGGCTGGGGTAATGGTGGAGACTGGTCCATGTATGCGTCATCATCCAGCAGGCTAGCCTGAGTCTGTGACTGGGCAGGAGTCGGGGGGGGGGGAGGGGGAGAGGGAGAGGGAGAGGAAACATGCAAGGTCTGTTGAGTCCCAGGCTCAAAACTGGTACAGTATCACTTCTACTGAATTCTATTGGCCAAAGCAGGGCAATGACTAGCCCAGAATCAAGAGACGGGGTGTCTAGACGCTTGATGGGAGGGGCTGTGAAATCACAGAGCGAAGACTGAGTGTAGATATAGGGAGGGTGGGGAACTGGGGCCATTTTAGCCATATATCACTGGGTGGATATGGGGAATGTGTCCAGGTGGAATGGGGTCCCCAGGTAGAAAGAAGAGAATGAACAGAGTCTCCCTAAGACTTCCAGGCAACTAAGAGGTAGGTTTCTGAAAGGTAGGCTGGTGTGCCTGGAATACAGGAGGAGGAAGTTGGAGAAGTTAGGGATGGTGTGCCATTCCGAGCACTTCATCTAGGTTAACTCAATCCTTACAACAACTCCATGGGTCAGCACTGTGTTTACCTCTCCTCTTTCTAAGTGGGGAAACTGAGGTGTGGACAATACCCTGAGTCACACAGCCAGAAGAAGCAGGGTCAGGATTCCAACCCAGGTTGCTGCCATCACAACAGGTGGAAGAAAGAACCTGGGAAAGAAGGGTCCTGGGGTAGAGTGTGAGGGCCGAATGCTGAAACCAATTTTCTTAGAGACCTGGAGACAATAAGGTAGAGATTCCTTGACACCCTCTATTTGTCCAAGATTAGGACTGTTTATTTCTGCTTGGTGGTGGGAGGGAATGAGTCTTTCTGACTCTGTGACCCTACTCATGGGTGTACAATAGTGTCAAATGTATTCACTGAGAGGCTTCTGTTTTTTTTTGTTTTTTTTTTTTTTGCGGTACGCGGGCCTCTCACGGTTGTGGCCTCTGCCGTCGCGGAGCACAGGCTCCAGACGCACAGGCTCAGCGGCCATGGCTCACGGGCCCAGCCGCTCTGCGGCATGTGGGATCTTCCCGGACCGGGGCACGAACCCGTGTCCCCTGCAACGGCAGGCGGACTCTCAACCACTGCGCCACCAGGGAAGCCCGAGGCTTCTGTTTTTAAGCAACAGAAACTGATTTCATCTAGCTTAAGTTGAAAATGAAGTATTCCTTAGGAAAGTACTGGGAGAGCTCACAGAATGAGATGATCTTAGAAAGGGCAAGAATAGACAGGCTGCTGGGACAGTGGTGGCAGGATTTCCTGGGCTTACTTTCTAGTTTGCTGCCAGCAAACATGACTCTGTTCTAAAGACTTCCCATCACTATGTCTTTTTGTTTATGTCTTGACTTCCCACGAGAGAGAATCTGGCACAACTTGGGTCATGTGTTTTCTTTTTTTTTTTTTTCGGTACGTGGGCCTCTCACTGTTGTGGCCTCTCCCGTTGCGGAGCACAGGCTCCGGACGCGCAGGCTCAGCGGCCATGGCTCACGGGCCCAGCCGCTCCGCGGCACGTGGGATCTTCCCGGACCAGGGCAAGAACCCATGTCCCCTGCATTGGCAGGCGGACTCTCAACCACTGCGCCACCAGGGAAGCTGGGTCATGTGTTTTTACACTGGACACATTGGGTCTGGCCAGGGGAATAGCGACGTCAGTGCAGACACGGCCCTGGGGGCATCACTATGAAGCCATCCCACTCGGAGTCTATGGCTTGGTGGCGGGATTAGTACTAAGCAACACTACCTACATCTACCCGAACAGTTCCCAGGACACATCTCTTCTCAAGGAAAGGAGCAAGCCTTTCTCTCCTAGGGATCCTAGAGTTCCAGAGATTCTGATCAATCTCACATCCTGCAGATATAAATTTTCATCAAGAGCATTTGAATATGGTTTCATTAATTGCATTTATTTATTAATTGCCTTTTTGAGTTCAGAAAATTGTTTTCATTAAACTGTAACAATCCAAGGCAGATGAAATCTTAAAGCCCAAACAATTTTGCCATGCAAAGGTTATATTTCTATAATCGTGCTTTTCAATCCTGACTTCCTAAGTGATCAGGTTATAAAATATTTAATAGCAGTTCAAAGTCATTGCTTTTGTGAGTTCATTATCTTCTAAACGATAGGTGTCAGGGCAGGCAGCTCTGTTTGGTTGATTTCACAGCGTGGTATTCAAAGGTGCTTCCTTGTGTTTGCAGAGGGATGAACCTGGGTTCTATAGATGATCAGCTTCTCTTCTGAGATTTGTATGTGATTTGCCCCAAGACTGAAAGGCCCACTTGCACAGATTAAATGAAATCCATTTTTTTAACTGGGTACTTACATTTCCAGAAGAGAACTTATCCATGGCACAACTGACTACCTTATAAATATTTTATGACAGTGATCATTCTGATTCTTGACATAAATACAATTTTTGTGGGAATATACTCGATTCTGAGGGTATTAGGGTTGGGAATTTAAGACTTAGATACTCAACAGGCCTGGATTTGCCACCACTCAATTCATGATACGATCTTGGACAAACAGCCCAGCATCTCTGTACTTTGTTTATTTCAATACATCAAACTGGAATTGGTAAATATCAGTTAGGAATGTGTTCATCTACAGATAATGGAAAACCTGATAAGGGTTTATTTCTAACCCAGTAAGTCAAGAGTCAGAAAGTCTGGAGTCGGTGTGGTGACCAAAGGATGTTATTTAGGACCCAGGCCCCGTCTCTGTTCCTGTGATCAGCCTGTGGTTTTGGTCCTTATTGTGGCAAGATGGCTGCTGCACCTTCAGAAGGAAGAAGGGGGAAGGGCAGAAGGCAAGGGTCAAAGGGAAACGTTGGCTGAGTTTGTTCCCCTTGGTTTTGGGGGTAGCGACAAATGTCCTAGAAGCCTCCCCAAATCATCTTCTCCTTGTATTCTATTTGCCAGAACTGAAATATGGCCACCTGGACCTACAAAGGAATCTGGGAAGGTGATTTTTTTTTTTTTTTTAAAATCTGGGCGTGTTGAAGCCCTGAATGAAATCAGGAGTCTTTTGGTAAAGAAGAAGAATGAATATTGGTTAGGAACCGAATTGTGTTCTTTTAATCCCAAAAGGGCAGAAGGAAACTGTCATTTTATTGCTTCATTTACTGGTCTTCTGCCAGGTGGCAAGCATTGTGCTAAGCCCTTTTCACCATTCATCTCAATTTAATTATTTTTTTGGCTGTGCCATGTGGCTTGTGGGTCCTTAGTTCCTTGACCAGGGGTTGAACCCCGGGCCCTCGGCAGTGAAATCGGAGTCCTGACCACTGGACTGCCAGGGAATTCCCTCAGTGTAACGCTTACTCATGTGTATATGGTGGGTCTATAGAGATGAAGAAACTGAGGCTCAGAGACCTGAGGTAAATTGCTCAAGGTTGCAAAGTGGGGTGAATTAAAAAGTCTCTCTCTATTGGTTGGGAGGGCTGGAGGGGGTCTCAAAGTTACTCTGAATATGTTTGTTGTTGGCCTACGGAGGAGGGGCTTAAAGCATTTTTTTCTCCCTTTTTTTACTCCACATTCCCAAAGGAGGGTTGGGCTTGGGGGCTGGGGAGGAGCTCCCAGTGGCCCAGAGCCTCCCTCTGAGCTCCCATGGTGATTGCTTGGGGGTGCTAGGACTCTTGTCCAGACATGTGCCTGATGACGTCATTGATCCTTTGTAGATTTCAAAGCAGAGCTGTGGCTGTCTCTGTCGCCTCCCTACAACATTGGAGCAAGATCACTTCCTCACTGTCCCCCCACTGCAGACTTCATGCAGGCCACCTGCAGTGATGTGAGCGAAACGTGGCAGGATTCAACTGCCCCCGCTGCTCTAACAAGCAGGTAACCTTGATTTTTTTTTTTTTACATCTTTATTGGAGTATAATTGCTTTACAATGGTGTGTTAGTTTCTGCTGTATAACAAAGTGACTCAGTTATACATATACATATGTTCCCATATCTCTTGCCTCTTGCGTCTCCCACCCTCCCTATCCCACCCCTCTAGGTGGTCACAAAGCACGGAGCTGATCTCCCTGTGCTATGCGGCTGCTTCCCACTAGCTATCTATTTTATGTTTGGTAGTGTATATATGTCCATGCCACTCTCTCACTTCATCCCAGCTTCCCCTTCCCCCTCCCCGTGTCCTCAAGTCCATTCTCTAGTAGGTCTGTGTCTTTATTCCCGTCTTAGCCCTAGGTTCTCCAAAATTTACAAGCAGCTCATGCAGCTCAATAACAAACAAACAACCCAATCCAAAAATGGGCAGAAGACCTAAATAGACATTTCTCCAAAGATATACAGACTGCCAACAAACACATGAAAGAATGCTCAACATCAGTAATCATTAGAGAAATGCAAATCAAAACTACAATGAGATATCATCTCACACTGGTCAGAATGGCCATCATCAAAAAGTCTAGAAACAATAAATGCTGGAGGGGTGTGGAGAAAAGGGAACCCTCTTGCACTGCTGGTGGGAATGTGAATTGGTACAGCCACTATGGAGAACAGTATGGAGCTTCCTTAAAAAACTACAAATAGAACTACCATATGACCCAGCAATCCCGCTACTGGGCATATACCCTGAGAAAACCATAATTCAGAAAGAGTCATGTACCAAAATGTTCATTGCAGCTCTATTTACAATAGCCAGGAGATGGAAGCAACCTAAGTGTCCATCATCAGATAGATGGATAAAGAAGATGTGGCACATATATACAATGGAATATTGCTCAGCCATAAAAAGAAATGAAATTGAGTTATTTGTAGTGAGGTGGATGGACCTAGAGTCTGTCATACAGAGTGAAGTAAGTCAGAAAGAGAAAGACAAATACCGTGTGCTAACACATATATATGGAATTTAAGAAAAAAAAATGTCATGAAGGTAACCTTGATTAACTGGCTCTTACAAAAGGGGTGATGTTGTAAGTAGTCAAGCACACAGTATTGGGAGCAAGGTTGCTGCCTTTGAATCCCCTTGCCACTTCCTAGCTATGTGACTTGCATCTACATCTCAGTTTCCTCATCGGTAAAATGGGAGATAAATAATACTGCCTATGTCATCTGGCTGTGGTGAAACTTTACATACACAAAGCACTGAGAACAATGCCTACCACCTTTGTGAGTGCTTAAGTCAGATCCTTCTGAATGGCCTCGCTTTTAGCAATCTTTGTGATTAACTTGCTTTTATAGATTCATTCTTTTGAATCTTGAAAACCGTATTTCCTGGGGTGTTTTTCCAGTTGCTATTTGTTTTTAATGAGTCCTGTAGTTATCAATGAATGGCTCAGTTCCTGCTGTTAATGAAGAGCAAGAAAAGTAATAGCTAACATTTGCGTTCTTGCTCTTCTGCCTTTCTAAAATACGAATTAACGGGACAGTGTGAGTTGGGGCTTCTGGAGTTATGCAATATGGTGGCCCTGGGATTAGTCAACTTGGGAGGGATGGCTGGGTAAATAGCGAAGACCACTTTGTTTTCTTCACAGTTGGGGCGAAGACTGCAGGTTTTAAATCCACTATTTTCCTTGGCTTCAGCCCTACTTTTCTGTATATACATTTCAGTCATGTGTGTATATACTCACATGATGGTGAAATATGTACATTTCTCAACATGGATCACCACCTTCAGCATGCTGCTTCCTGTCTTTCCTCAGTTTGCAGTCCTTGCCCAGTAGAACATCATCTGGGGAGAAGAGGTCAAAGCACCCCCGTTGCCATGGTATCGGGCAAGTCACTCCTCCACTGGGGCCTTCAGCTTCCCTTCGTAAGAGATGATCTCTAGGGTCCCTTCCAGCTCTACAGTATTCCAATATTCACTGAAAGATTCTCTTGGACTTTGGAAGCACAGCCTGCTCGGGAGATTTTAGTTTTGAATTTTTCTTTTTGAGGATTGCCTGAATGGATTAGGCATCTTGTTGTTGCCGAAAGATACTATCAAGAAAGCAAAGGCTGAAGTTCCTTTTCCTTCCCCAAATGTGATGCTTAAATAAAATTCAGTTTCATGGCACAGACACATGGAGCAGAAATGGCTAGGGCTTCTCCTATCTTCCAGCAGTCCCAGAGGAGGCTGTAAACAGCAGGATATCCCTTCAACCAGATGGGCTGCTGAGCTTGGAGAGCCAGGCAGATGCAGAGAAGAGAGAAATCAGTTGCAGAAACGAGGAAAGACTGGTTGTTGTGTTGTTGGTTTCTTCTCTAGGCTGAATATAGCCAGCCTGGAGGCCACGGAGAAGAGGAAGATCAATCATGCTGAGAGGCTCTCAAACAGGAGCAGGTAGGCTGGGACGTGCCGAGTCACAATTCAGGGTCTGATGGGAAAATGGCCCATTGAGTTACCTTTGATGCAAGACCTTGAGAGCAGGGCTAGCTTTAGGGAACACTAGGACAGGGCAGGGTTAGCTGGTAATCTATCCCCCTTTGGTGGCTTTGCCTCATTTCTCTTGGTGCTGGGAACAGCCTTGGCTATCCAGGGTTTCTTGCTGCCTCCAGAGCCCTTCCCTCCATGCCTTACCTAAGACAGCCTTGACACTCTTGCTTTCAATTTTTTTTTCCTGCCCCCTTCCTTTCACCATCAATTTTATTAAAATTTTCCTTGGGAGATATAGCGTGGTGGAGTAGAAAGAGTCATGGATTCAGTCTTGGATGGTGAGCTTGGTCCTTTTGCTTATAACAATGGAAGCTTGGGTGAGTTACTTGATTTCCTTCAGCCTCAGTTTTCCCACCTTTGAGATGGGTATAGTAATATGTAACGTATAGCATGGTTGAGAGAATTAAATAAGACACAAAGGTTACCTCAAAAACAAAAACAACCCAAACACCAAACCACAAGAAATGTTATTTCTTCCTTCCTATTCCATCTTATACTTCCTGCACATTAGACTCTGCAGAATTTAAAAAATATGTTGATGTCGGAGATCCACCCCATCCTCCATGGGGAATCAGTACTCTTTAAGACCTCCTCAGATGACAGTGTGCAGCCTGGGGTGAGACCTACAGCCCTCCGGCGCTGCTAATTAAGGGTTTGCTACTCTATACTCAGTGCTGCTTCTATTCCTGTCCCATTGGACCTGACTCCTGACCCACCTGGAGGTTATCTGCATACAATTCCCATACAGCCCAAATCCTTCTGCATTTTTCTGCCTGAGGGTGTTCTCGGGCCATGGGAGCTTGGCCCTCACTTGGTAGCAAGAAGGATGTATTGGGAAATTAATGGCTTTGGGGACACGTTCCCGTGGAAGGATGCAGTTCGTGGATGAACACCCCATCCTCCCTGCCCTTCGGTGGGACAGTCCTGAAGCATGTTCTGCACAGTTTCTCAGAAGGTCTGCTGTGTGACCGAGTCCCAGATGCCCAGTGACAACACCCTCATCATGAAGCCTTTGCTGGCCTTCCTCGCTTCCCCATCTCACTTTCCCACTCCCTCCTTGTCCTTCCTGGGATCACTTCACAAATAAGCTACTTGGACCCCCATCTTTGTCTCAGGGTCTGATTCTATGGGAAAACATGCATCTTTTGTCAGCCTTTTCTTATTCACAGGAGTTTTACATCTCTGTTCACACATCCGTCTGGTGAGATGGATGGGTTAATATTCTCTGGAGAGACATTATAGAGCTCACCACTTTATGCCTTCACTGTTTCACACGTCTTTCCTTCTGGAGTCTTCATGGATAGGGAGAGGAAGGAAATCATGGCAAGGGCAGTCCTTTTCAATCTGCAGGTTCTGACCCATAAGGTACTTATAAAATCCATTTTTTAAAAATGAAAGGAGGGCTTCCCTGGTGGCGCAGTGGTTGAGAGTCCACCTGCTGATGCAGGGGACACGGGTTCGTGCCCCGGCCCGGGAGGATCCCGCATGCCGTGGAGCGGCTGGGCCCGTGAGCCATGGCCGATGAGCCTGCGTGTCCGGAGACTGTGCTCCGCAACAGGAGAGGCCACAACAGTGAGAGGCCCGCGTACGGCAAAAAAAAAAAAAAAAAAAAAAAAGAAAGGAAATGAGTGTGACCTGTCAGACTCTACTGCACATTGTAAGGGCGCATACTGTTGTATGAAAATTTCCTTTCAGTCATATGTGCGTACACTTGCATGTTGGTGAAATAGATTTCTTAACATGGATTATGGTAAAAAATTTCGGAAGAAAAAAAAAAATTTCGGAAGTCATTGCATTAGTGAGCATCTATGGTTTTTTTAGTCGTCCCAAGATCAATTCTTCTCATTTCCCTCCAGTAATAACACCTGATATTCCATTCAACAAGGAAAGGAGACTATGCCCCTAATTGGACATAGTCTTGGTGGGGCTGTCAATGAAGGTTCCATCATCCCTTGGTCAAAAGATGTTCACATGACCTACGATGGTCAACCAGATGATTGCTCCAGGAACTTGAACCTAGAGAGAGCACAAGCAAGGGCTGAAAATTGTTGAAGATGTTTCATTCAAAGGGGGTGTCTGGAAGTTAACATCTCTATTTTTCTTGCTAGCTAGATCTTTGTACTCCCTTGACTTTTTTCCTTCCAAGATATGGTTGTTCAGCCATAGGGTTGATCCTGTGAAATACCTGTGGACCCCTTCTCTGTTTTTTTACCCCTCAGGTAGATTGAACTGTTTCCTGTTCCTAGAAACCAAAGAACACTCCCATACCTGAGGGCTTTGGAGAACCCCAACTCCACTACTTCCTGCCTGTGTGATGAGAAAATTGCTTAACTTTTCTAAGCTTCAGGTTCCTCTTCTGGGAAACAAGGATGGTAATGCCAGATTGGAGGGTATAGATAATATTTACATGGCCACTGGCCTAGACCCTCAATTAGTGGCAGCTACGATTGTGGACCAAATTGTAATCATCTTTGTTTTACTGGTGATGACTTTCCACTTATTAAATGTCTGTGGAGGGAATGAGTGAATGCTTACACAGAACAATGGGGATTTTCACAACTAAAACTCACAGCTGAACTTCTTTACATAGGTCCAACTCCTTGGGTGTTAAATGTGTGATTTATTGTTCAAAAACTTAACATGAGAAAATGTCCATGACCTGGAGTTAGGCAAAAGAGTTCTTACTAATGTTAACAAAAGTGTAATTTTATCAAAGTGAATTGCACTTTGATAAAAAAATTGATAAATTGGACATCATCAAAACTTTTACTCTGTGAAAGACAATGTTAAGAAAATGAGAAAAAAACCTAGAGACTGGGAGAAAATATTTTGCATATCAAATATCCGACAAAGGACTTGTATCTAGAATATATAAAACTTTTAAAGCATACAGTCTAATTTAAAAATAGGCAAAAGATTTAAACAGACATATAACCAAAGAAGACATAGGGAAGGCAAAGAAGCACATTAAAAGATGCTCAGTATCATTAATCATTAGGGAAAAACAAATTAAAAGTATAATGAGATACAACTACATATGTATCAGAATAGCTAAATAAAAATACTGACAATACCAAGTGCTGATAAGGATGCAGAGCAACTGGAACCCTTCCACATTGTTGGTGGGAATAAAAAATGGTTCAACTTCTCTGGAAGACATTTTGAGAGTTTCTTATGAAGCTAAACATGCGCTTACCACATAACCCAACAATCTCACTCCTGAGAAATGAAATGAAAACTCGTTCACATAAAACCTCTACACGTATTTATAACAACTCTCACCATAATCATCCCAAACTAGAAACAACTCAAAGGTCTTTCAGCCATTGAATGGATATACAAACTGTGGTACATCCATACAATGTAATAAAACAACAATAAATAGGAATGAACTACTGATGCACATAACAAATTTGGATGAGTCTCAAAGGCATTATGCTGAGTAAAAGAGTCTCAAAGGCATTATGCTGAGTAAAAGAAGCCAGTATTAGAAGGTTACGTACTGTACGATTCCATTTGCGCAAAGATTAGGGGAGGGTGGACGGTGTGATAGTAGAGAGATAGCGCCAAGGAGTCCTTTGGGGGTGATGGAAGAGCTCTATAGTCCAGTTATGGTGGTGGTTACATTAATCTATACATGTGTTAAAATTCATAGAACTGTACATCAAAAAAATCAATGATAATGAACAAAAGCCTTTTCATCATGTAGAGCGAGGTGGTGTTCATTTGGGTATTTTGGTATCCTATCCAAGACAGTAGCCACCAGCCACGTGTGACTAGGCTGGTCCAAGTGGCGGTGTGGGGCAAGCGTAAAGTGCATCTGGATTTCAAAGACTTAGTAAGAAAAGATAGAACATATGCTATCTCAGTAATTTTGTATGTTGATTATATACTGAAACAATACTATTTTAGATGGCTGGGTTAAATAAAACATATTAACTTCAGCTCTTTGTTTTTACTTTTAAAACTGTGGTTACTAGAAAGTTGTAATTACAAGATGTACCTGGGGCTATGTTTTTATTGAAGAGTGCTGCTCTGTATGACATACTTAGGGAGGAATGGGGAGGTCTGGGTTGTTCTCTCTCCATCTGGATGGGCAGGTGTAAGATTGCCCCACGCGAGGCTGAACAAGACCCACCCAGTCTCCCGCATTTGGGGCCAGGCTGTCTGAGAGGTGCATGCCACTCTCCACATCTGCTTTGTGTCCTGTCTGTCTGGTTTTCCCTAACCTCTGGAGGAGAAGAAGGCGAGGGCAGGGTGAGGCACACTGTCCCAGGGGAGGGCTAGGGCTATGGATCAGACGTGCATAGATTCGGCTCTTGTCAGACGTGAGCTTGAATTCCACTGTAACCGCTAGTTAGCTGTGTAGCTCTCGATGTCTCTTAACCCCAGTTTCAGTTTCTTCATGTGCCAGAGAGAATCATAGTTCCCCAAGAGGTTTCCTTACCCCAGCGGGCTGTGATGAGGGCAAAGAGGGAGCCGTGGAAAGCACTCAGTAGGCCTTCCGGTGATGAGAATTCTGCTGTTGCTCGTACTGCTTCGTGCTGTGTTTGCTGCCCCACCTCAGGCTCTGTTTTTTCTCTCTCAGTTGAACCCCGTAGGCGCTCTGCCCGACTTTTCTCCCTGATTCAGCACAGAGAAATGCCGAGGCAAGCTTTCCCATGAAGCTGCTTGTCAGCAAACGCCCACTCCTGTCTCTGCACTCCCCCCTGTGTCAGAGATGGGCCTGGACTCCACGCAAGGCCCAGGGTCCTGCCAGCTCCGGGATTGACTGACACACACCCTGCCTCCCAGGCTTCAGGGCTCTGTTCCCAACCTGGGAGAGTAGCAGTTGGAGGCTCCCAAACAGTTCAGCAGTGCGGGGGGAATAGTCCTCCAACTGGCTACAGGGGCTACAGCAATTTTCCTGGACTCCGTTTCAAAAGCATCAAAGCCTTGGTTTCAAACATTTAGTCGTTGCGTGGCCTGCCTTTTCCACTTTCTCCCCTTTGCCCTTAGTTTCCATTGAGCGTTTACTATGTTATTCTTGCTGCTTGTCCCCGGTTGCTCGGTGTCACCATCAAACATTAGGTAGGTACAGAATAACTTTATCAGCTACGTAGATTTTCATCAAAAGAGCTTGTTAAGTTCCTGTCTGGGCATGGCAAGGCATGAGGCTCAGTGGAAGGGAAGTTAAACAGACATGAGCGGTCTCTCGCGCCTCATGCATGATGGTGGTCACGGTTGCTACCTGGTAGGGCTGCCTTGATCACTGCCAGGACTTTGAGAGCTGTGAGGTCCGGACAGATCCCAAGTTCACAGGGCCGTGATTTAAAAACCTCAGAAGCAGGCCTGGGGTGGGACCTCGAGCCGCCAAAAGAGGCCCTGTTCCGGGAGTGGCAGTGGTCAACCACCTGGGTTTTGGAATCTGGCCGCTGTAGGTTTGCGTACGGCCTCTCCCGCTCAGGAGCATCCAGGGTGCAGGACCTTGTCTTCTTCTGTGACCTGGGATCACACAACCAGTGTCCCAGCTGGTTGTAAGAATGTAACACCTGCCATTTATTGAGCTGCTGCTGTGTGTCAGGCACTGTGCTAAATGCTCTACAAGGGTCTTCACATTTAATTCTTTCTTTTTGTTTGTTTTTGTTTTGTGGTACGCAGGCCTCTCACTGTTGTGGCCTCTTGCGTTGCAGAGCACAGGCTCCGGACGCGCAGGCTCAGTGGCCACGGCTCACAGGCCCAGCCACCCCACGGCATGTGGGATCTTCCCGGACCGGGCCACGAACCCGTGTTCCCTGCATCGGCAGGTGGACTCTCAACCACTGTGCCACCAGGGAAGCCCCTAATTCTTAATTTTATGAAACAGGTATTGTTTTTATCTTCATTTTACAGATGAGGAAATGGAGGCTTAGAGAGGTTAAACAATATGCCCATTACAACATTTGCCGACTGTATATGATCATCCAGTTGGCAAATGTAGGCGAGGGATTTCAGTTCTAGCACCCTGCCCCACGCGCCGCCCCTGCCCTGACCTCCATGCCTGTGCTCAGGAGGGGACAGGGAAGGGGGTCTGGAACAGGTGGTTTGCTGAGAGTCCTCCCTTGGGAAGCAGGGTGTGGCAGGAGTTGGGTTTGTGTGTGGGGTAAGGCTCTAGGCCTCTGAAGCAAGATCCACTGTCCCTTCCGGCTTCACTTACAAAACACAAATGCGAAGGGAAAGTTTGATAATTTCAAGATGGTGACTTCAGAGCCTGAGACCCCAGGCATGGGGCCTTCTGAGTGCCCAGCCCTCTGTGACTGCACTGGTCAGACGCTCATGAGGCTGACACTATTTAAAATGCTTTTAATGGGCTTCCCTGGTGGCACAGTGTTTGAGAGTCTGTCTGCCGATGCGGGGGACACGAGTTCGTGCCCCGGTCCGGGAGGATCCCACATGCTGCGGAGTGGCTGGGCCCGTGAGCCATGGCCGCTGAGCCTGCGCGTCCAGAGCCTGTGCTGCGCAACGGGAGAGGCCACAACAGTGAGAGGCCCGCGTACCGCAAAAAAAAAAAAAAAAAAAAAAAAAAAAAAAAATGCTTTTAATGGCATAAACTTTTCTAAAGTAAGAAATAAATGCTTCCTTCTTTTGTTTTTTGGTTTTTTTGGCTTTTGCTCTTGGGAGTGGATGCGTCTACATGGATGTGTATTTTAAATTTTAAAACACCCGGCACCCGCTCAGCCTGTGTCACTCAGGGAAGATGTGTGTCTGGGCAGCCTGCTTTATGTAGTATCTCTGCTGTCACTTGGGTGGTCATAGTAAGGACTCCCGGGCTTGCAGCGCTCCTGCCTGCCCAGTTCAAAGAGTGTTTAATTCACACCTTCCATGGGAGGTAGAATAGAGCTGTGGCTAATGGCTTTGATTCCAAATACTTGCATTTATATTCCCAAAGGAGTCCAAATACTTGGGGTTATTGACTAAGCTCCCAACTCTGCCACTTTTTAGCGATTTGACCTTGGGCCAGTTACTTAACCCTTTTGAACCTCAGTTTTGCTCTCTGTAAAATAGGCATATGGTACCCATCTCCTGTGACTCCTTGAGGATTATAAGTGACAATGGTGTGACAAGCACCCAGCACAGTGCCTGGCATGTATTGCCCATTCAATAGCTGTAATTATTCCTGAGCTTAAGAACAGCAACAGAACTCAAGAATTGTGTTCACGTGTTAATTGTCTCAGGTACTAGGATAGTACCTGAGAATGAATTCTGAATGAATGAATGGTTTATCATCTAATAATAATGCTTGAGGTGTGTTAATCGTTTTATGGTTCACAACCACTTTCTTACACATAATTCCATTCTAGCCCCCTAAGAGCCTGGAAAAGTAAAAGAGCAAGAAATTTATTATCCTGTTTCACAGATTGGGCAAATCGAGGCTCAGAGATTAATGACTGATCATTTATTCAACAGTCATTTATGAGCACTTACTTTGTGCAAGACACTATGTTAGGATAAAAATGAATGAGATTTTTTCCCTGACCTTTTGAAGACATTATTGTGCGTCAGGGTATCTGGAGCAGGCTGGATGCAGGTGATGTTGGAGAAACAACAACCAGATTTCAGTGGCTTAAAAAACAAAGATTCATTTCTCATTCGTGCTATTGGTTCATCATGGGTCAGTTAGTGGCTCTGCTCCACCCAGTTTTCACTCCAAACCAGACAGATGGGACAGCTGCAGGTTGGAACATCACTGATTTTTGTGACGGGAGGAAGCAGATCTGAGGTTGGGAGGGTCTCACACCAGCAGTCAAATTCTGTTCTCATGAACCAGACTTTTAATATGGTCCCACCCAACCACAGGGGGCAGGGCAGGAAGTAAAATTCTACTATGTACCCACAAGGCAGAGAGCTGGGAATATTTGGTGAACAGATTAATGACTATTCCAGCTGGGCAGGTTCTGAAGGATGGGTAGGAATCCGGTGGGGTGGGATTGTGTGGGGAGAGTGGAATAAGGATGACGATGAAGAGGAGACTTAAAGAGATGGAGGATGGGGGATGGGAAACAATGGGAGAGACAGGAGGCAGAAATGTGCAAGGTACTGGGGGGAGGAATAGTGAGTCTCCCAGTCTGTCTGGAAGAGTTTGATTCAACAGTTTAACAAATACTGACTCAGCACCTATTGTGTATTAAGTGCTGGGGATTCAAAGAAGACTAAAACATGGTACCTACCTTGCAGTCCAGTGGGAGAGTTAGATTTTGCACAGAGAACAAAGGGAATCAAAATATAAGAAAGAGTAGACAATGCTTATATTTGCAAGGCACTCTTCCAAGATCTGCACATATTTAACTCATTTAATCATCACTGTAGCTCCGTGGGGTGATTGCTGTTATTCTTACCCATTTTACAGGTGGAAAAACTGAGGCATGGCATGGCTGTGCATAGCAGAGGTGGGCTTCAGATCTAGGCACTCTGAGTCCAGGGTCTGTGCTTTTGATTGTCACTATAGTGCTTTTTGCTTGATAATTTCTGAGTTGGGGCTGTGCCTATAATCTTGGATGGCAAGCAGTTTTGCCTTGAGATCCAAAATGATAGATTGTTATTGGTTGCGTGGAGCTCCATATTGGAAAGGTTTCCAAGACCAAGCTGGGACTAGGGAGGAAAGAATGATGTGAGTAATTAGTAATGCCTGCCATGGGCATAGGAGGTGGTATTGTCAGCACAGTATATTTGGCAACCCTGGTCTATTTAATGCCTACAGGAAAGTGGATTTTTATCAATTTATTAACAAACAAAGAAGTCACAACCAAACAACTAATTCATTGACTGTTTTCCTCACTTTTCAATCTTTTTTGTTTTTAACTTTAAGGCTTTATCAGCTTTATAGCAGCATAGGTACTCCTTGTTTGAAAAGCTACATTTCCTTTCTGGATATTAATGTTTAAAATACCAAAATTGCAGCCCCCTCAGGCAAGCATACACCTTAATTGTCAAAACAATAAAAATATCAGCCATGGCAAATGCTCATTCCATTGCACCCCTGGTGCAGTCATCAGCTGGGATGCTATGGCAATGATAATAATAAAAAAGGATTCTACTTGCAGAATCCAAGTACTGTACAAGGAAGCCTCCATCAGCTGACCCGGGGAATTTAGCCGTAAGAGAATCCAGCTGTAGCGTGTATCATCAGTGGAATTTCCTGTCCTGAAATGTTGTAGGCTTTCCTCTACAGGGAAGGTTCTACATTGTCTCCCCCACCCCCATCTACAATCTCTTTCCTTGTCTTTTCTTTCCTGGGTACCACTTCTCCCTATGCTCAGACTTTTGTTTCTTTTATATTCTTTCCCATACATTTCTGGGAACGGAGCCCAAATTTAGTTGCATGGAGAAATAGATACCACCTAGGAGCTTAGAGCTTAGGTGATAGTCATCCTCTCCTGAGTCAGCTCTGATCAATTGCTTGTGGCTACTGAAATGCTGAGTCAAGAAGGTTTGCAGTGGACTCAGGCTGAAAGCATTTGGGATTGATTAGTGATGTCTGCCATAGGTATATGCTAGGGACAGTTATTTGTGGAGGCTCCCACTGGCTCTGTCCCGGCGGAAAGCCTGCACTGTTCTTACAGCTGTGATGTTAGTGAATGAACTTGGGGTTTGGTCCTAGGAGTTGCTAGTTCAAGTCCCATCTTTTCTCTTTGTGAATCTTGGCTGTGTTGCTTATCTTCTCTCTGTCTTAGCAATACTTGTATAAAACTAATCCTCCTTGTGGAGTCGTTGTAAATATTGTAGAGATGATGCACATTCATTCATTCAACAAATATTGGGTTGGCCAAAAAGTTCGTTTGGGTTTTTCTGCAATGGAACTTTTTGGCCAACCCAATATTTGTTGAGCACAGTGTGAGGTGCTGGGGATACGATGGGGGATACACTATGGATGCGGTTTCTGCCCACATGGAGCTTACAGTCTACTGGGGGGATTTATTAGTTTTCTATGGCTGTGTAACAAAGTACTGTGAATTTAGAGGCTTAAGACAACCCACATTTTGATGTCACACTTTCTGTGGGTCAGAAGTCCAGGCGTGGCTTAGCTGGCTCCCTGCTCAGAGTCTTATAAGGTGCAGTCAAGAGGTTCACTGAGCTGTGTTCTCATCCGGAAACTTGACTGGGGGGAAAGCTGCTTGCAATCTCATTGAGTTTGTTGGAAGAATTCACTTTCTTACCATGGTAAGACTGTGGGCCCTGGTTCTGGCTGGCTATTGGCTGGATTCCACCTGCAGGTCCTAGAGGCCGCCTGCAGTTCCTCTTCTCATGGGCTTTCTCATGGCCAGTTACTTTATCAAGTCAGTGAGGAAGGTCTCTCAGTCCAGTGTGCTGAGTTGGAGTCTTATGTAACCATGGAGGTGACACCCCATCACTTTGCTGTATTCTATTGATTAGAAGCAAGTCACAGGCCCCGCCCATACTCAAGGGGAGGGGGTTATACCAAGGCTCTTTTTGTTCTACTATGGTATGATGTGCAAGTTATATTCTTTGGGGGAAAATGGCAAGTTACCAGAACAATTTTTTATACTCTGCTACTATTTGTGTAAAAAAAATATGGGTATGGATTATTTCTGGAATAATGCATAAAAAAGTGGTAAGTCACTATTGTTGGCTCCAGAGAGGGAAACTGGATGGCTGGGGAACAGTGGAAAATTTTTACTTAATACCCTATATTAGCTTTCATATTTTAAAACATGTGAGTGCTTCAATTCAACGGTGAGTATGTGCTGCCTGTTGCTTACCTGGGAAACTCCACATCCTTGAGCCTGACCTGGCCTCAGCCTTCATTTTCAGGCTTATTATTCTCTCCTCTTATTTTACATTAAAAACTAGTGTGGTAAGCAGAATGATACCCCCCCACCCTCAAGATGTGCATGTCGTAATCCCTGGAACCTGTGCCTATTGCCTAATATGGCAAAAGGGACTTTGCAGATGTGATTCAATGAGCATCTTGAAATGGGGAGGTTATCCTGGATTATTTGAGTGGAACTAATGCAATCAATCCCAAGAGTCTTGTGAGCGAGAGAGGGAAATAGAAGTGTCAGATTAGGAGATTTGAGGATGAAAGTATAGGTTGGAGTGATGTGATTGCTGACTTTGAAGATGAAAGGGGCCGTGAGCCTCTGGAAGCTGGAAAAGACAAGGAAACAGCTTCTTTTCTGGAGCCTTCAGAAAGCACACAGCCCTGCCACACCTTGATTTTAGCCAAGTGACACCCATTTCAGACTTGTGACCTGCAGAAACTGTAGGAGAATAAATGTATGTTATCTTTAGCCATTACGTTTGTGGTAATTTGTTACAGTGGCCATAGGAAGCTAACTTCTGCTTCTCAGATGGTGTTTCAAGAAATGAGCCTTTGGGATATTCATGAAAAAAATTCTCCAAAGTCAAATAAAAACCAAATTATTATAATTACTAATTACATTAAATGAGATATAATTTACACACAGCAAAATATACATTATGTGTACTGTTCAATGAATTTTTATATCTTTACTGGAGTATAATTGATTTACAATGTTGTGTTAGTTTCTGTACAACAAAGTGAATGAGCTATGCGTATACATATATCCCCATATCCACTCCCTCTTGCGTCTCCCTCCCACCCTCCCTATCCCACCCCTCTAGGTCATCACAAAGCATCGAGCTGATCTCCCTGCGCTATGCAGCTGCTTCCCACTAGCTATCCATTTTACTGTTCAATGAATTCAGACATATGTGTACATCCATGTTTCCCACTATCCCAATCAAGGTATAGAATATGTCCCTTACCCCAGAATGTTTCCCTGTGTCCCTTCGTAGTCAGTCCTCCTATCTCCACCTCCAGCCCCAGGCAGCCACAGATTTGCTTTGTGTCACTATACAAATTATTTTAAGCTGCAGGCCTTCTCGGGACCTTTATGATACTTAGAGTATTGTCAATGCCCAAGGGGAGGTGCTATATAGCAGGTTGCATCTCCAGGTTTACTTGACCATGGGTCCTTTAATGCCAGAGCATCTCACAGTACGAGGGGCTCTCAGAACACACCTGAGTCATACTTTCCTGCTCACCTGTCTCAGCTCAGGCATATCCCCCTCTTGGAGTGCCCATCTCTACCCTTGAAAAATGTGCTCACCCTTTAAGACCCAGCTCAGAAATGAGGTCCTCCATGAAGTAGAGCCTTCCCTCTGCTAAGTCTCTTATCCTTTGTTTTATATCTCTTGCAGCCCACAAATTGCACAATGGTTAACATTATAGCAATACGATGCTCTATTTGCATTATAGATACATAGTCTTAATGTCTTTTCTGAGAACAATGAGTGACTATTTGCTTTGCTCTTACATGATTGCCAGGAAATGCTCAAGTGTTCCTCAGGGAGTTAAAGAAGATATACTTCAAAGTAACTTTTGAGCTGCCCTAGACTTGGGGACCTCTCGTGCTAAAACATTTTAAATCTCCACCATAGCAGTCCACAGCTGTGTGAGTTTACTAGGCTGATGGTGAATGAATCTCTCATCTTCCTACCCCACATCCAGCCTGACACATCCCTTAGTCCTGTGACCCGCCTTGCCCATCCGTAGTTTTCTTTCTATCCCCTCTGCCAATACCCTTGTTCAGGTTCTTATGACGTCTCACCTGCATTATTACAACAGCCTCTTAAGTGGTCTCCCCCCTCTTCAGTCTTGTGCCTCTTCCGACCTGCTTCCCCTTCGAATGCCAAGATCCTGGTCCTGTTGCTCTTCTGCCTAAAAACCTGAACACCATTGCCCACTGCTCATAAGATCAAGTTGGAAGGGCTGGCGTGCCAAATGTGCCCTCCCCACAGGGGACCCTGAGTCTCTCAAGCTGCACCTCCTTTCTACTTTTCTCTGCACCCCCTGTTCCAATCGCTGTGGTTCCCTGAAGTTTCATGGACACACCCCACCTTTCAAGGCACCATGTTGTTCCTTCACCCTGGGGCATCCTTCCCCTTCTCCATCTGGCAAACTCCTAAGTCATTGGAAGACCTTTTCAAATATCACCCCAGGAAACCTTCTCATCTTCCCAAGGCATGATAAAATCCTTCATTACGTTCCAGTAGTGCTTATATAAATTTCTTTGGAATAGTTCTTGTCTAATTGCATTACAATCATAATGTTTAAATTGTTTTTTATCATTGTATCCCTAGCACTTAGCACAGCACCTGGCAAAACATATTTGTGATTAATAATGACTAACATTTATTGAACTCTTACTATGTGCTGGGCACTGAACTACATACCGCGTGGGTTAGCCCGATTATTTTATTATTCCTTGCACAGCCCTATAAAAAATGTTTTGTTAATGTCTATGTTTGCAGGAAAGAACACCAAGCCTTGGCGAGGATAAGGGAATTTCTAAGGACATACCACTGGTAAGTGATGGAACTTGTATTTAAACCCGCGTTTATCCAATTTGTTCTCTTAATATTCGTTATTAGTATTTCTTGAAAAAATGAATGAATACATGAAGGAATGCATGAACACAGTCAGTTATTTGAACAGTTAAAGTGTGTATCTTCAAGCAGCAGACCACAGTCATCCCCTTGGCTTGGAAAAGGGAGAGGAGACTTCTAGGTAGAGGTCATAGTATAAAAGATAAGCAGGGAAGCCTGAAGATAGGGGGATGGAGACTCAGAGAAGTGAAAAGACTTGCCCCAGGGTGCAGGGTTGTAAGTGACAGAGTCACGATTTGAACTCAGATAGGTTTCTACTGCGGGGGACGCTGAAGCTTGGTTCCTGCTTCCAGCAGCCTCCTTTTCCAGAGAAGTTCCAACACTCAGGTGTTTCTAGTTGCAGGTTTAAGAAGTCAAGAGGGTTGGGAATTCCCTGGTGGTCCAATAGTTAGGACTCAGTTCTTTCACTGCCAGGGCCTGGGTTCAATCCCTGGGCAGGGTACTAAGATCTCACAAGCCACAGGGCACAGCCAAAAAGGTGGGGGCTGGGGGGAAGAGGGAGCTCCACGTTCTCTGGGGAAGGCCACCCTTCCCAGGCCTCCTACCCTACTGCCAGCAACCAAGAGGTGCCCAAGCTCTGGGTCCTTTCCTGGCCTCCATATGACCTGAGGAGGAAGTGAAGGGGATATTCCAGAATTCTTTGTGCTGCTGGCAAGAGCCCTCTTTCTCCTTCAGCACTCACACTTTCTCCCAGTTATTGCTTTGGGGCCAACAGGATCAATCTCGCTGTGTTATCACTGTTTACACCAGTCCCCACACACAGCCCAGGTTCCCAGGACACCCGTCATCTCTCTGACCTTCATCCCCATAGAGCTTTGCACATCCTCTTCCACGAGCTTATCGCATACTGCTCCCTGTCTCCTGAAACCCTTTTGTTATCACTCTGGGACCCGTGGTCAGCCACCAGCAGAATCTCCTGTATCCTCAACCATCTTCTTTGAATAGTCTCTTCACCTTCTCCCTCCTACAGACTGGATCTCACCTGAGGGCACGGTTTTCCCTGTAGCCCTTTCCCATGGTCCTCTGGGCACACTGGCCTAGATATGGGGTAGGTACCCTGTTTGCTCCCTTATGGCCCTTCTAGACAATTTTACTGTTTCCTCGTTAAAAAAGCAAAACAAAATTCCCCCTGTAACACTTGGGGGGACCCTACTCTCTCTAACACTTTGAAGATTTTAGCTCCTGGCTCATTGTCACTCTTTCCAAAACGACTCCTGTCCCAGTTCTTGGTGATTTCAGTATCTGTGTAGATAGTTCAGGACCCTCCAGTAGTCTTGCACATCATCTTACCTTAGCCATGAACTCCCATGGTCACGCCCTAGAACAGTACTGCCCAATTGAATTGTCTGGGTTGATGGAAATACTCTTTATCTGTCCTGTCTGATAAGCCACTAGCCACATGTGGCCATTGGGTACTTGAAATGTAGCTAGTGCAATTAAAGAACTGGATTTTAAGCTTTAAATTTAATAATTAAAATTTAAATAGCCACCTGTAGTTAGTGGCTACCATATTGGGTAACACAACCTGGACCATGGAATCAGCACTAATTGTACCCTCTCCATAATCCCAGTTGCAAGAACCCCATTCTCTATTACCATCTAACTTACCAGTTTAATTCTTCTAGTTTCTGACCCTAATGCTTGCTTGACTTTACTGGGACCTGCAATCCAGTGATCCTATTACTTTTTCACAGTCCCTTATTTCTTTTGTGTGTCCTCATGTCCTTTTAATCGAGCTTAAATTCCATGATCCTTCATTATCGTCACTCTCTTGCGTATGGCCTCAGCAAATTTGCCCCTTTCTCCTTCATTGTAGGTGCCTGGCTAAACCTCATCTCTTGTTAAATCCAACTCTCTGCTCTCTCCTTGAATCTGAACTTGACGCTGAATGTGACTGGGGAAGAAGAAAAGGATGCTGATGTGTCACACAGGTGGAATCAATGCTGCTTAACAAGCATCTCTTTTCTAGACAGCTATTTCAGACCTTATTCTGTCTCCTCATACCTCTAAGACTCTCCTTCCCCTCTCTTTCAATGGATAAACTTGATTCCTATTTCAAGGAGAAATCTTAAACAAAACAAGAGGAAACTTCCAAAACTCCCACCAATTCTTCTAGCAGTTTACTCACATCTGGGCACATATGATCCGCCTTCCTTAATATTATTGGTTGAACTGTTCATGCTCCTCTTTTGGGCTGGCTTCTCTTGTGTGCTAGATTTCATCTCCTTCCACTTATCAAGGACATCATCACAATTCTTTCCTCTCCCTCAAGCAAACATCAACTCATTCTCATCAGTGTACACACGTGCTATACTTTCTCCTCCTCAGGGCTTAGCATCTGCTGTTCCCTTCACCTACCATGCTGTTCCAGTCAATATTCACAAAACTTGTCTCTTCATTTCCTTTGGGTCTTTGCACAAATATCACCTGCTGAGTATACTATTTAAAATTGCAAAAACTTTCCCTTCCATATCTCATTTTAATTTTTCCTTACTGCCACCTGACATGCTATAGACTATTCACTTGATCCTCAAGAGCAGTGATTTTTCATTTCTTTTTTTTTTTTCGTTGTTGTATATCAGCACCTGGAATAGTGTCTGGCACATAATGGGTCCTGATGAATGTTTGTAGAAAGAAATATACAGTGACTTGCCATTTCTGATATTCCTACTGGTTTGTAGAGATGGTGGGACATTTATTCAGAATGCTGTTACCACCCACTGCTCTCACTCAGAAGTTTTTAGGGCCGAGCTTCTCAAACTTTAATGTGCATTTGAATTTCCTAGGGATCTTCTTAAAATATGGCTTCTGATTCAACAGGTCTGGGGTGGGGCCTGAGATTCTGCATTTCTGCCAAGTTCCCAGGTCACATAGATGCTGCAGATCCAGACCACAGTTTGGGTAGAAGCCTGCTTGAATCATCTTAAGCCTTGTTCTTCTTTCTTCTTTAATAAAATAGAGTGAGCATAAATATTTACATGGCACATTTACATATTTACAGTATAAACATGACCCTGAGTTCAAGCAGTTCTGTGGTTAGCGCCTCTGTAGCTGCAGGTTACAACGTTTGGATGGAGAGCTTCATCCATCACTATATACGGCAGGGGAGGAAATATTGGCTGGTTAAGCTGTTATATGATGACCGTCCATTGTTCTGGGAAGAAATTATGTGTGTGTGTGTGTTAAGAATATTATTATTGACGCTAATAAGTTTCCTAGCAATTGTCTAATGCAATTTGCCATGTTTTGGCATGAAATCAATACAAAGACAAGTCCTGCCTTTCTGCTCAGGTTATCATTACATCACTCTGCTTCTGTCTAGAAAACAATGTGGAGTGTTTTCTACGATAATTGCCATCATCAGTTAGTTTTGAAATCATAGTCGGGGACTTCTGTATAGTTTGCACATGACACGAAGAGGCCCATCTTGGGGAGGGGGGCAAGAAGAGACTGGAAACTAGCTAGCACCTCTTTGCCAGCCTGGGTGCTCTGGCTGGGGTTGTGCTGCCCAGGGTGTGTGTAACCTTGGGGGAGGCTGTTTTGCAAATTGAATAAAGGTATCTGACATTTGATGGCTCCGGTCATAAAGCTAGGGAGAGCTGCGAAGGGAATTAGAGAGCACTGAGCACAGCACTTTGGTTTTAGGGCTGTAGAGATACTGAAGGTAGAGCTCCTGTCCCGGTTCCCATAAGCATCCTTCTCCTCATCTACCATTTACTGAGGACTTAAGATGCACAAGGCATTGGGCCGATTTCTTTACATATATCGTCTCATTTGTTCCCTACAAGAACAGCCCCCAAAAGTTAAGTATTATTTTCATCCTCATTGGTAGACATGTAAACTGAGACTTGGAGAGGTTGAGGAACTTGCTTGGGGTCACAGAGCTATGCTGAGTGTACTTTTCAAAACTGTAAATCATGACTCTCCGGCAAATATTAAATGATCCTATGTCAAAGATTTTATTTAACTCACTAATTAGTGAGGGAACAAGTAAGATGTTAAAACTTATTCAAAGAGCATTAGAGAATTTGGGTATATGCTTGTGATTTAACAAATAAATATAAGTGTGGTAGGCTGAATAAGTCTCCCCAGAGATATCCATGTCTGGATCCCTGGAACTTGTGAATATGTGACCTTACATGAGAGTAAGACTTTGCAGGTGTGATGAAGAAATTTTAGAGGGAGAGATTATTCTGGGTTATCTGGGTAAGTCCCATGTAATCACAAGCATTTTTATGAGAGGGAGGCAGAAATGCTAGAGTGAGAATGATGCAGAGGGACGCAGAGGTTGGAGTGATGTGCTCTGAATATGGAAGAAGGGGCCACAAGCTACAGAATGTAGGCGACCCTGGAAGCTGGAAAAATAAAGGAAACAGATTCTCTTCTAGAGCCTCCAGAAGGACCCAGACCTGCTGACACCCAAGTTTAGCCCAGTGAGACTGATTTTGGACTTCTGACTTCTAGAACTATAAGATAAACTTATGTTGTCTTAAGCCCTAAGATGTGATCATTGTTACAGCAGCAGTAGGAAATTAATACAGAAAGTTACTGGATTAGATAGAAAGCTGGTTAATGTCCAACAGAGCCATAAACTATAACCCTTGGAACTAACTCTTCTACCAGAGTTAAATTATTTGCATCTTTACTGGATCAAAATTTACAAGTTAACCTCTGGCCCTACAGAGATAAAAATTGCCCAGTCAGTAGAAAGTCAAGTCCAGCACTGCGCTGAAAGAATATCCAGTAATGTCTCCTGCATATTCTCAAGTTTAGGATACTCTTTTGGACAGCAAGGAAGTAGAGAAGCTGGGATTTGAACCAGGCTTTTCCAAGTGCAGAACTTCTCCTAACTCTTAAGGGACATACCTTCTCACTAGCATTAGTTGGTAAACTACCAAGGCAATCCGGGATAAAGAAGACAAAGTTCTCATAGGAACTGAGAACACAGCTCAAAAATTGCCAGGATGATCCCCTAGATAGGGGACTAAAGAAAAAGCCGTGTCCCTTCTTAATGCCAACAGTGGAAATTCCTGCTCTAGCTCTTTGAAAAACTGAGTCAAGTTTTTAATAGGTTGTTTAGACAGGTTCTTAGTTGCTGTAACTGGAGAGCTTGGATGGGAAGTTGAAACACCCTCTCTACTCCTCCCCGCCTTACTTAGGAGCAAAGGTCCCTGAAAGTCACTTCTTTAAAAATATAGTACTTGGTTTGGCATCATAATACCTTATCTAGTAAATGCTTGATAAAGTTTTGAATGGCGTGTGGCTTGGTGGAAGGGAAGTTGAAGACTTTGGGGTTGGAAAATAGCCAGCAGGAGTAAATGGGTGGTGGCAAGAACTAGCATGGCATTCTGTTTTTTCAACATCTATATTGGAGTATAATTGCTTTACAATGGTGTGTTACTTTCTGCTTTATAACAAAGTGAATCAGCTATACATATACATATGTCCCCATATCTCTTCCCTCTTGCTTCTCCCTCCCACCCTCCCTATCCCACCCCTCTAGGTGGTCAAAAAGCACCGAGCTGATCTCCCTGTGCTATGCAGCTGCTTCCCACTAGCTATCTATTTTACATTTGGTAGTGTGTATATGTCCATGCCACTCTCTCACTTCGTCCCAGCTTACCCTTCCCCCTCCCCGTGTCCTCAAGTCCATTCTCTACATTTGCGTCTTTATTCCTATCCTGTCCCTAGGTTCTTCAGAACCTGTTTTTTTTTTTTTGATTCCATATATATGTGTTAGCATACGGTATTTTTTTTCTCTTTCTGACTTACTTCACTCTGTGTGACAGACTCTAGGTCCATCTACTTCACTACAAATAACTCAATTTCGTTTCTTTTTATGGCTGAGTAATATTCCATTGTATATATGTGCCACATCTTCTTTATCCATCTATCTGATGATGGACACTTAGGTTGCTTCCATCTCCTGGCTATTGTAAATAGAGCTGCAATGAACATTGTGGTCCATGACTCTTTTTGAATTATGGTTTTCTTAGGGTATATGCCCAGTAGTGGGATTGCTGGGTCATATGGTAGTTCTATTTGTAGTTTTTTAAGGAACCTCCATACTGTTCTCCATAGTGCCACCAACAGTGCAAGAGGGTTCCCTTTTCTCCACACCCTCTCCAGCATTTATTGTTTCTAGATTTTTTGATGATGGCCATTCTGACCAGTGTGCGGTGATACCTCATTGTAGTTTTGATTTGCATTTCTCTAATGATTAGAGATGTTGAGCATCCTTTCATGTGTTTGTTGGCAATCTGTATATCTTCTTTGGAGAAACATCTATTTAGACCTTCTGCCCATTTTTGGATTAAGTTGTTTGTTTTCTTGACATTGAGCTGCATGAGCTGCTTGTAAATTTTGGAGATAACTCCTTTGTCAGTTGCTTCATTTGCAAATATTTTCTCCCATTCTGAGGGTTGTCTTTTCATCTTGTTTATGGTTTCCTTTGCTGTGCAAAAGCTTTTGTTTCATTAGGTCCCATTTGTTTATCTTTGTTTTTATTTCCATTTCTCTGGGAGGTGGGTCAAAAAGGATCTTGCTGTGATTTATGTCATAGAGTGTTCTGCCTATGTTTTCCTCTAAGAGTTTGATAGTGCCTGGCCTTACATTTAGGTCTTTAATCCATTTTGAGTTTATTTTTGTGTATGGTGTTAGGGAGTGTTCTAATTTCATTCTTTTTACAGTTTTCCCAGTTTTTTCCCAGTTTTCCCAGCACCACTTAATAAGAGGCTGTCTTTCTCCATTGTATATTCTTGCCTCCTTTATCAAAGATAAGTTGACCATATGTGTGTGGGTTTATCACTGGGCTTTCTATCCTGTTCCATTGATCTATATTTCTGTTTTTGTGCCAGTACCATACTGTCTTGATTACTGTAGCTTTTTAGTATAGTCTGAATTCTGGGAGCCTGATTCCTCCAGCTCTGTTTTTCTTTCTCAAGATTGTTTTGGCTATTCGGGGTCTTTTGTGTTTCCATACAAATTGTGAAATTTTTTGTTCTAGTTCTGTGAAAAATGCCATTGGTAGTTTGATAGGGATTGCATGGAATCTGTAGATTGCTTTGGGTAGTATAGTCATTTTCGCAAGTTGATTCCTCCAATCTAAGAACATGGTATACCTCTCCATCTGTTTTTATCATCTTCAATTTCTTTCATCAGTGTCTTATAGTTTTCTGTATATAGGTCTTTTGTCTCCTTAGGTAGGTTTTCGCATGGCATTCTTAAGAGATGGTGACATGATGCTCCTGACTCTAGCTGGGGACTTTTATAGGGAAGTGGGATCTGTGGTTGTACAGGCAGAGTGTGGCCAGAGTGTTGGATGAGAGCTGGGGAATGTAAGTTCACCTTACAGGGAAATCATTCTTGAAACTGACTGAGCATTAAAATAGCTGGCGAGAGTTAAGAACTACTAATGCACAGACTTTGTATTGGTTTTCTAGGGCGGCCATAACAAAGTACCATAGACTAGGTGACTTAAACAATACAAACTTATTTCCCACAATTCTGAAGCCTAGAAGTTCAAGATCAAGTTGTCATCAGGGCTGATTCTTACTGTAGCCTTTCTCCTTGGTTTGTAGATGACCATCTTCTCTCTGTACCTTCATGCTGTCTTCCCTCTGTAACTGTGTCCAAATTTCCTCTTCTTAAAAGATAACAGTCAAACTGGATTAAGGTCTATCCTAAACAACTTATTTTAATTTAATTACCTCTTTAAAGACCCTATTTCCAAATACAGTCACATTCTGAGGTACTGGGGGTTAGGACTTCAACATATGAACATTGCAGGGGGAACACAATTCAGCCCATAACAGACCCTCTCCCCAGAGATTGATTCGAGCGGTCAGGAATGGGGCTGAGGCTTTGGTAAGGAAAGCTCTGTTTTAATGCATGCCCAGGAATGAGAATCATGGCTGTAGGGTCTACAGTGTAGGCAACTGGGGCAAAAGCTGGGGATGACGTGAGCAGAGTTGTCCACTGGTGACAGCCTCGCACTCCCCTACTCTCACCGGTGGATGTGTTACCGACCAGGGTTCTTGGCCTTCCCCAGTCAATAGAAATTGACAAGAGGCCAGACAAGAAGTTCAGGCAATGCTTTACTGGGGCCACTGCTGCCACAGTGGGGAGCGAGAACAAACCATAGTTTCCCTCCCTTGCTTGTTTGCTCCTTGAGCGGGGGCAGGCTTGTTCCTTATATGGGGCGAGGGTACAGGTGTGTCCAGGGGTCAGGCCAGAGGGGTGACTTAGGTCATTTGCCCACCCCTCTGGTGGTTTTTTATGCAGGGGGCATGCGCAGTACCCTGCTTTTGCTCCCGACTCCCTGTTTTTGCTCCAGGCTCTTCAAAAGTGGCCGTTGGGTATTTTTGGTCTCTTTGAATCTTTTGGGTCTAGAATTTGCCCCAGCATGCACACAGTTATTTTTAGTCCCATATAGTTTCTTTGTATTTTGGTGCTCAAGGAGAAGTGTGTCCATGTGCAAGCACTGCAGCACTTCAGCAAAGGGTCCCAGGTCCCAGCAAAGGCTCCCAGGTCCCAGCCTATCTCAGATGGATTTGGGAAAATTACTCAGACGTTGAGCTTCAGTGGTTTCATCTGTGAGTAAAGACAACACTGCCTGCCTTCAAGCTTGAGTCTTCTTCAAGTTCCAAGACTTCTTATTCTGGAAGCAGTTGTAAGGTCAGTTGATGGTGGTGATGATGGTTGGAGGAGATAGGAAAAGGGACAGTTTTAATGTGCTATGACCACCACTGCAGTGACTCCAAACCCCTGCCACCATTAGTACCACTAGCAACTTCACCAACATCCCTGGGCCACCTCCATTATCATAAGCATTATCACCATCTCCACTGCTCTCTCTGTGCCTGCTCTCATCATCCCTCCCCCACTGCCATCAGGAGGGGCAACTATCACAGCCGCCGCAGCAGCCATGGCTTCCATGTCAATAGAAACACAGGCAGTCACATTTTAGAACTGGATCACTTAGACCAAGTTATTAATTTCGAATTGGATGAAACTAAGGTCCAGAGAGGTTAATTGACTTATTCCAGGCCACAGAACTGTTAAACAGAAAAGCTAAGTCCAGGATCCTACCTTTTGACCTTACATTAACAGTCCTTTCTACTGGCCCACAGGACCTCGTCACAGCTCAACAGTGGGGAGGTGGGGCTCGTGGAGACCCCACTGTCAGAGATTCCTGTTCCTTCCAGTCAGGAGCACATCATCACGGAAAGCAGCCCCCTTAACCGCAGGTCCCCTGTGCCTGTGCTCCATATTTCCCTTTCCAAGGGGCTGAAATGCTCTGATATAAGGGTGGGGCATGATCCTTTTTTAAGTTTTTCGGTTAGGACTTGGTCAGTAAACAGTGACATAAACCCAACCCAACAAGGACTAAGCAAAACCAAAACTTAATGGCTCATGTAACTAGGAAGCCCAAGAGCAGCTCTGGCTTCAGGCCAGGCTACGTTCAGGGATCGCAAGATGTAATCAGTGTCTCTCCTTCCGGTGCTGCTAGCGTCCTCCTGACTCAGCCTCAGGCTCTCCACGTGTCACGGGAAGTTGGCAGCTCCAGCCGTTGAATCCTCTAGGTTTCTGGTACAGGAGGAAAGACGTAGTCCGTTTCTCAATAGCTCAAACCAAAGCCATCGAATGAAATAATTCAAACATATTTATTGAGGGCTCACTATGCGCCAGACACTATTCTATATGCTGGGAGTACAGAGAGGAAGGGACGGAAGAGCTGCTGGTGTTCGGTGAGCTTTCACACCAGGGCCTTTGTGGGCTCTGATTGGACAGTCTTTGAACGTGTGCCCTCTTTGAACCAATCACTGTAGCCTGGAGATGGGATGTCCTGATTGGCTTGGGCTGGGTCATGTGCCCTGCTTAAAGAATACAAGCTGTTTCTTTTTTTTTTTTTTGCGGTACGTGGGCCTCTCACTGCAGTGGCCTCTCCTGTTGCCGAGCACAGGCTCTGGACGTGCAGGCTCAGCGGCCATGGCTCACGGGCCCAGCCGCCCAGCCGCCCCGCGGCATGTGGGATCTTCCCGGATCGGGGCACGAACCCGCGTCCCCTGCATCGGCAGGCGGACTCTCAACCACTGCGCCACCAGGGAAGCCCCCAAGCTGTTTCTTTTTGATTGCAGGCACTGTCATAGTTAATGCTTGCGGTGTGTCCCCAGGGCATAACCCTGGGACTTGCCCATAATAAACAAATGAGAAATGACGTCAAATGCGTGAGTGAACTCAATAAATAAGCAAAAGAGAGAAAGTGCTTGATAGGCAATTGTATAAAGACACATTCAAAGGGGACAAAACCAAACAAATCCAACCATAAAATGATGCCAATCAGAAAAGGGATATAATAGTCACTGTAGATGGTTTGCTAAAAAAAATTTGCACGGTGTGTTTCTTAGCAGGACAAGAAAGCTCCTGCTCATTATTCAGAGGAGCATTAGAAAGGAAACTGAAGTTGTAGTTACTTTCAGAGTTGTCCCTGGGGTCGACATACCCAGGAGTCACCCTGGGCCTCACATTTTGAGGAGACTGTGAAAGAAGAAATGGAGACAGCCAACAGCCGGCAGATAAAATATGTTGATGTCATTATGTAAGTGTCTGCCACCTTCACCTTTCCACGTTCACTGTCTCAGCCTGCTATGGCAGCTGGGAAACATTTCTCCCCATTGTCTGATGTTCTTGGGCACAGCTTCTTAGTTCCTTTGATAGAGGCTGCCCTTGATGTTCATTTTATGCAGATTTCAACTGGTAAAAAAGTACAAGGCAAGAAAGAAGTCTAGAAGAAAAATGTACACCTCAAAAACTTGTTAGCAGATGAAAGAGCCTTTTATTGGTCCTAAATTCTAAAAGTTTGTTTCTGTCTATCTTGTACAGAACCTAGGTGGGTCAGCACTTGCAGGAATGTGTGTAATTTTTGTCATTCCACTACTCAAGAAACGACATGTAGAGAACACATTGGAAGAGGCAAACTAAATTATTAAGAGAGACCTACATTTGCGCAAAGAGCTCAGAGGAGATGAACTCCAGCTTTAAAGAAATGAGCAAATGCTATGAATTCATGCAGGACGTAGAAAAAGATGCCTATACGTAAACTTGTTTATCAAATTCCAATAGTCCTAAATAAGAGGGGCACCCATGAATTCTCAAAAGGCTAAAAGTTACAAATGTTAAGCGTGAGTGCTTTCACAAACAATGATGGCGAACACATGGAATCCATTACCTTTCGATGTAGGGATATATCGTTGTTTTTAATGTGCATTTTCCTCATGGCTACTGATATTCAATAACTTTTCTTTTGCTTATTTGCCACTTGGGTGAAATATCTGTTCGTGTCTTTTGACCATTTTCTAACTGGATTGTTTGTTTGCTTTTTTCCTGTTGGGTTTTGAGAGGCCTTTATGTAGTTTTGATACAAGGCATTTGTCAGATATGTGACTTGCAAATATTTTCTCCTAGTCTGCAGCTTGTCTTTTCATTCTCTAAACAGGGTCTTTCACAGGACAAAACAAGTGGAGGTTTTAAATTCCCATTTAGAAAAGCCTGACTTCTACTTGAGAGTGCTGAACAGGGCCACTCCATTGGTTATGGCTCATGAGGGCAGATCACGGGTCTAATTCCTGTTTGGCTGTGCTCACTCAGCTTTACAATAGCTCACCCACCATGGGCTTAACTCTATTCAGTGGCCACAGGTCAGTGTTTTTCAGGACATCACAAAAGGATGAGCTGAGAAAGAGTGGTCCACTGCTGAGAGAACAACTTGAAGGCAAGTCCCCAATGATCCGAAAGTGATCTGTAGCATCTCCCCCTTCTTAGAAAACTGGAAAATGCACCATCATCAGTAGACAGTGAAAGCCAGCATTCAAAATGCCGGGAGACCTCTCGGGGCGTTTCATCACAACATAAAGCAAGAAGCAGATGTGAATCCATTGGGTGAATTTAACCAATACAGAGAGCCAAACACACATGGAATTCCAAACCAGAAATAATCTCAAGTTGGAGGCATCTAGTGCCCTTGTCTACAATGATTGCTTTCACCACATAAAAGTCAAATCCACTCCCTGAGGCAAATCCTGCCTGGGCTCAGATTGAGGGCTGCTGCCATGGAGACCACAAGAGGGGAGATTTTCTGACAGGCTGCCGGCATGAAAGGAATGGATTACAGCTCCATCTTATGTAAATTTCCACTGGGGAGAAAAAGATTAAAAGGAAAATAATCATGCTTTAGTCATTTTCATTTAGGGTAATAAGATCCTTTAATTCCTTCTTGGAAAAAGAGGCAACAGCTGTCCTGTCATAAACACTAAGACACTTGGCTCGACATTTTTCAGGAACCCAATCTTTAGCTGAAACTTTGACCTAATGGTTGCACTGAGTTTATGTTTTTAAGAGGAAGATAGATTTTCTTTAAACATATGACATAAGCCCATTGGCCCTAGACATGAAGAATTAAGAATGAATTGTACCAACCTCAGTTTCTGAAGTGGACAGAGAAATTTTATCCTTCTTGCCTCACCATGTCCAGGCCAAGTGGGTCTGAAGGAGGGTGAACTATTAGGTAAACAATATTTCACAGGGTCATCAAGTGAACGTTGTATGTTTTCTCCTACAGACTTTATTCTCTTTTCACTTTGGCTTTGCCCAACTTTCTTGTGAGATACACCTGACCCCAGCTCTCAGCCCACATGGTCACTTTAAGTTACTTTAGTGAATGACCGTGTCTCATGTACACAGCTTATTGTTATTAATTATTATCATTATTATCATTATCATTATTATATGATAATTATTATCATTTTTATTATCATTATTATCATCATTATCATTATTATTATTATCATTATTATTATGGAACTGCTTCTCAGGCAGGGTAACCTGCTCAAGGTATCAAAGCTGATAAGTGGGAACCCTGATGGTCTTATTCCAGAGTCCATATACTCAAGTGTTTCTGCTCTGTGCTTCTGCCATGTTGAATGTCCCTCTCTGGTCTCCATCTACTATTATCCCAGAATAATAGCTCCTCTTAATTGTTTTTTTCAAGGGCACAGGAGAAGTATGGAGTGTTTCTTAAACGAATCATCTAGAGAAGTTTATCTTATTTTGGGAATTCTACCGGCAGCTTAGGGTAGGGGAAATTTTGTTTTTCTCTGAGCCCCTCTAGGTTCTATAAGGAAGAGAAAAAGATGGTGAGGGGATGAGATAGAAATGATTGTATTCTCTCTTTGCTCAGGTAATGGGGAAGCAGCTTGCAAGCTGTGAAGTTTAGAGTAATTCAGGGAACCGAACTTGCAGCTGTCAGAGATGGTGCCCAGTGTCTAGGTACAGCAGCCTGTGGGCCCAGAAAGAGCTGGAAGTCGAATGCGTAGCTCAGATCCCCAGGAAGGTGGTAGAGCCAGGACTCACGTATCAGAGGCATTTAATACCCACGAAAGCAGGGGTTGTGTCAGTTTTGTTCACTGGCTGGATCAGCTGGATTGGTTCCTGGCCAATGTCCATAAACACTTGTTGAATGAACAAATGAATGAATGAATGAATGCCAGCAGATGCTGGCAGGACGTCTATTTCTTCAGTCATCATGAAGGTGAAGAACATCAAAAATAGGAGGATTTAGACCCTCCTCAGGAGTTTTCAGCTGCCATATATCCTGACTTCATACTCCTAATAATTATGTTATTTAATTCAATCTTTCTTTTTAAAAAATAACTCCCTTTTCTTTCTTTACCTTCAGATTTCCATCCCACCTGCTAGCTCAAGTCCTTTATGGCCTAAAATATCTTACCTTGATCCTGTATCTTTGTCTATAACCTCTCTATTTCTACTTCTCCTTTTAGCCAAATTCCTTCGGTCATTTATAGTTTTGTTTCCTCCTCTTTTTCTATGCACTTCCTCAAACCTGTTGCTGACCACTCCTATCCCCCCGCCCCCAGTCCCCACAACCCCACCAAAGTATTATCATCAATGTCCAACATTTTACCAACCTAGTGAAGACATTGCAGTTCTTTATATTAATGAAATACATAATACTTTAGTTGCATTTGAAAGAGCTGCCCATTCAGGGTGAAAATGATAGTTGTGACATCATTTGATTCTGCTTCTACTCCTAATTCTCTGACTACTCTTTGTTTGCAAGGTTTCTCTTCATTTGTTTGCATGGTAGGTGGGGTCCTATGCGGCTCTGTCTTCTGGCTACTGTTTGTCTTGCTTGCTTCCTTACCTAGGCCCTGTGTTTTAGCTCACAAATGGTCACATGATCCAGCCAGGCCAATCAAAGTCTCCCCTGGGAGTTTTGTTAGAATTATCAGGAAGCCAAATTCTCCTTTCTTGGAGACAATTGGCTTTAAAAATCACGTCAGTCTGGAGCTACCAATGACTATTTTCTCTAGGAGCAGAGAGCTAGCCTGAGAATAAAGTCAAAACATGGGGAAGCAGCATGGAGAAACATGTTGTCATCATGTTGCTCCTGGATCTAGCCATATATGAAGCTTAAATTAATCCTGGATTCTAAAGTTATATGAACGAATATATCCGTTTTTAAAGCAGGTTTGAGTTGTGTTTCTGACACTTGCAACCAAGAGTTTTGAAAAATATACCTTCCACCATTTTCCTATCTCCAGTGTGGTCCTCACTTCTACAACTTCTCCACTCTGCTGCCAGAGGGATTAATACAAGATGTACAACTGGCAGTGCTATTCCCCTGTTTAATATCTTTTAATGGCTCCCCAGAGCCTACTCAGGGGAGGCAAACTCAAAAGTCTTGAGGGAACAGGCAGATGACGTAAATAAGGGAAGTAGGCCAGGTGGAACACAGTAGAAAGAGGTTCATCTGGAGATAAGTGCCCTGCCTCCAGCCAGGGCATTTATCAGTGTATTCAGAATGCAAACACTGTGTGCCTGTCAAACACGACACATCTGAAGGTTGGGTTTGGCCTCTGGGCTCTAAGTTTGCAAAGTCTGGCCTAGGTTGCAAGTTCAAGCTCCTGCACACAGTCCAGGAGGCGTTTGCAGTCAAGCCGCTGACAATTCCACAGTCAAGCCATTGACAATTTCCAAGACACATTTCCCGCCATTAGATGCTCTGGTAATACTAAACTGGTGCTAACATTTTTTTCACTGACCCATGCTTTTGCTTATGCTGTTCCTTTACCTGGATCCTCATTCCACCCCCTCCTTCTATCATCATCTTCATCTTGCTAAATCCAACTTGTTCTTCAATATTCATCTCATGTGTTATCAGCTCCAGGGATCCTCCTCTTGACAAGACATTTGTCCTTCCTCCATGCTTTTACAGCTGGCCACATTCTTCTCTGTCACTGCATCCGATATGTATGCCAGACCTTGTTGATTGCTTACTCACAACCATTGCTTCTCCCGTTTACTTGCTGGCAGAACTTGCCTCTCTCAGCAAAGGCTGAAAAAACCTGATACTCTTTCCCAGCCTGCCTTGCAGCTAAGGTCTGGGATGTGATCCAGTCCTGCTCAGAGGGGTTGGATGGGAAATCAACTAATGGACTCTTGGGAAAAATTTACCTCCATGGCAACAAAGAAGCGATGCAGAGAACGCCCTTCCTTTTCATTTCTTCCATTTAATATAGTTCTATGAGGAATGATGTTTGGAGCTGCAGCAGCCATCTTGCGACTATGAGGATAAAGCCAAGAGAGTCACGGAGAGGGTGAAGCAGATCCCTGGAATCCTTGAGCTGCTGAAACAACTTGGGAACTTATCTTTCAGACTTTTTGGTATGTGAGATATAGTAATAACAACCTGTTGCCTAAGTCACATTTTAGGGGCTATTCTGTCACTTGTAGGTGAAAACATTCTAAATGAGTCAATATATTATGTTCACATTGCCTTTGTGCTTTTCTATTATTCTGTAAGTTATTTGTGGAGAAGGATGATTTCACACTCATATTTTTATCACGGATGTCTAACACAGAGTAGGAACTCAGTAAATTAAAAAAAATTTTTAATCGAAATATAGTTGATTTACAATGTTGGGTGACTCAGTTATACATATATACATTCTTTTTCATATTCTTTTCCGTTATGGGTTATCACAGGATATTGAATATAGTTCCCTGTGCTATCCAGTAGGACCTTGTTGTTTATATAGCCTATGTATAATAGTTTGCATCTGCTAATCCCAAACTCCCAATCCTTCCCTCCCCCAGTTTCCCCCCCCCGTACCGACCTTGGCAACTACAAGTCTGTTCTCTATGTCTGTGAGTCTGTTACTGTTTCGTAGATATGTTCATTTGTGTCATATGTTAGATTCCAAATATAGGTGATATTATACAGTATTTGTCTTTCTCTTTCTGACTTACTTCGCTTAGTGTGATAATCTCTAGGTCCATCGACGTGTGATGTTCATCAAAGTATTTATTTTTCCATAATTTTCCCACTAGGAACTGCAGTAAACAGTGTGTGCCAGACAATGTCTGTCCCATTTAGGAGATAGCCCCTGAGTGTTGGGGAGTGGAAATGTCAGTGAATCATATATGGGTAATCCCCTGGGGATTTAAGGGAATGAAGGATCTGGTACAAGTATAAGGTCATCTCAGTGGAATTGACTAGTACTATTCAAATTATTTATTCAGACCTTATAAAAGCTTACTGCAAAGCCTAACACGTATATCAGATGAAAGTTGCATTGGTTGGAGAAGGGAAGAGGTGCTGGGTGCTTACATCCCCCTCCTCCATGCTGGGCCTCTCTCATGTCCCGCTGCTGTCCCTAAGGCCCCTTTTCTGACCCTGTCCCCAGGGCTCAGTGAGACAGAAGTGAAAGCTGCCTTCATAATCAAATCCATCAAACACCTTGGACTTCTCTTGATCCTTAGCTACTGCCTAAACTCTGTCACTAAAAGTTGGAGGTTGCCCTTAGCTACTTGGAGGCTTGTGAGATTCCATTTTTATTAAAATGTTTAGAGCATTACACTAGCTTTGGCTAAAAATGGCGCTGCAAATCAAAGAGGCACAGTTACTTTGGAGAATCCATTTGGCAGCCCCAGTTCTCTAAGTACATACATTTAATTTTATGGTTTGTTATACAAATCATTTGAACTCATCGTATCAGAGGGAGCCCATGTATTTTGGAAACTCCTGTAAACTGAGAGCAGACATTCTTTGGGCTGTTTTGTTCTTACTTGTAAGGGAGAAATGTCACTTTAGATTTCAACGTTGACTCACAGAGAAGCCATTTCCCTTTTCTCATTTCCACATCCATGCTAACTTAAGTCCTAATTGCTTCAGATCTTCTTGGCTCTGAATTTTAGATAGTGGAGTCAGATCTTCATGTAATCCAGAGTCTCAGAGTCTGCAACTTCTGCAGCCAGGAAAGTGCCTTATATAACAGTGTTGTTAAAGTGGAGAGTTTGAGTGGGGGTGAGCGTGGAGGCTGCTATGGTGATGACATTATTCCTAGATCATTAATGACCCCGACACACGAGAAGCTGTGTCTGAGTATGTGTGGGTGTGTGTATTTTCTAAGGAGAGGAGGTTAGATTATATTTCCATTTTTTTTCATGGTCACCAGTTTTTTTACCATTTGGTTTCAGAAAATTTAAGTCTTCAGCTTTGATGAATTACAACCCGTGGCCAACAAAATCCCCTATATCCTCAAACTCTTGGCTGAGTTCCCCTCACTTTTCCCTGAATCGTGTCTCTTCTCCAAGGAAACAACATTCTTGAAGCCCCCTCGATTTCAGTCTGTTTTTTCTCCCATACCCCATGTAACTCAGGGTGGAAAGATACTTTTTTTCCCTCTTTCATTAACAACAGGACTTTGAGATCTTTATATTATTCCCTTCATGTTATAGCTCCTTTGCAGCCCATGTCATCTGTCCATCCATCCATCTATTGACCCACCCACACATCCATCCATTCAGCACATATTTGTTGAGCGCCTTCTACCAGGAATTTTTCTAGGAGCTGAGGATACAGTGGTGAACAAGCTGAGCATGTCCCTGGTGTCACAGAGATTACAACAATAGCCAAATAAACATTAAATACAGTGTCAGAAAGTGAAAGTGCTATGAAGAAAAGTTGCAGTGGCCATGAGACTGGGCCTCTCAGATCTCCTTCTGCAGGATGTGTGAGTGACTGAGAGCTCCAGCAGCCACGTTCTGAAATCCATTGCTGTGCTGCCTAGGACCCTGCTTCACAGGGTCTGCTCTCTGCCAATAACCGAGCATGGCAGGGACGTTAAGATGGATGCAGGGAGCTTTAGCTGGAGTACTCTCTGAAGGTCTTGTGGAAATTTTCTTAGAAGTGTATTGTAGTCTAAGACCCTCCCTCCCTCCCTCCCTCCCTCCCTCCCTCCCTCCCTCCCTTCCTTCCTTCCTTCCTCCCTCCATCCCTCCCTTCCTCCCTTCCTTCCTTCCTTCCTTCCCCCTCTCCTTCACTCAGGAGCAGACCTTCATTGCAGCTCTTCCAGCCCATTCCAGTTACAGTAAGTCCCCTACATATTAACCTTCAAGCTGCGAACTTTCAAAGATGCGATCATGTGTTCCATCAATGTCAGGCGTGAGTGAGATTGCAGCTTGCCCTCCGTCTCCAATTGCTGAGGATCCTTCAGCTCTACCATCTCCCACCTCCTCTCCCTCCTCCAGTCAGTAACTCTTCTTGCCTGTTCGCTCGGTGCCAGCCCCTGTATGCCAGCAGTTGTGCTGTACTGCTGTACTTTTCAAGGTACTGTAAGATTAAAAATGTTTTCTTTATTTTTTGTGTTTGTTTTTTATGTATTATTTGTGTGAAAAGTATTATAAACCTATTACAGTACAGTACCATATAGCCGATTGTGTTAGTTGGGTACCTAGGCTAACTTTGTTGGACTTAACGAGCAAATTGGACTTACGAACACGCTCTCGGAATGAAACTCTTTCATGTATAGGGGACTTACTGTGCCTCCTTTTACTTTCTCATGTTTTCCCTGATAAAATTGTGCATTTCTTATCCCATCTTGGCATCTTTTTCCTAGAGGACCTGGACTAACACAAGACTAAGGCAGCCTGAAAGAAGCCTTGGAGGGGGTACTTTAGATAAGTGACCAGTAAAGACCCCTCACGACAAGTGGCATTTGTTTAGGAACTTGATTGCAGTGAGGGGATGATCCATGCAAACACCTGGGGGAGGTAGCCTTCTGGCAGAAGGAAGAAGGGAGGGCACACGTGGAGACTTTGAGCCTTGGTTTTCTGAGGGGGTCCTTTAAAACTGCTGAGGCGTGGGGAGCAAGATTAGGCAGATCTCTGGGTTCCCTCCAAACTCACTCCCATTTCGAGTGGCTCTACCCTTATCTGCTTTGCATATTTGGCTTCCCCGAAAATTTTAGATGAAAAGTTCAGGTTTAAAAAAAGATACTCTGAAAACCAGTGTTCTGGATGGACTCTGATCTCTGCCCTATTTTATGACTCTATCAGTCCATTGGCTGTGGGAAGAATGGGCAGTGGAAGAAGTTGCCTCTATTTGGAAGCCTAATTGTTCCACAGAGATACTGGATTAGTGTGGGGCAGGTGTAGATAAGGGGAATTAGAGTAAGTGATTAAAGGACTTGATGCACGGAGTCTGGTGGAGGGAGTGGGGCTTGATAACGTGGGGGAATTTCATGTTAAGCTCTGAAGCCCTACGGTTGGATGGCAGCCAGGGGAGACTGGTATATATCAAGTAGGCAGAAGTGGACAAAGGATGGCCGGGAGGGGGTGAGGGTTAAAGGGTTGTCCTCCGTGTGCACTGGAGAGGTGTTTAGAGAAACAGTGGAGGATAACAGCTGTGCTCAAGGACTTTGGTTTCAACATGTAAAATACTAAAATTGCCCAGAAGAAAGTTGACAGAATTTACCTCTTTCCAGGGGGGGTTGATAACTGAACTTATAAAAATTTCCTGGCACTTTTTTAGTGTTAAAACTATATTTTTTTCCCCTGAGTTTTCAGTAGAAAGAGAGGTTGGCAGTAGTAATGCAAAGACTGAGCTGGATGTGAGAGGCTTTTTTTCCCCTCCAGCCGTGTTTTTTTTTTGTTTTTTAGTTGAAGTATAGTTAATTTACAATGTTGTGTTAGTTTTGAGTGTATGGCAGAGTGATTCATATATATATATATATATATATATATATATAAACACACGCACACATATATATATTTTTCAGATTCTTTTCCTTTATAGGTTATTACAAGATATTGAGTATAGTTTTGTGTACTATACAGAAGGTCCTTGTTTACCTATTTACTACATAGTAGAGTGTATATATTAATCCCAAACTTCTAATTTATCTCCCTTCCCCCCCCTCTGCTATCCCCCTTGGTAGCCATAAGTTTGTTTCCTATGTCTTTGAGTCTATTTCTGTTTTGTAGATAAGTTCATTTATATCATTTTTTTAAAGATTCCACCTATAAGTGATATCATATGACATTTGTCTTTCTCTGTCTGACTTACCTCACTTAATATGATAATCTCTAGGTCCACCCATGTTGTTGCAAATGGCATTATTTCATTCTTTATTATGGCTGAGTAATATTTCATTGTATATATACTACATCTTCTTTATCCATTCTTCTGTTGATGGACATTCAGTTTACTTCCATGTCTTGGCTATTATGAGTAGTGCTGCAGTGAACATTGGGGTGCATGTATCTTTTTGAATTAGAATTTTCTCCAGATATTTGCCCAGGAGTGGGATTGCAGGATCATATGGTAACTCTATTTTTTTTTGTTTTTTAAGGAACCTCCATACTGTTCTCCATAGTGGCTGCACCAATTTATATTCCCACCAACAGTGTAGGAGGGTTCCTTATTCTCCTACACCCTCTCCAGCATTTATTATTTGTAGACTTATTAACGATGGCCATTCTGACTGGTGTGAGGTAATACCTCATCATAGTTTTGGTTTGTATTTCTCTAATAATTAGCGATATTGAGCATTTTTTCATGTGCCTATTGGCCATCTGTATGTCTTCTTTGGGGAAATATCTATTTAGGTCTTCTACCCATTTTTTGATTGGGTTGTTTGGTTTTTGATATTAATCTGTATGAGCTGTTTGTATATCTTGGAAATTAATCCCTTGTTGGTAGCCTTGCTTGCAAATATTTTCTCCCAGTCCATAGGTTGTCTTTTCGTCTTGTTTATCGTTTCCTTTGCTGTGCAAAATGCTGTAAGTTTAATTAGGTCCATTTGCTTATTTTTGTTTTTATTTCCTTTACCTTAGGAAATGGATCAAAAAATATTGCTGTGTTCTGCCTGTGTTGAGAGTGTTCTGCCTATATTTTCCTCAAGGAGTTTTATAGAATCTGGTCTTACATTTAGGTCTTGAATCCATTTTGAGTTTATTTTTGTATATGGTGTTAGAGAATGTTCTAATTTCTTTCCTTTACATGTAGCTGTCCAGTTTTCCCAGCACCACTTATTGGGGAGACTGTCTTTTCTGCATTGTATATTCTTGCCTCCTTTGGCATAGATTAATTGACCCTAATTGTATGGGTTTATTTTTGTGCTTTCATTTTTTAATTTATTTTTTTAAACATCTTTATTGGGTATAATTGTTTTGCAGTGGTGTGTTAGTTTCTGCTATATAACAAAATGAATCAGCTATACGTATACATATATACCCATATCTCCTCCCCCTTACGTCTCCCACCCACACTGCCTATCCCACGCCTCTAGTTGGACACAAAGCACTGAGCTAATCTCCCTGTGTTATGTGGCTGCTTCCCACTAGCTAGCTATTTTACATTTGGTAGTGTATATATGTCCATGCCACTCTCTCACTTCGTCCCAGCTTACCCTTCCCCATCCCTGTGTCCTCAAGTCCATTCTCTACATCTGTATCTTTATTCCTGTCCTGCCCCTAGGGTCTTCAGAACCATTTTTTTATTCTTAGATTCCATATATATATGTTAGCATACCATATTTGTTTTTCTTTTTCTGACTTACTTCACTCTGTGTGACAGACTCTAGGTCCATCTACCTCACTACAAATAACTCAATTTCATTTCTTTTTATGGCTGAGTAATATTCCATTATATATATGTGCCACATCTTCTTTATTCATTCATCTGTCTATGGACACTTAGGTTGCTTCCATGTCCTGGCTATTGTAAATAGAGCTGCAATGATCACTGTGGTATGTGACTCTTTTTGAATTATGGTTTTCTCAGGGTATATGCCCAGTAGTGGGATTGCTGGGTCGTATGGTAGTTCTATTTTTAGTTTTTAAAGGAACTTCCATACTGTTCTCCATAGTGGTTGTATCAATTTACATTCCCACCAACAGTGCAAGAGGGTTCCCTTTTCTCCACACCCTCTCCAGCATTTATTGTTTGTAGATTTTTTGATGATGGCCATTCTGACCGGTGTGAGGTGATACCTCATTGTAGTTTTGATTTGCATTTCTCTAATGATTAGTGATGTTGAGCATCCTTTCATGTGTTTGTTGGCAATCTGTATATCTTCTTTGGAGAAATGTCTGTTTAGGTCTTCTGCCCATTTTTGGATAGAGTTGATTTTTTTTTTTTTTGATATTGAGCTGCATGAGCTGCTTGTAAATTTTGGAGATTAATCCTTTGTCAGTTGCTTCATTTGCAAATATTTTCTCCCATTCTGAGGGTTGTCTTTTTGCTCTGCTTATGGTTTCCTTTGCTGTGCAAAAGCTTTTAAGTTTCATTAGGTCCATTTATTTATTTTTGTTTTTATTTCCATTTCTCTGGGATGTGGGTCAAAAAGCATCTTGCTGTGATTTATGTCATAGGGTGTTCTGCTTATGTTTTCCTCTAAGAGTTTTATAGTGTCTGGCCTTACATTTAGGTCTTTAACCCATTTTGAGTTTATTTTTATGTGTGGTGTTAGGGAGTGTTCTAATTTCATTCTTTTTACATGTAGCTGTCCAGTTTTCCCAGCCCACTTATTGAAGAGGCTATCTTCTCTCCACTGTATATTCTTACCTCCTTTATCAAAGATAAGGTGACCATATGTGTGTGGGTTTATCTGTGGGCTTTCTATCGTGTTCCACTGATCTATATATCTGTTTCTGTGCCACTATACTGTCTTGATTCCTGTAGCTTTGTAGTGTAGTCTGAAGTCTGGGAGCCTGATTCCTCCAGCTCTGTTTTTCTTTCTCAAGATTGCTTTGGTTATTCGGGGTCTTTTGTGTTTCCATACAAATTGCGAAGTTTTTTGTTCTAGTTCTGTGAAAAATGCCATTGGTAGTTTGATTGGGATTGCCTTGAATCTGTAGATTGCTTTGGGTAGTAGAGTCATTTTCACAATGTTGATTCTTCCAATCCAAGAACATGGTATATCTCTCCATCTGTTTGTATCATCTTTAATTTCTTTCATCAGTGTCTTATAGTTTTCTGCATACAGGTCTTTTGTCTCCTTAGGTAGGTTTATTCCTAGGTATTTTATTCTTTTTGTTGCAGTGGTAAATGGGAGTGTTTCCTTAATTTCTCTTTCAGATTTTTCATCATTAGTGTATAGGAATGCAAGAGATTTCTGTGCAATAATTTTGTATCCTGGTACTTTACCAAATTCATTGATTAGCTCTAGTAGTTTTCTGGTAACATCTTTAGGATTCTCTATGTATAGTATCATGTCATCTGCAAACAGTGATGGTTTTACTTTTTTTCCGATTTGGATTCCTTTTCTTTTTCTTCTCTGATTGCTGTGGCTAAAACTTCCAATACTATGTTGACTAATAGTGGTGAGAGTGGGCAACTTTGTCTTTTGCCTGATCTTAGTGGAAATGGTTTCAGTTTTTCACCATTGAGAATGATGTTGGCTCTGGGTTTGTTATATATGGCCTTTATTATGTTTTTATTTTTATATTTTATTTTATTTTTTGAAGACACCAAACTTAATTTAATAGAAATTTCGTTTGTCGTTCTTACATTCTCAGTATGAGCCAAGCTAGAACCTGCTGCGCCACTCGGAAGTGGCCCAGTCTTGGGGGCAGGCGAGAAAGGAGAGAGGGAGGTCAGAGCTCAGGACTTAGGAGCCCCATTCTTTCTCAGTGCTGGGGAGCTGGTGATGTCACCCTCTTCTCCTACCCCCCTGTGGGATCCAGGAAGGAGAGCAGATGGAACCTTGGGCCTGGGGCATCTCCTCCACACCCCACCCCACCCCGAGTCCCCAAGTTGGAGGGGAACTAAGGGATCTGGGGAGATAAGTGGGCAACAGAAAGCAAAGATGTCAAATCAAGAAAGATGAAGGCCAGGGTTGAGGGCTGAAGGAGATTCAGAGACAAAACATCAGTTAAAAAAAACAAACAAACAATAAAAAGGGAGGGCGGGAAACAACAAAATCCACCCCAAATTGGAACCTGCCTGGAAAAAAAGGAAAGTTCTCCAGTCTCATAGAGACATTATTTTGCACGGTGCATGGCCGGCTCTGTGGCTGGAGCACTCAGGCCTCAGTCCAGCCCTGGAGGCGGCTCACCCTTGGCCTGGCCAGCAGCTGCAGCTCACCCTTGGCCTGGCCAGCGGCAGCGTCTTCCTTCTCGTCCTCCACTTTCTCATCCTCGTCCTCCCTCCTCCTCCTTTAGCCTCTGCTCTTCGTCTTGCATGTCCTTCATTTGTTTTTCTGCTACCTTCATGACACCCCATGTCTCATTGCCAAACTCCTCAGCATATGCCTCATTGTTGGTGATGAGGAAGTTGTCAAAGATGGTGCCAGACTTGACCTGCCTGGAGATCAGAGATCCAAGCCCAGTACAGCAAAGTTTTTATAGGCGTAGATGTTGCTATCAGGGGAATACTCAGGGTTGTCAATCTCTGGGTGGATCCAAATGCCCTTGTAATCTGGGTTGTCAATCTGCTGGGGCTTCCACTCCCCCTTGGACTCTGGGTTCTGAATCACTGTTGGTTCCCATTCTCCATCCATCTCTCCATCCCAGTCCTCGGGCTTCTTAGCATCAGGGTCAGGAATGTGCTCAGGCTTGTCCCAGTCCTCAGGCTTGGAGTCTGTAGAGTCATCAATCTTGGCTCACTCGTCCCAGCCTTCAGGCTTTGCAGCATCAGGATCCTTTATCTTCTTGGGGGGCAAGAAATCCCAATCATCCTCCGAGGAGCCTGACTCCACCTGGCTGTTGTCAATCTTTAGCTCACAGGTATTATCAGGCCACACAATCAGCATGTAAAGGTGTGTGAATTCATCGTCTTTGCAACGGATATCCTTGTTGATCAGCACGTTCTTGCCCTTGTAGTTGAAGATGACATGAACCTTCTTGGTGCCAGGGCCACAGATGTCCGGGCCAAACATGATGTTGTATTCAGAGTCTCCACGCATGTCTCTCTGGTCCAGACCATCTGGAAATAGCTTCAAGTAGCCACCCCCACAGTCGATGCTCCGTTCGCGTTTCACAGTGAACTGCACCACCAGTGTATGACACTTATTGCTGAAGGGCTCGAATCTGGCCAACACAGTGTAAGACCGGGCACCCTGGCTTGTCTGCAGCCCTTTATCTTTCTCCTGGTCACCATAGAACTTGCTGGAACTGAGAACGAATTTGCCAAAATCCGATTGTGTTTGGATTCGATCCAGCGCTCAGTCCACCCGTTTCCATTCAGAAACTGCTCCTTGAAGTAAATGGCGGGTTCAGCAGTGGCCAGGCCAAGAAGGCGGAGCAACAGCAGCACGGGCAGCAGCATGGCGGGCCGAGGGGGTTGTGGCGCGCGGGCCCTTTAAGTCGCTTTTCTAGCAGTAGCTCTGCAGTAGGGACTGGCCTTTATTATGTTGAGGTAAGTTCCCTCTATGCCTACTGTCTGGAGGGTTTTTATCATAAATGGGTGTTGAATTTTGTTGAAAGCTTTTTCTGCATCTATTGAGATGATCATATGGTTTCTATACTTCAATTTCTTAGTATGGTTTATCACATTGATTGATTTTCATATATTGAAGAATCCTTGCATTCCTGGAATAAACCCCACTTGATCATGGTGTATGATCTTTTTAATGTGCTGTTGGATTCTGTTTGCTAGTATTTTGTTGAGGATATTTCCATCTATGTTCATCAGTGATATTGGCCTGTAGTTTTCTTTTTTTGTGACATCTTTGTCTGGTTTTGGTATCAGGGTGATGGTGGCCTCGTAGAATGAGTTTGGGAGTGTTCCTCCCTCTGCTATATTTTGGAAGAGTTTGAGAAGGATAGGTGATAGCTCTTCTCTAAGTGTTTGATAGAATTTGCCTGTGAAGCCATCTGGTCCTGGGCTTTTGTTTGCTGGAAGGTTTTTAATCACAGTTTCAATCTCAGTGCTTGTGATTGGTCTGTTTATATTCTCTATTTCTTCCTGGTTCAGTCTCGGAAGGTTGTGCATTTCTAAGAATTTGTCCATTTCTTCCAAGTTGTCTATTTTATTGGCATAGAGTTGCTTGTAGTAATCTCTCATGATCCTTTGTATTTCTGCAGTGTCAGTTATTACTTCTCCTTTTTCATTTCTAATTCTATTGATCTGAGTCGTCTCCCTTTTTTTCTTGATGAGTCTGGCTAATGGTTTATCAATTTTGTTTATCTTCTCAAAGAACAAGCTTTTAGTTTTATTGATCTTTGTTATCATTTCCTTAATCTCTTTTTCATTTTTTATGATCTGATCTTTATGATTTCTTTCCTTCTGCTAACTTTGGGGTTTTTCTGTTCTTCTTTCTCTAATTGCTTTAGGTGTAAGGTTAGGTTGTTTATTTGAGGTGTTTCTTGTTTCTTGAGGTAGGATTGTATTGCTATAAACTTCCCTCTTAGAATTGCTTTTGCTGCATCCCATAAGTTTTGGGTCATTGTGTTTTCATTATCATTTGTTTCTAGGTATTTTTTGATTTCCTCCTTGATTTCTGCAGTGATCTCTTGGTTATTTAGTAGTGTATTGTTTAGCCTCCATGCATTTGTATTTTTTACAGAATTTTTTCCTGTAATTGATATCTAGTCTCATAGCATTGTGGTCGGAAAAGATGCTTGATATGATTTCAATTTTCTTAAATTTATCAAGGCTTGATTTGTGACCCAGGATATGATCTATCCTGGAGAATGTTCCATGATTACGTAAGAAGAAAGTGTATTCTGTTGTTTTGGATGGAATGTCCTATAAATATAAATTAAGTCCATCTTGTTTAATGTATCATTTAAAGCTTGTGTTTCCTTATTTATTTTTGTTTTGGATGATCTGTCCATTGGTGAAAATGGGATGTTAAAGTCCACTACCATGATTGTGTTACTGTTGATTTCCCTTTTTATGGCTGTTAACATTTGCCTTATGTATTGATGAGGTGCTCCTATGTTGGGTGCATAAATATTTACAATTGTTATATCTTCTTCTTGGATTGATCCCATGATCATTATGTCGTGTCCTTCTTTGTCTCTTGTAATAGTCTTTATTTTAAAGCCTATTTTGTCTGATACAAGAATTGCTACTCCAGCTTTCTTATGATTTCCATTTGCATGGAATATCTTTTGCCATCCCCTCACTTTCAATCTGTATGTGTCCCTAGGTCTGAAGTGGGTCTCTTGCAGACAGCATATATATGGGTCTTGTTTCTGTATCTATTCAGTCAGTCTATGTCTTTTGGTTGGAGCATTTAATTCTTTTTCATTCAAGGTAATTATCGATATGTATGTTCCTATTACCATTTTCTTCATTGTTTTGGGTTTGTCATTGTAGGTCTTTTCCTTCTCTTGTGTTTCCTGTCTAGAGAAGTTCCTTTAGCATTTGTTGTAAAGCTGCTTTGCTGGTGCTGAATTCTCTTAGCTTTTGCTTCTCTGTAAAGGTTTTAATTTCTCTGTAGAATCTGAATGGGATCCTTGCTGGGTAGAGTAATCTTGGTTGTAAGTTTTTCCCTTTCATCACTTTAAATATGTCCTGCCACACCCTTCTGGCTTGTAGAGTTTCTGCTGAGAAATCATCTGTTAACCTTATGGGGATTCCCTTGTATGTTATTTGCTGCTTTTCCCTTGCTGCTTTTAATACTTTTTCTTTGTATTTAATTGTTGATAGTTTGATTAATATGTGTCTTGACATGCTTCTCCTTGGATTTATTCCTGGACTTGATTGACTTATTTCCTTTCCCATGTTAGGGAAGTTTTCAACTATAATCTCTTCAAATATTTTCTCAGTCCCTTTCTTTTTCTCTTCTTCTTCTGGGACCCCTATAATTTGAATGTTGGTGCATTTAATGTTGTTGCAATTGTCTCTGAGACTGTCCTACTGTCCTCAATTCTTTTTTCTTTATCCTGCTCTGTGTTAGTTATTTCCAGTATTTTATCGTCCAAGTCACTTATTGTTCTTCTGCCTCAGTTATTCTGCTATTGATTCCTTCTAGAGAATTTTAAATTTCATTTATTGTGTTGTTCATCATTGCTTGTTTGCTCTTTAGTTCTTCTAGGTCCTTATTAAACATTTCTTGTATTTTCTCCATTGTATTTCCAAGATTTTGTGTCATCTTTACTATCATTACTCTGAATTCTTTTTCAGGTAGACTGCCTATTTCCTCTTCATTTGTTTGGTATGGTGGGTTTTTACTTTGCTCCTTCACCTTCTGTGTATTTCTCTGTCTTCTCATTTTGCTTAACTTACTGCCTTTGAGGTCTCCTTTTCACAGGCTGTAGGTTCGTAGTTCCCATTGTTTTCGGTGTCTGCCCCCAGTGGGTAAGATTTGTTCACTGGGTTGTGTAGGCTTCCTGGTGGAGGGGACTGGTGGCTGTGTTCTGGTGGATGAGGCTGGATCTTGTGTTTCTGGTGGGGTGGACCGCATCCAGTGGTGTGTTTTGGGGTGTCTGTGAACTTATTATGACTTTAAGCAGCCTCTCTTCTAATGGGTGGAGTTGTGCTCCTGTCTTGCTAGTTGTTTGGCATGGGTTGTCCAGCACTGTTGCTTGCTGGTTTTTGAGTGGAGCTGGGTCTTAGCGTTGAGATGGAGATCTCTGGGAGAGCTTTCACCGTTTGATATTACGTGTGGCCAGGAGGTCTCTGGTGGACCAATGTTCTGAACTTGGCTCTCTCACCTAAGAGGCTCAGGCCTGATACCTGGCTGCAGCATGAAGACCCTGTCAGCCACATGGCTCAGAAGAAAAGAGAGGGAAAAAAAAGAAATAATAAAATAAACTAAAGTTATTAAATAAAAAATTAAAAAATATTTTATTAAAAATAAAAAAGTAATAAAAAGAAAGAAGAGAGCAACGAAACCAATGAACAAATCCACCAATGATAACAAGAGCTAAAAACTAGACTAAAAAAAACAAACAAATCCCAAAAAACCCCCCAAAACAAACGGACAGACAGAACCCTAGGACAAATGGTAAAAGCAAAGCTATACAGACAAAATCATACAAAGATGCATATACATACACACTCACAAAAAGAGAAAAAGGAAAAAAACATATATATTAAAAAAAAAGGAAGAGAGCAACCAAATCAATAAACAAATCTACCAATGATAATAAGCTCTAAATACTAAACTAAGATAAACATAAAACCAGAAACAAATTAGATGCAGAAAGCAAACCCCAAGTCTACAGTTGCTCCCAAAGTCCACCATCTCAATTTTGGGATGATTCATTGTCTGTTCAGGTATTCCACAGATACAGGCTACATCAAGTTCCTCTGGTCCTGAGGCTGCTGGGAGAAATTTCCCTTTCTCTTCTTTGTTCGCACAGATCCTGGAGTTCAGCTTTAGATTTGGCTCCGCCCTGTATATAGGTCACCTGAGGGCGTCTGTTCCCTTTTGGGAAGTCTGAGGTCTTCTGCCAGCATTCAGTAGGTGTTCTGTAAGAGTTGTTCCACATGTAGATGTATTTTTGATGTATTTGTGGGGAGGAAGTTGATCTCCATGGCTTAATCCTCCACTATATTGAAGGTCCCCCCTATTTTTGTCCTTTCTATCCTGTTCCATTGCTCTATGTGTCTGGTTTTTGTGCCAGTACCATACTGTTTTGACTACTGTAGCTTTGTAGTATAATCTAAAGTCAGGGAACATGATTCCTCCAGCTCCATTCTTCTTTCTCAAGATTATTTCGCTAGTTGGGGTCCCCTCCAGTCCTTAAAAGACTGTGTAGGGAATGCCAAAACCACTGATAGGAAAGTGAATGTATAACACATTGAGAGGAAGATGTGTTCACCTAGTGAGGACTCAGGGAGACCTTGAAGTACACTTTAGAATTGTTTGTTTGTAAAAAAGAAGCTCAAATACAGTTGCTAAAACACACAAGGGTTTATTGTCTCATGTAATGTAATTTTGGAGGTAAGTAGTGTGGGGCTGCTAAGGAAGCTCCATGAATTAGAGACCTACAAGCTTTCTATCTCTCTGCTCTGTCATGTGCACCTACCATCCTCATGGTCCAAGATGGCTGCTAAAGCTTTTGCCATTATATCTGGATTCTAGGCAGCGGGAAGGAGGAATGGAAGAGGTCTGTCCTGTCTCTGTTAAGATGCCACTCAGAATGTTTCATACAACATTTATGCTTATATATTATTATCTAGAACTTAATTTCATGGGCACACCTTGCTGCAAAGAAGGTTGAGAAATGAATGATAATGTTCTCAGCTTAAAATTTAGGCTTTAGTTCATAAGGAAGAAGGGGAGAATGGCTTTTGGGAGGCAACTAGTTGTCTGAGTAAACTAAGGAGAAGTATATACATACCTGAAATGGAACACAAAATTCAGTCATTTATTTACTGAATCATTCATTCATTTACTGACTCAATAATTCAACAAATATTAGTACTTAGGTACTGGGGACCTGAGCATGAATAGGACACTGTTTTTGTCCTCAGAGTACTCCTTAATTGTTCAGAGATAAGGGCAATGGCATATGAGAAGTGATCTTACAGATCATTTTCTCTTTACAGTGATAGCTAAAGCAAAAATTTAGCTCTGGTTGGGTTGGGGAGCTTTGCAGAAAAGGAGACACATGAACTGGTACTTAGAGAATGAGAGGAATTCTTCCAGAGCAGATGGGGAAAAGACATTTCAGGGTGGTAGCGTCTGCAGAGTCCTGTTGGTGGGAAATAGTAAGAAGGACCCATTTGGGAACTGCAAGTCCAGCCACAGTAGAGCTGAAGAGGTGGCAGAGATGGACAGTGAGGCCCTTTTGTGTTCTGCTGAAGACTTAAACAGATGTTTTTCTATTATAGTCTATCTGGTTCCAAAACAGGATTGAAGGCAGTCTAAGGCACTTAGACTTTATCCTCTAGCTAACAGGGAGCCACAAATGGGTTTTGGGCCATGAAATGTGGGCTGAAGTGACCATGTGTCAGTTCTGAGCCTTAGGAGACATCATTGTTTCTGCTTGTCCCACTGGGATCTTCCATCATGGGAAGAACATGCCCATTTCTTGGTGTTCCTTCAGCCCAGGCTCCAGAATAAAATGCATGGGGCAGACCTGAGCTTGACCCACAGCTTGAAGCTAACTATTCCAGCCATCCCTCAAAGTCATGAGAAGCAAGTAAATGCTTATTTTGTTTGCCTCACAGATTTGTAATTGTTCATTAGGCAGCATTATTGTAGTAAAAGCCTACTAATACACCTGGTAATTAGATTCCTCTCTATCATTTCACACTGTGAGTGCTAGACAGGGGGCATGGCCAAGCCTATCTGTTGGTATACCAGCCGGCCTTGGAGTTAGTGGGAGGGAAATGCCTCACAAAAGTGGCATTTCACAAAACAGGGATGTGGGGCTCATTGGGATATGAGTGCTGGCTCTCAGGTGAATGCCAGTGTTGGTTTAGCTCAGGGCTTCTCAACCTCTGCAATACTGATATTTTGTTCTGTGTGTGGGGGCTGTTCTGTGCATAGTTTAGAAGCATCCCTAATCACTAGATTCTGGTGGCACCCTTCCCCCTAATTTGTGACAACCAAAGATATCTCCAGACACTGCCAAATATCTCTTGGGTGGCAAAAATCACGCCCAGCTAAGAACCACTGATTTAGCTGACCTGGCTTCAGTTTTTCTGTTAAAGATAAGCACAGAATATGACAACAAATGACACCATTTATCAAGCAATTACTGAATTCCAGACATTTTGTTAAGAACCTTCAGGAATTAATCTAATTTGGAAAGGGTATTAGTTAGCTAGGGCTGCCACCACAAAGTACCACAGACTAGAGTGGCTTACACAACATAAATTTATTTTCTCACACTTCTGGAGGCTGGAAGTCTATCATGGTGTCAGCAGGGTTGGTTTCTTCTAAGACCTCTCCCCTTGGCTTGGAGATGGCGTCTGCTCAGATGGTCCTTCCTCTTCCTGTGTCTGTATCCTAAGCGTCTCTTCTTACAAGGACTGTGGTCATATGGGATGAGGGCCCACTCTAATGACCTGATTTTAACTTCATTACCTCTTCAAAAACTAATGCTCCACATACAGTCACATTCTGAGGCACTGAGGGTTTAGACTTCAACATATGAATTTTGGGGGACACAGTACAGCCATAACAGAGAGTTAACAAATGAGGAAACAGGATACAGAGGTGAAGTACCACTTGCTTCAAGAACACATTCAGGATGTGGAAGAGGCAAGGCTGACCTGTCTAACTCCAGAATCAGTGCTGTTGACCATGCTTCATACTGCCTCCCCAAGAAATCAATCCTGTGAGGGACTCAGGAACGTAGGCGCTATACAAGAGTTATGTAAAGAGTTTCTCTCTCTCACTCTCTCTATGTTTTATAGTGGGCTTGTTCAGGTGTGATGCTCCCTCCCCTTAAAACCTGTGCATGGGAAGAACCTCCTCAATAGTAGCTTCTCTCACATGAGAGAAGCTATTTCAAATGTACGAAATTCTCAGCCACTGCAGGGCTGGTCTGGACAGCTCAATTCACTTCCTAAAAATATGTTTCTAGACCCCATGCCTCTTTGATGAGCAAGAGAAAAAATCTTGAAAATTTCTACCCATTAATCTAGCAATTCCACTCTTGGAATTTATCCTTAGCAAGGAATCAAATATGTATACAAAGATCTATGCATGGTATATTTGATTTTAGAGTGATTTGCAAGAGCAAACATTGGATAGATATTGGATAAATAAATGACGGCGTGTCCATATGGTGGAATGTTCAACTTGTAGATGAATATTTTCTTCCAGGGGAAAAACTTCATAATATATTATTCTTTGAGAAAAAAAGATTGGAATGCCATATAGAGTATGATCCCGATGTCTGAAAATGTGTATGCATGTCACTATCATAGTGGACTAGTAGGGACTCATAGGATGCAGTGGAAATGAATTGTATCCTTAGTCTCCCACTGTCCTGTCAAGCTTTTCTGTAGTTATTACCTTGCTCTTTGATAAAATTGGACTTCTTTTCACTTTGTCACTCTTATCTGTGAAACAGTCATCCAGTTACTTCTTTCACAAAAACCCAGGCTGTATTTAGTAATTAATAGGTCCACTCCAGTGTAAAGATTCAACCCCTCAACCTTCGATGACAATTTCCTTCCCCCAGCTCAGCTGGCCTCCGGAGTGAGAAGGGGTGTGGGCTGTTGTCTCTTTTTCTTCACTTGGCGCTTCTATTTTCCTCCCATCTCCCCTGAGCTTCCTCTGCTTCCTCCAGAATTGGGAAGGGGGAGAGAGGAGCAAAGGGGCTGGAAAAGACTTACTGGATTGGTGTTGTTCTAGCCCTTGGGGTCTGACAGTTGACTGATCTCGAATGTTCCTTCCTGGGTTCTTTGCAACCAGTCCCTCTCTGTTCCTGTTGGGCACCTGCAGTTTGCTTGACTGGGAGTTGTGTGTCTTCTGTTGGTTCCTACATGACTACTTCATCTCCCAGCATCTGGCGGCACACCTCCTGAGGGGCCAGCTCTGGTTCACAGGAAACTTTCTCACATCCGTGGCCATGACAACTTGGGGAGAGCAGGCCACCAACACAACCTCTCCTCACTCTGCCCTCAGAGCAGCTAGCCGGCCACGGCCCTTTAGGTTTCTCAGGGTCAGACACCTGTCTACCAAGTCCCTCATGTTCTAGGAACATGCATCCAGCCTTCCAAGAGGTCACTGCAGGCCCTTTGCCTCGACTTTCAGTGAGATGATGGAGCCCCTCCCCAGTGGGGAGCATGGACGTCTAGACTTGACAACTCTCTCCCCAAACCCTCATCTGACAACAGCCCCTCTCTCTGCCTCTCCAACTTCTTCAAGTTTCCGGAGGTGGATGGGTTGGGCTCTTAAAACCTGACTATGTTCTCCCCAAGTCTTGATGGTCTTACCCTCACTTTGAAACAGGAAGCAGCCGGCTCTTATTGTCTTGGGGTATCAGCTGATATCGAAACAGAAAGAACCTGTTTTTAACATCCTGTTTTGCATGCAATAAAGAGGCAGACGGCATGCACACCAGTCTTGCAGAGGTGTCTGGGGGAGAGAAGAGGACGGGGGTCTGGCTAGAATAATCTTCAGGGTTCCTTCCAATCCAGAGATCGTATGGCGGGCTGGCAGGGAACAAAAGAAAGTATCAAACAAATTCCCTGTCGTATTGAAGGGACCAGGCACTCACAAAGCATCACAGTCGTAAACCATCGCACACGTTCTTGAGAGCGATAGATGTAGTAACAGGAAGTGTAAATAATCAAGCATTAAAGTTTGGAACTAACTTTATGTCTCAGAATAGAGAAGAGTTAGCTCACTGCTGCAGAAGGTTCCCGGCAGGAAGAACGTATAAACTAAACAGAACAGAAAGAGGAGATGCACCTCAGTTTCAGCCTCTGCAGCCTCTCCTCCCAGGATCCGGGCTTCCTTGTTCCCCCAGATGCTACCCTGCTAGGAAGTCATTCCTGATCTCTGTAGCTGGAGGTACACTTGTCGTCTCTCACCCCCACTTGATCTACACGCCTGTTTTGCTCTGACACCCGGAGGGAAACACACACAAATTATTATTATTGTTGTTGTTATTATTGTTATTTCCAAGAAACTGAGTTCGTTGTTGGCTGAATCAGGATTAGAGCTGGGTTTCTGGGTTTCGACTACCAGGCTCTCCCCACCCCTTCTTCTGGCTTCTCAGGTCTTTCTCAGGCACCAGAAGCCTGGAAAGCACTTTGCAGGATATTCCAATCCTGCTGGCATTTGTGTTGGGGATCTGTGCCCAAATCCATCTTGTACGTTTCCAACTCGGAGCCTTCTGGAAGGCAGTGCTCCCCAGAGGCAAGGAGAGCGGCCACAGAAAGCTGAACTCCCAGCGTTGGTCCTGCTGATGGGGGGCTGGCACTCTCGTCCCAGTCAGCCTCCCTTCCGTGTATCTTTGTATGAGCGTTTGGCCTCAGTTTCAAGCAGACCTGGGCTTGGGCGCTGGGCATGGAAATGAACTCCTGAGTTAGCTCTTGGAGAAAAGTAAAGGCCTGGCCTTGGGCCTGATTGGAGCCCCTCTTCTCTGCCAATGCTATGTAGAGAAAAGAACAGTTGTATTGAATAACTGCATTTTTAAGCAGAGTCTGTTTGAACTGCCTTATTTTACAAGATGGAAACGAAGCCTTGGAGAGGGGCAATTGTGCCCAAGTTCATACATCTGGTTTAGTAGAGCCACTATATAGGCCAGCTGGAGAGAGGTCTGAGTCTCCTCCAACTTCGCCCCCATGCCACCTCATCTGGGGAGAGTTCCCTGCTCCCCCCGGGCTGAGTTAGATGCCCCTGCATGTACCACTGCTCTTATCCTTGACTGTGGAAACACTCCACACAAAGCCATGTGTTCCTAAAGGGCTGGGACCAAGTGTTTATCATCCCTGGGTCTCCAGGAGAGGGTCCACTGTGTGCCTGTAGGGATCCCGTCCCTGGGGTAGGTATGGGGAGGGTGCTGGAGTGGGGCTGGCTTTCCCATGGGAGGTCAGACCCAGTTCTACCTGGTGATGCTCCTTCTGTCCTCTTTCACCAGGCTGAGCGGTTTCTTCTCAGGATACAACCCTGTTAACGGCAGGAGGGCAACGCTGCCTGGGGCGGCTGGAGTTCCTGGCCAGTTTCCAATGCAAAGGGAAATCGGAAGAGGGTCTAGAAAAGTGCTGTCTGCTAGAAAAATACAGTTGACCCTTGAACATCATGGGGGACTAGGGGCCTCAACCCTCTGAGCAGTGGAAAATTCGAGTCTAATTTATGGTTGGCCCTCTGTATCCATGGTATCTCTGTCTCTGTTGTTCCACCTCTTTGGATTTAACCAACCGCAGATTGTGTAGCTCTGTAGTGTTTAAAAATACGCATGTCAATGGACCCACGCAGTTCATCCTGGGTTGTTCCAGGGTCAACTGTAAAGTGAAAACAGGAAAAAGAAACAGGTAAAATTAACTTTAATAATATAGTTTATTTAACCCAAGATATCCAAAATGTTTTCACATGTAATCAATATAAACCATTATGAATGTGATATTTTTGCTTTTTTTTGTAGTAAGTGTTCAAAATCTATTATGTATTTTATACCTACAGCGCATCTCATCTGGACTCTAAGTTTTCATCGAAAGTACTTGATATGTATTTCGATTTTATAAAATTTACAGTTGAAAAAATAGATTCATCTGCCCTCGTTGTTCCAAACATGAAGTTTTCCGATAACTGAGTTAAGTATTTGTCTTTAAATTTGGATGAATTAAAATAAAATAAAACGTTCAACTACTCATCACACCAGTCACTTCTCAAGGACTCTGTAGTCAGGCCCAGGCTCTAGAAAGCGGGGTGGGAGCTTAGGGAACTGGTGACTGAGTGTGAGAAGAAAGCCCAAGGGCTCTCAGGGGTCATGGCAGCTTCACTCATCATTTCTATGTGTCCAAATATGCTTTTCATATATTTTCCTCAGGACTTCAGGGGCTGAAGGCAGGTGGCAGTCACGATGGGAAACATGTTCTTGGGTGCCAGCTCCCTATACAGTCTTCGTTTTGCTGCAATTTCAGCAGCGTTGGGAAGTTTGGACGGTGCTGCCACTGCTGAGGGGACAAAGAGGATTGAAACTCTGGGGAGAGTCTCCTAGGCTCACAGACCCTGGAGAGTAGCTGGAGGCTGGGGAGGTCCCTGGAGCTGACAGAGGGAACAGCCTCGCCCCCTACCGGGAGCCAGAGGAACAGCAGTCCTGCTGCTGGGTGGAGTGTCGAGGGAGTTACAGGACTCAATCAACAAGGTGTTTTCTAGACTCGCCCTTTGTGTGCAGGAGGCAGTGATAGGAGTCTGGTGGAGCATGGTGGGCAGGGGCCAAGGAAAGGCTGCATCCTCTGGGTTTCCAAGTCTCAGAACCCAGAGGCCCTTGACTTTGGAAACATAGAAACGTTAGTGCAGAAAGAAATCTTAGAAAGTGAGTGTAAGATTATTTAATAAAGCTCTGTAGTTTCCAAACTCAACACAAAAACTATTTGTTTTTCTCTAGACTTAGTCAGACAACAATTATTAATCTACAATTGTCATATGCAGAAAGACCTCACATGTGAAATATACATTTTCAAAAATGACATATCAAATCCCTTCAGCGGTCTCTTCTAACATATTTATAGACTGAAGGCAAAATGTAAAAATAATTCCAACTGTACCAAAGGTTATACAATGCAAAGCACAAGTCTCATCTTACCCTTGACTATCTTTTTAAAATGCTCAAAGCATGTGGCTTATAGTAGGTGCTCAATAAATGTTACTTAGCTACTGATGAAGGTGGACCAGAAAACTAACAGCAACAAAAGCAGGATTATTAAATCACGAACCACCTGGGCAGCATGTGAGGGGCAGGGTCAGAGGGCCATAGATAGAGGTGTGGTAGCCAGGTTCAGCAAGATTGCCTTTGAATTTGATAGTTTTAAAAATTTAATCCAGACAATCTACCAAGCCTTTAGAGAAAGTACACTAATTGACTTACTCTGGGAGGTCTGGAATCAGAGAACCTGGGCAGACAGGGACACTGTTTTTCTGGTGAAGGGCACATGGGGTGTAGGGGCTGGAGCTGGCTGTGACAGACTTGCCCCCAGAAAAGGAAGCTTTGAGCTGGGTTCTCTCCTTAGCAGAAGGGTTGAGTGACTTTGGATCAATTCAGTGGATATTCAGGCTAGTGGGTGAGGATTAAAAGGGACTAAAAGACAGTCTTTTAAAAGTTATTTTTATTTTCTGTGGATTTATAATGTTAAATAGGTTTCATGTGTACAACATTATATTTCTACTTCTGTGTACACTACAGTGTGTTCACCGCCAAACATTTTGCTTTCATCTCTCACCATACAGCTGATCTCTGTTACCCATTCCCCCCCCCCCCCCGCCACCAATCTGGTAACTACTCCTCTGTTCTCTGTATTTACATGTTTGTTTTCATTTAATTTGGTTTGTTCATTTATTTTGCTGTTGTTGTTTATATTCTACATATGAGTGAAATCATACAGTACATGTTTTTCTCTGTCTGACTTATTTCACTAAGCCTAATACCCTCAAGGTCCATCCATGTTGCTGCAAATGGGAAGATTTCACCTTTTTTATGGCTGAGTAATATTCCATTGTGTGTGTGTATGTGTGTGTGTGTGTGTGTGTGTGTATAAAATATACCACATCTTCTTTATTCATTTATCTGTTGATGGGCACTTAGTTGCTTCCATATCTTGGTTATTGTAAATAATACCATGATGAACACAGGTATGCATATACCTCTTTGAATTAATGTTTTTGTGTTCTTTGGGTATATACCCAGAAGTGGAATAGCTGGATCATATGGTAGTTCCCTTCTTAGTTTTTTAAGGAATTTCCATACTGTTTTCCATAGCAGCTGCACCAATTTATATTCCCACCATTAGCACATGAGGGTCCCCTTTTCTCTACATCCTTGCCAACACTTTTTATTTCTTGCCTTTTTGGTAACTGCTGTTCTGACAGGTGAGAGGCATCTCACTGTAGTTTTAATTTGCAGTTCCCTGAAGATTAGTGATATTGAACATCTTGTCATGTGCCTGTTGGCATCTGTATGTCTTCTTTGGAAAAATGTAAAAGGCAGTCCTTATCCTCAAGGAGTTTGCATCTAGGGGAAGATGGAAGGTAAACCCCTAATGGATAATGTAATGCAGAGCATGATGCTAGCAGATGGCAAATTTCCTTGGGGTCCAAAGGAGGGGGTCAGCAAAGTACCAACCTGCCCCGAAGGCTAAATCCAGCCCACCACCTGTTTTGGTAAATAAAATTGGATGGGAGCAAGGCTTGCTCATTTGTTTGTGTTGTCTATGGCTGCTTTCGCCCCCTAATGGCAGAGTTGAGTATTTGCAGGAGACAGCCCAGATGACCCTCAAAGCCTAAAATATTTACTGCAGTATTCAGCTCTTAAAAGGAAAGTTTTGTGAATCCCTGGTTTAAAAGAAGGAACAGCTATTTTCAATAGAGAGGGCATGTTAGAGTGGCTTCTGGGCATAAGGAGGAGAAGAAAGGGAATTCTGGGTACAGGCAACAGCCTGGGTAAAGGCACAGTGGCCTGATACCAGGATGGAGGAGCCCGCCAGCCTGGGGAGACTTAGATTTCAAGCCGTGCATCTGTGCATCACCTCTGAGGTGAAAGCAACTGGATCCATTTTTCCACACCTTGTAAAAGAGAGAGAGAGAGAGAGAGAGAGAGAGAGAGAGAGAGAGAGAGAGGGAATGAATGAACTGATGTCTGTAAATGCTTTGAAAATAATATGATAGAAACAGCCATTAATCAAGACATTATTTCTACGGTATGTTAAATGGATGCTAATTTTCTCTGTTTCTTTCTTTTTTTCTTCCCAGCCCTGGCAGCCAATTTCTTCCTTCCTGTTGTTCTGCCTTGAAAAACAAAACAAAAACAAAACAAAACCCAGGCAAAAAACCACCACAAACCACAAATGTATTTACCTCAAGAGATGTATTTTTATTCTTTTTCAGATAGGTTCATAAGATCTAAATAGGTCCAAATAGGTTTCACAAGGTCCAGATATAAAAGGTTTAAAGGGTGTGCAAAACGCCTCCCTTCCATCCACTAGGTTCTCTGTTCTCACGCTGGAGGCAGCTAATAGCACCAGTTTCTTGCAAAATGTATATTCTTCCTGAGATATTTTAGGCAGGTACAAATATTTACACATATATTATTTTTTCTTCCTTTTAACACAAATGATTATCTCCTATATATACCGTTTTGCACTTTGCTTTTTCCCCCTTACTAATGCCTCTTGGAAGGTGTTTCATATCAGAAAATACAGAATTTCCCCATTCTCTTTTATTGCTGTACAGCGTCCCATCATGTAGATGTACCATACCATACTTATGTGTTTCAGTGGCAAATAGGGATGGCTGTTGCTCTCTCTTCTTTCCTGCCAGCAACAAGCCCTGGGTAGCATTGTCGGATTCAGTGGATGGGATCAATAGCAGTGACTAGGTAGAAGTTCATGGTGCTGATGGCTTTAAAGACAGCTGTTATTTATTTATTGTTTTTAACCTCTTTATTGGAGTATAATTGCTTTACAATGGTGTGTTAGTTTCTGCTTTATAACAAAGTGAATCAGCTATACATATACATATATCCCCATATCCCCTCCCTCTTGTGTCTCCCTCCCACCCTCCCTATCCCACCCCTCTAGGTGGTCACAAAGCACCGAGCTGATCTCCCTGTGCTATGCGGCTGCTTCCCACTAGCTATCTATTTTACATTTGGTAGTGTATATATGTCCATGCCACTCTCTCACTTCATCCCAGCTTACCCTTCCCCCTCCCCGTGTCTTCAAGTCCATTCTCTAGTAGGTCTGTGACTTTATTCCTGTCCTGCCCCTAGGTTCTTCAGAACCATTTCTTTTTGTTTTCAGATTCCATATATATGTGTTAACATACAGTATTTGTTTTTCTCTTTCTGACTTACTTCACTCCTTATGACAGTCTCCAGTTCCATCCACCTCACTACAAATAACTCACTTTTGTTTCTTTTTATGGCTGAGTAATATTCCATTGTATATATGTGCCACATCTTCTTTATCCATTCATCTGACAGATGTTCTTTAGTAGCTAGATTCCAGCAATCATGCTGGCAGGGGCCACCTGTCTGCCTGGGCCGCCTGCGGGATTAACTCAGTCCCTGTGATTGCCCTACCTCAGGTTGCAGTGGGAAAAGCACCCATTATAACCGGAAATTGAAGGCAGGATTATTCTGATGGAGTTGGATTGGGTGTTGGTGGTGGCATTTGGCGGGTGTATCGGTCATGGCTTTTTTTCTTGAAAGTTGCAAACATCTACCTCAAACTGGCTTAAGCAAAAAAGGAGGATGTGTGGACTTATATAGGTCAAAAAGGCAAATTAAGAGTTGTGGCAGACACTGCCCATTGCCTTCCCAATATGCATCCCTTTTATCTTCTCATTGTGCCCAACTAAAAACAGCTCTCCAGACTCCCTTGCAGCTAGGTGTTGGGGGAGGGGGCACAAGACCCTTTTTTAACATTGAAATGTAAGCAGAAGTATGCAGGATGGGACTTGTGGGAGTCCTGACAAAAGAGGACACACTTAGCTGGCATATGCTTTTTGTCCTTCTTGTCTGGTATGCGGATATGATACCCAGAGAGGCAGCATAAGAGGTGAGAAGGAGAGGTGATGAGAATGGTGGGGCAAGAGGGCGGGAGGATGTTGGTCTTTGCTATCGTCACGGAGCCAGGATTTCAGATCTTGCCTTCTGACCTTTTGACCACTTGTTACCTGAGAAAAATAAACTCCTCTTTGGTTAAGTCCCAGAGCTGGGCTCTTGTTACATGCAGTTAAATATAGGCCTGGCCGTGAGTCAGCGTAACTGCGTTCTGGGATTTGCATCGTGTCACATTTCTCTGCCTCTTTCTCTCCAGTTTATCCTCTCAGAATACTCAAAGGGGGTAAGGGACTTGGCACCAGCAGCTTTGGAATCATGCTGATAGCTTCCAATCTAGGGACAGAGGGAGCTAGGCCTCTGACTCCAACGGGAGGGCAAAAAACTCCAGAGAAGAGATTTGATTGGTTTGGAGGATGCTTTTTGAACCAGTTACCATGGACAAAGGGAAGAGGTAATATGATTGGCCAGGCCTGTGTCACCTATACCCACCAGGAAGGGAGAGTAGGGAGCAGTTTCCAAAGGAGGAGGGAGTACTTTTTCCAAGAGGGGAGAAAGGTAGGCAGGCAGATGAAAACAATAGATGGCTCTCCAGGAGATGCTGAAAGTTTAAACATGTGGGGAGGAGAGAAAAAGTCATTTCAGGGGGATTGTCACCACCTCCAGGAAGCCTTCTCTGATAGCCTGATTAGCCACTTCTCTTTCCACCCCATTAACTCCCTTGCTTACCCTCGGTATAGCACATGTCACTGTGTCTTGCTCTCTGTCTCCTCCTGGTAGCTCCTCAAAGGTGGGCATTTCATCTTGTCGATCCTGTATACCTCCTTCCCATTACTAGCATGTAGAGGCCACACTGTGTTTGTGCTTAGATGAATGAATGAAGGGACAGCAGGAACAAAGACAGAGAGTAGAGAAGTCACCTTTGGTTTGGTTGGAATCTTGGGTGTGTGATTAATAAAAACAGTAAAGCCTAAGATTCTCAAGGTGGATTATGGCTGGGTTGTTGTAGGGCCTTGAATGTCAGGCTAAGGAGCTTGGGCTGTGCTATGGAAATAGGGAGCTATTGAAGGATTTTGAGCAGGGGGGTGGTGTGATCAGAGCTGCTGCGTTGCTGAGCCTAGATCCTTTTGACTCCTGGCTGCTTTGTGTCTTTATTTTCCATCCTCTGGCTTGTCTGCGATCCTTCTTGGCCTGGTGCTTCATCTGTCTCAGCTGCCTTTGGTGCAGGTGACCCATCAGTGCTTCTTCCCTTTTCCATCTCCTTCGCTGTTCAGTCCTGGCCTTCTTTGTGCAGGTGGAGAGGATGCTTTCTCCTGACTGGAGCCAACTGGGTGACCTTCTGTGGAAGAGTCCCCCTTAGTGGTTCTTGCCTGCCCTCTGCTGGGAACTGGTGGGTACAGCCACCTTCTCTTCTGGAACTGGATGTCAGCTGGTCCCAGCCTTGCCTCATGACGTGATTTCTGCCTTCTTCTATCTGTCCCAAGATCTCCCTTAATTACTTACAAATACAATCAGAAGTTTCTTTTTGAGTGACTACTGTGTATGTAGGTTTGTCTGATGATACCTAAGTAAGGAAAAGCCTTCTGACTTCCCGTGATCTAGATATTTTTCATTGTGGGATCTAAGTGCTGCGTGAATGTCAGAACATTGATTTTTTGCTAATTTACATGTCTCTCCTATTTACTGGTCTGAACTGAAGTCACTTTATTTCAGCCATTGAAGAGGTAATGTGTTTGAACTTCATAAAAATGTAAGGCTTACATATGTATATTCCCTTGGAGAAAAGTCTCCCCAATAAATCACACCCAGATGCTTTTATCAAAGTACAGAAGTCTGCAAACATATTTTTATTATTCACAATAAAATCAAGGCAGTGCCCTAATTAATGATTTTGCTAAGACGTAATTGCTGTTAACATGGAATTTGGGTCTGTAACATTGATCAGAAACCATCCCTGGGTTTGTTTTTTTAATCACATAAAAAGATGGATACACATCCTAGCAGAACACCTGATTGGATTCTTGGCCTCACTGTGGGTGACGGAATTATTTTTTTCTGAATAAGTGGTTTTCCTCCAGCCAGAGGCTAAAACTTTGCCTCTGCCCTTTCGTTAGCAGATTCTCATTCAAATGCCTTGGCTCCAGACTCGGAAATTTCTTCATGATGCCAAGACCACATCCTGCTTTCCTGGATCCACATTTTGAATTCCTTCGTCTCCCCATCCATTTGAGTGCAGCCCATCTTTCAAGACCTAATTCTCAACTCTTTCCTCTGAGATCCCTTCTCTGCATCATGATTTTTCTTTCTTCTAAACGATAACACTTCTGCAGTTTGCGGTATTTATTTAGTAAAAGTCCTGTGTTATCTTGTGACATCTTTTTACTTTTTGATGAAATATTATTTATAAATTGGTTGTTTAACTTTACAGAAATTTCTGCCTCATGTCTTTCTTAAGATCTTTAGTGCCAGAAACTATATCTTACACTTTTGGCTGTTTATCCCACAGAAGGTTGAATGTCTGTTGCTATATATTCAATAGATGAGCAGCAAAGGCTGTTGATTGATGGCTTGCTGTATCATTTGCCTATCCTAGCTCTAATTAGTATACTTCCCTTAGAACTATTTACAAAAGACAGATTGGCCCAGGCCATGATTAACACTTCCTTGAAATATTTTCATGCATTTAGATGCTTTGCAAAATGTATTGCCCAAATGGTGCTATGTGTCTCTGTGTGCACACAATGTGGGAAGCCAAATTAAAGTCGTCATTTGAATTTATTGTTGATGCATGATCATTTCAAAATTTGGTTTTCATTTTCATCAAAGTTTTATACACATAATTTTAGGTGTTGTCTTAATCTGTTTGAGCTGCCATAACAAAATACTATAGGCTGGGTGGCTTAACAACAGACATTTTATTTCTCATAGTTCTGGAGGCCGGGAAGTCCAAGATCAAGGCGCCGGCAGATTTGAAAGTTTCCTGGTGATGGCTCCTTTCTGGCTTGGCTTCTTGCTGTGTTCTCCCATGGTGAAGAGGGGGAGAGAGAGCGAGCGAGAGAGAGAGAGAGAGAGAGAGAGAGAGAGAGAGAGAGAGAGAGATCTAGTCTTTCTTCTTCCGTTTTAAAGGAAACTGGGGGTTCACCCTCATGACCTGATCTAAACAAATTACTTTTCAAAGGCCCCACCTCCAAGTACCATGACCTTGAAGACTAAAGTTCAACATACGCATTTTGGAGAGACGCAAACATTCAGTCCATAAGAGGGGTCAAATAATTTCACAAGGCACGTTAAAAAAAGCAGCCTCCGCCTTGCTGCATTGTTTTCCTGCTTTCTAGAATCAACACGTCCAACCCTTTTAGCTGATTATTTGATTACCTCCTTATCTCTTTAATATGCTTATAGTGATCTTTTGTTTTTTTCTTCCAGCTTTAGGCATTATTTATTAGCCTCTCACTATTTTAGCTCTCTATCACCCCCTACCTCGTTCCATCATGCAAAATTCCTGAGCCCCTAACCTCCCATTATCTCACTATTGCTATTTCATAATTTTGCTTAGGTTAATATTCCATATTCAGTGTGTATATTATCCTGTCTCTTTACAGACTCTTCACAGTTGAAATACGATTATCTTAATTTTCTTGTATGACCTTTAGGTTTTCCTGGAGTTAATAGTTATGTTGTTTTTTCTGCCTTTGTTTTGCTTTATATCACGAATTCATCCCAAACTCTCCCCTCAGTTGTTTAAATCTCCCTTCAATATATTCACTCACATCAGATATTGCAACAGGGCCATCTTTTTGGCTTTCTCTCCTGTGCCCTTCTGAGCTGTTCCAATCTGGACTATTTTCTTTCCAGGCTGAGTGCACAGCTGTCCTTCTTGGATCTCCCTTCATCTTCATCCCTGAGATTCTCTTGGCTTTTTCTTGGATTGATGCTCATATTTCCCAGACCTGTGTCTTCTCTCTTGGTTTCCTTCCTAATTTAGGATGAACAACCTCTCTAGCAGCTTCTTGAGAAAGGGTGTTATGAGAGGTAAATGTTTTGAGACCTATCATGTCTGAAATGTTTGTATTCCACCCCGACATTTAATTGATAACTTTGATGGGTAGGGGATTCTAGGCTGGAAAGGATTTTTCTACAGAACTCTGAAGTCATTGCTCCAGTATCTTTTTGCTTCCAGTGTGGTTATTGAGATTATCCTGATTTTTTGAGTAACCTTTTTCACTTTTTTGGAAGCTTAAGATTTTTTTTTTGTCCCCATTATTTTGAAAATTCATGATGATAAATTTTAGTATGGACTTGTTTTTATCTACTGAACTGGGTATTTAACATGCCTTCTCAGTCTAGAAACTGATGCCCTTCAGTATTGGGGAATTTCTTAAATTACTTCTGGTGTTTTCCTCTCTTCCATTTTCCATGTTCTCTTTTTCTGAAACTTTATGTATTCAGATGATGAACTTCTAAAGTTTCTTTTCTATCCTATCCTCCATCTCTTTGACTCTTTACTCTGCTTTCTAGGAGATTTCCCTAACTTTATCTTCTAACCCTTCTATTAAAATTCTCATTTTGGCCAATGTTTAGTTTGACTTTGTAAGAACTCTCTTTTGGTCTATAATTGTTTTCTTTTTGATAGAATATTATTTTTATTTAATAAATACAATAACTTTACCTACTTCTCTGAGAATGTTAGCAATAGTGTCCTTTTAATTTTTTATCTTCCTGTATAGTCTTCTACAAGATTTTTTTTTCCCCCTTAATATTTTGGCCTCTATTTTTAAAGTTAGAGAATTTCCTTGGAGGTCTGGTGATCATTGGCTAATGCTCACATTTTAAAATGGGACACTTAAAAGCTAACTAGAAGGTCTGTGTGTGAGGGTGGAACCTGTTAGCTGTGGACTTCACTAAGGTGATTTGTAAGGTGTAAGGTGGTTTGGTTGGTTTGATTCTTCAAGGAAATTCTGCTGTCAGCATGTCTGTGACTTTTCTTAGAGTGGATAGATTTTTGGCATATTCAAGAAACAGCAACAATGAAAATGTTTTAGTCAAGGTTCTCCAGAGAAATAGAACCAGTATTTTGATTTTGGAGGCCGAGATGTCCCACAATCTGCTGTCTGTAAGCTGGAGACCCAGGAAAGCCTATGTGTAATTCAGTCTGAGTCCAAAGGCCTGAGACTCAAGAGAGCAGATGGTGTAAATCCCAGTCCGAGAGCAGGTGACCCATGTCCCAGTTCAATCAGTCAGGGAGAGAAGGACAAATTCTCCCTTTTCCCACCTTTTCTTTGTTCCATTCAGTTTTGAATCAATTGGATGAGGCCCATGCACATTGGGAAGGAAAATCTACTTTACCCAGTCAACTGTTTTAAATGCTAATCTGAAAACACCTTCAGAAATACACCCAGAATTAACGTTTAGCCAAATATCTGGGCATCCTGTGAAACAGTCAAGTTGACACATAAAATCAACCATCACAGCTGGTGTGGAGAGAGAGGAGTGAGCAAGAGGAAGATGGGCAAGAGATGCTGTCAGAGTGATGGGCAGGGACTCAACAGAAGGGGCTTATAGAACACAATGAGGAGGCTGGATTTTAGTCTCAGTTAAGTGGGAAGCCTTTGGAGGATTTTGAGTGGGGATATGACGTGATCTGATTTATCCTTTCAAAATGTCCCTCTGTCTACTATGTGGAGAGTTTACTGGCTAAGTGGTCGGGGAGGGCAGTGACACGGAACTAGGGAGTCAAGTTGGTAAGTGTATTAGTCAGGACGGGCCGAGCGATGCCACAGTAACAATGCTTCATGTTTGGCAGCTCTCCTCCACATCGTCTCCACTCTAGAATATGGGTTGATGGAGTGGCTGTATCTGGAACATTGTTGGTCTCATGGCAGAAACCAAAAGGATCATGGAGACTCACATGCAGATTCTGAACTCTTCTGCCTGAAAGCGACACACGTCACTTCCTTCACAGTTCCTTGACTGAATGAAGTCATGTGACTAACCCTGGCATCAGTGGGGATGGGGAAGTATAATCCTCCACCAAGAGGAGCAGTGAATACTTGGAAACCATGGTGCAATCTACCATAGGAGGCTCTTGCAATAATCAAGGCAAAAATGAAGCTAGCTAGAGTGGTAGCAGTCAAGGTGGTAAAAAGAGGTCAGATCTGGAATAGAGGTGGGAGGATTTGCTGAGGAGTAAATGTAGGGAACTAAGTAGGAATGAATGAAGAGTTAAGAAAGATGCCAGGGTTTTCGTCTGAACACCTTGGGGAATGGTGGTATCATTTGCTGACTTGGAGAAGACTGAAAGAGGGGTAGGTTTAAGGGGAAAAATTAGGAATGCCATTTTGGACATGTTGGGTTTGAGATTCCTAATAAAAAACATGTTGGGTTTGAAAATAAAATTTGCGAGTCATCAGTATATAGGCTGCCTTTGAAGCCTTGGGACTGGATGAGATCACATAGAGGAGACAAAAAGGCTGGGATTGAGTTGTGGGGTATCCCAACACGCAAGGGTCAGGAAGAAGAGAACCCAGCAAAGGAGGGAGGGAAGAGACATATTGGGAGAAGAGAAACAAAATGTGTGGCCCAGAAACCAAGGGAAAAAATGTTTTATGAAGAGAAGGCTTGACTGTGTCACTTGCTGCTGTGATACTGAGTGAGATGAGAACTGAAATCCATTGTTGGATTTGGCCAGATGCAGGCAGGCACTGGTGACCTTGACAAGCCATTGGTGACCTGGGGGTGAAAGTCTTATTGGAATGGGTGGAGAGGAGCACATGTATCCTTGTGGTTCAAAGTCCAGTGCTTCCCTTGGTTTGCTACACTGCGGGGAAAGTTCTCTTGTACAGAATGGAGTTGTTGAAAATGTTATGGAATCAAAGAACTTGTACCTTATTCTTTGAATCACTCAGCCTGGGAGAACAACCCCCTAAAAACTTGAAGAAAACCACCTGAGCATAACTAGTTCACTGTCTTTTCCTCTGTGAATGTGTGGAATAAAGTGTGTGTAGAAATCTCTCTCTTTCTCTTGAGGCAAGCTCTAAGCCAAGTCTCCGTAAATGATGGGGAATGTTATAAATGTGTTAGCCCTCTTAACCACAGAGACACAAGGGGAGGCAGGAATGGAGGGCTGGGGGAAAGAGAAGCATTACTGTCCAGATTCAAGTACAGGAAATAAAACCTGCTTCTGAGAGCAATGCATTGAGTTAAATGTGGTAATTTTACTCCTGAATAATCCTCCAAGGGGCATTCCAAAGTAATAAACCCGACAGCAAAAACGATGAAATAAAGTGAAAAAGAGGTGAGACATGGAAAGGAAAAGGGAATGTGTGCCTGTTACTGTGTGCATTTTTGTTTGGCCTGTGGGGCGTGCCTGCTGACAACTGTTTCTGGTTGTGTGTGAGAGCTGCATGGAGGTGTGGGTAGACCAGATGTCACTTCTGTGCCTTGGCCTCAGGAACTGATACATCCAAAGTGAGCCAGGTTGGTAAGGCCAGGAAAGCAAGGCTGGGAGGTGCTTTCTATAAACGTGAAACGCTTCCAAATATTTTCTAAAGGTGGTTGTGATTCTTGCCTCTTATAATTGTGTTCTCCCAGTCTAGGGCAGTATTTCAAATATTTAATAACTAATAAAGAATAGGCCCGGATTATTCTTTTTTGTTTTTGTTATTATTTATTTTTTAATGGAGCAAGAAGGAGAAATTGCTTGGAAGAAGCAATGGGGAGCCAAGAGGATACCTGCTCCACCCTCACATCCTGAGGCTTAAGGATTATGAGAAACAAAATCGTCTCTGTTTAGGAGGGCTGTGGAAGACTCAGTGTCCCCAAGAACAGGCTACATTTTAGTTAGTAGGAGAAGGTGGCAGCAGTGTACAGAGAAGAGCTTGAGGAAGAAGGGGTGTCTGCTGGGGAAAGCCTGAGCTCCAGAGGGCTCTGTGGAAAGGTTTCGAGGGGGAGAGAAAGGGTGGGAGATGGTTTTGATTAGGAGATGCACAGGCAGCGTGAATAGAAGTGTCACATAATGCTGGGACTTCCCATGGTGTCTGAGATGACTCAGATTTTTTTTTTTTTGCCGTATTAAAGTCTTTTTGCCTTTTAAAATTTTTATTTTTTATACAATTTTAAAAGGTTACACCCCACTTGCACTTATTACAAAATTTTGGCTATATTCCCCATGTTGTACGATACATCTCTGTAGCCTATCTTACACCCAATAGTTTGTACCTCCCTCTCCCCCACCCCTATGTTCCTCCTCACTCCCCACTGGTAACCACTAGTTTGTTCTCTGTCTGCGAGTTTGCTTCTTTTTTTGTTGTTATTTTCACTAGTTTGTTATATTTTTTAGATTCCACATATGAGTGATATCCTGCTGTATTTGTTTTTCTCTGTCTTTCTTAGCATAATGTCCTCCATCCATGTTGCTGCAAATGGCAAAATTTCATTCTTTTTTATGAGTAGTACTCCACTGTGTGTGTGTGTGTGTGTGTGTGTGTGTGTGTATCACATCTTCTTTATCCATTCATCTGTTGATGGACACTTAGGTGGTAACCACGTTTTGTCTATTGCCAATAGTGCTGCTATGAACATTGGGGTGTGTATATCATTACGAATTAATGTTTTTATTTTATTTTATTTTTGGATATATTCTCAGGAGTGGAATTGCTGGGTCATACGGTAGTTCTACTTTTAGTTTTTTGAGAAACTTCCATACTATCTTGCACAGTGGCTGCACCAACTTACGTTTCCACCGATGCTGTATGAGGGCTCCCTTTTCTCCACAGCCTAGCCAACATTTGCTATTTGCGTTCTTTTTAATGATAGTCATTCTGACAGGTGTGAGAAGATACTGAGATGATGGAACTGATCCTGAAGGTCTCGAGGAAGAGGCTGGATAATCAGCTAAGAATATGGTCCAGGGTTTAGCTGGGGCCGTGGGACAGGAGCTTGGTCCTTGGCTCACAGAGTCAGGATGAGAAGCAGGCAGGTGGACATGACTAGGTAGCTTAGGACTTGGGGATGGCCTGTCTCTCCCTTAGGTGGCAGTGTCAGGGCACCTGGGAGCTGCAGCAAGGTGACTATTGTGTAGCAGCGTATTTTTCCTCTGGTGGAAAGGGGATTGAAGGTTTGGGGGTCACTCTCATGGTTGGAGTGTGGTGCGGAAGAGCTCAGAATGGAAGCAACGGTTGCCTAAGGCCATGTGGTTAATCAATGTCAGACCTGGAGTTCAGACGCAGGTTTCCTCAGTTAGTTCATTTCACTCTGCACTACACTCCTCAGGGCGGGGGCGGGGGCGGGGGCGGGGGCGGGGGTGGGGGTGGGTAGGTGAGATGTCCCGAAGGCAGGGAAGAAAAGCGGCTGAGGAAGGGCAGAGGATCAGGCAGTTGGAACGTTTGCTAGGAACTCCAGATAAGTTTTTAGGCAGCTCAGTAGCAGAAATAACTCTCAGGCATCCCAGGATGTGCCCTGCAGGACCACAAACCTTACAGAGAAGTCCAGCCTTATCATGGCCCCTGGCGGTTAGTGGGAAACAGCTGAGGAAGGTGTCTCAATAGATACGAGTTCTCTGCAGCCTGTGAATGTGGGCGAGGGGAGTAAGGGAGTCACTAGTTCCCAGGTAGCCCTTGGAAAGTATAAGGGGTTGAACTGTGGCCCCCAAAGGTATGTCCAAGTCTTAACTCCTGCATTTGTGAACAGAACGTTATTTAGAAATAGGGTCTTTGCAGACACGGTTGAGCTAAGGATCTAGAGATTATGTCATAGTGGATTGAGTGTGAGCCCTGTGTCCCATGATTGGCATCCTTACAAGGGAGAGGAAGGGGAGGCTTGAGACGCAGGACAGGGAGAAGAAGGCCATGTGAAGACGGAGGCAGAGAAAGGAGTGGTGCCATCACAGGCCCAGGGAGACCAGAGCTGCCTGAGGCTGGAAGAGGCAGGGAAGGAATCTTCCCTGAGAGCCTAGAGCTTTGGGAGGAGTGTGCTTCTGCTGACACCTTGATTTGGGACTCCTGGCTTCCAGATCTGTGAGAGAATAAATTTCTGTCACTTTAGGCCACCCAGTTTGTGGTAATTTGCTACGGCAGCCCTAGGAAACGAATACGGTGGTGGAGATGTGGAACCTGAAATAAATAACTGCTGAGCCAGTAGAGGCCTGGCTTCGGGACCAATTATCTGGAGACTTTTCAGCGAGAGGCAGAGGGCCGTGACCAGACTTCAGGAGGTGGTGGCGGCTTAATGCCTCAAAGGATGGGAAGGGATTCCCTGCACCCGAGGAGACGTCCGTGCTGGGCTTTCCGGGTCCAGCCCAGCCCAGCTGCCTTCCAGGGAGGACTCACCCGCTCCCCCCCAGTCACCATGAGATGAGAGCTGTGCTCTGCACCCGGCAGGGAGGAAAGCCTGGCAGACTAAACATTTCCCTCCCAGTGACTCAGCTTGAAAGACGCTGTTTTCCACTGGAAGGGACTGAGAAACCTTCAGTTGGTGAGTTCCTGCTCTCCTGTGGAAGGAAGCTCGTGAATAAGTTTAGATCAGGTGTAGAAAATAAAATGATGGCCATCTCGGGGGGCACAACTTAATTATATATTTACATAGTATTTACTATTTATATAAAATATAGTTAATTATTTATTTAATCATATATTATCACTATTTATTATTATGAATATTTAATGATCACCAACACTTATTTATTATTAATTATTCATAATTATATAATATTATATATTATTACATATTATTTAATTATTATATTATTAAATTATTATAGAAATTAATTATATATTATTTATATAGAATATGTTAAATTATATGTGAAATCTATATACATAATGATATAATAATGTATATACAGTATATAGTGACATGATAGAGCGCATATCTACCTACTGCTATAGCTATATATCTGACAATCTCAACCCCCTTGACATGGTAATGAGAAGCAAAAGGAATTTTGTTTCGGAGCCACGTTTGCAGTCTCCCAGCACCTGAAGAAAGCATCCTCAGTTGCCAAGAGGTTACGCGTGGGTTGAGTTGCTAGGCTGTGGGATTACCTTCCTGGGCTCGCTAGGGAAAAGGACGAAAGGGAAGACGTGAACTAGCAGAGGCATGTGGCATTTCTGTGCTGGGACTTAGGCGAATTATGTAAGTGTCCTTTGCATTCAAGTCTGCTCCACTTCCACCTGATAGTTTGCTGAGGGGACAAGTGAGATCCCAAAGTTCAGTCCGCCGCAGTGTGCAAAATGCTAATCAGCGTGGCAGCCAGCAAAGCCGAGGGGGCGTGGCTCTCGGGATCAGCGAAGACGGGGAGGAGCCCCGGACTGGGAGCCAGGAGGAGTCCTGCTGACTCAGCCAGCCGGGTCCAAGGCGCGTTCCTTCTCACTCATCTATGCAGTGACCTCTTCTTGGTGGGCAAGGGGTGGGCCGCACACAACTGTGTTCAAGAGGGTCATTAGCAACAGGATGGAGGGTTTGTGTGGGAAATGCTGATTTGGGGACATGCTTCCACATCTCTACAGATGTGCCGTTCCAAGTCCCCAGTGAGATTTGAAAAAGCCCTTGGAGATCGGCTGACCCCCTTCCGCTGGCCTGCACAGTGGCTCTGAGTCTGGCGCCTAGCAGGTGCTCAGCAAATATTCGTTAAATGAATGAACGAATGAATAGAGTCCAAGTGCTTGGTTTATAAGCAAGAGAATCAGGGCTCAGAGGAATGGAGAGATTGGTTAGGGTCATGCATCAAGTGTGCGGGAGATTCAGGCCCCTGAGTTCCAATACACTGATCACTCAGAGGGGAATTTTCTTTCTGTTCCATCTTGCTGCTAGGACAACTGTAGCCACCAAAAGGATGCTTCAATACTCTTGAAAGTTGGGCTGGATGTTGCTGTGATACAGACTTGCAAAGAGCTGATTGCTCAGTTGCAAGGGCAAGTGCTATTTATGTTGGCTAAGTTAGAAGGAAAGGCTGCCTTGCAGATACCATTTGTTAACTGCCTCTTTAATATTTGTGAGGGGGCTGCCTCAGTAACATTTTGTGTGTACATGCTGGTAAAGTTTACCTTTTAAGGGCTGTGATGCCCTATTGCTATTTCATTGAAAAATCTTTCCTTTCCTTCATATTTACCTACATGAAGAAAAAAAACAGCAAGGGGGCAGGAATGAACATACATACATACATACATACATACATATATGGTTGTCCCTCAGTATCTGTGGGGGATTGGTTCCAGGACCAACCAGCAGATACCAAAATATGATGATTCTCAAGTCCCTTAGTTGGCCCTCCCATATCTGCGTGTTCCACATCTGTGGATTCAACCAACCACGGATCGTGTGGTACTGTATGTATTTATTGGAAAAATAATCTGTGTATAAGCGGACCTGTGCAATTCAACCTGTGGTGTTCAAGGATCAACTGTAGAGAGGTAGGAGGTGACCATTTGTGGAACACTTGCTCTCCTCCAGGCCTTGTGCTAAAACTGTTGCCATGTGAAATCTTATTTAATCTTCCCGATAACCCTGAAGTGTGTACTGTCACCACCTGATAGTTTAGCAGGTCATGTCTCTGCCCCACCCATACGCTGTCACCCACTCAGGTGACCAGCAGAAGCTTTAGTGGACAGTTTCTATCCATGGCAAGGGCATCTTAACTCCGGCATCTTTGTTTCTTTGACTGGGGGTGTTCTCTGGCTGAAGAAGCAGGCTGGGACTATTTGTTGGAGGTGAGGAAGCAGGTCAGAATTGCCAGAGAATTAATTCCCAGGAGCAACCTTGAAACAAAGAGGGAAGGGAGTTGGTGGATAGGCACCATTTTTTTTTTTTTTTTTTTATAAATCCCTGATTGGGGCTCTTCTGAGGTGTAGTCGATGGAGGCTTTCAGAGGATACCCAGGAGGATCTGGGCCCTGTTGCCCACAGCTGTTGCTCTCTCATTAATGCACTCTTCATTGGCATTCTTCCCTTTCCTCTCTCTCTCTCCCACCTCTTCACCACGTGTCCTAGAAACAGAACCCACGTGCGTTCCCTGGAAACAGAATCTGAGGTAGAGATTTGTAAGCAGGAGGCTTATTGGAGAATACATGTATTCCAACACCTGTAAGAAAGTGAGAAAGCAGGGCCGGGCCAAGGGAAAAGTGCAACTTTGATGGAGTTGCAAAGGAGCATGCAGTCAATATGTAGGAGCTCTGGAGCTCAGAAGGCTTTTCAGAGGCAAAGGAGCTGGGCTTTTGGACCCAAGTATGAACAGTCCTTCAATGTGGGCTGCCCCTTTGGAGAGGGTTTAACCTTGGGCTAGGCAACGCCATTAGGCTGAAGGCAAGTCCCAGAGAGGGATGTTATTAGGAGCTCTGAGCAGTCAGCTCTCTGGAAGCTGGGGAGTGAGTACCTTGGTTTTGAATGGGGTTTCTGAACACCACACCCCAGGATCCACTGAAGTTCACCCTTTACACTCCTCTAAGTCCAACTTACATCTAAGTTCACAGCAAGTGTGTCACTGGGAGTGATTGTAAATAGGACTGCTCCCGCTTCCATCCTTTGGTTCCTGAGCCCGTGCTCTCTATTTGTTGGGTACAGAGCACCATAAAATGGTCATTGATTTAGGGTGTGTATCACATCCTGAAGGATAGCACTCTATCACTGCAGGATATTATCTCTAAAAAGCATCTTCACGTTGCTCTATGAGGCTGGCTGTTTCTGGATTGTGTGATATGAATTACACCTGGTGGGTCCAACAGCCATCTGCCCACTCCTGCACCTCTGTTGCTTTAAAGTCGAGTCCCTTGAACTGAAGCCACGTACTGTAGGATTCATTTCGGTGAATCTAAGACTCTGAAAGCCCTTGGGTGCTGGTGTTGGCCATGACCCTGAGAGCTGTGATGGCAAACCTGCACCTGGAATGTGTGTTGACTTCATTCAGTGTCAATCCCTGCCCCTTCCATGGTGGAAGGGATATGGTGTAATCAACTCGCCCACAGGTGGCTGGTTGGGAGCCTGAAGGGGTAGTGTCATACGGGGAGCTCAGCATTGGTACCTTCTGCTGGCAAGTCCGTTACTAGCCATAGCTAGATCAGCCTCAGTGAGGGGGAGTCCAAACTGACGAGTCCACGCACATTCCCCATCCCTGCCGCCATGACCGCTCTGTTCGAACCCCCGTCCCTGCCGCCGTGACCGCTCTGTTCGAACCCCCGTCCCTGCCGCCGTGACCGCTCTGTTCGAACCCCCGTCCCTGCCGCCGTGACCGCTCTGTTCGAACCCCCGTCCCTGCCGCCGTGACCGCTCTGTTCGAACCCCCATCCTGCCGCCGTGACCGCTCTGTTCGAACCCCCATCCTGCCGCCGTGACCGCTCTGTTCGAACCCCCATCCCTGCCGCCGTGACCGCTCTGTTCGAACCCCCATCCCTGCCGCCGTGACCGCTCTGTTCGAACCCCCATCCTGCCGCCGTGACCGCTCTGTTCGAACCCCCATCCCTGCCGCCGTGACCGCTCTGTTCGAACCCCCATCCCTGCCGCCGTGACCGCTCTGTTCGAACCCCCATCCTGCCGCCATGACCGCTCTGTTCGAACCCCCATCCTGCCGCCATGACCGCTCTGTTCGAACCCCCATCCCTGCTGCCATGACCGCTCTGTTCGAACCCCCGTCCCTGCCGCCATGACCGCTCTGTTCGAACCCCCATCCTGCTAGCACTGGGGTGGCTGATTACAGAGGTCAGCTGGCCACGTCGTTCTGTCCACTTGGCTCTCTCATGCCTCTTCCATGGTGGATGCTGTCTGGTGGGCGCTGACATGTGATATAAAGAAATCTACACTCCATGCCATTCCCATAGGTTCATCCACATGCCTCTTCCTGACCTTTTCCCCAGCCTTCCAATCTTTTTCTTCCCAGGCCCCTGATCTATTAGGTAAGTCTTCTGCCTCTGCTCGTATGACTGCTTGGGCTCTTTACCCACACAGGTGGATGACCACTACCTGAAGCTCTGACCACCAGGAGGACTTGCCCTCACCCCTGTCTTTCAGGGCCACATTTAAATGGGGCTGTAATTCAGCTGGGTCCATCTTGGCTTGGATGCACATGCTGAGCCAACCCATGTGAGAACAAGCTTGGTCTTTTTTTCTGTTCCGTCATTGGTCATAAGATAGCCTGCCTTCACTGGAGCCATAGGTATGAGTTGAGGGAGAGGTATCAGTGCAACAATGGTGGATGGTAGGGATTTGGGCCAACTGCTCGTACAACTTATTTGTGCTCTTTGACCTTGATAGTGGCCCTTTATGGATGTATCTCCTCCACCTTGCAATGGATTGTTGCTGGGTTGCCTTACCTTATGACTTGGTGGGTCTGATAGAACCCAGTGCATGATGGGAATCTCTGACTGTGGCATCATTTGATGTCTGTGGTGATGTGCTCCGTCTCTATTAGCATGTGATGAATTATTTTTCTGAATGGCATGTAGTTCTCTGCTGTGAATGGCATGAAATTGCTACAGAACTATAAGGAGTCCATGCTGTAATTCTTCTATTTGAGCTCGTCATAGACCTCATATAGCATCTTTTCCTACTGCAGTTACCTCTAGAACCAACCGGGTGGGGAGGATGAATTAGGAGTATGGGATTAACAGATACGTACTACTATACGTACAATAGATAAGCAACAAGGATTTACTTCATAGCACAGGGAACTATATTCAATATCTTATAATAGTTTATTCCTTCCCTCCTTTCCCCTTTGGTAACCATAAGTTTGTTTTCTATGTCTGTGAGTCTGTTTCCATTTTGTAAATAAAGTCGTATTATCTTTTAGATTCCACATATAAGCGATGTCATATAGTATTTGTCTTTGACTTACTTCACTTGGTATGATAAGCTCTAGGTCCATTCATGTTGCTGCAAATGGCATTATTTTGTTCTTTTTTATGGCTGGGTAATATTCCGTTATGCATATATTGTAATATATACATAATTATATATATATATATCACATCTTCTTTATCCATTCATCTCTTGATGGACACTTAGTTGCTTCCATGTCTTGGGCATTATAATAAATTGCGCTACTGTGTATGTGTATCTTTTCAAATTAGAGTTTTTGTCCTTCCACAGACACACTTCTTATTGTTGCAGTAAATGAGGTATCTTCTGGGTCCTCCTATGGGGCATCATTGGCTGGTGGGTTTTCCAGCCCTGGGTAGGGTGTTCGATATCTATTTCTTGCAACAATACGGTAAACTGAGCAGCTTAAAACCACCTACATTTATTATCTCATAGCTTCTGTGGGCCAGGAATCTAGACACGGCTTAACTGGGTCCTTGCTCAGGGTCTCCCAAGGCTGCAGTCAAGGTGGTGACCAGGCTGCATTCCTGTCTGGAGCTCAGGGTCCTCTTCTAAGTTCATGCGGTTGTTAGCAGAATTCAGTTCTCTGTGTTGTAGGACCAAGGTTCTGATTTCCTTGCTGGCAGTCAGCTGGGGGCTGCTCTCAGTTCCTGAAGGTGGCCTGTAGTTCCTTGCTGCAAGGGCCTCTCACAACATGGCAGCTTATTTCAAGCCAGCAGAAGAATCTCTCATTCCAAGATGCTAAGACAGAGTATTATATCCCAAGGTGGAATCATGGGTGTGACTATCTCATTACCTTCACCATCCAGTATTGGCTAGAAGCAAGTCCCAGGTTCTGTCTGGCTCAAGGGGAGGGGATTATACAGGGATGTGACTTACAGCGATCACCTTAGGGTGTGCCCACCTCAGGTGGCATAACCACTCCAACACTCCTGCTTCTCTAAGGCTTTGGTTCTTTCCTCCACTGTCTGCTGTGGCAGCTCTGGCATTTCTACCTCACTTACTATGAGACAAAACTTTCCCCAGGCTTTCAAGAGCCATCCGAGGTGTATCTTCACACCACCTCCTATGGTTCTCGCCAGGGTGTTCAATCATTTTCTTGTATCAATAAACTCTTCCTTATTTGACTTTATATTCTGTCCTCCTTGGACAGAATATCCAGTATTCCAGTCCTATACATACCTTCCTGGCTCCTGTTGGTACGTTTTGGCTAGGCCCTGCATCTCCTTTGGCAAGTAGGCCTCTTGTAGCAGGTCCAGCACTTCCCTGGGCAGATTATGTTGTGACTTGATGCCAGTTATTGTTCTGGTGGCCAGGAGAGGAGGTGGAGTGAGATCCCAGGGACGGCATACGTTGTCTTGCAAGATGGTAGCCCATGCATTCAAGCTGTCTTCAGCAAGGGCTGGGAACACTAACCTGTAACAAGGAGGAATGGGCTACTTCTTCAGGCTTAGAGGGTTCAGGAGGATCTGATGGCACAAGGTTTGTAAATGCATTGAGTCAGCTGTCACTACCCACGTGATAACCAGGGTCCCATTCCTTCCCCATCAGAGCTCTATCCTAGACAGAGCAGCCTTGCCGCAGTTGGGATTCCAACCTTCTCTGGGGCTTTGCTTCCTTATAATTAAGCTCTGGGCCTGTTGCTCAATATTTTCTGCCTTTGGGCTGCAGGAGGTGAGATTCTACTTGCTGCCAAGGAGGCGCTCTGACTTTTACTCCTTACCTCTCAATGCTCATGAATCACCTCAGCCCTTCATTGTCTTTCTCTAATGCATTTATAGCTCCCAGCAGCAGCCGTCGAGTCCACTGTGCTTATGATTACTACTTCTCCTGCCCCCCTGCCTCTCAAACGCTCTGTGTGTTCACCAGCCAATGCATTCCCTTTTAGAAGTATCTCATCCAGTTCAGAACAAGTGACAGTTTTAACAATTGCAAGTCCAATACGCTAGGGCTCTCATACTCTGCCTACCACCATGATGGGGTACTTATTGCCAGCTAGCTAGTGGGGAACACAGCTCCCAAAATTCTACTTTAAAATCTGCCTCCTAAGACACCTCCTGACAGTAAGTCTTAGTTCAGTTTCCCAAGAAGCAGACTCTGAGATGGAGACTCGCATGCAGAAATCTTACTGGGGTGTGCACTTGGGAACAGCACCTGTAAAGAAGTGAGGGAAGCAGCACTGGGTGTAGGGAGAAGGTAAACCATGATGCGGTTGCAGTAGAGGACTTGCTGATCCCACAGAAAGCTCTGGAACTGGCACCGCCTTTTATGGTCATCCTGCCTTGGGAAAAGGGAGCCAGGTCTTTCTGTCTATGCATTGACTAGTCATTGGATGTGGTCCCCTGGGGAGGAAGCATAACGTGGGGTGAGGCAGGTCTCTTTGACAAAGGGCAATTTCTAGAGGGGGGGTGCCTCTGTGAGCGATTAGCCTCCAACATCCCCAGCTGCTGGGGTAATGAGTTCTAAAGGGGGATCTGGCCATATGCCACAGTAGCCACTATACCAGTGTTTCGTAACTAGGGGTGATTTTGTCTCTCAGGGGACATTTGGCAGGGTTTGGCGACATTTTTGGTTATCACAAGTTGAGGCAGGGGGTTTGCTACTGGCATCTGTTGGGTAGAGGCTAGGGATGCTGCTAAAAATTCTACAGTGCTCAAGACTTTCCCTCACAACAAAGAATGATGTGGCCCAAATGTCAGTAGTGCTGAAGCTGAGAAACCCATGCTATGCCATGCTTCCTTGGATCAGCTCCCAAGTGAATTAGTTGCACCAAAATCCTTGTCTTAGGGTCTCTGTTTTGAGGACTCCAAACTAAGACATTGGGGAATATCACAATTCAAAGAGACAAAGTAATTTGCTTGGGGTTGTACAACTTGTGGATGGAGGAACAAGAATTGGCACCCCGGAATTTCTGTTTGCTGAGCCCACGTCCTTCTCTATGGACCATGCTTCAGGGCTGGTAGGTGGACCACTCTCCAGGTCTCACAGCATGTGTAGGATTTGGTAATGGGGAGTATTAGGCATTTTGGCAAATTCTGGTTCCTTGACAAGTTTGTTGGCTATTCAATTATCATACAACCTTTCTCTACTGGACTGTAGAACATAGTGATTTGAATGACTATTTTTCAATTCTCCCAAAGTCTGTAGATAACTAGTACCATTATAGATGAATAGAGATAAATTAATTTATTACATACAGTGGATGCCTTATGGCACTAAACCTTAATTCTCTTTCAGAAATTTGATTGAGAATGGCTATATGGGTGGAGATATTCCTCTGAAGTTACTGAGCTTCCATTTATTAAAGTGTTTGTTGATTCATTCTTTCTTTCCCTCACCTGTTCATGATCTCATTTAATAAGTAGTTGTGCTCAGCGGTAGACACTGTCGTATCATAGGCATAGCTATTATTGTCAGATGATTCTACAAATGATGGAAATGAGAAGCCCAGAGAGGAAGATGAGTCATTTTCTCAAAGGTCTTGGAGCTAATTCAAGACAGAGTTAGGATTAGAACCAGGTTCCAGAGGGGGACAAATGTGCTGAGGGAAGACAGCGGTATGGTCTTTACTGCAAGGACAGGAATGTGTGACGCTTCTCAATTTGTACTTTATTAATATGCGTCTCATATTCATTCTCTCAGCCCACTGCCCAAAGGTACAAAGATGTAGCTTTTCCCTCTGTCTATAATTTTCTAGAAAGCTGTCTGCCACTGGGAGCTTTTGAACTAGTCGGTCTCACAGTCCTGGCTTTGCTTTAATTTGGACCAAGGGAGCTGTTTAGATCCAAGGAGTTCCTCTCCTAGCTGAAATTCAAAGCACAGGAATGCAAAAGTTCCCAAATATCTGGGGCAAGAAAGCTCTAGCTCGCATTGAAGCAAATAATCTGTGATACTACCTGCTTTCTGCAAACACTGAACCAAGCCAGCTTTAACTTTTGCCAACCTTAACTGTAAGCAGAGAAGTCATTGTCAAGAGTTTGTAAACTGGGATTCTCCTCAGGCTCAGAACCTTGCTTAGAAACCACGCTACTTTCGCACTCCGCCCCAGTCCCTGTGCACACTTAATTTTCTCATTCTTCTGGGATTGAGTTATACACCTTTGGATGCCAGTATAGTGCTGGGGAGAAATCTGATTTTGTTTTTCCTGACCCACAGACCGAGTTCATTCTGCTTAATTCAGATCTGAGCGCTGCCAATTCCCAATCTTATAATCCCGTTCAGAGTATTATACTATCATTACCACTAAGGTGCCTTTCCCTGGCATTTGGCTGCTGGTTTCATGCCAGAGATTCACATGGGTTGCAAGGAAATGGTTCCCAGTGCCCAGTACAGGAAGTTAGAGGAGAGTTATTTCCATAGGAACTGCACCTGTCAGGTCAATCATTGACTCCACATTTACTACCAGTGGATTTAAGCCTAAACTAATTACATGTGAATTTCTATATTTAATTTTTCTCTTTAAATTCTTATCCTTATATTAGAGAAGAACTTGTGGTTGCAGGTGAACCCTGCTAGCATTTGCTTATCAGCAAGGGAGTTTATTGGTTCAGGCTATTGGGAAGGTCATGGATGAAACTTGTTTTCATGATAACTAGAATGAGGGACTAGAGAGTTCTCAGTATTTGGTCTGATCAGTACATATTTATTAGGGGTAAAGTCTTCCCTAATCCTGGTGCATCCTGACCCATGGAGGTGGCACCACTAGGCCAATACTCTGGACCTTCCCCATCCCTTCCCTTTGCAGAGGAGGGCTGCTGATCTCTGATCATAAGTTGGGGGAGAATAGACTGGGTAATGTTCTCAGCTCAGACTTTCCACTTCTTAGAATCTCAGTGAAGATGGATCTTCTCTGTCCCTCCCACATGCTTGGGGACAGACCTGTGGTTTTCTAATACTGCCTAGGACTGGGTGGAAAAGTCTGCCTAACTGTGGGGTTTCTTACTATCTATTTCTTATTTGTTCCCACAATTAGAATCCACATCTCCAGGAGCACCTGCTGTTAGTAATAAAGGTGATATTTTGGCCTGCCAATGTCTAATCTTGTCTATCTTTCAAATGATTTTAAATCTAAATGGGGAAAGGAGTGTTATTTCTTGGGCCCTTTTCAATCTCACCATTGGTCATTTGTTCAGCAATTGTTTGTTGCATGATTATTATGTATCAGGCACAGGCCCTGTTAGAGACAGAGAAAGACAAGGTTCTTGCCCTTGATGGACTCGTGCTCTAGTGACAGCTGCCCACTGATGCACCTCCAGGGCCCTGCACACTTGATAAATATTTGTTGAATGAAAGAAGGAATGAAGACACTGCATTAGAATGTGGCAAGTGCGCAGTGGATACAATGGTGTGTTACCGTGATCTCCCTCCAGGACCCTGGGACCCTTTCCTTCCTACTCTAAGTGTTGGCTGCTGGTGGCTCTCAGCTGAGCCTCTCTCCAGGAATTGCCTTCAGTGGAAGAAAGCAGCCCTTAACTGCTCTTGTACCATCCCCAAGGGCAGCCCTTAACTGGGCAATGCAAGGTACAGAGACCTGGTCCCCATGTTTCAAGGTGGGATAACTCTGAATGGCCAGTTCAGCTCTAGAGCCCCTGTAGGGTTGGGCTGAAGCTTTTATGTGACTACTTAACAGTTCAGCTTCTGCATCTGCCCACTCCTGCTTCCTTCATTCCTTCAGGTGTTGATCCTGAGAGCATCCCATGACAAACTTCCTGCATGAGAATTTCCATTTCAATGTCTGTTTCTAGGAACCTGTTCAAGACATAAGTGCAAACTATTATGGGATTATAGGGGAGGGGTTATCAGGTCAACCCTGGCCATTTAGTGAAGCAGAGATAGTACCACGAATAGAGGAGAAGATGGGAAGATTGGGCAAAGGATGGTAGGGGCTTGCTAGAGAAAGTAGGGAAGGATGTGGTTTGGGAAGAGAGGGGCATGGAGCAAGGTGAGAGGGTGGAGATCCTGAGACAGAGGGAGCTCATGCCCATTGCTGAGATGATAGGCTTCCGCTGTTGCTCTCAATTTACACTGCCCTATTCGAGGAAGCAGCCCAGCTAGAGAGATGTGGGGACAGATGTCTTGAATCTAGGTTGAAGAGGTGGTGGGGTTTACCCATAGTGATAAGGGAGGAGCAAGTGTAAAGTCAGGGATCTAAGGGCACTGGAGAGGGCAGCATGGCATGTGAGTGGGGATTCCTGGGTGGAGAAGACTAGAAGGCTCCAGAATGTCGTGACTGACTCTTTGCAGAGCTGGCTGTATATGACTGACTAGGGAAGGGTTTGCTTTAGCTCCTGGGGTTCCCTGACATAATGCCTGGGCATGCACAGCCTGCAAGGAGTGGAGGGGGACCAGGATGCCTGCTGTGGCCAAGTGGGCTCAGCCAGGATGAGCATCTGCTCCTTCTCTGGCAGGTGCCAGGGCAGGGGGATGAAGCCAGTGAGGAGCAAGCTGCCCAGAGGGCAAGGGAGACAGGAAGCGCAGGAGCTGAAGGGGTGGCCCAAGGAGAGGACCAGGCAGAAGAAGCAACCTCTGACTTTATTTTCTTGTTTTTTTTTTTTTTTTGCGGTACGCGGGCCTCTCACTGTTGTGGCCTCTCCCGTTGCGGAGCACAGGCTCCGGACGCGCAGGCTCAGCGACCATGGCTCACGGGCCCAGCCGCTTTGCGGCATGTGGGATCTTCCCGGACCGGGGCACGAACACGCGTCCCCTGCATCGGCAGGCGGACTCTCAACCACTGCGCCACCAGGGAAGCCCCTTTCTTGGTTATTGATATAAAAAAAATCAGTTTCCCTCCCCTGCCCCCAGTGCCGCAGAAATGAAAAGCAAATAGCTTTAGCTTTCTAGATGGCTAAAGTTTTTGATCATGCTCATTGCTTCTACCTAATATAAGTTCTGTGAAATTAGAATCCGATCCAAATCACACTGCATAGCTAATATATGCCAGAAGCTATGCTAAGCAGCCTGGCTTCATGTGCTAGTAATTATAATCAAAGAAGCAGTTCCTAAAATAATTAAATTTAATGAGAGAAGAATAAACAGAAATGCCATTTGGTTACTCCTCAGTGGATTGTTCTTACCTTACTGTGGATGTTAGCTAGGTTGGTTCTTCAGTGGTGAATCCCTAATATTTCATAAATTTACGAAACAAAATGTTATTGAAGGTCTTTGTGGTGACAGACACTGTGTCAGGTGCTAGAAATGTACGTGACAAGTATAGTGGGCAGCAAAGAGATGAGGCTTTTAACACCTAAGGACAAAATAATTTGTTTTTCGATATTAATTCCTTTAGATTTGAATATGTTTAAATTTTAACTTTCAGGAGGATTTAATTTTTCCTAAATTGAAGTATAGTTTATGTACAATATTATGTTAGTTTCAGGTGTACAGCATAGGGACTCAACATTTAAATACATTATGAAATAATCAGCATGGTAAGTCTAGTAAACATTTGTCACTATACAAAGTTATTACAGTATTATTGACTATATTCCTTATGCTGTTTATTACATCCCCGTGACTCATGTATTTTATAACTGCAAATTTATACCTCTTAATCCCCTTCACCTATTTCACTCATCCCCACCCCACTTCCCTCTGGCAACCACCAGTTTGTTCTCTGTATCTATTGAGTCTGCTTCTGTTTTATTTTGTTTGTTCATTTGTTTTGTTTTTTAGATTCCACGTATAATCATGGAATCATACGACATTTGTTTTTCTCTGTCCGACTTATTCCATTTATCACATTACCCTCCAGGTCCATCCATCTTGTTGGAAATGGCAAGATTTCATTCTTTTTAATGAATGATTAATATTCTGTTGTGTGTCTGTGTGTGTATGTATATATATACCATACCTTTATCCATTCATCTGCGGATGGGCACTTAGGTTGCTTCCATATCTTGGCTATTGTAAATAATGCTGCAGTGAGCACTGGGGTGCGTATATCTTTTCAAATCAGTGTTTTTGTTTTCTTCAGGTAAATACCCAGAAGTGAAATTGCTAGATTGTATGGTAGTTCTACTTTTAATTTTTTTGGGAGGCTCCATCTTGTTTTCCATAGTGGATGCACCAATGTACATTCCCACCAACAGTGCATTGGGGTTCTCTTTTCTCCAAATTCTCACTAACACTTATTTCTTAACTTTTTGATGATTGCTATTCTGACAAGTGTGAGGTGATATCCCTTTGGTTTTGATTTGCATTTCTCTGATGATTAGTGATGTTGAGCATCTTTTCATATGTCTGTTGGCCATCTGTATATCTTTTCTGGAAAAATGTTTATTCATGTCCTCTGCCCATTTTTTAATAAGGTTGTTTGTTTTTTTGATATTGAGTTGAATGAGTTCTTTATATATCTCGGATATTAACCCCTTATCAGATACATCACTAGCAAATTTCTTCTCCCATTCAGTAGGTTGCCTTTTTGTTTTGTTGATGGTTTCCTTTACTATGCAAAAGCTTTTTAGTTTGATATTAACACATTTGTGTTTTGCTTTTGTTGCCCTTACCTGAGACGACAGATCCAAAAAAAATATTACTAAGACTAATGTCAGAGTTTACTGCCTATGTTTTCTTCTAGGAGTTTTATGGTTTCAGGTATTACTTTAAGTCTTTAATCTGTTTTGAGTGTATATGTATATGGCGTAAGAAAGTGGTTCAGTTTCATTCTTTTACATGTAGCTGTCTAGTTTTGCCAACATCATTCATTGAAGAGGCTGTCTTTTCTCCATTGTATATTCTTTTTTTTAAAAAAAATATTTATTTTATTTATTTATTAGTTTTGGCTGTGTTGGGTCTTTGTTGCTGTGTGCAGGCTTCCTCTAGTTGTGGTGAGTGGGGCTACTCTTTGTTGTGGTGCACAGGCTTCTCACTGTGGTGGCTTCTCTTGTTGCAGAGCATGGGCTCTAGGCACGTGGGCTTCAGTAGTTGTGGCTTGCGGGCTTTAGAGCGCAGGCTCAGTAGTTGTGGTGCATGGGCTTAGTTGCTCTGTGGCATGTGGGATCTTCCCGGACCAGGGCTTGAACCTGTGTCCCCTGCATTGGCAGGTGGATTCTTAACCACTGCAGCACCAGGGAAACCCTCCATTGTATATTCTTTCATCATTTATTGTAGATTAATCAACCACATAATTGTGGGTTTATTTCTGGGCTCTCTATTCTGTTCCACTGATCTATGGGTCTGTTTCTGTGCCAGTACCATGCTGTTTTGATTACTATAGCTTTGTAGTATAATTTGAAATCAGGGAGCACGATACCTTCAGCTTGGCTTTTTTTTCCTCAAGATAACTTTGGCTATTTGGGGTCTTTTTTGGTTCTATACAAATTGTAGAATTATTTGTTCTAGTTCTGTGAAAAATGCCACTGGTATTTTGATAGGGATTGCATTGAATCTGTGCATTGCTTTGGGTAGTATGGACATTTTAACAATATTAATTCTTCTAAACATATGAGCTCAATATGTCTTTCCATTTATTTGTGCTGTCTTCAATTTCTTTTGTCAATATCTTGTAGTTTCCAAGTACAAGTCTTTCACCTCCTTGGTTAAATTTATTCCTAAGTATTTAATTTCTTTTGATGCAATTGTAAATAGGGTTGTTTTCTTAAATTCTCTTTCTGATAGATTGTTATTAGTATATATAAATGCAACATATTTCTGTATATTAATTTTGTGTCCTGCAACTTTACTGCATTCATTTATTAGTTATAATAGTTTTTTTTTTTTTTAGAGTCTTTAGTATCATGTCACCTGCAAACAGTGACAGTTTTACTTCTTCCTTTCCAATTTGGATGCCTTTCATTTCTTTTTCTTGTCTAGGAGGATTTAATATTTGAATGTGTATCTTATTCTAAGAATTTGATAATGGGACATCTCTAGGTTGTAATCATTCTATTATATGATGTCTGTATGCAGTTCATTATTGGAGCATTATAATGTTATCATTTAATCTCATTATTGAATCTTGGATATGCTGTATTGGACAGCGTGACTGCACATATTATGATTTGGGAAGTGGGACAGGGAGTGAATTTTTAGCCTTGGCTCTGGAGTCATCCTGGCATTGATTGAATTTTGGTTCTGTTCTAATGCATTTCAGAGCCTTCTGAAAGCAGTGTCTTAACCACCCATTTATTAGTTGTTGTATGAGTTGCAATTGATACTGGAGGTTCAGCATCATATTCTGGTGATCTCCTCCTGTGAGGGCCATGGCCACACTGTGGTTGACCATGGACTTAACAATGAAGGTTACTGAATTGAGAGCAAGAAGCTAAAGAATGGTACAGAAGAACATTTCTTCCTCACTTCTGATGTTTTCTTCTGTGTTAAAGATACTCAGCGTGATTTCTACCCTCTCTCTACTCCAGGGGAGGGAGAGTGACTTATCTGACTGGGATCTGTGGGAAGAACAAACTGGGTGTGTCTGGCTCATATTCATCTTTCTCCCTCTTGGGAATGAGCTGCTCTCAGGGAGCAGTGTTCCTCTTGGTTCTTCTAGGGGAAGGCTTGCTTCATTCAAGACAGCTGCCTGTGTCAGAATGGGTAAGTTCACTTAGTCCACCTATATTTTGTTCTAACCCATTTCAGAGACTGCTAAAAGCAAAATCTAAGCTGTCCACCAGTGTCCTCAGGAGATCCCAAAGGAGCAGAGTCCAGTCGGCAGGTCCATCTGGCTTTTGCAAAAATCCTCATTTTCTCATCTTTTTAGTAAGAGAGGGAGTATTTTGAAGTCCCAACTGGCACTCCTATTTTCCAATTTGAATTCAAATGTAGAAAAAACAGAGCTATTTATTGCTCTGTCAAAATCTAGTACCCCAGCCATTGTCTGGGAACCCCTATGGGTTTCATGGTATTTGTGGAGGTGGCAGCTGGTGGCTGCCAACTATGCTTTCTGCAGTCGGTTCCTTCAAGGGAGGTCTGAGAGGCATGTTTCCATGGACACCACGGGCTCTTTCAGGGTAGGAACTGGACTTATTCTATATCCTCAGGGTTTGGACAGTGGGTGGGTCTGGAATACAAGGCGCTTGATAAATATGTGTTGAAACATTTTCAGGAATATATTGTGGAAGGATTTGAGGTTGTATGAGTAACTTGAATTAATGTGTTATGAAATGAAAGTTATTAAAGTTTTAGAACAGAAGGTCAGAACCGTACTTAGAGAAGAATGTAATGTGGATTAAAGTGTGACTCTGACTTTTGTACCAGTATAGGAATGTGACTGGTGGTAGGCATAGGAAGGAAGACGCTGACAGCAAAAGGTTTTGGAAGTGATGTTTTTAGGACTTGGAAGCTTATTTGAACTTGGGATGAGGCAAGCAAGACATTAAAGATGACAATGAGATTTCTAATCTCAGAGACTGGATGCATAGGAACAGAGGATGAAGAGGAGCTAGCATTTCAGGGGAAAATGCTGAGTTTGGTGTTAGGTTAGCTGGACTAGATGTTCTCACTAACATCCAGGTGGATGTGTCAAACCGGCAGTGAGGATTGCCTGCCAGGAGCCTGCCAGAGAGGTCCAAGTTAGAGAGCCGTATTGAGAAAAAGGAGCAACGAGATCAAGGTGAAAAGTATGAATAGGTTTCAAGGAGTAATTGAAATGGACCTGTTGCATATTTTGCAGACAGCTGTTAGGCCATTTATGCATTCTTTTGTAGGTTTGAATAAAAAAACAGAATGATTATTTCTATTCCTTTGATTCTTTGGTGGGAGAGAGAGGGATTCCTCTTGTGTGACTGTTTTTACTCTGAGACTGTGAACTTCCCAAGACTGTATCTTTTCACCTTCGATACTCAGAGAACGAGAGATTTACACAAAGACTGTGAACTCCTGTAGGGTAGAGACCTCACTTATTTATCTGTTTGTCTAGTGTCTAAAATGATGTCTGGACAACAGTGCTTGTCCTGTTGTGAAGTGCTCAGTTAGAATTCATCAAATTGAATTATTTAATTTGTGTGATGCTTTATAGTTAGTAAGTCCTAGAAGGTACATTTAACAGTCCTCACAAGCGTGCTGAGAAATGTTGTTACCCCTCATTTACAAACAAGGAGGCTGCGCTTTAGAGAAGTTAAGCAACTTACTTGAAATCATACATTTAGGAAGAGGCTGTATCAGTCTGAATAGGTTAGGTTATGCTTAGTAACAAATAACCCTAAACATCTCTGTGGTTTAATAAAGTAAAAACTTATTTCCTACTTATAAAGTCCACCATGGGTCTGGGAAACCCACTACAGAAGCTGTCCTCCATGTGATAGCTCAGAATTCCAGGCTTTTTCAAACATATCTGCTTCTATAGTTGCTGCAGAAGACGAGAGAGTACATACAGAATCAGGCACTGGTTCTTAAATGCTTCTGCCAAGTAGTGAATCTCATCTCTTCCACTCACATTTCATTGGCCAAAGAAGTCACATAGCCTTACCTGGTTTCAAAGGAGGAGGCAAGGGCTTTCTCCCTGTGTACCTGGAAGGAGAAGTGGACACTTTGATGAGTAACTCTATTATCTAATCACAAAAGCATTATTGGGTCTTGAGTTTAGATTTCTGATTTCAACAGTGGTCACATGTTACTCTTTGACTCATGTTTTGCTTTTTACTAAGCATATTCAGAAAACTATCCACATTTATGGCAGTCTCCAATATGTAATTAATATCCGGAAAAGCAGTCACACTCTCCACCCTTTTATTCTGCTTTCTCTCCCACAGTCCTAACCTCTGTCTCTTAACATTGGGTCTTAGAGGATAGAGTCTCAAAGGGACTCAGGATATCAGAGAGAATTAACATATACACACTACTATATATAAAATAGATAACCAACAAGGACCTATTCTATAGCACAGGAAACTATACTCAATATTTTGTAATAACCTATAAGGGAAAAGAGTCTGAAAAAGAATATATATATATATATATAAAACTGAATCACTTTGTTATACACCTGAAACTAACACAACATTGTAAATCAACCATACTTCAATTAAAAAAAAGAAAATAGCATGAGAAAAAAGGTATCAGAGAGAGACCAATGCCCTAGTTAGGGTTGGAGATGGGGTAAATATGTATAATGACATTTGAGTAGAGGACTCAGAAATGCCAGATCTCGCCTCCAATTCAGTTTCTTCTCTTCCCCATGAGATTTGAAGATGACAAATATACAAATGTTATGACCTTAATTATTAGCTGGGACAGTGCCTCCTATTTTCCAGTAGTCTTCTCCAGCAAAACTCTGTGAGAGCTCACTTTTTAGGCTCAGGCCATGTGGGGTTTCCTACCTCGGAACAAGTTCAAATCCATACTTGGGATCTTACTCCATTACGTCCCTGCTTATGGGGTAGGAACCACGACCAGCACGCTTCTGTGATGAGAGGAACTACATGACTGGGACTCATAAGCAGTACAGACAGAGGGGACTTTGGGAATAAGTGGGCTGGACAGACAGACATATATGCACAATCTATCTACACACACGGGCCTTCTCACCCACTAAACGTGGGCCAGTACAAGTCTGAGAACTTGCCCTATTAGATGAGCACTCCTGGAGATGAGATGCTCAGACAGCTGAAAGTATCTCCTCTGACCACCCATTTTACTTATAATGAAATGGAGGTCCTTAGATATTTGGGGTTCCTTGCTACTTAGAAATTGAGCTGCTCTGACTCCACCTCTGGATGGCTGGCCCTTTGACTTACAGCTCTGGAAAGATCCTGAAGCAAAGTAAAGACTCCAGGGTCTGTCATTAGAATTATAACAAAAGTAGCATTATTGAGCTTTTATCACATGCCAGGCCTAAGTGCTAAGGTTATTTTATTTAACCTCACAATACTGTGGGATTGATGCTTGAACATCCCTTTTTTCATAAATGAAGAGTATGAGACCCACAGGGAAGTGTGTTTTTTGGTTAGGGAGGGGATCTATCTTGCTGTATCCCTGGTGCTTAGATCAGTGCTTGGTATATGTATATATTAGGTACGCGGTATGTATTTGTTGAATGAACAAGCCCAAGGTCCCTGAGCTAGTTAGCAGGGGAATCAGCATAGGATCCCAGGCCGTCTGATTTCAAGGATCCCCCTCTGAACTGCGGCGTTACAACGTGACCTCCTGTACACGTCTGATAGTTATTAGCTATGACAGTGTTTGCTGATTATCGCATGTTTCTTAACCTTTTTCCACACCCCCTCCCCATGAACTATGAACCCCTTGAGCGAAAGAGATGATGACTGATTCCTGCCGCACTTTCCCCACCCTCCGTTGCTGGGTGAACGGGAGGTGCAGGTTCCCTGTTGATTGGTTGCAGAGGTTACCTCCTACCCCAGGCAGGTGGTGGGAAAGGCAGCTGCAAGTTTTTGGTAGCCGGTTTTAACTTGGTCAGGTAGTTTCATCTCCCCACACGCCTCCTTCCGGAGACAGAGCCTGTGTACCCATTCTGCTCCGCTAGGGGGACCCAAATGCAAAGGAAAAAACCGCTCCTGCCTCCAAAGGTAATGGCATCCCACCCACAGCCCTCCAGAGGTGTGGGCACCGCTCCGCCAACGGCAGAGCTCCAGCAAGTGGCCCTGCACAGCTCTGGTTCTGCTTTCTCCTTGCCTGATGGCAGCTTTTATAGTCAGGGCTTCTGGAGCAAATTCTACCCTTGTGAGGCCTGCTCGGTTCCTGGGAACCGCGCCGCTTCTGCCGGTGATGACGTATGGATTTGTCGTAGGGGCAGAGAAGATGGATTTTGAAGGGCTGCCGGCCTGGTGATGAGACTGCTTTGGTTTCACAGGGGAAGCCCTGAAATCCAGGTCTGGTCAATCAGAGATGCTTCGTCTTCTCCTGCTCCCTCCTCTGCCTCTCTAAAATCGGGGGGCCTTACCCACTTTGATATTTCAGTGCGAGGCCAGTTAAAGTTTAATGCTTCCTTTTCTACAGCAACAAGAACTGGAGACATGGTACTTACTAGGGCCACCTGACTTGTTGAGACAGATAGAATGATCTGTTTTGGCAACATATCTTACAGGGATGGATATATTTATAAGACGTTGGGCAGTTTTATTCTTATTATTTTTTAACACTATGCTGTGGAACACTTTTTCTCTTTTTGCACAGCTTGCTAGCATTAGGCAAGCATTTGGCAAAAATTCTCAGTTATGTGTTCCCTGCCTTAAAATATGATACAAAATTCTTTCTTTTCTATGACCTCTAATTAAATCGTTGGATTCAGTTTTTGTTGTAGAGGTGTTATCTCTTTTAAGATCTGATCTTTTCCTTGGGGAAGAATAATATAGATATTCTTAATGAAACATGTTTAGTATTTTGGGGTTTAAAGAACTCTTAGAAATACTGGCATAGATATACTGGCACAAGCAGAGAAGGGGTTCGAGAACTCTTCCTACTAAAGATGGGGCCCGTAAGACTGATGAATGTTAAAGTCAGCCCTAGAGGAATCCTTAGAGATTTTCTCATTTATAACTCAAATTTGACAGATGAGAAAACCATGGTCCAGAGGGGCAGATGACTTGGCTCATCACACAGCTGGTTAGCCCTGTAGGCCTCTGGACATCACTTTTTACATTATCGCACAGATTTTGGGGGTGAACTGAGGGTGAAAGTATCTTTTTTCCCCATGGCTTTTAATTTTACATGAGTCTGCCAAGGAAGTGTCTGGAATAAAAGAAGTAAAGCAGAGAGAGAAAAGAGAGAGAGGGCTTTGACCATTGTGTGATAACGTGTTCTGGTGACTCAGTGCCCTGTGACCTGCAAGATGGTGTGAAGGGGAGATGGTGAGTAACTCTGTCCAGGGGAACACGAAAGGCCACAAGAACCTCTTGAAAGTCATGTCCAAGAACAGAAGGCACACTCCTCAGTCTTGTTCAATGACCATTTAATGAGACCATTAGGCAGTAGACACTGTGGAATGTTCTAGAAAGTGCCACCTGACATTGTATACATCCTTTACATTCTCTAGGCACTTTTTCACACATCATCTCCTCATTTGACACTTCCTGTGTCAGCCAGAGTTCCTGGTGACTTTGGCTCACCTGAACATGGTGAGAACTATTTTGGAAAGATGCAGGTGGGTCATGCCATGATAGGTCCCAGAGAAGCTCTGGGGACGAGGGAGCAGAAACTAAAGGGCAGTTTCTGGACGTGGTCTTATCTCTGAGTGTTTTCATTTTGTGTTATTCTGCTTAGGATACCCATTCCAGGGTGAGGATGTCTGGTTGGCCCAGCCTGGAACCCATGGGCACTCGTTGACCAGGGAAATATTGAGGCATCTTGATGGGCGGGTCCTTCAAGGCTATACCCAAAGGAAAATCTGAATGCTCTTGACAAACATCCCCTATGAATCCTATGAAGGGGGGATGCTTGATGAAATGATTACCTCCATGGTATTGATGGAGACAGAGAGGTGAAGTGAATCGCCCAAGTTCACACAGCTATACATAGCAGAACAAAGTTATATCTCTAGATCCTGCTCTTTCCACCAAAAGGAGTAGGTAAAGTTTAAATCTAATGCAATCCCTTCTCCTTCCTTACTGCTTGCATCATTCTGCTTTTCCCCTCCATAGGCTCACCCCATCACCTGCCATCTTTTGCTCTACTCCACTCCTAGATGCCCAGATTTCTGGGTACCAGTGTAATAAGCTGAGGAATATTTCATTAGCTGTGTGCTAATGGAAAGAATCACTCCCAAGTTGGTCTTCTGGACACGATGAAAGTCCTCTCTCACTTCTTATTCCACTGATTAACTTATTGTTGGGATCTGGACCTTGTAGGAAGGAGGATCAGGGAACCCTAGGAAGTCATCTATGCAAGTTTCTTTCTTCTTTTTTTTTTTTTTTTTTTGCGGTACACGGGCCTCTCACTCTTGTGACCTCTCCCGTTGTGGATCACAGGCTCCGGACGCACAGGCTCAGTGGCCATGGCTCATGAGCCCAGCCGCTCCGCGGCATGTGGGATCCTCCAGGACCGGGGCACGAACCCGTGTCCCCTGCATTGGCAGGTGGACTCTCAACCACTGTGCCACCAGGGAAGCCCCTGCGTGTTTCTTTGAAGTGAGGTCTGCCTACAAGTGGGGCCTGGCCTCTGATTCATGGCCCCATCACAATATCCTTGTTTAGAAGTGAATGAACTAGGGGCAGTGGTTCAAAAATATATGGTTCTCCTGTTTTCTGTAGAACAAAAGCTCATATTCCTTTGGTTAACTCTATGATATACCACTTCTGATTTCTGGGGTGCTGGCTATGGGAGGATTCTGAGTCTCTGGGAACAGTGGGAAAGAATTCTACTAGTGATGTCTGCTGGGGATGTAGAATGGACAGGGGTGGATTTGACGTTCACGATGGAAACTTTCCATGCTCTTCCTCCAACCTACCATTCTCGCTCCATCTCCCCTTCCTTCTCTATGCTTTCTATATCCCTTTGGCGCTATGGTTTGAAAAATTTAAATGAACTGAAATCGTTTCTTCAAATGAAATTGCGTATGGAAGCCCAGTATGTAAAACAAATAAAAACTGAGTTACTCTAGAGATGAAGTGGGAAGGGGAGCTTCAGAGTCTGCTGTGACCCTGAGGGTCTGCCTTGGGACCCCCTGGAACACTCCTCCAGCCACTCTTCCTCAGACGCATTCCACCCTTCCTCCCCCTTTGCTTTTCCTCTCCCCGTTCCCTTAACCTGGAACGATGTCCTGCCAATCCTCCAAGTTGTCAGGGGTCATCTCTTCCCTAAAACCTTCCCTAATTCCCTCAAGCTGAACACGTTCTCTCCGAAAACCACAGCATATTTCTTGAACTCTCCTAAGGCTCTTATCGTTGCTCATTTGAGTCAGTTTGCCCTGATATGCTATAGACATCTCTGGGTAGGTCCCTGTGTGATGAGCAGTCTGAGATCTGTGCAGTCAGTTCTGGTAAAAATGCTAATATACTATGTATGCATATTGTTTATTTTGCTTTACAGCCTTTGCAAACTCTTTGAAGTTTCCCACCTCCTATATCCAGCTACACTTAATCTTTTTGGACATCTTTCTGTTTTTGTAAAATTGGGGTAGTAGTATTATTGGCTCCAAAGGGTTTCGGAGATGTGGTAATTTATGCAAAGTGCTTATAACAGGGCCTGGCACAAAGTATGTGCTTGGTAAGTGTTATTACTATTATTGTAATTATTACCTCAACACTATTAGGATAACAACACTTCACCTTGACTTCAATCCCAGGCTCTGGCCCAAGGGGAGGCCTGCATTTGCTTTTCCCTGGGATGCAGGAAAAAGTGAACCTTTGGACTCTTGGCTTGGATTCTGGGTGTACAAAGTGAGAATTAGTCACGGCCTCATTGACAGTCTGAGAACATTCACACTGTCTCATCTCCTTGGAGAAGCTTGGATTCAACCAGTGAATTTCACATTTCCCAACCCCAGCCTGTGCCCTGGGGAAGAGCTTGACTTTCAAAGTCTTGCAAAGGCCTCCTCGAAATGGCTCAGTGACTGCATTCTCTGGGGAGCGAGTGGGAGAAGGTCTGTGAGAGGCCGGGGAAAGCTGTGTCAGCTGCTGTCATGTTTTCTCAGGCAGTGTTCTTCCAGGGTGCCAGTCCTTGCCTGTTCCCAGCGTGTGCCTTTAAATCCAAACAGTAAGAGTGTCCTTTTGCTAAAGAGACTGAGAACCTTTCAGAAAACTGCCGCGGAGGGAAACTATTGGGATGCCAGGTCCTTGGCTGGAGTCATTCAGTGAATTTGCAACCTCATCTTCCGAAAGTGCAGTGGCCATCCTGATAGCAAAGGTTTTACCTGGGTCCTTGATGCTGGTTTTGGGGGGATACTTTGTTTCTCCTTTGTTCTACCTGTTCGCCTTCACGGTTGCTGGACAACTTTCATTTACCATGTCTTTCTCCCTTCTGGGCTTCTACCTAGAAAAATTGCCCCCTCTCCTTCTCCCATCCATCTTTAGCCTTCAGATTTACACATTCTTCCCCTGGAAGTCTGTCTTGAGCCCAAAGACTTTGGACATTCTTCCTTAAGCGCCATGTACCTGCCTCCCCTATGATGCTCCAAGCTCTGGGCATCATGGCCTGTTTCCTTGTCTATCTCTCCTGCTGGAAAGTGACCTCCATCTCCCCAGGGACTGTGTGGTTTGTTCATGATTTTAACGCTGGGGCCAGCCCAGGGACCTGGTCAAAAAAAAAAAAAAAGAAAAAAACACAAATGAAGGAATGAAACAAATGTATAAATAAATGAGTAAATAAAAGAATCAAGGATAATCAAGGTTATTTCTGGTTATGTCATTTCCAATGATCTGACCCAAGCATGAGAAGGTGAGTGGTGACACAGAAGAACGGATTTTCGAATATCCTTCCACAGTAGCACCCTTGCAGTAATGAAATTGTGTGCAGCATCTCAGTTTCTGGAACAGATAATGAGAGGACTTTTCTGGTTACTGGAGGAGTGAAGCCATATGGTCTGACTTTCCCCTTCCCCCTTTGGGGGAGCCTTGGCTCCTTGGGCAGAGTTTGAAAGTCATTGCCCCTAAAAGGATAGTACTGTTTTGAAAAGAGCTGAACAGAGGGACCACATTCCGGTTGGGGTCCTGATTTCCTTATTAGTTCTGGTTAAAGCACATATTATGCACATAGGTTGGACCGGTTACTCTGCTAAGTGCTTTGTTTATAGCAATTTTTCATCCTCACCATAATCTTACGTGGTGTCTGCTTATTTCTCTTTTGGAAAGGAGGAAACTGAAGAGTTTTCTAGAGAGTGGTTAATAACATGCCTGGGGTCCCGTGACCAGGGCGTAGCTGAGTTAGAAGTCACACCCTGGATCATCTGCCTCTGGGGGCTCAGCCCTGAGCACGCGGTCACCTGCAGCAAAGCAGTAGAACTGCCCGTAAGAGCATCGCCGTCCGCCGAGCACAGTCGTGGCTGGCACTGTTCTAAGCTCTTCACAAGCATTAGCTCGTTCAACCCTCACTACACCCTCTGAAGTAGAGACTTTATTGCCATGTTACCACATGGGCACCAGACCGGCTCTGTCTACCCTTTTCCGCGGGTTATCAGGCCAATATGGGGTTCAAGTAAAAAAAAAAAAAAAAGAAAAAAGAATTTGCCCAACATTTACATACCTTTTGTAACAAGCCCACTTTTTTTCTTTTTCTTTTTAAAAAGAGGCATAGATTACTTGAGACCAAGGATGCTAATTAGGTTTGGCGGCTTCAGCAGGAGAAAATAAATTGACCAGTCTACTTTTTGGAAGCAGAAGTTGGGAAAGAGGCTACTTCTGAGCTGACTGCACCAAGAGACAGATCCTTGTTTCATATAAATTATCTGTGAAAATTCCTCTAGAGCAACACAGGAGGGAAATCTGGCCCAAGTCCAGGATAAAGATTTTTTTTTTAACATCTTTATTGGATTATAATTGCTTTACAATGGTGTGTTAGTTTCTGCTTTATAACAAAGTGAATCAGTTATACAAGAATAAAGATGTTTGAAAATCCTTTCAGAAATCGTAACTTTGATGCCTCTTCCATCTGCCCCATTTCTGTCTATTTCTGTCAAGAAATATGACCCTCTGTCTCATGGAATTCTCAATGCACTGGAGGACTCCAGAATGATATGCAGAGTAGGAAGTATTGCTGCTTCTCGCAGTGGACAATTCAAAACCTCATGCAGCCTTTTCTGAACAGACTTTCAGGCGCTGAGAGCCCTGTGATAAGAGGTCTAATGAGAGGTGCTTATATATATATATTTTTCCATGTTTGTCTATAGATTACCTTTTCACTTCTTTTTTTTTTAAAGTTGAAGTGTAGTTGATTTACAATATCGTGTTGGTTTCAGGTGTACAGCAAAGTGATTCAGTAATACATATATATGTATATATCTATATTCTTTTTTTCTGTTCTTTTCCATTATAGTTTATTACAAGGTATTGAATATAGTTCCCTGTGTGATATAGTAAATCCCTGTTGTTTATCTGTTTTACATATAGTGGTGTGCATCTGTTAATCCCATACTCCCAATTTATCCCTCCTCCCCCCTTTCCTCTTTGGTAACCATAAGTTTGTTTTCTATGTCTGTGAGTCTGCTTCTGTCTTGTAAATGAGTTCATTTGTACTAATTTTTAGTTTCCACATATAAGTGATATCATATAATATTTGTCTTTTTCTCTCTGGCTTACTTCACTCAGTATGACAGTCTCTAGGTCCATCCATGTTGATGCAAATGGCATTAGTTCATTCTTTTTATGGCTGAGTAATATTCCATTGTATATATGTACCACATCTTCTTTATCCATTCCTCTGCTGATGGACATTTAGGTTGCTTCCATGTCTTGGCTATTGTGAATAGTGCTGCTATGAACATTGGGGTGCATGTATCTTTTCAAATTAGCACTTTTGTCTTTTCTGGATGTATGCCCAGGAGTGGGATTGCTGGATCATATGGTAGTTCTATTTTTAGTTTTTTAAGGAACCTCCCCACTGTTTTCCATAGTGGGTGTACCAATTTACATTCCAACCAACAGTGTAGGAGGGTTCCCTTTTCTCCACATGCTCTCCAGCACTTATTATTTGTAGACTTTTTGATGATAGGTGCTTATATTAATGGCAATGCCTGTCCAGTCTTCCTCCAAGGGCATTTTTGGGTACCATGAAGGCATGAAGCCTCATCCAGTACAGTCAGGAAGAAAAGGACTAAGGGCAATGGAATTCTTTTGAAAATCAAGAGGATGAGATTATGAGGCTGTGGTATTCATTAAGGCTAGTCATAAATATTTTGGTTCTGTTCTGGGCAATGGTGGGCTTGTGCTTCTCCAACCCCATTAAAAGTAGGCATGGCTGTGTGACTTGCAATGGGCACTGAAATGTGAGTGAAAGTGATATGTATCAGTTCTGGGAGAAAATGTTAAAAGCCAGTGTGATTCATCATGTTCTCTTTCCCTCTGCCACAGTGACAAGTGACAACCAAGATGATTGAGATGGTGACTGATTCTTTAGCCTGACAATGGTTAATTTTATGTGTCAATTTGGCTAGGCTATGGGCCCAGTTGTTTGAGCAAAGGGTCTAGATGTTACTGAGGAGGTATTTTTTAGATGTGATTAACATTTAAATCGGTGGACTTTGAGTAAAGCAGATTACCCTCCTCAATGTGGGTGGGCCTCATCCAATCAGTTGAAGGCCTTAAGAGCAGACTTAGGTTTCCCATAGAGGAAGGACTTCTCCTCCAGACTGCAACGCAGAGACTTGGCCTGAGTTTCTGCCTGCTACCCTGTGGCGTTCAGACCCAAGGCTCTAATAGCAACATGTATCTGAATTTCCAGCCTGTTTGAGCCTGGAGATTTTGGATCTGTAGCCCCACCATCAGGTGAGCCGATTCCTTAAAACAAGTCTCTTTTTCTCTGTGTATATTCTGTTTCTTTGCTCCTTTCTGACAAATATACTGGGTAAGGCTGGACTAGAGCAGAAACCATAGCCAACTCATAACAGAAAGGTAGGATGAACAAGAAATAAACCTTTGTTGTTAAAAGCCACTGAGATTTTGGGGTTGTTTATTACTGCAGCATAACCTGGACTCTCCTTACTGATGGGGAACTTACAATCATCTGTTCCATTTATCTGTTTTTTTTCCTTATACTTTTTCAGTAGTACAACTTAATCTCAGTTGGACTTTAAGATCCAGCTTGGCTTAAACAAACTTAAAGTCATTCTAATGATTACCCCTTCTCTAAATATTGATAGGAAATATAAAAATCAAATCTATAGAATGAGATTTGAGAAAGAATGGAAAGAAATTATCATGAGTTGATGGCTTACTTCTGAACTGAACCAGGTACTGAGCCACAGGCTTAGCATACATTATCTCATTTATTTCTATAACTAATTTATAAGGTATGCATTGTATTACTTTTAAGGTATGCATTGTATTATTATATTATTTTTACGGTATGCATTATTATATTTTTATTTTATATTTTATGCATTATTATTATTTTAAGGCCAAAGACACAGAGTAAGTGAATGCTAGATGTGGAATTTCGAGTGAGAATTATGTACTCTAAAGCTTATGGTAATTCTATCAATTAGGATTCTTAGCAGCAGAAAAGGAATTTATTGTAATGACATCAGGCAGCTCACAGAATGGATGGGAAGGACTGGAGAACAGCTTCATAAAAGAACAGGTATGATGAGGGCTCCGGGGGTTTAGGAGGCAGGAATGCTGCAGTGGCCTCACCGCGAGATGCTGCTGGAATGAATGGGCTTCTTCTCGTGTTTTTGTGCCATTTCCGGTCAAGTTCAAAGTCCTAAGTTCAGCTGGCCTAGCTTGCATGCTGGGCTCATCTCCTGGCATTTTCACTGATAGTCCCAGTAAGGCTACCTACTACTGGAGGATCTGTGATTCCTCAGAAAGACATCAGGGGCTGTTGTCACAAAAATCTCTGTGTGTGTGTGTGTGTGTGTGTGTGTGTGTGTGTGTGTTTGTGTAGGTGGAAGGGGGTTAATGTTAGCCAAAAGGATGAACAACTATACAACTTGGTTTGGCTGGAAAACTCCCAGTTTTCTGTTGTCCTGATGTAACATTAATAGAAGTCACCTTCATTCTTCGAAGTGTCCTAGATTAGAGGATAAATTATGGGGTCACCAAATAGCACACCATATACACAGCACTATTACTCACGTGAAGCCTTCGGAAGCTGTAATGGGACAATTTGTTAGGCATGGAGGGCTATTATGGAGTTGTTTTTCTCTGGATTTATTTTGGTTCAGCTCCTAGCAGCATATTTCTAAACTCCTGAAATCATTTTTATCTTACTGGCTATTATCTAGTTCTACCACCTAGAAATCATATGTGCCTTTTTCTGATGAAGAATTATGCTGTTTCTAGGTGATACTCTGTCTCCTTGTTGATGAGAAGGGCTAGTCGTAATGGGTACTAGAACAATTTCCAAGCTTTATGTAGGGTTTTGATTGTTCGAGAGGCTGTACCAAGAGCATGTGTGAAGTTGGATGTGATTGTGGTGAGCAGGTCCTATAGATCCCACTTCTTGATAGCTTTCTTGTTTTCTTTTTTTTTTAAGTTTTTTTTTGATGTGGACCATTTTTAAAGTCTTTATTGAATTTGTTACAATATTGCTTCTGCTTTATGTTTTTTTTTTTTTGGGCTCGAGGCATGTGGGATCTTAGCTCCCTGACCAGGGATTGAACATGCACCCCCTGCATTGGAAGATGAAGTCTTAACCACTCGACCACCAGGGAAGTCCCCCTGGATAGCTTTTGAATCCATCCGCCGTTCTACCTTCATTGCTAACACCTTGGTTCAAGCTGCCATGATCTGTCACTGGGATTACCACCTACTGATTGGCACCTGACCTTTAGTGTTGCCTCTGGTCAATCTGTCACCATGTGGCATTTGAAGTGATCTTTCTAAGGTGACATCCTGATTACATTGGCCTCCTTGCTCTGATGGCTCCTTATTGCTCTTGGGTAAAGACCAAATGCCTTCACCTGGCCTCCAAGACCTGCCTGATCTGGTCCCGTTTACCTCCTCAGCCTACTGCCTCAGCACTCCCCACATGGTGCTCCTTCCTTCTGATGCTCTGGGACTCAGCCTTTTGAAGATGCTATTTCTTCTGCCTGGATATCTCTCTGTTTTCCCTTTCCCCACTTAATCGTAACTCTTAGCTTAGGGCTAGTAATAGTCATCATATTATTAGCTCATCTATACAGAGCACTTATTTATATGCCAGATGCCATGCTAAGTGATTCACGGAGAGTATCTCCTTTGATCCTTTAAGCAATCCTAGCAAGTAGGTGCTATGATTATCTTTAGCATCCCTATATTATGGATAGGGAGGTTGGGGGTTTAGAGAAAATACCAGGATATAGAACCAGTAAGAGGTGGAGCCAGGATTTGAACCTGGGGAAGCAGTCACAGAACCTGTGCCCTTAACTCTGTGCTGCGTGGCTGTAAGCATTTCCTCCAGGCAGCCTTTGCCTTCCCTGACTTCTAAGTCTGCGTAGGGGCCTTTTCTTGGTGCTTCCGTAGCCCAGAACCTTCTCTAGCATTGTCCGCAACACCCCATACTGAAATGGTCTGCTTACTTGTTTTTCTTTTCTTCTGGAGTGTAAAACCCATGAGTTTAGTGTCTATTTCATTCCTTTTTAGTCAAGGAGGCATAGTTATTTCCACATAGCAAGTGCTCAGTAAAATGTTGGTTGAATGAATGATTAAAAATAAGATGTGGGAAGAGATATGGGAACATATGTATATGTATAACTAATTCACTTTGTTATAAAGCAGAAACTAACACACCATTGTAAAGCAATTATACTCCAATAAAGATGTAAAAAAAATAAGATGTGGGTATTTAGGTCTTGATAAGTTATCAGATGCTTCTTCCACCCCGCCTCTCTGCCTTGTTCCTCCAGTTGCTCTCCATTGGTTCAAGAACTGTTTCACCTCCTACTATTAGCTTTTAATATCTCTTATTCTAGACCTTTGCTTGTGAGATTTCTTCCATGTGAAAGTCTAATTCACATTCTTCTTGCTGCAGGTGCCATTAGGGTATGAATCTTCTTTGGCTTAACTCATCTGGCTTCTCTTACCTATTTTCCTTAATGGGACTGGAGACTTAAGGACCACCCCTGGGTATGGCCTGGGCCGGTGTTGTCCCTCCATATCTGGCTTCCCTTCATCATTAGGGAGATGGCATCTTGCCAGTGATTAAATGATTGCCTTCCCTAGTCTCCCTTGCAGCCGGGAAGGAGCCTATGGTTGACTTAAGTTTTGGCCAGTGATATAACTGTTGTCAGTGAATTCAGGAAGCATCCTTACAGGGAAGAGACACACCATTTTTCTTATCTTTCCTCCATGCTATTGTCAAAGGTGTAAGCTGTAGCTCAGGCGAGCATCTTGGACCATGAGATCAAGAGCTGGTGGTGTGGTGAGCCAGAAGGAGGCTGAGACCCAGACAACTTTGTATAACTTTCCTTCCATCCCTAGATAGTCATCAGTGAGCAATGCACACTCTTATTTTTAGCTTCTGTGTTATATGCAGTCAGACCAAATCCTGTCTGATACACTGGTCTATGGGAGTCTCCACATACTGAGGAGTCTTGAGAAGTTGGGTGATGACTCTAGATGACAGCTGTCAGGGTGAAAGAGGTGGGTCTCTCACAGGTACTGGAAAAATAGGCTTCTACAGATGTAACCTTGACTTCTGGCTGTGGTTCTGACATACATTCTCCATATATTCTTGGATAAGCCACTTCATCTTTCTGAACCTCATTTTCCCACTGGGGATGGCTGGTTAGTGGATGAAGTTGGGACATGACCTTGAAAAGGTCTTTGGTGCCAAAGGTCATGTCTTCAAGGAAAGAACTGCTAAAGACAAGGACCTGGACCAGTAAAAACTGATCTTGACAGAAAAACTTCTCCCTTAATTCTTTTCTGAGACCTCCTGTGTCTCCTCCCTTGCTCTTGCCCAGATGTGCTCTCCAGGAACTGGCTTCAGCCTGGGATGTGGGCTTTTTGGCTGGAGCAAATATTAGTGCTGCTTGTGAGTGAAAGCTCTGACTCTGCTGTTCAATATTTAGGTGCCTCTTGGATCTCAAAATCTCATCTTGTTCTTTGGGACTATCTGGGATTCCATCTCTGTCAAGCCCAATAAAACTGCTTCCGTTCTAAAAGTCTCTTCCTCTAGCAAGCCATTAACAGAAGCAAAGCTGATAGGACCACCCTAATCCTGCATTCACACGTACTTCCTTCTGCACATAACCATTGTGTGTGTTGTTTGCTCTTTAAAATCTTCCTGACCTTCATTTGCTCATTTAGACCTGACTTCATAGGAGTCAAGTGCATATGTGTGTGTGTGTGCATATATGTGTGCAAATTTATGAGTGTTAAATGGGTGTAGGGAGAGGGGAGAGGAGACAGGATAGGGGGCAAGTATTATGAGGTTAAAATCTAGTTGGTCCTGGTCCAGAACCTACCTGGAGACGGTCCTGAGTCTTTTACTCTACTTTAGATGTCTCTGCATTAGAAACCATTCCATCCTTATGCATCTGGGTCATCAAGCCTGTAGCGAACAATACTTACTCCTTCCCAATCTCTATTATCAATGTCCCCGTGGCAGACATTGATGATCATCTCTGCCCTCTTTTCCTCTGAACTAGATAGTTGATCACAAGCTGGTGTCAACATGGTCCTCCCTTCAACCTTTACTGGTGAGTTAAAGTTGGCTCAATCTGCACTGATTGGCTCTGGTCTCCCCCAGTAGAATGCGTCCTCCTGCTGGGGGGCAGGGACCTGTGCCTGGTGTGCTGAGAAGCCATTGTGCACCCAGGAAACATGGTGGCCCCTGAAAACGCAAGGTGAGCTGGAGAACCCCGAAAATACACTTCCATGACATTCCTCATCGGACTCCAGTGTACTTTATAGCACAATCCTTTTGGGATGCTCTTTCCAGAACCGAGCAAAAGAAGCCAGGGAATTGGGGTTGGATGAATTCGTTTGAAGGTCACGTGAGCAAGAGTGATTTGAAAACTGTAACATCCTGGTGGTGGAAGTAGCCCAGGAGCCAGAGAAGATTTGGGCCCAAAGTCCAGATTCTGCCATTTTCCTTGGACAAATGCATGGAGCTATCTATTTTTCTAATTTTCCTGACTAATAAAATGGGGATAAGAATAATGATCAGCTCCCAAACCATTAATGCGTGAACTCATGGTTGAAGGAACATGGCTTGGTAACTGGAAACCCTGGACTTAAGCACTGCTCTTTGTCTTCTAGATGAAGAAATCTTAGCAAAATCATCTATCTCTCTGAATCTCCCTTCCCTATCTATTAAATTGTACTAATAATGGCTTCCACTTCAGAGCGGGTTGTGAGTGTTAAATGAGAAAACATAGAATGAATGTGCTATGATAATTATGCATTTATTATTATTATCACTAAGAATGGCAATAATGACTTTCTTGAAGTCCCACCTTGGAACTGTTCATACCCGACTCTTTCCAGTTTGGGGGGTGGGGCGGTGTGTGACGTGAGTCAGCTTTTCTGATGTATAGCGGCACAGGGAAGATAAAGTTTTATTATTTCTGATAGTTTCCTGGGCTTTTTTGGATGTGGTATTATTAGCAATAAGGGAATCACAGTAGCAGGGAGATGACACCTTGCCCCGCGGACCAATGGGCTCAGCATTGCTAGCCCCACTCTGATTGTGCCTGCTAAGCTTTGAGCACAGGACTAATTAGACAGCAGAGACCATGCATAGACACATGATAGACTATGATGTGATTGGTGACCCCCTGGAATGGTGCAGTGTCCAACTTGTACAACTGGATGTGGTGACTCTGGTACCTACCGTCCATCTATAGACCTCTAGATTTTCTCCCTTTAGAGTGGTAAGGAGGCAAAAATTCAGCTCTTCTGTTGGGGTTTTTAGTGCTGGAGGCTTATTGGAGAGATTTCCTCACCTGAGTCATCAGGGGACCCCCGATTCAAGGCAGCATGCAGAGACAAGCGCCATGAAAGAGGCTGAAGTTTAGAAGCCAGCAGGGGAACCCACGCATTTTCCCAAATGAAGGGGCTTGAAGCAGCTATCAAAGTTGGGAGTGGAAACAAGAAATTCCAGAACAAGGGAAATGAACAAGTTCAAGTAAATAGAATGCATAAAGAAGATTGAGTCACCCCCCCCAGAGAAGGCAATGTTGATCTGAGATCTGCTTTAATGTGTAGGCTGAAGTATAATGGACCATGAACCTGCCAAGTTCAAGGGCCAAGGATCTGATCTGGCTCTTTATAATAGAAACTGCCAAACGATAATTTATTTTTAAGGTTTCACTTTCTCATGTAAACGAAGACCAGAAATAGGCGTGATAGGGCTGGTATGGTGGCCTTATAGAATCACCTGAGAGCCAGAAATAGGCATGATAGGGCTGGTATGGTGGCCTTATAGAAGCACCTGAGAGCCAGCCTTCTTCTGTCTTTTTGCTCCAAGGCTTCCATCTCAAGTTTACCTCATGGCCCAAGAGGGCTGCTGGAGAGCCAGCTATTTCCAGGAGAGAGGATAGGAGGAAGGGCAAAAAGGACAAGCTTCCTGGCTGAGTCGGTTCCTTTTAAAGCAATCCTCCTGGAAGCCCCCTACACTTCTGCTAACTACCTTTGGCCGAAATTAGTCTCATGGCTACATCGAGCTGAAAGGGATGTCAGGAAATTTGGCATTTTAGCTGGGTGCATTTCTGCCCCAAATAAAGTTGGAGTGTTGTTTCTAATGAGGAAGGGGAAAACTGTTATAGGCAAGTGATAGCCTCTGCCACAGGGGCCTTTGGCATATCTCTTTATACAACTTAAAAAAAATTATTGTAAAATTTATTATTATTTTTTTATTGAAGTATAGTTGATCTACAATACGGTGTTAATTTCAGGTGTACAGCATAGTGATTTAATGATTCAGTATTTTTGCAGATTATAATCCGTTATAGGTTATTACAAGAAAATGGGTATAATTCTTTGTGCTATCCAGTGTATTTTTGCTGCTTTTCTATTTTATGTATAGTAGTTCGTATCTGTTAATCCTATACCCTTAATTTCCACCTCCCTTCTTCCCTCTCCCCTTGGTAACCACAAGTTTATTTTCTATACCTGTGAGTCTGTTTCTATTTTGCATATATATTTATTTGCTTATATGACTATTTTTGATGGAATTACCCTTCTTAAAAAGCAAATACCAGGTACAGGTTACTGTGCTGGGCATATAGTTACTGCTCAGCAGATGCCAGCTGGGTAATTGAATTAGAACGTTTGTTCAATCATTACTGTGCACTGATTGAAGGGCAGGGGAAAATATGAGCTCCTCTTTTTGAATACTTGGTGGTCATGGCCAGAACAAACACTCTCTGTAATGTCAACCTGGCTCGCAAAAAGACCAACTGTTCCCAAAACTCAGCATGGGTCTGAACTTGATCTTTCCTTTGTTGCTGTTTCAAATGACAGTTCTTCATTAGTACGTTGTGTAAGGTGGCTACTGGTGCCATAAGCAAGTGGTTTGTGACTCATGAAATTTGCTTCTTAGCCAGAAACATATGAAGCTAAAGTAATGAGGCAATGACATTAAAAAATCTATATTCCAAGGCATTACTTGCCAGTGATTGCTCAAGGAAACTTGGCCTTGACGTGGCATACCAGCATATACTGAATATTGCAAACATCTTAGGGTCACCCGATCAATGGAAAAGCCAGACCATATGTGTTAGATCATTAGAAGTTCAGCTTTGTTGAGTTCTGCTTTGAAGTGTCAATCATTACAAGTAAAAAATTGTTGAGCCTGTACTGTGCTATAATTTTCGGACGGGCAGCTGCAAAGATAAATGATACTTGTTTTTTTGCCATCAGAGGCCTTATCATTTAGTGTAGACGATGGGATGCAGATGGAGTTAACAAGGTAGAATGTGAGGAGGGCTCTAATAGAGATGCAGAGGGGCTCAGATCGGGCGGGACTTGGGCAGACGGCCGCGTGGTGGCTCCTGGGAAGGCCGCATAAAAGAGGTGGGGCACTGCATCTTCAAGGATGGGGCAGTTTGGGATCCATGGAGACAGGTTAGAGCAATTGTGATGAAGGGAGCAGCTGAGAAAAGCCCAGGAGAGAAGACAGCCTGGGGCATCCTCAGAGGCTTCAGAGAAATCACACTGGGTTCAGCAGATGTAAATATATACTCTGGGACAGGGAGCCCCATAAGCACATAAGCTTAGGGAAATGCTAGAGATTTTAATTGAGTGTTAGAATATCGAAGGCTCTGAGAAGGCCCTTTCTATTAAGGCAAATTTACATCTGTTTAACTTTGTTAAACAAATTTACAGGAGCAGGAAAGACCCTCTTTACCCAGGTGCAGTGTTGGAAATGTGGTTTAGCAGTGTTTCCAGGAAGAAATGGGTGCGCTGGGTATCTGGCCAGTCTCTGCTTACAAACATACTGCTCAGACTGGCATACTGGCCCCAGAGCAGACAGGGTTCTGAGGCCAGAGTCCTTTCTTCTTCACCACCTATTCCACTGCTCATCCAAAAAGAAAGTAAAAAGCAATGGTCTTCAAAGTTCTTTTGCTCCCTTATGCCCTGAAAGTATTTTGAAAAATTATGTCCCCGCTTACATATTTCTGAAGTTAACTTATAAGTTTTTAACTCATAAATTTAAATAATGGCAAAGGATGAAATTTCTATTATGTTACAAATATTGAAATTTTAATATAAAATAATGCATCACTCTTTTAAAGTAATTTTAAAGTAATTCAGTGGCATACAGATACCACATTTGATACCCACTGTCATTGGATTTAAAAAAAAACCACATGAACAGGCTTTCACTTAATAGCGGGAAATTCTATACATCACATCTTTTCACCTTAGAAATCACATTTCATTCTTCTCCCATCACAGAATTTTTCTCTTACTGTAACATAGTTTCATGTTTGGAAGACTTTTATTTATCAACCTATACAGCTTTTCTGCAACAAAAATATGTTTAAACATTGAAACAAATTACTTCCTGTGACTCCAAGGCTCCAAGTTTCAAAACAAATTTCTTTTGGATTGAGCTTTGATCATAATTATTATTAGTTCACAACTGATCAAAATAAAGTATGTCTATATACTGTATATTTTAATACATATTATTCACAAGTAAAATATTACTGGAGATGCTTTTCTTACTGATAAATATGGGGTGGGGGTTATATTTCCCTATTCATGGAGGCTCTGCAGATATCAAAATTGTCAATTATTCCTTTGTTGGGCACCTTGGGTTTGTTGCATCCTTTGTATGGCTGAAAAGTGGGTCCTTTTTTTTTTTTTAGAATGGGTAAAGAATGGGGAAGGAGGCTGGGAAAAGAGAATTGGCTTGTTGCTTCAAGATGCTTTCAAAACAGATCAATTTTACAAAAGAATACACATTTGAAAGTTGCAAATCTGGAGCTTGTTTCCTCTAAAACTATTTGTACCCATAGAAGACTTGGGAGGTCTTCAGGTGATTATAGTCCAGTATGAAGATCACTGCTGTATGGAAAAGAAAAATGACTCTGATATCAGGATAGCTCCTTTTGCTCAGAACTGTCTGTATTCCCCTAAATAACTTACGTATCCTCAAGGGACTCAGTCTCCTCCTGTTTGAAAGAACTTTGAGGCCCTTCCAGCACCCATATTCTAATTCCCAGGCATCCTCATGGGAGCGGACACGATTGTATAACTGAGGCTGCGTTTCTTACCGAATATATAAATCAGATCATCTTTTCCCAGCAATGTGATTCTGCAGCAGTCTCATCTCGACATACCAAACAGATTTATGAAATTAATCTTTGACCTTTGTGACAACCAGAAAGGTACATAGATGAAGGGAACAGAGCTTTTGGGCATTCCTTTTCTGTTTTGTTTTTGGCTTGATTAGATGTTTGATTTCCATAGCTTGCATGAATAGTACTCTGCTTCAGTGATGCCCTTAAAACCTTAGCATGGAAAGATGGAAAAATTTCCCTGAAATTTTCAGGAAACATTTATTACAGACTATTTTATATGTCTGGTCAGAATGGGATGACTGATTTTTCACAAGAACAGAATTTGGCAGAAAGCCTGGTCTCTTTCAGCCCCGCTCTTGCCAAAAATCACCCTGGAGCCAACCTGTAGGCCTTGTGATGTCCCATATAAGGTCAGATTGAGAAATGGCTTGAGTGAGAGTAATCCTTTCACCTACAATGAGAAACAAGATCCATGGAGAGGTAGAGGACCTCCCCCTACCTGTGTTTCTGGGGATTGCAGGGTAAAGCTCAGAGGCTTTATCTTCCTGGAAAGGGAATGATGACAACTTACATATGGAAGATTGGGAAAGGTACAGGGAAGCCAGGCCACAGTCCATCCTCTTAACTAGCAAGAAGGACCATGTAGGAAGATGGTCACCCATCCTTCTCTTTCAAATCTCCCCAGATTCCATGGTTTACCTGGCCCAGGCAAGTACCCAGCCTCTGCATCACCTCGTTCCCCCACTGGTATGGCCATTTGGTCTTCATCTGAAGATTCAGCCCTATTCTGGCTCCTAGAGCAAATCCTAATAAGCCGCAGGAAGGGTTCAAACGGGGTGTGTCAGGATCAGATTTCACTTTTAGATTTACTGCTGTGGCTGCAGCTGTGTGGAGGATGTTCAGCTTATGCTGTGGCGATAAAATTGTCATTCTGCTAGAGAAACCCAATGAGTTTTACATGTGTGTTGCCTGTTTTATGTGATGAACAGTGACAGTACCTCTGGCTGTTTGCAGAAGACTGTTGTTATAATCTTTATTGGAGATGAGCAAACCAGGCTGAGTTCCTGAAAATGGATATTTTTAAGAGTGTCTCCTCTAAGTCAGCTTGGGGGGCCTCGACTTCTGGACTCAGTCCAGGATCTGATTGCTCACACCTCTGCTTACTGTGTGACTTTGGGCAAGTTACTAAACTTCTCTTAGCTTATTCCTTATCTGTAAACTGGGGAGGATGATTGTGTTTGCTCTACAGGATTATCATGATGATTATGTTCCTGGCCTGTATAAATGTTATGTTATCTATTTTCTTTCCAGTGCTGAGGAAGGGTGGGGAGAACTGTGGTTAGGAGAGAATGGGAAGGGTGCTTGTGCAGGAGGTGTGAGAGCAGGATATGATGTCTTTGAGTTGGATGAGCAGAGATACTGCAGTTTTGTCCAAGAATAGCATTGGCTATATCTGTCTCAATGTTAGCTCAGACATCCTAACTGATGGCCCATAGGCTGGTCATGGTCTGAACCCATTCTTGTTTGGATTAGCTGGATCTGAGTAATAGCTGGTCCCTTGAGGTGTGCGTATTAGCGTTCTCCAGAGAAATAGAACCAACAAGGAGTGTGTGTGTGTGTGTGTGTGTGTGTGTGTGTATTTATTTTAAGGAATTGGCTCACATGATTGTAGTGGTTTGGCAAGTCTGAAATCTGTAGGGTAGACCAGCAGGCTGGAGACCTAGGGAAGAGTTGGGATCTGAGTCCAAAGGCAGTCTGCTGGCAAAGTCCCTTCTTACTAGGGAAAGGTCAGTCTTTGTTCAACAGATTGGACGAAGTTTGTCACATTATGGAGGGCAATCTGCTGCAATCTGCAGATTTAAATGTAAACCTCATCCAAAAAGCACCTTCACGAAAACATCTAGAGTAATGTTTAACCAAATATCTGGGTACCGTAGCCCAGCCAAGTGGACACATAGAGTCAACCATCGCAGTGGCCATGCACGGCCAGTTGGCTGTGGCCTAGAGTGTCTTTCACCTGACCCCCGCCATTCGTTCACTTACCCTCCTGACTCTGGGAGGTGTTTGAGTTTGTGATCCTTACTCCAGTATCCCTCTTCCTGATTATGTATAAGGTTACGTCATCAGACACTACAAAATAGTTTGATTTACTGGACTCAAAACAACTTTCTGGGCAAAAATGCCCAGTCTTCCTTTACTGGTCTCAAGTCTCTCCTCTATTATCATGAACTGGCCAGAGGACAAATGTGAGGCACACTGGGGTGTTTGGCTTGGATGGACGTGCTGTAACTCATAGGGCTCAGGTGTGAGGTATGTTTGGATCGCAATAGCATGGCCCCAGTGATGGAGAGAGAGTCTGACATGGGAGAGTGCTAGGAAAACCAATTAGCAGGGGCAAATGGCCCAGGAGGCAGCCTGGGGACCCAACCCACAGTGCCCAATGGATGCAGCAAGTTCTTGTGTGTTTGTGCATCTTCGTGTTTGGACGGCGAGGTCCACTCTGAAAGGGAGGTCCCCTCCTCAGAGTGGGAGGTTCCAGGAGGTTGGCAATACTCTAGGGCTCTGGGCTGCAGGGCCTGGGTAGGGTGGAGACAGCATGAGCTACACTGGGTGCGGGTTTTCTTTTTTTTAAATTAATTTTTATTGGAGTATAGCTGATTTACAATGTTGTGTTAGTTTCTGCTGTACAGCACAATGAAGCAGTTATACATATATCCACTCTTTTTTAGATTCTTTTCCCATATAGGCCATTACAGAGTACTGGTTAGAGCTCCCTGTGCTCTACAGTAGGTCCTTATTAGTCATCTATTTTATATATAGCAGTGTGTATATGTCAATCCCAATCTCCAATTTATCCCTCCCCCTACCTTTCCTCCTTGGTAAACATAAGTTTGTTTTCTATATCTGTGACCCTATTTCTGTTTTGTAAATAAGTTAATTTGTACCTTTTTTTTTTTTAGATTCCACATATAAGCGATATCCTATGATATTTGTCTTTCTCTGTCTGACTTTACTCAGTATGACAGTCTCTAGGTCCATCCATGTTGTTACAAATGGCATTAGTTCAGTCTTTTTTATGGCTAATATTTCACTATATATATACACACATACACACACACCCCACATCTTCTTTACCCATTCATCCGTCAGTGGCCACTTAGGGTGCTACCATGTCCTGGCTGTTGTAAATAGTGCTGCAGTGAACATTGGGGTGTGGGTATGGGTTTTCATTCAGAGAGCTCAGGCTCAGGGAAGGGTCGAACGGAGACAGGACCCAGGTCTCGGGATGGCCAGCCTGTACTACAGGGGCTGGGGTTGAGGCTTCTGTGGTTTAGAGGCCATGTGGTGAGCCCAGGTTATCCCAGCACAACCCAATCCACTATAGGTAGCAAAATTCATCTCAGACCTTGTCTGTTGAGGCAGCTGCCCTCACCTAGACTGACAAGGGGATGGGGGCTGAAGCTACGATGGACACGGATGCCATCACTGACTGTGACATGCAGGCAGCAGGGCCAACCGTATGTGTGTGTGTGAAAGTGTGTCGATGATAGTTGTCCCCAAGCTTTCCCAGTGTTCTCCTTGCTCGTGTCCTTGGATGAGGCCAGAGAATGGAAGGGCATGTGCTCAAGAGGCAGTGGTTGACTTCTCCATGAGATGGCGCTCATAGCGTGTCTTTGTTTGTCCCTGTGGGTTTTTGTTTGTTTTTTGTTTTTCTGCTTTGGTAAAAAAAACCTCATCCTGTAAATTATATTCATGGAATTTTAGAATTCATGGAAGTATGACTTGTCTTTCCTAATCTAAAGAGCAGGTTCATGATTCCTAGGGGATCTTATTTCTGATGGTTAATTTCTTTCTCCCTCTGGGATGTGGTGACAGAGGAAGGTGAGAAGCATATTATAATCCCCCTGCCCTGATACCCTGAAATCCCACCCCTTCCCCAAGGAGCTCACCATCTAGCTAGAACTGAAGATCCATCTAGTCCTTTGACTCAAAGTAGACTTTGAGATGTGCTGTGTTAGAAATAAAAACAAGATGGTATCCCTGGATGAGTGAGGTAGAGATTAATTCTCTCTGTAAGCTTCTTGAGGGAAAACTGGAACATCTATGGAGTCTGAAGGAAGGATAATATTTGTGGAGGAAAATACTTCTTCTGAAGAAGGTGAAGTAAGAACATTACAAACAACCCAGGTCTCCCTTGACAATGTTGTCCAGGGCAGACCTTTCCCGAAGAGCTGTTTGAGACAGACACCTTGTTTATGAGTCTGAACTTAAATGGAAGAAGGTGAGAGGAAGGGACAGAACTTTAAAAAAACCCAGGAAGTGCCCCCAACTTCTGGAGAGAGGAGAGATCAGGTAAATGCTAAAACAGGGGTTTGCCATTAGGTGCAAACATTCTCTTTTGAAGTTATTTCAGGCAAGAGTTAGCAAGAGGTGATGTGAAAATGCACAGCTTGGGAACAAATAAATAATTAATAGCACATTGGTATCATACTTTATGGTTTAGAAAGCAGAATCACAATGTAGGAATTTTATTGGTATTTCTGTTTAACAGGTGAGGAAGCAGAGACTTGGCAAAGTTAAAGTGAATTACCTACGATCACATAAATAGTAAATAGCCACATCCTATTGAAAGAATGGGTTTTGGAACAATTCTTGATCTATTTTTAGCAACTTATGAAACACTAATCTTTCTTCAATAAACATTTATTGATGAGAAAACCATAATTCAAAAAGAGTCATGTACCAAAATGTTCATAGCAGCTCTATTTACAATAGCCAGGACATGGAAGCAACCTAAGTGTCCATCAACAGATGAATGGATAAAAGAAGATGTGGCACGTATATACAATGGAATATTACTCAGCCATAAAAAGAAGCGAAATTGACTTATTTGTATTGAGCTGGATGGACCTAGAGTCTGTCATACAGAGTGAAGTAAGTCAGAAAGAGAGAAATAAATACCGTATGCTAACACATATATATGGAATCCAAAAAAAAAAAGGTCATGAGGAACCTAGGGGCAAGATGGGAATAAAGACACAGACCTACTAGAGAATGGACTTGAGGACATGGGGAGGGGAAGGGTAAACTGGGACAAAGTGAGAGAGTGGCATGGACATATATACACTACCAAACGTAAAACAGAAAGACAGTGGGAAGCAGCCGCATAGCACAGGGAGATCAGCGCGGTGCTTTGTGACCACCTAGGAGGGGTGGGATAGGGAGGGTGGGAGGGAGAGAGACACAAGAGGGAAGATATATGGGGACATATGTATATGTATAGCTGATTCACTTTGTTATAAAGCAGAAACTAACACACCATTGTAAAGAAATTATGCTCCAATAAAGATGTTAAAAAAAACATTTATTGAGCAACTACTATGTGCAGGTACTAGGTATTTGGTTTCTGATACATGGTTTCTTCCACCTGGAAGCTCAAGCCTAGTGAATGGTTCTCAACTGGGGTGATTTTGTCTCCCCCTCCCTGCTAGGGGAAGTATGGCAATGCCTGGAGACATTTTTGGTTGTTGTTGTGACTGTGAAAGTAAGGTGCAACTAGTCGCTGAGGTCAGTGATGCTGCTACACATCTTCCACTGCTCTGAACAGTCCTCCACAACAAAGAGCTTTCTGGTCTAAACTGTCAATAGTGTTGAGGTTGAGAAAAGTTGGTCTAGTGCATCATTCATTCATTCATTCATTCTATTATTCTATTAACTTTTTTTTTTTTTTTGTGGTACGCGGGGCTCTCACCGTTGTGGCCTCTCCCATTGCGGAGCACAGGCTCCGGAAGCGCAGGCTCAACAGCCATGGCTCACAGGCCCAGCCGCTCCGTGGCATGTGGGATCTTCCCGGACCGGGACACGAACCCGCATCCCCTGCATCGGCAGGCGGACTCTCAACCACTGCGCCACCAGGGAAGCCCTCTATTACCTTTTTGAGTACCTACTATGGACCAGGTACTATCCTAAGCATAGAGAACATGGTAGGGGAACAAGACAGAAAAAGCTCCTGTTCTCCTGTCACTTACATGCTGAGTGTTGAGTGGAATATCAGGTGGGGCAAGCGCTATGCAGAAAGCTCAGATGTGTTGGTAACTCGGGGGTTGCTTTTGATTGGCTGGTCACAGAAAGCCTTTTTTTAAAAAAAATTGTTAACATGATTTATTTATTTTAGATAGTTTACAATTGGCAAAGTGCTTTTATATTCATTACCTTGTTTGATCTTTTCTTTTTTGAAAGTGAGTCAGAGCAATTTATTTTTAATTAAAAAAATTTTTTTACCAGAAAGTTGAGGAAAAAGTTAGCCAAGAAAAAAGAGAGAGTTGAGTGGGGAGAATGTTCTAGGCAACCTTGTTTGATCTTGCTCTCACAAGAAGGTTGGTATTTTCATAACTGTTCTTGTTTTATTTATTTATTTAAGTATATTTATTTAATTAATTTTTATTGGAGTCTAGTTGATTTACAATGTTGTGTTCGTTTCTGCTGTACAGTAACATGAATCAGTTATAGATGTACATATACATATACCCACTCTTTTTATTAGATTCTATTAAATGTAATGTAGGTCATTACGGAGTATTGAGTAGAGTTCCCTGTGCTATCCAGTAGGTTCTTATTAGTTATCTATTTTATATATAGTAGTGTGTATATGTCAATCCCAATCTCCCAATTTATCTCTCTCCCCCTCCCCTGAAAGCCTTTTAAAGAGGTCATATTAATGACTCAAACTGAATGGCAAGGGGCCATCTAAGGAGAGGGCGTACCAGGGTGTCAAGTAAAGGGAACAGCACGTGCAAAGGCCCTGAAGTGGGAACGAGGTTGGAATGTTCTTTGAAGGAACAGCAAGAAGGAAGTTCAGGGTGTTTGGAGTTGGAGGGAGAGGGAGAGAGTGATGGACATGCTACTGGAGAGGGTGGCCGGTGCTACACCCTATTAGGGCTTTGTTAGCCAAGGTAAGGAATATGGATTTTCTTCTAAAACCTTGCATATGGTTATTCTCATGGTGAAAAATGATAAGGGTTATGAAGAAAAGGAAATACAGATCTTCCTCCACTTATGATGGGGTTGTGTCCTGATAAACCAGTCGTAAATTGAAAATATCTTAAGTTGAAATGCATTTAATATACCCAACCTACCGAACATCATAGCTTAGCCTAGCCTACCTTAAATGCGCCCAGCCTACATTTGGGCCAAATCATCTAACTCAAAGCCTATTTTATAATAAAATGATGAATATCTTGTGTAATTTATTGGTGCTGTACTGAAAGTGAAAAACAGAACAGTTCTGTGGGTACAGAACGGTTGTCAGTGTACTGGTTGGTCATCATCGTGATCGCGGGGCTGACTTCCTGCCACTGCCCAGCGTCACGAGGGAGTATCAGACTGCATATTGTTAGCCCGTGAAAAGGTCAAAATGCAAAATTAAATATATTTTTTACTGGATGTGTATTGCATTTACACCATCGTAAAGTTGAAAAATTGTAAGTCAAACCATCAGAAGTCGGGGACCATTTGAAGAGTCTTGGGGACAGAGTGACCGAGGGTATATACCATTGAATTTGAGGGACAGAGATGGCTTCTGTGAGACCTAGATGTTGAGAAGAGCCAGTTGGGAAGGCCTGGGACACCTCTGGGGCTGTGGGCCAAATTGTGGCCTCCTTCCCACCACCTGGCAAGTACACATGTTGAAGCCCTAACCTCTGGTACTTCAGAATGTGACTGTATTTGGAAACAGGGCCTCAGAGAGGTGATCAAGTTAAAATGAGGCCAGTAGAGTGAGTCGGAATCCAATTGGACTGGTGTCCTTGTAAGAAGAGGAAATTTAAACACACAAAGAAACACCAGGGATGTACCCACACAGAGAAAAGTCCTGGTGAGGATACAGAGAGAAGGTGGCCATCTGCGAGCGAAGGAGAGAGGCCTCAGAAGAAACCAATCCTGCCGGCACCTTGATCTCGGACTTCCAGCCTCCAGAACTGTGAGAAAAGAAATTTCTGTTGTTGAAGCCCCCCGAGTCTAGGGTATTTTGTTGTTGCAGCCCGAGCAGACTAATCCATCTGGGGTTTGGTTTTCTCATCTGTTGAATAAAGAGCTGTTGTGGACCTTTAAGATTCTTTCCACTTCTAAGAGCCTTTGATACTAAGAAAGACACAAGCTCCTCCTCAGGGCTGCCTGCACTCTGTAGCCTTCACATAATTCCTTAATCAGAGAATGACAGATCAGTCCTGGGGGAGAGACAGGAGCCCTAGGGAGGAATCTGGAATTAGATGTGGGCTTCCCATCAATTTCAAAGAGCGCCTGGGCTGGGAGAACTGTACATGAAGGGGATTTGAAACCCCAGATGGAGATCCACGGGATCACAGTGGCATGCACGTCTCCCTTGAGGACAGGTGGAACTCTGTGCCAGAGTTTCCAGAGGGGAGATGGAACTTCAAGAATTTTCCCCTTGGAAAGACTTCACTGGTGACGACAGTCTCCATGGAGGAGTTTCAGCTCTGTCGGTGCTGGCCGCAGGCACTGTTCCAGGCATTGCAGGATCCCTGCCTTCTGTGCGAAGGAGCTCCTTTGGCTCTTCTTGTTCTCTTTGGCTTTTGTCTTGTTTCTGAGGGGAAGGTTGGAGGATGTGATTGGCTCCAGGACTCAGGAACAAGATGGTTGAAGCTTCTGCAAAATTCTCAGGGGAAAAAAAAAAAAGTCTGACTTAGTAGGCAGCTCTGTTGTCCTCTGAACAAGAGCCCTTGAAGGATGGTGGTTAGTATTTGAGCAATTACTTTTGTTTCTGACTTTTTCCTTACAAATTGAGATACATCAGAACATATTGAAGGGGCAGACTGAGCCTTGCTGGCCAGCCTTTCATAGTTAACCATCTGTCAAAATACTGTGAATTCAACAAATATTTACTAAGCAATTCACGTTGCTTACAGTTTTGTGGGGGAGGAGACACTAAAACAGTATTTGACGTGTGTGTGTGTGTGTGTGTGTGTGTGTGTGTGTGTGTGTGTGAAGTGTTTGAATAAAGTGGCTTGTAGGGAGTAGTTGCTCATTAATTGACTGCTAATTGAATAAGTGATGAGGGAAAAAATGAATGTGTTGGACATTTTACGCTTTAGGTTCCATTTCTGTCCCTGCCTCTAGTAATGGTGTAAAATTTTACTAGAATGTAACTCCCTCTGTCCACCACGCCCAGAATGTGAGTTTTCTGACAGCAGAGGCTTTTGTTTGTATTAATCAATGCTGCATTCCCAACGCCCTGAACCGTACCTAGCACACAGTAGGCACCCAACTAATATTTATGGAATGAATGAATGCACAACCTTAAGAGAATAGATGGATCTCTCTGGGCCTCATGCATTTCTCTGGTGCACAGGTACTTGGTCTATGTTGGGTTCTGAGGATGCAGAGAGGGTCTAGTTGAAGTCCCTGCCCTCCAGGAGAGGTTTATTGAGGGAAACAGAAGTGAGCATATGCTATCAATACATTTTGATGATTTCTACGGTGGAGGAGAGCAAAGGGAGCGCTGAAGCACAGAGCCGCCAGGGCTGTAGCTTAGGTAGAAGTGAGCCAGGCAGGAAAGAGGTGAGGAAACAGCGTAAGTGAAGGCATAGAGCACAGAGGTGTGAGAGGCTTGGACTGCAGTGTGTTGGGCAAGGCTGGGTTATGGGCACTTTATGAGAGGAGTGGGTTAGAGGAGGGAGATGGAGTTAGAGAGGTAAGTAGGAGTAAGGTCATACACGGTGTTCAGTGCCGTGCTCAGAGGCGTGAACTGTAGCTTGCACATAGTGAGGAGCCGTGCAGGCGGGGAAGTGTCAAGATGAGACATGTTTTCGAAAGATCCCTCTATTTGCAGAGTGGAGAACGGCTTGAAGGGGGTTGAAACAGAAAACAAGGAGACCGCTGAGGAGGGTACTCCGGTAATCCAGGTGACAGATGATCCGCCTGGGCAAGCAGAGGGCACCGCGATATTTAAGAGGCAAAGAAGGGAGCACGTGGTAACTGACCAGTGGTGGGGGTCAAGTCTAGGGAGGGATCTCTAAGGATCTGCATCCGGGTGAATAGGGTGCGAATTACGAAGACAGGGAAGAGGTGGGAAAGATCACTGGCCACTTACAAATAGACACTGAGCTGAAGAGGGGAATCAGTATCACTGATGTAGATCTGGAATTGATAACGTAAGTTGAAACCTGGGAAACACGAGCAGAGCCCTGAAAGATAGAATCTTGGGGAAATGGCAACCCCTAGATCGGGAGGAACATTGGACATTGAGAGGCAGTCAGAGAGGTGAGAGGAAAATGAGAAAGTGACACCTCCGAAAATCAGATCGTGTCACCTCATCACTCTGTAGACAACTTTGGTCCCACAGGATAAAACCCCGTCATTAGCACGCGTACCTGTGGCACGTTGGAAGCTTTCGGCTGGGAATTCATCTCTTTGTATTTCTTCCTAACAGAATCCTGATTTGCTTAGCTCTCCACCCTCTTGGACTCAGGGAGGCTGTGGCCTCATTTCTAGCTCCACGGATCGATCCTAACTAGTCTTGCCCAATCAGCACATGACAGTCCTTGGTGCCTGTCACTCATCCAGGGACTATCATGACCTACAATGGCCCTATCCGGGCCCCGCACAAGAACTCCCATTCCACGCTAGAGGGGAATAGGGGAGACTGTAGACCCAGCTTCTGTTGGCAGCCTCAGGATAAATCTGACACCGTGGGTGGCCAAGCAGAGAGGCAGAGGGAATCGAGATTTTTGATGATGGCGATAGATTTATTATCATTGTTATTATTTCCATTTAATAGTTCTTTGTTGCCACCCCACCCTTGCCATACTGACCCACACTACCAACTTTGGCATTGGCCTGGTGACATGCTTTCACCAATGTCTGTCAATAGATAATGCCATTTGCCTTGGAGTATGATTGTGTAGGGTGTCTGGAGCTCTCTGGCTTCTGCTCTCCAGCAGGAATGATAATGGCATGGTCCAGAGAATGGCTACTCCTATGACCTGGGCTCCAGAATCAGACATGAATGCTGAATGGAGCTGAGACTGGATGAGCTGGGTCAAGCCCAGTGGATAATACTGTGAGAGCTAAATGACCATGTGTATGCCACTGAAATTCTAAAGTTGTTTCATTATCAGCATAACCTAGTGAGAGCTGGTGAAAATAAGAGGCTGCTGAGTGGCTGAACCCATCAACTCGGGGTGTATGTACTTGCAGAGAATCAGGTAAAATTTCCTTATTGATGAAACCACTGTGAGTTAGAATTTTCCGTTACTTGCCGCCAAAATCATCTACCCCATCTATCAAGCTGTTAGTGACTAACTTTCCCCAGTCTTGTCTCCCTAAGTGTTTTGGGCCTTTGTTGGCAGTATAGCCTCTCCCTGAAGAACCTCTGCTTTACCGGACAAGCTTCTGCTCATTCTTTACAATTTAGATCAACGCTATCTTCTGTGTGAAGCCTTCTTTGACTCTACTGGGAAAGGTTAGTTATTCCCATAGCACTTCAGTTTTTCTCTTATTATGACCTTTATCACATCGCATTGTACCTGTTTACAAATCTGTCTCTCCCTCTAGACCATAGCATAGTCTGTGTGTCTTATGTGTTTTTGTATCTGTTGTGTCTAGCACAAGCCTGGTGTATAGTAGGTGCTCAGGAAAATTGTGCCGAATAGCTGAGTAATATTTCGAATGCATTTCTGTAAGGTGTTAGTGAGAGAAGATCAAGTGTTTGTTTTATGTGTTTCCCTTGATTTGCGGATCACTAATGGAGTTAGACCACATTGGGCTGTGTGATATAGAAGCATCAGTCTTCCAGATTTGAATGGAAAAAGAGGAGAATATTGAGAATCCGAGACTATCTATTAATCTGACCAAGGCATTCCAACAGATCAACAGGCTCTGGGATTTGGCTGCAATTTTGTGTATTCAGAGACTCAAAGAATTTACCAACCCCCTGAGAACCATTTTTGCAAAGACTATGAGACTTTTAGGTCATCTTCTCTGGTATCTTTGGCCACAAATGGCCTGAAGAAGCTTACATTAATATATGCCACATAAGCCTGATTTTGTCATCTGGTCATACAGCATAAGCTATTATTTATTGGCCCCTACCATGTTCCAGATGATGTGCTAGGCATTTCAAATAAAAATCTCTCATAATACCAGAGACCCATTTTACAGAGAAGAAAACCGAGGTTAAGAGAGATCAAATAACAAGCTCAAGGTCGCACAACTCATATGACACATTTGGGATTTGACCTCAGAGTCTCTGACTCCAAGTCCACTTTTTTGTTTGTTTTCTGTCCTGTAACATAGAGATAACGACATATGCCTGGATCACCTTCCAGGGCTGCAGTGAGGATTATACGAGATTGTGTAAATAAAAGCTCTTGTCTAGGTAGCATTAAAATCAGTGATGCTTAGCTGAGGTTTGTTTTTAATGCCTTCATCTGGTGTATTGAGAAACATGGGGCTCTCTGGCATCCTAGGACGCTGGTGTGGAACGTGGGGCTGCCCAGCTCTCTCTCACATTCATCGCGGAGGAAGGTGTCTAACCTGCCAAGGTACAGGCCATGCACTCCCAGTGTCCTTACTGCTAACGATCTAATGGAAATAATGGCTACAATTTAGTGAATGTGCATGGGCCTGCTGCTTTTCCCATATTATTTTAAATCCTGCAATAAGATGGATTTTGTTATTTTCTTTTTACCAGGGAAGACAGTGAGGATCAGAGAGGTTAAGTAATTTTCCCAAAGTAACACAGGTGATGAGAGACAGAGTCGGCTCTTGAACCCAGGTGTGTTGATTCTAAACAGTAAGGTCATCCAACCTGGACATTATTCTTTATTCTAATAGTTTATGGATGCGGTTCTGGGTAATTCCTTCCCCCTGACATATTATTATGACTTAGGATCTTTAAAAAAAAATCAATGTCCTTCCTTAGGTGAAAATTCTATGGTTTGCCAATCATTTTATATACATTTAAAAACATAGTTTGAGCTGGTATGGATCAGAAGCTGAATTTAATTCTGTGTGTATTGGCTGTTTGTACCTATAATTTGAGCATGGGTTGAACAAAAGCATCTAATGATTTGGAAATTAAATTGATGACAATTCATTGCATCTCATTCTCTTCTGCCTTGATCAAACAAAGCTCAGTAAATTAGACACTTAAATGCAAAAAAGGCAGATGGACCTTGGGTGATGTAGCTGAGGACACAGGCCAGGGGTTGGTTTACTACGGCCTGTAGGCCAAATCTGGCCTGCTGCCTGTTCTTGTATGGCCCTCAGGAGCTAAAATGGTTTTTACATTTTCAAGTGATTGGAAAAAAATTATGGAAATGTGTTTTCTTTTTGTTATGTACATACCCATATAGTATCGTGATTTTGCTTATGGGCCCATAACACCTAAAATATTCGCTATCTGTCCTCTTACAGTAAAAGTCTGCTGACTCCTGACATAGGCCTTTACCCCTCTGAGGGGAAGAAGACAGGGTGCAGCGCCTCCTTTATTTCTGGAGCTTTTCTATTCTTTTTCTTTCAGTTCATGTAACAGACATTCCTGATGGGCCCAGACGCTGGGTGCTAAGGAAAGGCAAATAGATAAGACTGGTCTCTTGTGGGCCATTGGACCCTGTGGCTTTGTCTTTTTTCGAGGAAGAGGGTTTTGTTCTGGAAGGAAAAGAAAATGTCTCAGGGAAACCATTCTGCGGTGAGCCGAGGGGACTCCTCTGTAAGTACCTGGCTTCTAATCACGGGCCCACCACCAGCCTTGCCTGACCTGGGCTCCACGAGTGCACAAATGCCTGAAGAGTCTTGGTGTTTTATGTTGGGAAAAGAAAGACTTCTTCTTTTCTCTGGGGCAGAGAAATTAATGGGGGGAAGTCTGAGAGAAGCTCTTCTGTCTACATCAAGAATGAAAGGGAGTTTTTATTTTATTTTATTTTTTTGCGGTACACGGGCCTCTCACTGCTGTGGCCTCTCCCGTTGTGGAGCACAGGCTCCGGACGCGCAGGCTCAGCGGCCATGGCTCACGGGCCCAGCCGCTCCGTGGCACGCGGGACCCTCCCGGACTGGGGCACGAACCCGCATCCCCTGCACCGGCAGGCGGACTCCCAACCACTGCGCCACCAGGGAAGCCCGAAAGGGAGTTTTTGTTTGCATAGGCTTCAAGCAAGACTCGGCGCTAACTGGTCACTTGGCCGGACAGCTGGGCTTTGTGGCTTCCAGCTCTATTAGAGTGTACCAGCAAACTCCTCCTGGCAGTCTGTCTTCTGAAGGCCCTGATGTTTGACACCGGACGGTGGGGTGAGAGCTCAAAGGGAATCTGCCCAGAGCACGGGCTGCTTCAGATCTGTGTCCTCAGCCAGAGTCAGGGAGCTGGAGCCTAATCAACATCCCGCAGAGCCACGCCTGCTTCTGTCAGCTGCCGGGTGGGCACAGACTTCCCGTGCTTTGTGCTGCTGGTATCCATGAGCCCTGCAGGTTGGCTGCTCCCTTGTCGTTATTAGAGATATAAAGCTGAGTTTCTTCAGAGTGGTCTTGGAAAACCAAGTGCATCCAGGCCATTGCGTTTCACTTCTTTGCTGGTGAAAAGATTCCAAGTTCTCTTCCTACGGCAGCCCCATCACTATGCCCCGACTTCCTCCCTGATCCTGCTGTGTCTTTCTGCCCAGTGGTCCTCCGTGTCCCTCCTCTACCACTGCAGTGGGCCCTGGGCACTTAGCGCCACTGGTTAAACATTCCAGGCAATGTGGGGAGGTCGGGGGGGCGGGGGGTTCCTTTCGTTTCTCTTTACTTCCCAGGCATGGAATCCACATGACAACCAGTTTGCTCCCAGCAGTGTACTTGTAACACCTCTGAGAGCACGCAGCTACAAACTGGGTGTCCCTGGCTGCTCCAAACCGAGGGTACAAAACCCAAGTCACACTGACAGCGGGGACAGTACTGTTTTGTGGCTTTGCCTCCCTTGGAGGTCTTCTGAGAATCGCCTCTGCTCTCCGGAAGCTGGTGGTGGCTCCTGTGTGGTTAGAAGTTCGGACCCTTTGTCACGCTGTCCGTGTCACCGGCCCTCTTCCTGGTCTCCTGCTCTGGTGTGGGCTCTGGGTTCCTGCAATGATGTCCCTCGCCTAGGTCTCTGAGGCTAAGTTGCTTCACTACCAAGGCCACTGCTAGGCCAGCCCAAACCCCTCAGCCTGCTGAGCCTCCAGGGCCATCGCTGGGGTGCAGAAGCCTTGCCATGGTCCCAGTGGCGTGGGGAGACTGCCTCTCCATCCTTGGGTCCCTCCCCCTCACTTCTGTCTCGATGGAGAGCAGCCCTGTGCTGGGACTCAGTGAGATTAACTGAGGAAACGGTACTTTGTGTCTTGCAGTCCCTCTCCCTAAGGTCAGGTGCAAGTTCCTGGGAGCCTAGTGGCAGCCCAACCCAGAGAAGGCTCCTGGGTAGCCTCAAAATCTCCTCTGAGCCTGGGTGGGGCATTGATGTTGGACCAAGTCGCTTGCCTGTCTCTCTTGCTGCAGATGGTGAACCCCTTTCCAGGAGGTTTCTCCGTCCCTCACAAAATAGACTCGTGCTGCTCTGCCCTCCCCTCCCCCGCAGTCCCCCATCCTACAGGCATATCCAGACCGATGAGAAGAGAACCTCGGCTCAGCCTAGGGCCCCTGTCTCCCACACAGCTCTGTCTTTTTGCTTCCTATGTGAGACAACTGCCACACTGCCTCTGCTGGTTGCTGGAATGATGATGATCCATAATCAAGATGCTCAACGCACTCTCCTGACGTGATACCACACAACACACCTGATAACCAGTGTGTCTCCAAGACCAGTGTATTCGTCAGATGAGGAGGTGAAGGCCCAGAGACATTAAATCATTTCCCTCGTATTATATAGCTCATATGCAGCAGAGCTGGGATTTGAATGCTTCTTTTCTTTTCACTTGAAAGCCCAAGCCCTTGGGTCATACATACAGTTAATGAGTTAGGAAAAGCACATAGAACTTAGGATTTGATAGATCTCATTAAGTTGCACTGTTACGATACACAGAATTGTCATTTTTCTTATATCTGTCTCTTACTCTCTGGATCGTAAATAGGGACTGGGTCTTATGAATTTTTAAATCCTCAGAGAGAGAGGCAGAAAGCCTGGTCCACAGTAGGTGCTCAGAAAACAGTTGTTGAATAAGTGTTACTAAGGGTCTTTTGTGAGGCAGATGCATTTGAATTTAATTACGAGTGGGAAACCAGTCCAGGAGGGAGGCTTTGGAGTCCAGGTGGAAGCTGTCAGACTAAAGGCAGCGCAGGGGATGAGTTGTGGAGCGGGCTGGAGAATTGGGACTGCCCCGTGGGGAGGGGGCTTTGATATTCAATAATCCATGTGTGAGGATTTGATTTCCATGTGTGAGGTTCAATTCTGCCTTTGTGTACAGATTCAGCAGAAGGAGGGGAAGGTTTTTCAAGGGGCTTTTCTAGTGAAATCTACGTGGTGGGGATAGAAGTTAAGCCTAGGGTTCCGGCTCCCTTTCCTGGACAAATTTCAGAGGAGATTCATGCAGGAGTCCGCGGCTGCCGAAGCGGAAACGTGCCTGTGATTACTAGTGCCAGTCTGGGAACAGGAAGGATTTGTGTTGGCAATTACTGGGAGCCCGGGGATGGGGTGGGGAGGGCTCTTTCCTCTGATTTCTTTCCAGATCTTGCCAAGGTAGTCCGTGGACATGAGCCTAGTGACAGCAGGACTGTGGCGTGGGGAGGAAAATGTGCTCACTTTCCCGCTAGAAAAGCATCTGTGACTGTCGGTAACGTGGCCGAGCTGTCAACAGGATAGCGGGAAAATTAAGCCATTGCTTGTACTCTTTGGTGACAACATGGAATTGTAAATTGTCTTCAACATAGAAAATGAAAAGAAAGACAAATTATGAGCATCACGGTATGGAGACAGATGCCACATATTCAAGAAACCCGGGTTGCCTGTTCCCTACTCCTCCCCTCTGTGCTCGCCTGCAGCATCTTAGCCAGGCTCTACCAGTCACTGCAAGGATTTAAAGAGGGAGGTTGTTGCCTTATTATTTGCTGAACAAGTTTGTCTTCTGTGTATTTATGACTCTTCAAGTACATTATGTGGATCCATAAAATTGAGACTCATCAGAGCTCTAGCCCTTCATATTTGGCTACTAGGAGGTTAATTTATCATTGCACATGACTAAGGCAAATCTCGGGAGAGCTTAATTCATTCAGTATCGCTTACCACGCTGATCAACTACAGAAGATAATGGCAGAAACACTTGAAGGAGATTCAAGTCATACATGTGTTATTAATTAGCCACGCAACTTGGAACAATAAATATATCACACTGGACATTTATTTCTCCATATTGAAAATGAGAGTGCTGGGGAAGCACATGAAGAGGAAAGGTGAAGAGGTGATGAGCGTCTGACTTTTTCTAAGTTATGCTCGTCTCTTGAATCTTAGTTACATCCAGAAACAGGGAATACGAGCCTACCCCTGAACTGGTTCTGTTAAGGATAATGATGATCCAAAGGGGTGTTTGTGGTCTCCGAAAATGAACAGGGGAAGTCTCAGCTCTGAAAATTTTAAGTTATGGGCACATCATTTCACAAAGCAAGTGTCTGAGGAAGGTGTCTGCCTTGTGAATTGAGTTATGATGACATGCACAGTCATCCATGCAGCTGAGAGATGCGGGTACTCACAGCTTCAGGTCATTCCAAGGTTGAGGTAGGATGTCATCAGAGGAGAGTGAGTGAAAATTGGCATCCTCCTACACCCCCAGAGCCAGTGGAAATTGGTACAATCCTTGTGGAAAGCAATCTGGCATCACATCTAGAGAGCCATCAAAGTGCTCGTACCGCTGGCTCACGCCCACTTCTGGGAGTTTATCCCATGATAATAATCAAAAAGAAGGAAAAATTATTCATGAAGGTATCATGGGAGTATTGTTTTCAAATGGTGAAAAATTGGAACTGTATAGACCAGAGGTTGGTGAACTTTTTCTATAAAGGGCTGGATGGTAATTTTTTTTGTGTGTGTGTGAGTCATGCAGTGTCTGCCTCTCATACTCAACTTTGCCTTGGACGAAGTTGTGAATACATGGGTGTGGCTGGGTTCCAATAAAACTTTATTTATGGAAATTTGAATTCTAATTTCATATAATTTCCACATGTCATGAAATATTACCCTTTTGATTTCCTTTTCTCCATTTAAAAATGTAAAAAACATTTTTAGCTTGTAGGCCTTATAAAAAAAGGGATGGGTGAGAATTGGTCTAAACAATAGGAGAAGAGTTTATTGAATTGCCATATAGCCATGTAATAGAATGTTATATAGCCAGGAAAATGATAACTAAGAGAACCATTTAATTTTTTTGTGTGGTACTTGGTTCAACTTAACAATTTTTTTTTATTGGAGCAAAATTGCTTTACAATGTTGTGTTAGTTTCTGCTGTACAATGAAGTGAATCAGCTCTATGTATACCTATACCCCTCCCTCTTGGGCCTCCCTCCCTCCCCCCGCCCCCCCCCGTCCCACCTATCTAGGTCATCACAGAGCACCGAGCTGAGCTCCCTGTGCTATACAGCAGCTTCCCAATAGCTATCTAGTTTACACATGGTCGTGTATATAGGTCAAATCTAATCTCCCAATTCGTCCCACCCTCCCCATCCCCCCTGTGTCCACATGTCCATGAGAGAGCCGTATAATTATGTTATGTTTATAATATGTGAAAAATGCAGGGCATGCAATGGTAAATACACCCTAGACTATATGAAATGAAAGCAGTGGTGATTAGAAAGAAAAGAATGTGAATACGTTTTTCTCTTTATCAAATTTTCTTTAAAATTTTTGTTTTGTCTTTATTTTCTCCTTCTGGAACTCTGATTAGATATTGGTTAGATGTTCTCATTCTGTTCTCCATGTTTCTTCATCTTCCCCAATTCTGTTTCTTCCTGTTTTGCCTTCTAAGTAATTTCCTTATGTATGTTTTTTCAGTTTACTAAACTTTCATTGCATTATTTTATTGAGGGGAAATTCACATAGTGTAAATGTAATTATTTTAAGGTGAACCATTCAGTGGTATTTAATACATTCTTTTTTTGCGGGGGTGGGGGGGCGGTACGCGGGCCTCTCACTGCTGTGGCCTCTCCCGTTGCGGAGCACAGGCTCCGGACGCGCAGGCTCAGCGGCCATGGCTCACGGGCCCAGCCGCTCTGCGGCATGTGGGATCCTCCCGGACCGGGGCACGAACCCGCGTCCCCTGCATCGGCAGGCGGACTTTCAACCACTGCGCCACGAGGGAAGCCCTTAATACATTCTTAACGTTGTGCAATCACCACCTCTATCTAGTTCCAAAACATTTTCATCTCCCTGTAACTGTTAAGCAGTTGCTCCCCATTTCCTCCCTCCCCTGGTCCCTGGCAACCACCAATCTGCATTTTGCCTCTATGGATTTATTTATTCTGCATATTTCATACAAATGGAGTCATACAACATGTGACCTTTGTGTCTGACTTCTTTCTCTCTTAGCATAATATTTTCAAGGTTCATCCATGTTGTAGCATGTATCAGCACTTCATTCCTTTTTTATAGCCAAATAATATTCCAAAGTGTGCATATATACCACATTTTATTATCCATTCATCCATTTTATTATGCATTCAAAGAGCCTATCCATTGAATTATAACTTCAATTATTTTAATTTCTGGAAGTTTTACTTGTAGTTCTTAAATCTGCCTGTCAATTTTGATATTTTCTTTTTTCTTTACCATTCGTATATTCAATATATAAGTACTGAGAGCTTATTATGGGCCAGTAATCTTCCAGTCACTGAAAGATTACAATAATATCCAAAGTATATACAACAATATACAAAAACATAAAAAATTTCTAGACCTCAAGGAGTCCACCATTTTTTCGTACAGAATCGATACAAATTTATTTTATATCCTGTAAATAGTAATTCTATTATCTGAAGCCTTTGAGGGTGGATGGGTCTAATTCTGAAGGCTGCTAATATTGTTAATTGTCTCAAGTGACTTTTTCTCTCATCTTTTTATTTTTATTTCTACCTTTTACTGGAAGCTCATATATCTTGGGACTTGTTCTGTGGGAATTCTCTGAGGCCAGTGCTTTCAATGAATGTATTTTGAGCTACTATAGGCAACCAGGGATGGGCAGATGCCCTCAGAGCAAATCCCAAATTTGGTGTTTATTTATCTCTTGCAATTCTGTTTCTGTTTTCTTATCAGTTTTGGCTTCTGATGGAATCCCTGTTATTACCACCTAGAAAACCACCCTTTTAAAAAGGAATGCTTTCAAATATTTTTTCTAGAACTTTAAGATGTTCTGTTTTGGGAGGAATATTTCTGTATGTCTAGTCTACAATATCTCTGAAAAACAAAAGTCCCATTGAAATTATATTTTAAAATAAAGTTCATAGGGGCCATATTCCTCAGCCTCAAGCATAGCAGCAGAAGTACTTTGATTTAATGGCTGGAGAGTTGCCTTTCCCCATTGAACTCAGGTTTTGGAGCCTTTTAGAGGCCAGGATAAGTCTCTGTGGGCAGAGTCTGTCCTGGCTCCATTCAGGGTCTGAGTGGCTGCTGACCAGATGGGAAGGAGTAGACATTCTCAGGCAATTAGAGAACTTGGTTGACATTGAAGAAGAAGAAAATTGGGTTTTGGTTTTAATTTTCTTTTTCTGTTCCGAATCCAGGGAAATTTGGATTTGGAAAATTCATAGGTTTGTTCTGGAAAAGGTGGCTTGATATAATAATAAAAACATCAGCGGGCTTCCCTGCTGGTGCAGTGGTTGAGAGTCCGCCTGCCGATGCAGGGGACATGGGTTCGTGCCCCGGTCCAGGAAGATCCCACATGCCGCAGAGCGGCTGGGCCCGTGAGCCATGGCCGCTGAGCCTGTGCGTCCGGAGCCTGTGCTCTGCAACGGGAGAGGCCACAATAGTGAGAGGCCTGCGTACCGCAAACAAAACAAAACAAAACAAAACAAAACAAAACCATCAGCATCAACATTTAACGTGATTGGAAGGCTTGCCCTGTGAAAAGGGCTTTATATTCATGATCTCACTTAATTTTTACAACAATTCAATAAATGAGGTTCAGAGAGATTAAACAGTTGCTCAAGATCCATAACTTGTAAGTAGTAGATCATGGACTCACTGCTCAGGGATCCAAGCTATTATATTGATCATCTCTCTCGATGAGTTGACATCATGGATAGATAAAGGAGGTTCTGAGTTAATGCTGCTTGAGCTCAAGGTCACAGGCCAATAATAGTTCTTGGTGGCCCTTTCCAGCTGTCCTGTAAATTTATGCATTTTATGCATTTAACCATTCATTGAATGATCATTTATTGAGTACCAGTGACACAACAAGGCTTCTGACCTAGTTCTTGTTTTACATGTAAAACTACATGAAAAGTATTTATTTATGTACATAAATACCACACTAAGAGTTCAACTTAATAATAGAGTTAGGCATTAGCCGTGGGGTGGGAACAGGTTGAGTGTTCAAGAAAAACCTATGAAAGATGAAGGGACCCATGAGCTGGAAGGGCATTTTAAGCAGAGGGAACAGCAAAGGCATGGAAATGTGAAGCCACTCTGTCCATTTGGTGAACTGAAAGTTTTCTGGCATGGCCAGAGCACAGGTGCATGTAAATAGTGTTGGGCAAAGAGAATGCAGAGATGTGTAGGGTTAGAATATGAAGAGCTTGCATGATTTGCTAAGGAGGTTGCTGTCATAAGGTCAATTACTGTTGCCACAAACATGCTGCGTGACAACCACCACCCAACCTCAGCAGCACACAACATGGGCTGCTCACATATTTGGGGTTGTTGACTAGGTGGCTCCTGTTGATAGTGACTGGGCTCATTCTTATGTCTGGGGATTGGCTGGGTACCAGCTAATCCAGGATGGCCTCAGCTGAGATGACTGGAGGGACTCAGTTCTGCTCCATGTCTTTCATCTCCCAGTGGGCTAGTCCAAGCAACGTCTCACGGGGATGCCAGGGAATGGGAGGGAGAGAGCCCAACCACTCAAGTACTTTTTCAGCTTCTGCTCCTGCCACATTTGTTAATATACTATTGGCCAGAGCTAGTTTCAAGGCTCATAGGGATTCATGGAGAGGGAAAGTAAACTGTACCTCTTTCGTGGGAGGATGTCAAAAAGTGATACGGCAAAGGATGTGACTGTAGGGAAGGGCAAAGAATTGGGGCCTTTGATACAATCAGTTTACCGCAGACGACTGGCCTTAGAATTATCAGGGGCCACCGTCAGTCATACAGATGGCTGAGCCCCAAAATGTTTGACCCAAGTCAAAAAATGCAGATGCCGAATCAAAATGGGAGGGGTCTTGCTTGGGCACCTGCAATTTTTTTACAGGCTTGCTGATTGATTCTTCTGTTTAGAAACTGTGAGGACTGCTGCTATAGGCTTTTAAGTGTAGGAGAGACATAACTGGATTTGCTTTCAGAAAAGTCACTCTAACTCCGGTTGAATAATACATTGGGGTGGAGTTGGAGTGGCAAGATGGAAGGCAAGAAGGCCAGTTACGAGCCATCCTAGTAGTTTAGGCCATTGAGGAATGTGTTCAGGTTGGTGGTAAGGTGGGCCCGGATATGGGTTCTAGTCCAGTTATGGGCAAGCACCGTGGCCTTGGTAAGCTCTGGAAACTCTGTGAGGCTCAGCTGCTTCATCTCTATGATGGGAATAATAGCTGTCATCTTAACCATCTTGGTGCACAGGGCTTCCTCCACCACTAGCAAGGGATCAGGTGGTGAGCATGGGGTGTCCAGGGAGTAAACATAAATGGTAACCCCTGCCTGGCAAGGCAACCCCCCAGGCTCTTAAACCTCCCATAGGGTACAAGGCACAGAGATGCCTAACACAGGCCATTTCACAATAGTTTATAGTTAAAAATGTATCTTAGATCTTCTTTAAAAAATAAGAGAATGGGAGGCAGCAGCTCCTTTTTGGAGAGTCTTTGAGTCCCCAGCCAAACACCAAACTGAACCCAGGTCTTCTGCCGAAATGTGCTCTGTTCTTCCTCTATCACTGGTTTCCCGGTTACCAGGTTTTCTTAGAGGTTCTAGGCGGCATCTAGTTTGGTGGGAGATGGAAGGGGGCTTAGAGAGGAGAACTGCTGGACCCAGGCCTTGCATTATGTGACAGAGGGCCTCAGTTTAGACTTTTGATAGTCTTTCCAAATGAGCTTATACAGGCAGGCATACGGACAGGCATGAAAGAAGAAGGTGACGTCCTGTAACTTTAAATCCACCACCACTCTTTGGCAATTCTTCATTTTTTAATATCCTGGGATCTTACAAATATGGCAATATCTGGGGCCTCCTTTGATTTCCAGTAAGGCCTGGGTTTGGATGGTTATGCCTTGGCAGCTTCTAGGTCCCATTCATCTAGCTCAAATCTGCATGGCTAATGGGGCCCGGCCACTTGGGGGGCAAATCTGTGCCTAATCCCAGGCTATAGATCTTTAAATGAAATTGCCCATCATACTTGCTTGGCTAAACCTTGAACTAAAACATGAATTATCCAGCAGAACAAAGAGAAGCCCTGGGGATATATGGGGGAGGGGATCTCCCTTAGAGAGCGACAGAGCTGTGTTGGGAGGAGGCTTCTGGAAGTAACCAGCTGGGCACTGCTGACAACAGAGGTGGTGGCAGCTGGCGGAGAGGGAGGCTCTCCAGGCGGTTGCTGTGCCATCTGTTGGGAACAGTGCACTTCTTATGACCCACGTCCTGGAAGTGTTGCAAGCAGGCAGGCTGATTAATTATTTCCCTGGGGTCTCCCTAACAGGGGATAGAAACTGATGCTTGGTGGGCGTGAAAGAAAGGCCAAAACTTTCAACTAGTAGGGAATTTGTTTCCTGGCCTAACTGCAGCCACATGTGACGGTATAGAAAACATATGTGCCTCTGATAAAAGATCACATTTAAAAGGGAAGACGAGAATGAAACCAGCACCACAGCGTCCTGTTTCTCATCAAACACCAAGCTCCGCATTTGCAGGCGCTCTGTGTTACCAGAGGGCGTTTAGAAGCGTTTCCAGCAGGGCTGGGCTTCATTTCCATTTGCAACTTTGGTGTGTTTCTATTACCCACTGTCCCTCTCTAGTGAAACCAGTCATTTATCATGGTGGTTCCCAAGCCTGCTAGCCTCTTTGGTCCACTGAATCAGAATCCATGGAAGTAGCCACCAGAAGCTGGACTTTTTAATAAATTCCCCTGGCTGATTCCTATGCAATGGGCCTTGAACTTCTCTGTGAACTGAGAGATGGACAACTACAGGTTTAGAGTGAAAATGCATGAATAAGGGACTGTGTTATGTTGCTGGTAGCTGAGAGAATTTCACATGAAATTTTGTTTTTCTGACACGTACGCAAGGAAGGGGATAGGGTAGGGAAGTGAACGGATGATGGCGAGCAGGAATAGAAGCTAGGCATTCGTAAGAGCTGAGGGCCATCATAGGAGTGATAAACACACCAAGAGCAGTAAGTCTTTGAGATAATAAACTACTAGTGGACACCCATCTCTATGAATGGAATCATCGTCTGTTTAGTCTCCCAGGCTAGAATCCTTGGAGATATTGCAACTGCTCCTTTGCTCTGCCTTTCTCCTTCCATCTCAAGTGATCACCAACTCTTGCTCATGGATTGTATCAGTCACAGCTGGTTGCTTTGCTCACAGCCAGTTCTTCCTGCTCTCTTGTTAACACCCAGGGGTTTGCTTGGGAATGAGGAAGCAGTGTAGTCAGCTGGACTATTGCAGTGTCTTCTTCATTGGTCTTTGGCCAACATACTGTCTCCTTTCATCCACCTTCTACTATGCCTTTGGAGTGACTGTCCTCAAGAAAATTCTAATAAACATATTTTTCCACCTAGAAAAAAATCTTTTTTTTTTTTTGCAAATAGGATAAAATACAAACTCCTTAGAATGGTTCTCAGTTTGGCCCTGAATTTCTTCTCCAAAATCATCTCTGTGTTGAAATTAAAGATGGTGGCAAATTCTTTGATGCTCCTCCCATAGAGAGGTGGGGTCTGTGTGCCTTCCTCTTGTTTCTGGGTGGGCTTTGTGACTATTTTTACCAGTATAATATGGTGGAGGTGATACTTTGCCTGTTTGTGGCCCAGGCCTTAAGACACTGTTTGTTTCCATTTCCTGTCTCTTAGAATCTCTCCTCCCCACCACCCCAGCATGGGAGCTGTACGAAGACACTTGTAAGAAGTCCAAGTACCCTGAGAGGCTAGGTGTAGATGCTCTGTTGATGGTCTCAGCTATGCCCAGTTTTTTAATCCAACCTTGCCAAAATGCCAGACATGTGAGTGAAGCCATTTGGACTCTACAGACCAGACCATCTACCAGCTGAATATCAATGAGTGACCACATTTGATGTCATTTGGAGCATAGGAATCTCCCAGCTGAGTCCTGCCCAAATTCTTGATCCACAAAATGGTCAGATCTAGTAAAATCATTGTTCTTTTAAGCCTCTAAGTTTTGGAGGTAATTTGTTATGCAGCCATAGACAATTAAAACCATTTCCTAACAGTCTTCCCAAGCAACCTATACCCCAAGTTACATGGAACTATAATCAGTGTCCTAAACACATTGAACTCTCATGCCAGGGATGCTCTCCTTTACCTTCTTTACTTGGCAAACTCCTGCTCATCCTTCAGGTACAGCTCAGGTATTGGCTCCCCTCTGAAGTCATTGCTAAACAAATGAATGGAAGGAATCCTTTCTGCTCCGTCTTACGCTACCATGGGTTCTTGGCCAGTACCGGTTTTCATGGGATGTGGCCTTGTGATTATTTAAGTATTTATCTTTAATAATCTGATAATCCCTGGAAGGTGGGAATTGTGTCTTGTTCATCTGGGAGTATCCAGTGCTGAGCACAGCATGTGGTACACAGTTGGCACACAACAAATGTGTGTTGAATGAAAGGAGGACTCAATAAAGAAAGAAAAACATGAAAAGCATTTTTGTCTCTACGCTTTTTGAAGGTTCAGTCGTGCCTTACCGGCTTTATCCAGTTAGAGCCACACATGAAATAGATCAATAAGCGATTGGCTCTTCTTGTCTTTTGTGAAACCCTGAGTCTTTGACAGCCTGGAGTGTTAGATTGGCCTGTCAACATGTTGGAAAATAATAGCCCAACTACTCAGAAGATGGAGGTGCTCTTGGTATACAAGACTGGTGGATAGAGGCTGGTGTATTGACTTTCTCTGAAGTTTAAAGAGGCAACAGGGTATAATAAAAAGAATTTTGGCTTGGGAGGAGGGATAACTGCCAGGCAGGGCCTCAGTTCTGTCACTGAGGGATTTGGCCAAGTTGCTTTATCTCTTTGGACCCCAATTTTCTCTTGCGAAATGAGGCATTGGGCCAGGTGACGTGTCAGGTATCTCCCAGCTCTGACATTGTGTAAATCAGGCACTAACTTGGACTATTTCACTTGTGCTATCTAGGTGGGATAGCTGAATCCCTAATCTCCGCCTCCTCATCCCTGTCCCTTTGTTGCCTCCTCATCCTTTTGTGCTTTGGCGGCAGTCATGGGGGATCATCTGCTTTAGAGGATCTTCCTAGGGTAGAAGGTTCTGTGTGGATGTAGGTCAGCTCTGTAGACCAGGGCTGCCCCTATTCACTGACAGATTTCCCTACCAGTTGATTTGAGGTACTCTATAAAGGTCTTCCTTTGATTCCCCAAACCCCTCCCAAGAAGTACCTCCACACTGGCTCGCCAAGGGTCTGAAATGATGGTTTGAATTTTCCCCTTAGGGCACTGAAGGCCCCCAGTTCAAATGCAAACATAATTAAACCACTAGCAGCCATTAAAACCTTATTTGAATGAGCTTATCAAATCAGTTCCCTAAATCTGATTTCCCTAGAGCTTTTATACCTATTAACCCACCTAAATCTGCACAATAATTCCCTTTAAAGATGGGAAAATTAAATGTCTAACAGGGGAAAAAAATCCAGTTTTCTGACCCCTAATCCTATTATAGTCTTTCTAAAATATCACTGCTTTTACAAGCAGGATCCTAAGGAAATGATTGAAAGGACAAGTATGTGTTGATAGAAGGAAGAAAAGAAATAGGAAGAATTGTCCCCTCTCCAAACCAACAAACTCCAGAGCTTGGGGAATTGCTTAGAATAGCAGCAAGCAGGACCAGAGTGCAGGTACTATCTGCCTACCAGGGTGTCGGTCATAAAGGGACTTTAAGAAAGACTAATGGAGGGACCTAGAAGACCTACTTTGCCAAGTGTGGTATCATGGACTGGGCTCTGAATAAGAATATTTGGACTTGGTCCCTCCTTGCAGGGTGAACTTAAGGAGATCATTTAACTTCTCTGAGCCAAGTTTCCTCAGATGTAAAAGGGGGATCATAATACCCACCTTGCAGAGTTTTAAAAAAAATTATTTTATATTGGAGTAGAGTTGATTAATAACGTTGTGTTAGTTTCAGGTGTACAGAAAAGTGATTCAGTTATACATATACATGTATCTATTGTTTTTCAAATTCTTTTCCGTTAGGTTATTATAGAATATTGATCAGAGTTCCCTGTGCTATACAGTAGTCCTTGTTGGTTATCTATTTTATATATAGCAGTGTGTATATGTCAATCCCAAACTCCCAATCTATCCCTCCCCCCCACCTTGTAGAGTTATTGTGAAGATGAGAAAAGTGCTATGCAAGTACTTGGAAATCAGTACCTTCTACCACTAGTAGCATCAGTATTAGTATTATTGTATTATAGGTAAAATTCCTGATGGACAATAACTGCTAGGCTGACCCACAATCAATATGATGATTTACTCCCTAAACGCAAGTATGTAGACAGGCTGCTTAATTTGCAGGATCATTTAATTTGTAGGGCTACATTATTTCACTAAGATTTGGGTCTCTTCCTTGCCAAGGTACATTCTTGGTATCCAGTAATGTCTTCTACTTTATTTCATAGTGTACTGATAATGAGGGCTGTTATTCATTGAAGGCTCACATATTAATAAATTATCGTTGCCAGTGGTAACCTGGGAAAAGCATGTGTCTCATTTCTCCAGGGAGGAATTGAGACTGAAGATTTATCTGGTCATGTCAACACCTCAACTGCACTATTCTCTATCTTTTTCCTCTCTGTCTTTGAACTTGCTTTTCCCCCTGCCTGGAACATTCCTCCCTCTGCCCCTCTCCAGTTTGCTGGGCTTTCTCAGTTCATCCTTCAAGTCACAGGGTAAATGGTGCTTTTTCTGGAGTAGGGTTTTCTCAGCTCTTCCCATGAACTTCTGTCATCATGGCGCTCATCACACCACATGCTAATCACCTCTTCCGTCTATTTTCCCCATGAGACTGTAAGGTCTCCCATGTTCATTAAGTATATCCCTTGCACTTGGTTTAAGGCCTGGCAAATATTTGTTGAATGAGTTAGGGTGTTGACTTGTTCCAAGAAAAATTAGGGTCAACTTATAGGAAATGCAATAGAGTGACAGGGAAGAATGCATGTTCAAATACAGCAAAGTGCAAGAAAACAAATGTTTAGGACTGGGCATGGGAAGATAGGCTCAGGGAGAAAGTTAACAAGCAGATGGCTCAAAGCATGAACAAGTTTAGCATTTCCAAGGAACGGGAAGGCTGGCAAATGTGGCTGCATGGCGGTGGGCAAGGGGGGGGGCGGGGGAGCTGAGGGCAGGGAGGAAGACTGAGGTTAGATCAAGGAGGGCCTTGTAAGCAAGAAAAAAGTAGCTTGGATTCTAAGTCTGGTGAGGAGCTCTTGGCTGTGGAGGGGATGGAGGGAGGAGAAAGGAACAGGATGAGTTACTGGTGAAAAAAATGAGATTTTTATTTCCAACAATAGAAAGAAAATGGATAATGTCTAAAGTAGATACTTCCAGAAGCAGCGGAGTAAGAATATTATTTTGAAACCTGGACATGCATACCAGAAGCAGTAACTATAAGGGTTGAAAGCGGGGTCCTATGAATAGTAGGAATTGGGGTAAGTTAGGAGGAAGACAGCTATGCCATTTTTGCAATAAACTTTAGTACTGTTTGAGTTTTAAACTTCTATGTGCATGTTTCATTTTCTTAAAAATTAGACACTGACTTAAAAAAAAAAAAAGCAAAGGTGAGCTGTTACATGCTTCCTCTCTCTATACAGAACAGGAGTGGGTTTACAGTAAAGATGATGGAGCTTACGTTTCTGAACTCTCATCTGCCAAGGCCTGGAGGGATCCTTGCGATGTTCACTCGCCGTTTGTTTTTTTATGAAATTTGCAAAATGAAGATATTTGACCTCAGGTGGATTAAGACCATTGTCGTTTTTCCACTCTGATCCCCCTCTGTCACTTTCCCCCTTTGTAGAACATTGCTGAGGGGCCTCAGGCATTCTTGGGATCTAGCTAAGGGGAAGATGAGTTGGCGTTGCATCTGGCCCATGCTTTGCGGGATATATTTATGTAGCTTGCGGTCACTTGTGTGCATGGTTTTGTTTTTACTGGCTGTCCTATAGCCAAGATGGCGTCCAGGAATATTCCTATCCAACTGGGCTGACTCGCCAGGTGTCCTGACACAAAATTCAGGGACTGAGGTAGTCTCACAATTAAACTTGTCCTCAGGTTCTGGCACAGAAAGTGTGTATTTAAGTTTAGACGCTACATAAAGCAAACTTAAAAGCTTGAAATCTTACGACTCATATATGAAATACACTTAATAGAGGTGTCCTCAAATTTCACCACAGTGCTAAAATTTACACAGCATTACCAATATCAAGTTGCGAGGCTGAAAGGAACTTTTTAAAGCTATCAACCGAAATGCAATTTTCCATCAGCATGCTAGATGAAGACTGAATGATCTTTCTGTTCCCTGAATAGATAATGTAAAATAGAGGTGATCAAAGGTTAAAAAAATCTAGAAATAGATGCATGCCAGAAAATTAATTAATAAAAGACAGCATGCCTTCTTTTTGATGGGTTTTGTGAAGTTTGTGGTATTAGCTATTTAAAATTTGCACTTTATTGTAATTTCTTTTCAAACGTGAATTAAATTTTTACTTTTGTATCTGATCTTGTACAATAATTTTGCTTTCTTTCTCTTAAACAGGCTTCCCAATTTCTATAAGCTTCGGGTCCACAAAACCTGATCTGCCCCTGATTGAGAGAAATTGCTTATTTTTCCTGTGTAAGGATTAGGCAGATGTGTAGCTGCTGTGTAAGGAGTTGATAAGTTAACGGTGAGGAGGAAGGTTGGGGGATCCAGGAACACTAATTGTAGGTCTTAAAAACATAGGCTGAAGACCTTTGTTTTTCAGTCGAGGTGGAATTCACACAACAGAAATTTAGTCTTTTTAAAGAGTACAACTTAGTGGAATTTAGTACATTCAATGCTATGCAGCCACCACCATGATCTAGTTCCAAAACATTTTCATCACTCCAAAGGAGAGCTGTAACCATTAAGCAGGCACTCCTTATTCCTAAGCCCCATCCTAGCCCCTGGTGACCTCCAATCTACATTTTGTCTCCATGGATTTACCTATTCTGAATATTTCATTTAAATGGAATCGTACAATATGTGACCTTTTGTGTTTGGTTTCTTTCACTTAGCATAATGTTTTCAAGCTTCAGCCACACTGTAACGTTATCAGTATCAAATTTCTTTTAAATGATATACTGGGAGCATGTGCGTGCGTGTGTGTGTGTGTGTGTGTGTGTGCATGCACACATACGTGTACTTCAGTGTAGCTCATTTGGAAACCATTTTCCAATTCAGCTTAGTTTAAAACATGTATTGAGTTCCTCTCACGTTCCAGGTACCGAGCTAGGCATTGTTCTATTTTCTTTATAACCATGGCTTTTGGATGAGAAAGCATGAACCCAAGGGCTCTTGCTTAGTCCGCCAAACCCGGTGAACCCTAACATCATGAGCTCAGCCTCACGACCCACTCTAGTTCTCTGTGTGATTATGCCCCAGGAACTTTTGTCATCTTTTTACCAATATCTGGGGGGGAGTACAGGGGGAGGAGTTGGCTAGGGGAGGATGTAAAATGTACATCAGAATAACTACCCAGGGTTGAGCTGACAAAGGAAAAGAAGGCGATAAAACATGAATTTCATGAATGCATCTGGAATTCCCTCTGACTCCCTTCTAGGATATCTGTCCGTGAGAGGGATGGAGAAGGGACTCAGGTGGGCAGTCACAGAACAGGGCCCCGTGCTATTGTCCTCTTCTTGTGTTAACCTTTATGACCTTTGCAGATGAGCTTGGGATTTGTTTAAGATGGCGAATGAATACATTAATATATGGTATCATGGACTGAATGTTTGTGTCCCCCTCAAATATTTAGGTTGAAGCCCTAATCTTCAATGTGATGGTATTAGGACGTGGGGCCTTTGGGAGGTGAGTAATTATGTTTAGATGAGGTCACGAAGGTGGAGCCCCCATGACAGAATTAGTATGCTTATAAGAAGAGAAAGAGACACCAAGGGTTTCCTCTCTGCCACGTGAGGATACAGCAGGAAGGTGGCCATCTGCAAACCAGGAAGAGGGTTTTTGCCAAGAAGTACATGTGCAGCACCTTGATCTTGGACCTCCCAGCCTCCAGAACTGTGAGAAATACATGGCTGCTGTTTAAGCCACCCAGTCTAAGGTGTTTTGTTATAGCAGCCTGAGCTAAGACATATGGTAAGCAACGTGTGGTGTTTGTTGATTGGTAGCACCCTCATTTGCTCTTGGACTTTCTGTCCATTTGCTTTTCCCTGAGCACCAGTGGGGTGGGGTGCACCTCTGAAGGACAGTGAGTGGATGGGAATCAGAAGCCAACGTGAACTTTGACCTTCCAGGGGCTTCTTGCGTCTGTCTTTGTTGGTTGGTTTTCCCTTGGCAGAGAAATGGCCAAGCCGCTGAGTGGTGAGCCCCTGTGTGTTGGGCTGTCTTGGTGAGCTGAGTCCTGTGCTTGGCGCCAGCGCTGTTTTGTTTGTTTAAGCCTCACAGGTATTCCAAGAGGAGAGATGGTTACCATCTCCATTAAAGACAAGGAAGTCAAGACTCAGGAAAGTGAATGAGTTTCTAAGAGCGCACAATTAGTAAGTAACGGCGCTAGAATTTAAACTCAAAGGCCGCCTTCCTGCATATGTGGCGTTCTTGATTTATACCCTAGCTGGTGAATACCACCTGCCTCTGGAACTGCCAGGGGTTAAAAGAAAGTATTCTTTTGACTTTGAAACTTCTTAGTCCCAAAGCTGTTACTGTATTCAGTATGCGAAGGATTTTTAAACTTCTTCTTTTAAATATGGGAGGCATTTCACCACATAAGAAACAATAAAGTTTGGATTTAAAAGTCAACGCACTGAGACAAGAAACCCCAACATACAGCTGGAGAGTGGAAAAGCTGGCCAGGCCAGGCATTCATCTTGGAAGTAATTGTGTATTTTACTTGGCTTTGGCTTTCTGAAATGAGATCTTTGAAAAGGGCTTTCTAATTTTACATCCCTTTCAATCCAGTGGTGTGGACCAGGTCTTTGTGTGAGCCATGGTGGGGACATTTAACTCAATAGAGGGTGGAGAGTTGATGAGCCATAAATTCTCCCACTCAGCACCCTGTGTTGGGTTTTTCTTTCTTGTAGCTCTTGTGGGACCTTCCGCTCCCTTAACAAGTCAGACAGGCTGCAGCCAGCAGGGGCCTGGACAGGCTCTGGGAGACCAGAAACCAGGCCAGGGAGGCAGCATCAGCTCTTCCTACTGGGAAGGTGTCGTATTCTTCCCGCTCTCTTAGATCTTTTCCTTCTGTCCTGCAGTGGGCAAGTTATGCAAAGGCAACATTTACTGGGTCCCCCACTCTCCTGGGGCAACATCACACGGCAGATCTCTGAAGCTGTGAGAGGCATTCTGGCTCCTCTTAAGTTGTACAGACATTCTGGATCCCATGTCTTCCCCCCAGAGTTTGGGACCAGCCCTGTGTAAACTCATAGGGTCAGCAAAACTGGCTCTCAGTAGATCCCTCTCGGAGTTTTCATTTTCTCTCCTGGAAAGTTTTCTTCCCTCTCTGCCTTCAGGTGTCCAGCACCCTTATGCTTGTTCTCCTATTCGCTCTTATGCTCTCCCCTTACCAAGAGATACTCTGCCAGAAAGTTCTTCCTGCAAATTGAAATCGATGAAGTTCAAGTTTGCCAAACATTTCTGTAATCTGGACCCTGCTTAACCCTTCAGACCTGGCGTTGATACAACACCCATGTCATACTCTGGACAGCTTGAATTGAGCACTTACTGAGTCATTTTCTTGGCCCTGTCACCTCAGGGCCTTTGCATATGTTGTTCCCTCTGCCTAAAACTGTTTTTCCAGCCCTCCTTCTCTTTTTCCTGGCTGCTACTACTTAGTCGTCAGTGTCAGCACAGATGTCCCTTCCTCAGGGAAAACTTGTCCTGACATCCCAAGACTAGGTTGGGCACTCATTGCCCTCTGCTCCTTCTGTTCAGTATGTCCTGTTTTCTTGAAAGTCTCTCTCACTAAACCATGAGCTCCTCAAGAAGAAGCATGGTACCCACTGACCGAGTATAGTCACCCATAAAATATTTTTGAATAAATGAATAATGAATGATGGGCAGGTGACCACTATTTTTGTTTCTTTCACAAATCTGAGCTTCAACACGCTTAGCTACTAGGTGACTTTGAGTTAAAATAAAGGAAATCCAATTTTCAAACCTTCTCTCAATGTCTTATGTCCTTGGAGAGATGGTGGCTTCAGAGATGAAGTCCCAGCAAAGGAACACTCCAGGAGTCACAGCTTCCAGAATGTGTTTTTTTTTTTTTTTTTTTTTCAAAAAGGTCAAGTTTGATATGATTGTCCAGACCCAGAAAATTAATGCAGACCTTTGTGGTAGAGAGTGGCGGACAGTAAAGTAGTTTTGAAGGGTGTGCAGACTACAAATAGAACCCTTTCTGCATATGGATAATATAGAGGATGTTTGTACTACTATGTTGGATAAAATTGAAATCTGACATTAAGACAAAGGAGAAGAGGAAGGGTGTAAGTTACAAACGGAAATAGCTATGATTGAATATCAGTGTTATATCAGGCAGTGTCCAAATCTAAAGACAAATGGACAGGAATAAAGACGTAGACATAGAGAACGGACTTGAGGACACGGGGAGGGGGAAGGGTAAGCTGGGACGAAGTGAGACAGTGGCATGGACATATATACGCTACCAAATGTAAAATAGCTAGCTAGTGGGAAGCAGCCACATAGCACAGGGAGGTCATCTCGGTGCCTTGTGACCACCTAGAGGGGTGGGATAGGGAGGGTGGGAGGGAGACACAAGAGGGAAGATATATGGGGATATGTGTATACGTATAGCTGATTCACTTCGTTATAAAGCAGAAACTAACACACCATTGTAAGGCAATTAGACTCCAATAAAGATGTTAAAAAAAAAAAAGGCAAATGGAATGCTTTGCCTGGTTTCAGTTGAGTTTCATAGACTAGGGTGTGGATTGCAGGGGTGAGGAAGGTGGGTAGGACAGAAGAGTGTTCTGCCATGGCTAAAGGAAGCAGGAAAGCTTGTAAAGCAGTGGGTAGTGGAAGAGGGATAGGCCGCAAAAGTCAATTGGGCGATGCTAATTAGTAAGTGGGTGATGGGAAAATGATTTTACTGCATTGTTTTGTGAAACTGTTTGACAGCAGTGATGTCATCCTGTCCTTTTCCCCTAGCTGCACACCCTTCCCCAGAGATGTCCATTTTCCTTGTCATGGACTGGTCATTCTGTCTCTGTATCTCGGTCTCTGTCTCTGTTTCTCTCTTTCTCTCCCCCCCATCTCTCTCTTCTCCAGCTCTAGGTCTAGTTTTAGTCTCTGGGTGAAACAGAGAGTGCACAGAAGGGTTAGACGGCGTACATGCCGAAACCAGCATTCGGTTCCTTGCTAGGCCATTGGGAGCCACGCCTTCTGAAATCAGGGGATGAACTCTGCCTTGAATCTGTTGTTTTCCACTCAGATAAGCAGCTCTTCCTGGCTTTCGTCAGCTCCTTCTTATAATAAGTGTGATTAACAATAGTTTGATGACTGATGGAATAAATCCATTTGATCAAACAATGAACACTTACGTGATTAACCTCCTTCCAAGGCCTTCCCTTCAGACACTACACAATCGCCCCACCTCGGCACTGCTTGCGGAAACACCTCTGAAACTCATCTTTTGAAGTCACCTCGAAAGGTCTGTTGGTTGGATCTGATGGTTTCTGGGGTGTCAGATGTCTTTCCTTTCATGGTCCGTTTCAACTTGAGGATCAGCCGGAAGTCATGAGGTGACAATTAGGTGACCTAACCGAAAAGTTGCAATATGGCATGAACATTTTTACTTGCTAGAAATTGTAAGATGGTGAGTGATATACTCAAATTTTATGCTGTTCAAAATGATTGCTAACGTGAATAAAGCTACTGATGGACGGAAGTCAGTCAGTCTAGAGGTGACATATTCTTGAGGGCATTTTCCTGGCATAAGCCCCTTTCATTGAGGTTCTCCCTTTATCCTGTGATCATTAATCATGGACCCATTTACTGAACTTTTCAGTAGCAACAATTAAAGAGTCATCAACCTAGGTCAACCTGGGCCAAGCTCTATCGCCATTTTGCGTATTTCTTAAGCACAGGCTACTGTATATGTGCATATATCTAGAATTGACCGGGCTCTTTGAACTTTTCCCTCTTTCCTCTATTGAAGCTTTGCCACATCAGCCCAGATGTCATTTAGGACTATGTTGCCTCTTGGAGATTTAGTTGAAAATGACCCAAACTTCACCTGATGGCCAGTGGCAGTCTGGAGTTTTCCTTCTTTCTGTGACTGCCTTACTGCTGTTTGTCTTCAATGTCCTGCTTTTGTCTGCATGGTTTTTTTTTCCCCCCTGGCTTGCTCTATGTTGGTTGGGAAACACTGCCTATCAATATTTTCCACAAGAAATATACACACATCAGGCATTTTACTTTTTTTGGGGGGGGGAGGGGATAGATTTTATCCTAAATATTTGGAAAAAGGATGTATGTGGACTGTATGTGTTTATCATGGAGGGAGGTTCACTGCCCTCAACCATGTGAATCACTCTGTCTCTCTCTCTCTCTGCTTTTTCACATACTGCTGGTCCTTCATCCTTATGACACTTTCTACTCCATAGCCTTACTGGGATATTAGAGAAGATTAAACCAGCAGCAGTAATCCCCAAGCTTATAATGGCTCAAAGATGATAGAAGGTGACCTGCTGATTTCAGGTCCAAAGTGGTGTTGCTGATCCAAGAGTGCCTTCTTCTCTTATTCAACTTCTGATTCAGTATCTTATGCTTCTTCCATTTTTTTGGCTTAGCCATTTTCAACATACTGTTTCCAAGGTCACTGTGCCTGTATGCTGGTGGAAGAAGAAAGGACTCTGAAAATGGTAAACATCACTCTGTTCGTGTTCTGTTGGCTAGAACTCAGTCAGATGGCCATGACTGGGGAACTGGGAAGTTCTGTCTGTCTGGCTTCCCTAGAAACAGACTGTGGTAGGCAGACTCTGAGATGGTCCCAAGTGATCCTTGCCTTTGAGTATCCATGCCCTTGTGTAACCCCCTCCCTCAAGTCCCTCAAGCACTGGTGGACCTGGTGATTCACTTATAATGAATAAAATACAGTTAGGGTGATGGAATGTTACTTCCATGATTAGGTAACAAAAGACTGTGACTTCCGTTTTGCCAGCAGCTGGCTCTTGCTGGCTTTAATGAAGCAGGCTGCCTGCCATGCTGGGGAGGCTGCTGCCCGCATCCTGCAGATAAGAAACCAAGAGCTGCCTCTGGCCAACAGCCAGCAAGGAGCTGAGACCCTCAGTCCAACAGCCTCTGAGGAACTGAATCCTGCCAGCAATCACTGAAATGAGCTTGGAAACAGATCCTTCCTGTCTGAACCTTGAGATGCCTGCACCCAGTTGATACCTTCATTGCAGCCTTGTGAGACCCTGAAGCAGATGACCCAGCTAAGCTGTGCCTGGAGACTCGACTCAGAAACTGTGACAGTAAATATGCATTGTTTTAAGCTGCTATGTTCTGGGTCGTTTTGTTACACAGCAATAGATAACTAATACAGAGAGAAACCTGGATTATGAAGAGCTTGCCAGTTCTTCTCCAAAGGCTTTTCTCATGAGGATAGACTACCACTCAAGGCTGCCCTGATCCCTCAGGTACCCCTAGAATGCTGGCGAATGAAGACATACTATGGCTTGGTCACCAGCAGAAAGCTTTCACATACCAACTGTATTAGCTTCCTGTTGCTGCTGTAACACATTGACTTCACACAGATGTATTCTCTTACAGTTCTAGAGGTCAGAAGTCCAAAATAAGTCCTATGGGGCTAAAGTCAAGGTGTTGGCAAGGCTGGGTACCTTCTAGAGGCTCTAAGGCAGAATCTATTTTCTTGTCTTTTTTAACTTCCAGAGGCCACCTGTATTCCTTGGCTTGTAGCCCCTTCCTCCATCTTCAAAGGCTGCAGCAGTGCATCCTCAAATCTTTCTCTGACTTTCCTGCCTCCTCTATTCACTTTTCAGGACCCTTGTGATTATCTTGGGCCCACCTGCTAATCTGAGATAATCTCCCTCTCTTAATTTAATCACACCTGCAAATTCCCTTTTGCCATGTGAGGTAGCAGATTCACAGGTTCCAGGGATTAGGATGTAGACATCTTTGGGGTGGGGGGAAGGGGCATTATTGTATCTATCACTCCAATCTATGATTTTCTGTTCCTTCCTGGTTTCCTGCTATTTAATAAACCACAGCAGTGAAACCTAAGCGCCATCAATTCCAGGAGAGACCACATAAACATGGGGAAATTTGACTTTTGTCTCCTGAGTCTACTGGGACTATGCTCTCTGCCTTTGCCTCAAGCCTTTGATTTTACCTACTTTAAGGTTAATCTCTTTCTCTTTTTGGGGAACTCCATTGTTAAAGGTGTTAAGAAGATGAACAAATTCTCTGGCACTGGAAGCAAGATAGAGGGTGCTGAGGATTTGACATATGTAGCAACTGAGGTTTCCGAAGATTGAACAATTTGTCCAAATTAGGGAGTGGTCGAACTGAGCTTGAATCCTTCTCATTGGCTCTAAAGCTGCATTTTTCTCTTACTAACCTGGAAGTTTACTTTTAAGGAAGGCAGTAAGAATTTATATTTAGGCAGAGACTAAAGGTCTAATCTGATGTCAGGCTATTAAAAATGGTAAAGGTAGAAATAGGAAGATCTTTAAACTAATAAAGTTTGGAACTTTTGAACAATAATATCCCCCTTACAAATCAAACAGTCTTAACTGTGAAACTAAGAAGCAGGAAGCAAATTCATCAATATCAAACATATTTAAAATTTGTGGAGGAAGACATAAGGTAATATTTCTCTCCTATACCAGTGTTTTGCAAATTTCAACTCCTCTTTTGATGAACATAAACATGTTACACTCCACAAGAACCCTGATGTATCTGCCCTGTCTGCTTGAGAATCATGGCATCTTCTGTACATTCCTAACAATCAAGAGGATTATGTCACATTTTATATTTTGTATTATGGAAACACTTCTTTTTCCAACTGTAAAATTCCACTCTTATTATTATTATTTTTTTACATGGTTGTAAAATGTGCCTTTTATGGAAAAACACTTTATCCCAAATGGTGGGGATTTCACACAAAAAGGAAGATATATCAGAGCAGGTGGGCACTCTATAATTATTAGATATGTTTTTTTTCAAACTACTTAGTAGAGAATCCCTGCTCTTCCAGACCTTACATGGATTTAAAAAAAATTTTTAGTGGAGTAGAGTTGATTTACAATGTTGTGTTAATTTCAGGTGTACAGCAAAGTGATTCAGTTATACATGTACATATATCCACTCTTTTTTAGATTCTTTTCCCATATAGGTATTACAGAGTATTGAGTAGAGCTCCCTGTGCTATCCAGTAGGTCCTTATTAGTTATTTATTTTATATATAGTAGTGTGCATACGTCAATCCCAATCTCCCAATTTATCCCTCCCCCATCCTTACACCCTGGTAACCATAAGTTTGTTTTCTACATCTGTATTTCTGTTTTGTAGATAAGTTTCTGCACAATTCAACCATGGTACAGTGTGGAGTTTCTGTGCTTGGCTTAAGGGTAAATATTTTGAGGGTTGAGATTGTTTGCTCTAGGAAAATATAATGTACTGCTTCTGGAGTAAAAACAAAATTAATAAATGATATAGCATGCAGACCCGTCTTGGCTTTGCACTGCTTAGCAGTGTTTTAGTGAGTTACATTCGAAGGAATGAGAAACATATGGATGAAACGTCCCTTGTGGCTACTCCTGGGCTCAGAGATGGAAGGGGGACGTGCTTAACCAAATGCACCGTATTTTTCTGAACACCATTCTTGAGAACATCAGCCAGCGGGGGACTGGTCTTTCTCTTCTGTCCCTAAAAGTGCACACTGGCAAGGCTGGTGGAAGCTCTCGCGTGTCTGAATCTTTGGCAAGGAAGTGGGTGAGAAGAGCGGAGAAACTAGATTTGGACTGCAGTGGGACTCTCAAGGCATGATAGTAGTGAGTGTTGGGTTAGAATTGGGTTTTATTTCTTCCTTTGATACAGAATTGCATGCAAGCAACTGTTCTGGGAAAGTAGATTTCCAATAAACCAGCAGGACAGAGGGACCTTCTCAGAGTTGGGAGACAGTAAGGCAAGAATCTATAAATGAGGGGGTCTCATCAGGTGGAATGTTGACCAGTTGATACTGCCACAGATTGGGAATTGAGGTGCTAGGCGCTCTAAATCCAGTCTTATTGCTTTAGTGATAGAGGAAGGCCCCAAGACTCTTTATTTTTCAACTGAGGTAGATGTGAAGACTACCTTTCATACAATTCTCTCTCTTTGACACCTCACAACAAGTTACTCAAGGCAGGTCCTCTCGCCTGATTCCAATAGATAAGGAAGTTGCAGCTCAGAGGAGAAAAACAATCCACCCAGGGTTGCCTAGCTAGTCAATTTCAGAGCTAGGCCCCCAAAGTATTCCTTCTGAGCCCCATTCCCACGATCTCTGGCCTACAGCAGGCAAACAGTCACACAGGTGGCCCCGCTTAGCACTCAAGATGCTATGACTAAACCAACAGGAAGCATCCCTGTTTTCATCTCTGCTCTCCCCTGAGCTCAGGGAGCAGGGCCTTCTCCTCCTTAGATGGTCACACTGGTCTCTTTCTTCCTCTTCTCTTTCTTTCCTGCGTGATGAGTCACCCAGTATAACAGTCTCAGTGAATAGGTCAGTGTTTAAAACCAGCAGGACAGATTTCAGGGTGAAAAGTCCACGCACGCAGGTGAAGTTACCTGGTTTGGAATGATGGCAGCATTCGTCTGACGTCTCTGCTTGGTTCCTACCCGTTTTTCCTTTAGCTGATCACACTCACCTTCACAGACCCTGAAATGTCCTTTCTGTGGGGTGAGGATGTGACTCTTCAGTTTCAGATTAAAACAACCTGGTGGAACATTAGAGCTGAGTACTTGCTTCTCTGAGTGAGCTTCTGGCCAGAACTTGTAGACACCTTGCCCTGAATTAATGCACCCAGTGGGCCTAGGCCACTTGATGTCTTTTGGTTCTGTGACATTTATTCTACTCTCGATTATTTTCTGTGACTCTTGCTGTAGCTTTTGTTCTGGCGACTCTAGGACCTGTTAATAACACCTGTTCTTTCTTTTCTCAGTTTGCTTCATACCCCCTGGCTTCCCTTAGTTCTAGTCACCTCTGCAATGAGGTGGGCTTGTGGGTGTCAGTTTCTTCATCTGTAAATGGGCATAGCCTACAGTATTGTGGGGAAAAAGAGCCAACATTTAAAGTATCTGTCATCGTTTGAACAATAAATGGAATTTTTCCCCCTTTTGCCGGTCAAGAAAGTTGAAGTCAAGAAGTTGAATCACTGCCACAGGATGTGATAGATCCTGCGGTTCTCAACCAGGGGTGATTTTGCCCCCCAAGAGACACCTAGCAATGTCTGCAGACGTTTTTGGTTGTCACAGTTGGAGGGCAGGTGCTACCAGCGTCTAGTAGGTGGAGCCCAGTGTGCTGCTACACATCCTACAATGCATAGGACGGCTCCTCCCAGCAAAGAATCATCTAACCCCAAACGTCAATAGTGCTGAATCCCTATCATAGATGATAAACTGAATGGATATGTCCTTGGGTTGAAAGACATATGAGTACTGCTTTGACTTCTGTAATATTAATATCACTATATATCAATAATAAAACTGATAAAAATAATGAAATCCATATTAATATCAATATTCATGTAATAACAAAAACTTTATTGAGCACTTACTATAGATCAGGCAAATGTACCAACGGGTTTAATCATCAGAATAACCCTTTTAAAGAGTTACATTTTTTTTTTTCTTAAAACAACACAAATTTATTATCTTATATTTCTGTAGGTTAGAAGTCAGGCATGGGTCTCAGTGGACTAAAATCTAGGTGTCAGTAGAGCTGCATCCCTTTCTGGAGGCTTTAAGGGAAAATTCATTTCCGTACCTTTTCCAATTCCTAGCAGCTGCCCTTTAAGCATGGGTTTTCCTCCTCCACCTTTAGAGCCTGCGACACTGCATCTCTGACCATTCTTCCTCTGACTCCGTTCTCCTGCCCCCCTCACTCCAAGGAGTGATTGCATTGGACCTACTCAGATAGTCCAGGATAATGTCCTTATAGTTCCATCTGCAACCTTAATTCGCCCTTTGCCATATAACCTACCGTATTCGCAGGTTCCAGGGATTATTCTGCTAATCAGGAAAATCATTTCATTTTTAAAGGGTTCCTTTTATCGTTCTTAGTTTACCTATGATGAAAACAAGGCTCAGAGAGATTAGGTCCCTGTCATCTAGGCCCCTAGATTTACTGGACTATGTACCCTGACCTTAAATATCACTGGAATCCACCTCTCATTCTATAAAATTACATCGTCTTTCACTTCTTGGTGTGACTAGGAAGACGTTTGAGACAAAGTGGTGAGGAGCAGGCAGCCAAGAACTTCCCAGGAGCCTGTGAGAAGTGCTAGCTGAGGACCGATTGGAGAGTCAGAGGAATCACACCCACGCTTACTCAGCGGTGAAGTCCGGCCTCTGCGACTGGATTTCCCTCCTGTCAAAAGGGCTGGGAGGGACTCTCCCACCGACCAATGTGGGGATGCGTCGGAGATCCCTGCGTTTCTGTATTAAGTCTAACAAGAGGGTGTTTCCCTTGACAGCTCCTGTCAGGGGTCAGAAAGAGTGAAGAAAGGGTGAAAAAAACTTGAGATAGAAAAGAGCCTGTTATCAGAGTCTCTCCTTTCTTTCTCTGGTGAGGGAGCTGGGTCTCTGAGGCCCCTGATAGTGGTGGCAGACACAGCCCATGCTGGGCATTTCAGCTCATTAATAGAAAGGGGATGGGAGGTAGTGCAGGGAGACATCCTGAGGTCTTCCAGTGCTTTCCTCCCAAAAGTCGTGACTCCCTAACTAGCCATTCATGGGGAGGAAAATCTGGTTGAACGTAGTTTTGCATGGGAGGACTTCCTGTGGCCAGAGGGGTCACGGGTGCATGAGCAGCCTCTGTTCATTGTGCACAGGCCTCTGGCCATCTGGACCACCCAGGGGCCATGTTTTCCTAAGGAGGGCAGGATGAAGCAGAGGGGCTTGACACCGCAGTCCCAGGGTAATTACCAGATGGCAAAATGCTTTTTTCATTGGATGATTCAGAATAACCGAGCCACCCCAGGAAAGCTAATCTGATTTTATCTTTAGCGTCCAGCTTTTCCCTTTCCAAGACGTACCCTTTTCTTTTCCTTGACGGGCAGCAGTGAAGGCTGCCTCTGAAGGGCTGAAAGAAATTGTTTCAGAGCCACTGACAGAGTGGGTGGGTCAACGCCCGCCCCCTTCTCTGCTGTGACCGGCAAGTTTCAGGTCGCATGTGCACTCCCAGAGGGGCTGCACCTCCGCCAGGTACAAGGGCGGGAGGAACACAGGTCCCAGGGGGAAGCGCACCTTGGCCACCCACCAGCTGTGTGACTGTGGACGAGTTCCCAGAACTTTGCAAAATGGGGATGATAATTCCTACTTTATAGGGTTAAATAAAACCATACGTTTAATGTTGTCCCAGAGGTCTCTTAGGCTGTCTTCATTTCTTTTCATTCTTTTTTCTTTATTCTATTCTGTGGCAGTGAATCCCACCATTCTGTCTTCCAGGTCACTTATCCGTTCTTCTGCCTCAGTTATTCTGCTATTGATTCCTTCTAGTGTATTTTTCATTCTAGTTATTGTATTGTTCATCTCTGTTTGTTTGTTCTTTAATTCTTCTGGGTCTTTGTTAAACATTTCTTGCATCTTCTCGATCTTTGCCTCCATTCTTTTTCTGAGGTCCTGGATCATCTTCACTATCATTATTCTGAATTCTTTTTCTGGAAGGTTGACAATCTCCTCTTCATTTAGTTGTTTTCCTGCGGTTTTATCTTGTTCCTTCATCTAGTACATAGACCTCTGCCTTTTCATCTTTCTATCTTTCTGTGAATGTGGTTTTTGCTCCACAGGCTGCAGGATTGTAGTTCTGTATTACCATGTGACCCAGCAATCCCACTCCTGGGCATATACCCAGAGAAAACCATAATTCAAAAAGACACATGCACCCCAATGTTCTTGCAGCACTATTTACAATAGCCAGGTCATGGAAGCAACCTACATACCCATTGACAGATGAATGGATAAAGAAGATGTGGTACACATATACAATGGAATATTACTCGCCATAAAAAGGAATGAAATTGGGTCATTTGTAGAGATGTGGATGGATCTAGAGTCTGTCATACAGAGTGAAGTAAGTCAGAAAGAGAAAAACAAATATCGTATATTAACACATATATGTGGAACCTAGAAAAATGGTACAGATGAACCGGTTTGCAGGACAGAAATTGAGACACCGATGTAGAGAACAAACGTATGGACACCAAGGGGGGAAAGTGGCAGGTGGTGGTGGTGTGATGAATTGGGAGATTGGGATTGACATATATACACTTATATGTATGAAATGGATAACTAATATGAACCTGCTGTATAAAAAATAAATAAAATTCAAAAGCAAAACAAAGAAACAAAGAAACAAACAAAAACCGTATGTGATGTGCCGCGGTCAACTCTCAATAGACGTTAACTCCTCTTCCATTCTGATACTCCACTGGCCTTGTTCACAAACCATCTAACACTTTCCTGATGTGAAACGTCGAACATAAAGGGTATTAGAATGCCGCGATTTCTAAAAAGGAATGAACCCATTTCTGAGCATGTCAGAATAGGTGGGTGTGCACGCGTGTATGCCATGATGCTTGCTCTTTCTGCTCTCCAATAACCTCCAGCTTCTTTTCTGCCTCGAGGTCCACTGCCCTTTTGCCCATCCTGCCGCGCCGCCCGCCAGAATTGGGTTAAGTGAAGGAAATGGATGTGACAGTACCCCAAGTATCTTTTTGCTTGTAGGAAAGTCTGAATAAAGGTTTTATTTTCTTTCTAAAATATTCTTCCTTTAAAGCTTTTGTTTTGCTCAGCCTTGGGATCGCTGCCATTCCTGCTCCTCTGTGTAAAAAATCAGAAAATAGGGCACGGACCTAGGTATTAGGGAGATTTGATTTCGAAGAGCATCGCACTCTGGTTCTCCCTCCTCCCCCGCCCCCACGCACACGCCCATTCCCAGCAGCGGAGTCTTTGACCAGCAGAGGGCAGCAAAGCACAAGGGATCAGAGTCTCCGGGACCCAGCCCGGTCCCGCCTTAGCTCCATCTATGGGGCCCCGGTGGGCCCTGAAACCAGCGGACTTGGGTCTAACCCTTTGCTTTGACCACTGATTCCCTTCTTACTCATACTTACCTGATGGGTAAATTTTTCAGGCGGCAGACTGGCGGAAGGAACATATACTTTAGAGCAAGACAGAGGTTTTAGTCCTGACTGCGTTAATTTCTTGATCTGTAAATAGAAGATAACAATAATAGCTACCATTTGTGGAGTGCTTATTATATGCCGGACTGTTTTAAGCTTTTCCTGGAGGAGAAGATAATACTCGAGCCGAATCTCCTATTGAGTAAGAATAAACTGATTTCAGCCAATTATTTGTGAAAATGGATGGAGAAATAAGGTTACAGTTATTGCCTGGAGTCCGTCAAACCCCCCACTTATATTTAAAAAATACAACATTATTAAAGAAAGAAATGAAGCTCCCATAATTTCACTCCTCTGATTTAAACCTATGTTATTGTTGTTTTTTTCATAGTATTGTTGGTTGTCATGCATCTTTATACAAATTACTATTTAATTGCAAGCACAATGCTTGCTACATTTTGCATTTTTAAAAATTAATCTTTCAACATGTTAAATGAAGCATGGGTGAGGAAAGTCATGGGCTCTGAATCACTCTGTCCTGGCTGAAAGTCTTGACTCTGCCCCTTACAAAACCAGTGAACTTGGCTGTGTTACATAATTTCTCTGTGCCTCAGTTTTCTCACCTGTAAAGTACAGCTAATAATAGTAACTACCTCACAGAGTTGTTGTAAACAGTAAATAACTTAATACACGTTGAGCAGTGGCTCTCAACCCGGAGTGATTTTGCCTCCTGGGCGATATCTGGCAATGTCAGTCAGGAGACATTTTTGGTTGTCACAACTGGGCTGTGGGAGGGTGTTACAGGCATCCAGTGGGTAGAGGCCAAAGATGCTGCTCAGTTTCTTGCAGTGCACAGGACCGTCTTCTACAACACAGAATCATCTGGCCCCGAACGTCACTAGTGCCAAGGTTGAGAAATCCTGCCGCAGATCACGAGAACAGTGTCTGGCACGTAGGAAGAAATTACTAGATTTTAGTTATCATTATTTCCTAAACCTTCCAAAGTCTGTCACCTGACATTCAAGGATAAGTATGATCGTAGCCAACCTTTCTACACTTCTCTCCGGTTTCTCCCGTGCACAAACCACAAACTCGAGCCAGATGGTCTACCCAGTGTCCCCTGACTCTGTTGTGCTCACCCTGAGCCTGCCTCTCCGTCCCTCTACCTGGACCCCGTTTCTCCTCACTATGGCAATTCCTATACCTCCTTCCAGATCTGTCTTCCTATGAAAGCCCCAAAGAGATTTTTCACGCCTGGGAACCCGTATGGCCCTTTGTTGCAGCCATTCCAATGATGGCTACGTGCATTTCCTTCTGCGTGTGAAGTCCTGGGCCACTTCGCACGGAGTTTACTCTGTGCCAGGCACTGTGCAAAGTCCTGGGCCCACCACACTTAAGAAGATACAGTCCTGAATCGGGAGATTGGGATTGACATATATACACTAATATGTATAAAATGGATAACTGATAAGAACCTGCGGTATAGAAAAATAAGTAAAATAAAATTCAAAAATTCAGGAAAAGAAAAAGAAGATATAGTCCTATCTGCAGGGAGTGTTCACGTGATCTAGTATATTGTAGGTGCTCATTAAGCACCTGACAGAGCCTATGAAGTGTAATGGAATTAATTTCGGAGTCTGGCCCACGTGGGAGGGGTTAAATCTAGGCTCTGACCTCATTAGCTGTGTGACCCGGTTTAAATGACTGATCATTAGACTCTCACCTTGATAATGGGCGTGATAAAAGGTATTTCAGTGTCGGGTGTGTGGATTGAAGACTTAGTCATGGCTTAAAAGTGTTTGTTCTTTTCCATCTTTGTTGATGGGTTTGATTTACAACTGTCCATCTATCTTCCTGTCCAAGGGCATTCCCTCATCTGCCCCCCACCCACCTCCATGAGAGCCAGCTTCCTTCTAGTAAACTTTCATCCCCTGACTCAGGTTGCTGCTCAGCTGTTCTGTTTAGGTTGCTTGTCCCTGGTGTTGAGCCAAGGCTACGGCTCTTAAGTAAAATTCCAGGAAAAGTGAAGCCCTCAATGGAGCTGCACTTGGCTGAGTCTGTGTGTTCCCTGCTCCTTCTCTTCTGTGGATCCAAAGCACATTCTGATTCTGAGGAGATTCCTTCTGGGTTGTGTCCGCACAGTTGGGGGTAGAAAGAACACACCCCCATTGGGGAGATTCTTAATGTATAGTACAGATGACATGTGTTTTAACTTAACGGCATCTATCGTCTGCTTTGCCGAGTCAAAAAATATGCAAATGTTTTTGGTTAAGCTGTTCCTTAGGTTTTGCGTTTGCAAGACGGAGGTCTCAGTGAGAGAGGACTGAAAGGAACAAGATGGTGACAGCCAGAGGTGAGGATGCTTTTACATCTGATTGTGGCATGGATGTTTTTTGGGTGGTTCCAGGGAAGTCACTCACCCTCTCTGGGCTTCTCAAGGTAGTTTAGAATAGACATTGTAGTTAGGCTGACCTGTGTCTGCTGTGTGACTATGGTCAAGTTACTTAACCTCTCTGAGCCTCAGTTCCCTCCTATGTAAAATGGAGATAGTGGCAACATGAACAACAACAACAAAATTGTGGGGATTAACCGAGATCAAGCTCAGAGAAGTTTAGAATAGCGCCATAGACGCTGTGGGGGTCCCATCCTACCCTGGAGATGCTGGAACACCGACAGGTTCCTGTGTATTTCTTCCTGAGGGTGGTCTCTCTTGTTGGGAGGGTGCTCAGTTCATATGTGTGACAAGCTGGGAGTACCAAGGATTTAATGCTCCAGGAGTGACCCCAACCAGGTTGGGGCAGGAGTTGGTGAATAAGTTCCCCAGCCTCCTTACCCCTCGGTGGGACAATCCCAAGATGTCTCACTTTCTCATTCCCTTGCGATGTTCCCGGGTATCACATCCCCAATGAACCATGCATCCCAATCCTTGTCTCAGGCTCTGCTTTTGGGGAAACCAAAGGCCAGAGATACCTATGCCACATGCCTGCTGTTGGTGTTAAAATGTGAAAGCACTTTGAAAATAACCTCCACAGGTAAGTATTAATTCCACTTCTATGGAGGGAATATGCTGCTGTTATTTTTCAGTCAGTGACCATTACAGAGAAATTTCTTTGGGATCTGCAACAGGCTGGTTGCAGCAGGTGAGATAACTGTAGCGTGGGTCCCTTTTTGAGGCCTAACCTGGACCCTGATGGGCATTGCAGGTGTGGAGGTTATGGCTGAACCCCAAGAGTGCTTGGGATACATGATTATGTTGACTTTTTGGATCAAAAATCCACCTCTGATAGTACATATAAATTTGGTTTTGTTATATGGAGGGCAAAACGGTCAGCAACAAGTTACTTTCAGAATACAGGAAAGATGAGTGTGGCAACAGGGTTATTCACAGGGTATGTAGCTGATTAACGATGGCCACAAGTTCTTCTCCCATTGAGGGGTGGGGTCTCTTCCCCTCCCCTTGGACTTATGTTGGCCATTCTGACTTGGAACCCACAGAATGTGCAGAAATGGTGCTGTGTGACTTCAGAGGCTAGGTTAGAAGGAGGCATGCCCCTTCTGAATGTGTCTTTTGGAATCCTTGCTCTTGGTCACTGCCTCTTGCAACCCTCAGAACCCATCCTCCAGGATGAGAGAACCTCAAGCCACATGGAGAGGCCACATGGGGATGCTCTGGTTGAGTGTCCTAGCTGAGTTCTCAGCCCACTGCCAGCATCCACTGCCAGCCACAGGAGTGAGATATTTTGGGCATCAGCCCTATGGAACTTTCAGACGACTATAGCCCCAGTCAAATTCTGATTGCTATATAAACGAGATCTCAGCCAGAACCCAGATGAGCTCCTCCTGCCTTCTGCAGTCAGAAAATCATGAACATGGTACAATGGTTGCTCTGAGCCCCTGAGTTTTGGGGTAATTTGTCATGCAACATAGATAACCAGGTGGGGAAGAATGGATTAAAGAGTGGAATGACACCACAGGAACATTTAATTTACGTTAATTAAAGCATGTATTTTGTGTGCGTGAGAGAGAGAGAGAAATTTGAATAGTGTGGCTCTTTTCATTCTATCAGCGAGCATATGATGTGCAGCGAGAGTGACATGGGTGCTATGAGTCTTCTTTTTGGTGAGTCGGTCTCCCATCTTGCCATACCGGGTATGATTCTATCATTCAGAGTTGTATATTTCCACCCATCATGGTCCCTAAAAGCAAGTTGTCTTTCATCTGGTGCTCAAATAAGGACACAATGCTATGTTGTTGATCTAGAGGAAATATAGTGGTGTCATATTTCCTGGGACATGATATACTAATTTGGAGGACATGATGTCCTCCAAAGGGAATTCCAATATGAAATTTTAGCCTCATGATTTGAGTTCAGAGGTTGCCCTTGGCTTAGATATGGACCAACTGGATTTATTTCTTTGCACCCACGACAGTGCTAAAATAGTGTCTTCACAGAGCAGATGTTTGTTAAATATTGGCTGATAAAATGACTTTTGGATCCTAGGAAGATCTCATGAAGCATATTCACAGTGAAAGTGTTGGTTCATTGCCAATATTCCCACTATGGTTAATTACAATAGGGAATTTGAAGTTTCTTCCATTCTAATGACTGTCACTTGAACCAGAATTTTTCTATACTAGATAAAACTTTGACCATTGCCAGGAATATCTGCCAAAGATAGGGAAGTATCAGTAGTATGGAGTGGTAGGATTGTGTAGAATTCAACTAAGATATTTATTGTCATTTTCTAAGGTAGGACCTAGGATACAGGTATCATCTTGACTCTCACAGTCCAGAGTGAACGGTTTGATTAGGAAGGCAGACAGTGAACAAGTATTTTCAAATGTGTTGAGTCTTATCCAAAGTGGTGCTATGGTAGCATAGAGCATTAGATTTAACTTAATCTAGGTGGTAAAGGAAAGTTCCTCTGAAGAAGTGACCCTGAAGGATGAGAAGATATTGACCAGGTGAGGGGAAATAGGAAAATGTGTTCCAGGCAGGGAGCAGAACGTGTGCAGTTTACACCAAGGGATGGCCAGCCTTTTCTGCAAAGGGTCAAAGAGTAAATATTTTAGGCACTTTAGGCCTTATGGTCTCCATCGTAGCTGCCCTGCCATTGTAGCTTGAAAACAGCCATGGAAAACTTGTAAACAATTGGGTGTGGCTGTGTTCCAATAAAACTTTATTTACAAAAACAGGTGGTAGGCCAGATTTGACCCAAGGGCCATAGTTAATGAACCCCTGATATAACCCTATGAAGCAAGTAACAGCACTTCCGTTTTACGGATGAGGCTTGATAGCACAAAACTGGTAAGCAGCAGACTTGAAGTTTAAGTTCAGTTCACTATGACCCCCAAACCTCTGTTCTTTCAATCATAGTATGCATCTCCTTTCTAAAACATCTTTCCAAAGGTTTCATCAGAGCAGCAGAGCTATATAACTGTTGATCACCAAAACTGCCTGGTACACTGTGCTCCCCTGCTGACCATAGCGGCTTGATTAGGAATGGCTAAATGATCAGTGTTATGTACTCTTCAGGCTCTATACAGATTATTCAACGTGTATTTATCTTGCAATACATATTATTTTCATTCACTGGCAGTGGCTAATTTTAGGTCTATTGTGGTTTGCTGCCCTTTCAATAAATCACACAATCGAGTCATTGTCCCAAGAGTTCTGAGAGTCAAGTGTTTCCTCTGGCACAGCTCTTTATCTGATGTTAGTACTGTTATGAAAACACTTTCGGAAGTCTTGGTATTTATAGGCAACTTGTTCCTCTGGTGGATGTCTGGGAAAGATCAGGATGTGCAGGGCTGGCATTGTTGGAGTCCTTTGTTCCCGTTAATCATCTACTTTGATGATGTTCTCTATGGAGTTGTAGGCGTGCTATTTCATATGGCTAAGGTTACCTGGTTTATAGCATTTTAAAGTTGATTTTTATTCATGTTTCGATGGTTCTCCTTAGGAGCACGCAGCTCTTTGGATATTAAGTTATAAATGTTTCAACATGCGTCTCTGGGGTTGAGTGAACGGGGGAGCGTTTGGATAGGAGTTGTCGATGCTCTGCTAGGACTTCCTGCTTCAACCGGAGGATGGAACAAGTAACCATGAATGTCACTTCAGCCCCAGATCCTTGGGGCCAGGATGGTGGTCCAGTCAGTTTTGAAGTGATCTAGGCACTTCTCTGTCTCTCTGAGTTCCTTCCTTCCTTCGA